>NW_024870855.1:13312500-14022500 GCF_019054845.1 Dipodomys spectabilis | reverse complement strand
GTGTCTTCTCAAGGTGGCAACTCCAACAGCTTCCAACCCATCTCCCTTGTGCTTCCTAGGGTGTGTGTTGGCAAGGCGGTGTGTAACTGCAGGGTCATTGGGCTCCTTCCCCCAAGGATCCCAAATCACTGGGGGTTCTTCTTCACAACAGCAGCCCGCACCTCTCACCCTGCAAAGTGGGATCCCACTTTGCAGTATGTGCTTCCCAGGGGGAGACACTGTGTCCCAGCCCTCCTTCCTCCCCACTGCACGCATGTAGGCACCCAGCGAGGCTCTGGAATCTCTCCGTCTAGTCTGCCTGCTGGATGTGCTGACAGCAGAGACTCCTCCTGGGGGCTTGTGCATGGGCTCAACAAGATGGCAGGCATACCAGGAGCCTCAGCTTTCTAGTCAAGCAAATGGCTGGAGTGTGCTCTATGCTTCTCTGTGTCCCTCCTTCTCTTGGCTAGTCTGTCCTGGCATTGAAGCTCAGGGTCTTCAAGCTGCTAGGAAAGTCCACAGGCAAGCAGGCCGGCAGGCAGGCAGGCAGGCAGGAAAGGCTTTCTTGGAACACTTGAGCCAAGCCTCATTTCAGTGATAGCAATTCATCTATTCAAGGAGTAGGCATCCCACATAGAGAAGGTTGGGCAAAGCCACAAAGAAGCCCCTCAGGTACCCACAGGAAGTCATGCCAGGCAGTAGAGGGGCGGGTGGAGTGGCTGAGTGATGGGTGGGTACGGGTCCGGCCGGGGAGCTGCTGGCCACAGGCTAGATGTGCTTGCAGCCAGAAGCGAGAAACCAGTGAGCTAGGCAAGAGCAGTGGGGTGGGTGTGAGTGCGCCACCGTGCGGAAGTGCGGGGTGTGGCACGGGCCTGCGGTGTGGTCAGAGTGTGTGGGGTGGGCAGGGGCTCCCTAGGCAGGGCTGTGAGCACAGTGGAGCTAGGGTTTGAGTGTGTGTGGAGCAGGTGATTGTGATTGTGACTGTGAGGGAGTCAGCGTGCCAGGAGGGTGTGTGAGCATGTGTGGGGAAAGTGTGCAGAAGGCAGGCTGAGCGGTGCGGGCTGGGGTTGTGAAGAAGCCGACTAAGGTGGGCTGGCTTGGATGAAAGAAGAGGGCGGGGGGGGGGGGGGGGGGTGGAGGGCGGCGGAGGAGGCAGTAGGCCTGGGGTGGGCGTGGAGAGGTGGAAGGCCTGGGCGGGCCCCCGGGCCGGGTGGAGGCAAAAGCCTACAGCACCCGGTATTCCCAGGCGGTCTCCCATCCAAGTACTAACCAGGCCCGACCCTGCTTAGCTTCCGAGATCAGACGAGATCGGGCGCGTTCAGGGTGGTATGGCCGTAGACGCCTGCTGCCGCTGCGCGCAGCCCCAAATGCTGCTCGCCGCCTCTGCAGCCTCCGCTCTCCACGCTCTCGCCAGCCTCTGCCTGCGGCTCTCGCCTCACACACACCTGCTGCGCCTGCCTGCTCGCACAACTGCATCGGAGCACGCTCGCACCAACGCACGGACCGCAGCCTCTGCCAGCAAGCCGAGCCTGCTGCTCTCGCCGCCAAGCGCTCTCTCCCCCCTTCCACCCAACCTTCCCCACACACGCACTAATGCCCAGAAGGAGACCGGGCCGATTTCCCAGCGACTCACTGCCCTGCCCTCCTACCCCACAGCCTGCCTGCGTCAGCCTTGCACATTCAAGCGCTTAAGGCAAGTGCACTTGCAAGGCTCCCCACCTGTCTTCTCCGGCCGCCAGGCTACTGAGGGACCGCTTCCATCTCTCGGTGCATGGCTGTGCATTTGGCTGCTTCCCCATGCTTTGCATCTCACTGCGCTTGCCTCCCTCCCTCCCTCACCTCGCTTTGCCCTCACCGGCCATGCACTCAGCAGAGGCCTGGGCTTTGCAGAGCATCCTGGAAGTCACCTCTCTAGTGCCGGTGCAGAACCACCTAACCCAGAAACCTGGTCCACAACTGTCCTCAGGACAGGCCCATTCCTCACCCCACCAGTAACCCTCCCCCAAACCCTCAACCCCATGGAGTAGGTCTACACCTAAGCTCAAACCTATCCCAAGTCTCACCCTAACCCCATCTTCCATACTGAAATCGCACCTGACCCCTGTCCCCCACCTCTTCCCTAAACCTCACCTAACCCAAGCCTAAGGCCAATGCTGACCCCAATTCACAGCCAAAAGCTGAAGCCCAACGGAACCCCCGCCCTAACACCTAATTGGACCCTTCAGCCCAACCTCTGATCAAGACCTGCACAGCAGGTCTCTAGATGCCACCAGGGCCCCAACCCAGCAAGGAAAACCAGGGAGGACAGAACTCCCTTGGACGGTACATGAAATGGGAGGTCCCCAGTGTGGGAAAGCACGGGCGTGAGGCTGGTGCCTTGTCCTCTTTCTGTCCATCCAATCCAGCCTTGCCAGCCTCCTGAAACCACTGTGACTCTGTGTTTGCGCGAAGGGAGGGGTGATTCTCTCCCTAAACCAATTGCTCTGTCTTTCTCTCTCTCTCTCTCTCCCATCTCTCTCTCTCTCTCTCTCTCTCTCTCTCTCTCTCTCTCTCTCTCTCTATCTCTCTCTCACTCTGTGTGTGTGTGTGTGTGTGTGTGTGCCTGCACCGAACTTAATTCCAGGCTTCACTAGATCCCACAGGGTGGGGATGGCTTGCATACATTGGAGGTGGCTGCACAAGGCCCCCTGGGCCTCTGTCCTTCTGAGCACAGCCCAGCTCCCATGCCAACCCTCCCACCGTACTTCGTTGCGGGGACTGAGCATTCCAGCCCTGGTGGCCAACTGCTTCTTCTGACTGCCAGGCTTCTTCTTCACCTCGTGTCTTCTCAAGGTGGCAACTCCAACAGCTTCCAACCCATCTCCCTTGTGCTTCCTAGGGTGTGTGTTGGCAAGGCGGTGTGTAACTGCAGGGTCATTGGGCTCCTTCCCCCAAGGATCCCAAATCACTGGGGGTTCTTCTTCACAACAGCAGCCCGCACCTCTCACCCTGCAAAGTGGGATCCCACTTTGCAGTATGTGCTTCCCAGGGGGAGACACTGTGTCCCAGCCCTCCTTCCTCCCCACTGCACGCATGTAGGCACCCAGCGAGGCTCTGGAATCTCTCCGTCTAGTCTGCCTGCTGGATGTGCTGACAGCAGAGACTCCTCCTGGGGGCTTGTGCATGGGCTCAACAAGATGGCAGGCATACCAGGAGCCTCAGCTTTCTAGTCAAGCAAATGGCTGGAGTGTGCTCTATGCTTCTCTGTGTCCCTCCTTCTCTTGGCTAGTCTGTCCTGGCATTGAAGCTCAGGGTCTTCAAGCTGCTAGGAAAGTCCACAGGCAAGCAGGCCGGCAGGCAGGCAGGCAGGCAGGAAAGGCTTTCTTGGAACACTTGAGCCAAGCCTCATTTCAGTGATAGCAATTCATCTATTCAAGGAGTAGGCATCCCACATAGAGAAGGTTGGGCAAAGCCACAAAGAAGCCCCTCAGGTACCCACAGGAAGTCATGCCAGGCAGTAGAGGGGCGGGTGGAGTGGCTGAGTGATGGGTGGGTACGGGTCCGGCCGGGGAGCTGCTGGCCACAGGCTAGATGTGCTTGCAGCCAGAAGCGAGAAACCAGTGAGCTAGGCAAGAGCAGTGGGGTGGGTGTGAGTGCGCCACCGTGCGGAAGTGCGGGGTGTGGCACGGGCCTGCGGTGTGGTCAGAGTGTGTGGGGTGGGCAGGGGCTCCCTAGGCAGGGCTGTGAGCACAGTGGAGCTAGGGTTTGAGTGTGTGTGGAGCAGGTGATTGTGATTGTGACTGTGAGGGAGTCAGCGTGCCAGGAGGGTGTGTGAGCATGTGTGGGGAAAGTGTGCAGAAGGCAGGCTGAGCGGTGCGGGCTGGGGTTGTGAAGAAGCCGACTAAGGTGGGCTGGCTTGGATGAAAGAAGAGGGCGGGGGGGGGGGGGGGTGGAGGGCGGCGGAGGAGGCAGTAGGCCTGGGGTGGGCGTGGAGAGGTGGAAGGCCTGGGCGGGCCCCCGGGCCGGGTGGAGGCAAAAGCCTACAGCACCCGGTATTCCCAGGCGGTCTCCCATCCAAGTACTAACCAGGCCCGACCCTGCTTAGCTTCCGAGATCAGACGAGATCGGGCGCGTTCAGGGTGGTATGGCCGTAGACGCCTGCTGCCGCTGCGCGCAGCCCCAAATGCTGCTCGCCGCCTCTGCAGCCTCCGCTCTCCACGCTCTCGCCAGCCTCTGCCTGCGGCTCTCGCCTCACACACACCTGCTGCGCCTGCCTGCTCGCACAACTGCATCGGAGCACGCTCGCACCAACGCACGGACCGCAGCCTCTGCCAGCAAGCCGAGCCTGCTGCTCTCGCCGCCAAGCGCTCTCTCCCCCCTTCCACCCAACCTTCCCCACACACGCACTAATGCCCAGAAGGAGACCGGGCCGATTTCCCAGCGACTCACTGCCCTGCCCTCCTACCCCACAGCCTGCCTGCGTCAGCCTTGCACATTCAAGCGCTTAAGGCAAGTGCACTTGCAAGGCTCCCCACCTGTCTTCTCCGGCCGCCAGGCTACTGAGGGACCGCTTCCATCTCTCGGTGCATGGCTGTGCATTTGGCTGCTTCCCCATGCTTTGCATCTCACTGCGCTTGCCTCCCTCCCTCCCTCACCTCGCTTTGCCCTCACCGGCCATGCACTCAGCAGAGGCCTGGGCTTTGCAGAGCATCCTGGAAGTCACCTCTCTAGTGCCGGTGCAGAACCACCTAACCCAGAAACCTGGTCCACAACTGTCCTCAGGACAGGCCCATTCCTCACCCCACCAGTAACCCTCCCCCAAACCCTCAACCCCATGGAGTAGGTCTACACCTAAGCTCAAACCTATCCCAAGTCTCACCCTAACCCCATCTTCCATACTGAAATCGCACCTGACCCCTGTCCCCCACCTCTTCCCTAAACCTCACCTAACCCAAGCCTAAGGCCAATGCTGACCCCAATTCACAGCCAAAAGCTGAAGCCCAACGGAACCCCCGCCCTAACACCTAATTGGACCCTTCAGCCCAACCTCTGATCAAGACCTGCACAGCAGGTCTCTAGATGCCACCAGGGCCCCAACCCAGCAAGGAAAACCAGGGAGGACAGGACTCCCTTGGACGGTACATGAAATGGGAGGTCCCCAGTGTGGGAAAGCACGGGCGTGAGGCTGGTGCCTTGTCCTCTTTCTGTCCATCCAATCCAGCCTTGCCAGCCTCCTGAAACCACTGTGACTCTGTGTTTGCGCGAAGGGAGGGGTGATTCTCTCCCTAAACCAATTGCTCTGTCTTTCTCTCTCTCTCTCTCTCCCATCTCTCTCTCTCTCTCTCTCTCTCTCTCTATCTCTCTCTCTCACTCTGTGTGTGTGTGTGTGTGTGTGTGTGTGCCTGCACCGAACTTAATTCCAGGCTTCACTAGATCCCACAGGGTGGGGATGGCTTGCATACATTGGAGGTGGCTGCACAAGGCCCCCTGGGCCTCTGTCCTTCTGAGCACAGCCCAGCTCCCATGCCAACCCTCCCACCGTACTTCGTTGCGGGGACTGAGCATTCCAGCCCTGGTGGCCAACTGCTTCTTCTGACTGCCAGGCTTCTTCTTCACCTCGTGTCTTCTCAAGGTGGCAACTCCAACAGTTTCCAACCCATCTCCCTTGTGCTTCCTAGGGTGTGTGTTGGCAAGGCGGTGTGTAACTGCAGGGTCATTGGGCTCCTTCCCCCAAGGATCCCAAATCACTGGGGGTTCTTCTTCACAACAGCAGCCCGCACCTCTCACCCTGCAAAGTGGGATCCCACTTTGCAGTATGTGCTTCCCAGGGGGAGACACTGTGTCCCAGCCCTCCTTCCTCCCCACTGCACGCATGTAGGCACCCAGCGAGGCTCTGGAATCTCTCCGTCTAGTCTGCCTGCTGGATGTGCTGACAGCAGAGACTCCTCCTGGGGGCTTGTGCATGGGCTCAACAAGATGGCAGGCATACCAGGAGCCTCAGCTTTCTAGTCAAGCAAATGGCTGGAGTGTGCTCTATGCTTCTCTGTGTCCCTCCTTCTCTTGGCTAGTCTGTCCTGGCATTGAAGCTCAGGGTCTTCAAGCTGCTAGGAAAGTCCACAGGCAAGCAGGCCGGCAGGCAGGCAGGCAGGCAGGAAAGGCTTTCTTGGAACACTTGAGCCAAGCCTCATTTCAGTGATAGCAATTCATCTATTCAAGGAGTAGGCATCCCACATAGAGAAGGTTGGGCAAAGCCACAAAGAAGCCCCTCAGGTACCCACAGGAAGTCATGCCAGGCAGTAGAGGGGCGGGTGGAGTGGCTGAGTGATGGGTGGGTACGGGTCCGGCCGGGGAGCTGCTGGCCACAGGCTAGATGTGCTTGCAGCCAGAAGCGAGAAACCAGTGAGCTAGGCAAGAGCAGTGGGGTGGGTGTGAGTGCGCCACCGTGCGGAAGTGCGGGGTGTGGCACGGGCCTGCGGTGTGGTCAGAGTGTGTGGGGTGGGCAGGGGCTCCCTAGGCAGGGCTGTGAGCACAGTGGAGCTAGGGTTTGAGTGTGTGTGGAGCAGGTGATTGTGATTGTGACTGTGAGGGAGTCAGCGTGCCAGGAGGGTGTGTGAGCATGTGTGGGGAAAGTGTGCAGAAGGCAGGCTGAGCGGTGCGGGCTGGGGTTGTGAAGAAGCCGACTAAGGTGGGCTGGCTTGGATGAAAGAAGAGGGCGGGGGGGGGGGGGGGGGGTGGAGGGCGGCGGAGGAGGCAGTAGGCCTGGGGTGGGCGTGGAGAGGTGGAAGGCCGGGGCGGGCCCCCGGGCCGGGTGGAGGCAAAAGCCTACAGCACCCGGTATTCCCAGGCGGTCTCCCATCCAAGTACTAACCAGGCCCGACCCTGCTTAGCTTCCGAGATCAGACGAGATCGGGCGCGTTCAGGGTGGTATGGCCGTAGACGCCTGCTGCCGCTGCGCGCAGCCCCAAATGCTGCTCGCCGCCTCTGCAGCCTCCGCTCTCCACGCTCTCGCCAGCCTCTGCCTGCGGCTCTCGCCTCACACACACCTGCTGCGCCTGCCTGCTCGCACAACTGCATCGGAGCACGCTCGCACCAACGCACGGACCGCAGCCTCTGCCAGCAAGCCGAGCCTGCTGCTCTCGCCGCCAAGCGCTCTCTCCCCCCTTCCACCCAACCTTCCCCACACACGCACTAATGCCCAGAAGGAGACCGGGCCGATTTCCCAGCGACTCACTGCCCTGCCCTCCTACCCCACAGCCTGCCTGCGTCAGCCTTGCACATTCAAGCGCTTAAGGCAAGTGCACTTGCAAGGCTCCCCACCTGTCTTCTCCGGCCGCCAGGCTACTGAGGGACCGCTTCCATCTCTCGGTGCATGGCTGTGCATTTGGCTGCTTCCCCATGCTTTGCATCTCACTGCGCTTGCCTCCCTCCCTCCCTCACCTCGCTTTGCCCTCACCGGCCATGCACTCAGCAGAGGCCTGGGCTTTGCAGAGCATCCTGGAAGTCACCTCTCTAGTGCCGGTGCAGAACCACCTAACCCAGAAACCTGGTCCACAACTGTCCTCAGGACAGGCCCATTCCTCACCCCACCAGTAACCCTCCCCCAAACCCTCAACCCCATGGAGTAGGTCTACACCTAAGCTCAAACCTATCCCAAGTCTCACCCTAACCCCATCTTCCATACTGAAATCGCACCTGACCCCTGTCCCCCACCTCTTCCCTAAACCTCACCTAACCCAAGCCTAAGGCCAATGCTGACCCCAATTCACAGCCAAAAGCTGAAGCCCAACGGAACCCCCGCCCTAACACCTAATTGGACCCTTCAGCCCAACCTCTGATCAAGACCTGCACAGCAGGTCTCTAGATGCCACCAGGGCCCCAAACCAGCAAGGAAAACCAGGGAGGACAGGACTCCCTTGGACGGTACATGAAATGGGAGGTCCCCAGTGTGGGAAAGCACGGGCGTGAGGCTGGTGCCTTGTCCTCTTTCTGTCCATCCAATCCAGCCTTGCCAGCCTCCTGAAACCACTGTGACTCTGTGTTTGCGCGAAGGGAGGGGTGATTCTCTCCCTAAACCAATTGCTCTGTCTTTCTCTCTCTCTCTCTCTCCCATGTCTCTCTCTCTCTCTCTCTCTCTCTCTCTCTCTATCTCTCTCTCTCACTCTCTGTGTGTGTGTGTGTGTGTGTGTGTGTGTGCCTGCACCGAACTTAATTCCAGGCTTCACTAGATCCCACAGGGTGGGGATGGCTTGCATACATTGGAGGTGGCTGCACAAGGCCCCCTGGGCCTCTGTCCTTCTGAGCACAGCCCAGCTCCCATGCCAACCCTCCCACCGTACTTCGTTGCGGGGACTGAGCATTCCAGCCCTGGTGGCCAACTGCTTCTTCTGACTGCCAGGCTTCTTCTTCACCTCGTGTCTTCTCAAGGTGGCAACTCCAACAGCTTCCAACCCATCTCCCTTGTGCTTCCTAGGGTGTGTGTTGGCAAGGCGGTGTGTAACTGCAGGGTCATTGGGCTCCTTCCCCCAAGGATCCCAAATCACTGGGGGTTCTTCTTCACAACAGCAGCCCGCACCTCTCACCCTGCAAAGTGGGATCCCACTTTGCAGTATGTGCTTCCCAGGGGGAGACACTGTGTCCCAGCCCTCCTTCCTCCCCACTGCACGCATGTAGGCACCCAGCGAGGCTCTGGAATCTCTCCGTCTAGTCTGCCTGCTGGATGTGCTGACAGCAGAGACTCCTCCTGGGGGCTTGTGCATGGGCTCAACAAGATGGCAGGCATACCAGGAGCCTCAGCTTTCTAGTCAAGCAAATGGCTGGAGTGTGCTCTATGCTTCTCTGTGTCCCTCCTTCTCTTGGCTAGTCTGTCCTGGCATTGAAGCTCAGGGTCTTCAAGCTGCTAGGAAAGTCCACAGGCAAGCAGGCCGGCAGGCAGGCAGGCAGGCAGGAAAGGCTTTCTTGGAACACTTGAGCCAAGCCTCATTTCAGTGATAGCAATTCATCTATTCAAGGAGTAGGCATCCCACATAGAGAAGGTTGGGCAAAGCCACAAAGAAGCCCCTCAGGTACCCACAGGAAGTCATGCCAGGCAGTAGAGGGGCGGGTGGAGTGGCTGAGTGATGGGTGGGTACGGGTCCGGCCGGGGAGCTGCTGGCCACAGGCTAGATGTGCTTGCAGCCAGAAGCGAGAAACCAGTGAGCTAGGCAAGAGCAGTGGGGTGGGTGTGAGTGCGCCACCGTGCGGAAGTGCGGGGTGTGGCACGGGCCTGCGGTGTGGTCAGAGTGTGTGGGGTGGGCAGGGGCTCCCTAGGCAGGGCTGTGAGCACAGTGGAGCTAGGGTTTGAGTGTGTGTGGAGCAGGTGATTGTGATTGTGACTGTGAGGGAGTCAGCGTGCCAGGAGGGTGTGTGAGCATGTGTGGGGAAAGTGTGCAGAAGGCAGGCTGAGCGGTGCGGGCTGGGGTTGTGAAGAAGCCGACTAAGGTGGGCTGGCTTGGATGAAAGAAGAGGGCGGGGGGGGGGGGGGTGGAGGGCGGCGGAGGAGGCAGTAGGCCTGGGGTGGGCGTGGAGAGGTGGAAGGCCGGGGCGGGCCCCCGGGCCGGGTGGAGGCAAAAGCCTACAGCACCCGGTATTCCCAGGCGGTCTCCCATCCAAGTACTAACCAGGCCCGACCCTGCTTAGCTTCCGAGATCAGACGAGATCGGGCGCGTTCAGGGTGGTATGGCCGTAGACGCCTGCTGCCGCTGCGCGCAGCCCCAAATGCTGCTCGCCGCCTCTGCAGCCTCCGCTCTCCACGCTCTCGCCAGCCTCTGCCTGCGGCTCTCGCCTCACACACACCTGCTGCGCCTGCCTGCTCGCACAACTGCATCGGAGCACGCTCGCACCAACGCACGGACCGCAGCCTCTGCCAGCAAGCCGAGCCTGCTGCTCTCGCCGCCAAGCGCTCTCTCCCCCCTTCCACCCAACCTTCCCCACACACGCACTAATGCCCAGAAGGAGACCGGGCCGATTTCCCAGCGACTCACTGCCCTGCCCTCCTACCCCACAGCCTGCCTGCGTCAGCCTTGCACATTCAAGCGCTTAAGGCAAGTGCACTTGCAAGGCTCCCCACCTGTCTTCTCCGGCCGCCAGGCTACTGAGGGACCGCTTCCATCTCTCGGTGCATGGCTGTGCATTTGGCTGCTTCCCCATGCTTTGCATCTCACTGCGCTTGCCTCCCTCCCTCCCTCACCTCGCTTTGCCCTCACCGGCCATGCACTCAGCAGAGGCCTGGGCTTTGCAGAGCATCCTGGAAGTCACCTCTCTAGTGCCGGTGCAGAACCACCTAACCCAGAAACCTGGTCCACAACTGTCCTCAGGACAGGCCCATTCCTCACCCCACCAGTAACCCTCCCCCAAACCCTCAACCCCATGGAGTAGGTCTACACCTAAGCTCAAACCTATCCCAAGTCTCACCCTAACCCCATCTTCCATACTGAAATCGCACCTGACCCCTGTCCCCCACCTCTTCCCTAAACCTCACCTAACCCAAGCCTAAGGCCAATGCTGACCCCAATTCACAGCCAAAAGCTGAAGCCCAACGGAACCCCCGCCCTAACACCTAATTGGACCCTTCAGCCCAACCTCTGATCAAGACCTGCACAGCAGGTCTCTAGATGCCACCAGGGCCCCAAACCAGCAAGGAAAACCAGGGAGGACAGGACTCCCTTGGACGGTACATGAAATGGGAGGTCCCCAGTGTGGGAAAGCACGGGCGTGAGGCTGGTGCCTTGTCCTCTTTCTGTCCATCCAATCCAGCCTTGCCAGCCTCCTGAAACCACTGTGACTCTGTGTTTGCGCGAAGGGAGGGGTGATTCTCTCCCTAAACCAATTGCTCTGTCTTTCTCTCTCTCTCTCTCTCCCATCTCTCTCTCTCTCTCTCTCTCTCTCTCTCTCTCTCTCTCTCTCTCTCACTCTGTGTGTGTGTGTGTGTGTGTGTGTGTGTGTGCCTGCACCGAACTTAATTCCAGGCTTCACTAGATCCCACAGGGTGGGGATGGCTTGCATACATTGGAGGTGGCTGCACAAGGCCCCCTGGGCCTCTGTCCTTCTGAGCACAGCCCAGCTCCCATGCCAACCCTCCCACCGTACTTCGTTGCGGGGACTGAGCATTCCAGCCCTGGTGGCCAACTGCTTCTTCTGACTGCCAGGCTTCTTCTTCACCTCGTGTCTTCTCAAGGTGGCAACTCCAACAGCTTCCAACCCATCTCCCTTGTGCTTCCTAGGGTGTGTGTTGGCAAGGCGGTGTGTAACTGCAGGGTCATTGGGCTCCTTCCCCCAAGGATCCCAAATCACTGGGGGTTCTTCTTCACAACAGCAGCCCGCACCTCTCACCCTGCAAAGTGGGATCCCACTTTGCAGTATGTGCTTCCCAGGGGGAGACACTGTGTCCCAGCCCTCCTTCCTCCCCACTGCACGCATGTAGGCACCCAGCGAGGCTCTGGAATCTCTCCGTCTAGTCTGCCTGCTGGATGTGCTGACAGCAGAGACTCCTCCTGGGGGCTTGTGCATGGGCTCAACAAGATGGCAGGCATACCAGGAGCCTCAGCTTTCTAGTCAAGCAAATGGCTGGAGTGTGCTCTATGCTTCTCTGTGTCCCTCCTTCTCTTGGCTAGTCTGTCCTGGCATTGAAGCTCAGGGTCTTCAAGCTGCTAGGAAAGTCCACAGGCAAGCAGGCCGGCAGGCAGGCAGGCAGGCAGGAAAGGCTTTCTTGGAACACTTGAGCCAAGCCTCATTTCAGTGATAGCAATTCATCTATTCAAGGAGTAGGCATCCCACATAGAGAAGGTTGGGCAAAGCCACAAAGAAGCCCCTCAGGTACCCACAGGAAGTCATGCCAGGCAGTAGAGGGGCGGGTGGAGTGGCTGAGTGATGGGTGGGTACGGGTCCGGCCGGGGAGCTGCTGGCCACAGGCTAGATGTGCTTGCAGCCAGAAGCGAGAAACCAGTGAGCTAGGCAAGAGCAGTGGGGTGGGTGTGAGTGCGCCACCGTGCGGAAGTGCGGGGTGTGGCACGGGCCTGCGGTGTGGTCAGAGTGTGTGGGGTGGGCAGGGGCTCCCTAGGCAGGGCTGTGAGCACAGTGGAGCTAGGGTTTGAGTGTGTGTGGAGCAGGTGATTGTGATTGTGACTGTGAGGGAGTCAGCGTGCCAGGAGGGTGTGTGAGCATGTGTGGGGAAAGTGTGCAGAAGGCAGGCTGAGCGGTGCGGGCTGGGGTTGTGAAGAAGCCGACTAAGGTGGGCTGGCTTGGATGAAAGAAGAGGGCGGGGGGGGGGGGGGGGTGGAGGGCGGCGGAGGAGGCAGTAGGCCTGGGGTGGGCGTGGAGAGCCCCGGGTGGAGGCAAAAGCCTACAGCACCCGGTATTCCCAGGCGGTCTCCCATCCAAGTACTAACCAGGCCCGACCCTGCTTAGCTTCCGAGATCACACGAGATCGGGCGCGTTCAGGGTGGTATGGCCGTAGATGCCTGCTGCCGCTGCGCGCAGCCCCAAATGCTGCTCGCCGCCTCTGCAGCCTCCGCTCTCCACGCTCTCGCCAGCCTCTGCCTGCGGCTCTCGCCTCACACACACCTGCTGCGCCTGCCTGCTCGCACAACTGCATCGGAGCACGCTCGCACCAACGCACGGACCGCAGCCTCTGCCAGCAAGCCGAGCCTGCTGCTCTCGCCGCCAAGCGCTCTCTCCCCCCTTCCACCCAACCTTCCCCACACACGCACTAATGCCCAGAAGGAGACCGGGCCGATTTCCCAGCGACTCACTGCCCTGCCCTCCTACCCCACAGCCTGCCTGCGTCAGCCTTGCACATTCAAGCGCTTAAGGCAAGTGCACTTGCAAGGCTCCCCACCTGTCTTCTCCGGCCGCCAGGCTACTGAGGGACCGCTTCCATCTCTCGGTGCATGGCTGTGCATTTGGCTGCTTCCCCATGCTTTGCATCTCACTGCGCTTGCCTCCCTCCCTCCCTCACCTCGCTTTGCCCTCACCGGCCATGCACTCAGCAGAGGCCTGGGCTTTGCAGAGCATCCTGGAAGTCACCTCTCTAGTGCCGGTGCAGAACCACCTAACCCAGAAACCTGGTCCACAACTGTCCTCAGGACAGGCCCATTCCTCACCCCACCAGTAACCCTCCCCCAAACCCTCAACCCCATGGAGTAGGTCTACACCTAAGCTCAAACCTATCCCAAGTCTCACCCTAACCCCATCTTCCATACTGAAATCGCACCTGACCCCTGTCCCCCACCTCTTCCCTAAACCTCACCTAACCCAAGCCTAAGGCCAATGCTGACCCCAATTCACAGCCAAAAGCTGAAGCCCAACGGAACCCCCGCCCTAACACCTAATTGGACCCTTCAGCCCAACCTCTGATCAAGACCTGCACAGCAGGTCTCTAGATGCCACCAGGGCCCCAAACCAGCAAGGAAAACCAGGGAGGACAGGACTCCCTTGGACGGTACATGAAATGGGAGGTCCCCAGTGTGGGAAAGCACGGGCGTGAGGCTGGTGCCTTGTCCTCTTTCTGTCCATCCAATCCAGCCTTGCCAGCCTCCTGAAACCACTGTGACTCTGTGTTTGCGCGAAGGGAGGGGTGATTCTCTCCCTAAACCAATTGCTCTGTCTTTCTCTCTCTCTCTCTCTCCCATCTCTCTCTCTCTCTCTCTCTCTCTCTCTCTCTCTCTCTCTCTCTCTCTCACTCTGTGTGTGTGTGTGTGTGTGTGTGTGTGTGTGCCTGCACCGAACTTAATTCCAGGCTTCACTAGATCCCACAGGGTGGGGATGGCTTGCATACATTGGAGGTGGCTGCACAAGGCCCCCTGGGCCTCTGTCCTTCTGAGCACAGCCCAGCTCCCATGCCAACCCTCCCACCGTACTTCGTTGCGGGGACTGAGCATTCCAGCCCTGGTGGCCAACTGCTTCTTCTGACTGCCAGGCTTCTTCTTCACCTCGTGTCTTCTCAAGGTGGCAACTCCAACAGCTTCCAACCCATCTCCCTTGTGCTTCCTAGGGTGTGTGTTGGCAAGGCGGTGTGTAACTGCAGGGTCATTGGGCTCCTTCCCCCAAGGATCCCAAATCACTGGGGGTTCTTCTTCACAACAGCAGCCCGCACCTCTCACCCTGCAAAGTGGGATCCCACTTTGCAGTATGTGCTTCCCAGGGGGAGACACTGTGTCCCAGCCCTCCTTCCTCCCCACTGCACGCATGTAGGCACCCAGCGAGGCTCTGGAATCTCTCCGTCTAGTCTGCCTGCTGGATGTGCTGACAGCAGAGACTCCTCCTGGGGGCTTGTGCATGGGCTCAACAAGATGGCAGGCATACCAGGAGCCTCAGCTTTCTAGTCAAGCAAATGGCTGGAGTGTGCTCTATGCTTCTCTGTGTCCCTCCTTCTCTTGGCTAGTCTGTCCTGGCATTGAAGCTCAGGGTCTTCAAGCTGCTAGGAAAGTCCACAGGCAAGCAGGCCGGCAGGCAGGCAGGCAGGCAGGAAAGGCTTTCTTGGAACACTTGAGCCAAGCCTCATTTCAGTGATAGCAATTCATCTATTCAAGGAGTAGGCATCCCACATAGAGAAGGTTGGGCAAAGCCACAAAGAAGCCCCTCAGGTACCCACAGGAAGTCATGCCAGGCAGTAGAGGGGCGGGTGGAGTGGCTGAGTGATGGGTGGGTACGGGTCCGGCCGGGGAGCTGCTGGCCACAGGCTAGATGTGCTTGCAGCCAGAAGCGAGAAACCAGTGAGCTAGGCAAGAGCAGTGGGGTGGGTGTGAGTGCGCCACCGTGCGGAAGTGCGG
The DNA here is from genome assembly GCF_019054845.1 of Dipodomys spectabilis. Classification (NCBI taxonomy): domain Eukaryota; kingdom Metazoa; phylum Chordata; class Mammalia; order Rodentia; family Heteromyidae; genus Dipodomys; species Dipodomys spectabilis. The sequence goes on along the minus strand of NW_024870855.1, from coordinate 14,007,738 downwards.
GGTGTGGCACGGGCCTGCGGTGTGGTCAGAGTGTGTGGGGTGGGCAGGGGCTCCCTAGGCAGGGCTGTGAGCACAGTGGAGCTAGGGTTTGAGTGTGTGTGGAGCAGGTGATTGTGATTGTGACTGTGAGGGAGTCAGCGTGCCAGGAGGGTGTGTGAGCATGTGTGGGGAAAGTGTGCAGAAGGCAGGCTGAGCGGTGCGGGCTGGGGTTGTGAAGAAGCCGACTAAGGTGGGCTGGCTTGGATGAAAGAAGAGGGCGGGGGGGGGGGGGGGTGGAGGGCGGCGGAGGAGGCAGTAGGCCTGGGGTGGGCGTGGAGAGCCCCGGGTGGAGGCAAAAGCCTACAGCACCCGGTATTCCCAGGCGGTCTCCCATCCAAGTACTAACCAGGCCCGACCCTGCTTAGCTTCCGAGATCACACGAGATCGGGCGCGTTCAGGGTGGTATGGCCGTAGACGCCTGCTGCCGCTGCGCGCAGCCCCAAATGCTGCTCGCCGCCTCTGCAGCCTCCGCTCTCCACGCTCTCGCCAGCCTCTGCCTGCGGCTCTCGCCTCACACACACCTGCTGCGCCTGCCTGCTCGCACAACTGCATCGGAGCACGCTCGCACCAACGCACGGACCGCAGCCTCTGCCAGCAAGCCGAGCCTGCTGCTCTCGCCGCCAAGCGCTCTCTCCCCCCTTCCACCCAACCTTCCCCACACACGCACTAATGCCCAGAAGGAGACCGGGCCGATTTCCCAGCGACTCACTGCCCTGCCCTCCTACCCCACAGCCTGCCTGCGTCAGCCTTGCACATTCAAGCGCTTAAGGCAAGTGCACTTGCAAGGCTCCCCACCTGTCTTCTCCGGCCGCCAGGCTACTGAGGGACCGCTTCCATCTCTCGGTGCATGGCTGTGCATTTGGCTGCTTCCCCATGCTTTGCATCTCACTGCGCTTGCCTCCCTCCCTCCCTCACCTCGCTTTGCCCTCACCGGCCATGCACTCAGCAGAGGCCTGGGCTTTGCAGAGCATCCTGGAAGTCACCTCTCTAGTGCCGGTGCAGAACCACCTAACCCAGAAACCTGGTCCACAACTGTCCTCAGGACAGGCCCATTCCTCACCCCACCAGTAACCCTCCCCCAAACCCTCAACCCCATGGAGTAGGTCTACACCTAAGCTCAAACCTATCCCAAGTCTCACCCTAACCCCATCTTCCATACTGAAATCGCACCTGACCCCTGTCCCCCACCTCTTCCCTAAACCTCACCTAACCCAAGCCTAAGGCCAATGCTGACCCCAATTCACAGCCAAAAGCTGAAGCCCAACGGAACCCCCGCCCTAACACCTAATTGGACCCTTCAGCCCAACCTCTGATCAAGACCTGCACAGCAGGTCTCTAGATGCCACCAGGGCCCCAAACCAGCAAGGAAAACCAGGGAGGACAGGACTCCCTTGGACGGTACATGAAATGGGAGGTCCCCAGTGTGGGAAAGCACGGGCGTGAGGCTGGTGCCTTGTCCTCTTTCTGTCCATCCAATCCAGCCTTGCCAGCCTCCTGAAACCACTGTGACTCTGTGTTTGCGCGAAGGGAGGGGTGATTCTCTCCCTAAACCAATTGCTCTGTCTTTCTCTCTCTCTCTCTCTCCCATCTCTCTCTCTCTCTCTCTCTCTCTCTCTCTCTCTCTCTCTCTCTCTCACTCTGTGTGTGTGTGTGTGTGTGTGTGTGTGCCTGCACCGAACTTAATTCCAGGCTTCACTAGATCCCACAGGGTGGGGATGGCTTGCATACATTGGAGGTGGCTGCACAAGGCCCCCTGGGCCTCTGTCCTTCTGAGCACAGCCCAGCTCCCATGCCAACCCTCCCACCGTACTTCGTTGCGGGGACTGAGCATTCCAGCCCTGGTGGCCAACTGCTTCTTCTGACTGCCAGGCTTCTTCTTCACCTCGTGTCTTCTCAAGGTGGCAACTCCAACAGCTTCCAACCCATCTCCCTTGTGCTTCCTAGGGTGTGTGTTGGCAAGGCGGTGTGTAACTGCAGGGTCATTGGGCTCCTTCCCCCAAGGATCCCAAATCACTGGGGGTTCTTCTTCACAACAGCAGCCCGCACCTCTCACCCTGCAAAGTGGGATCCCACTTTGCAGTATGTGCTTCCCAGGGGGAGACACTGTGTCCCAGCCCTCCTTCCTCCCCACTGCACGCATGTAGGCACCCAGCGAGGCTCTGGAATCTCTCCGTCTAGTCTGCCTGCTGGATGTGCTGACAGCAGAGACTCCTCCTGGGGGCTTGTGCATGGGCTCAACAAGATGGCAGGCATACCAGGAGCCTCAGCTTTCTAGTCAAGCAAATGGCTGGAGTGTGCTCTATGCTTCTCTGTGTCCCTCCTTCTCTTGGCTAGTCTGTCCTGGCATTGAAGCTCAGGGTCTTCAAGCTGCTAGGAAAGTCCACAGGCAAGCAGGCCGGCAGGCAGGCAGGCAGGCAGGAAAGGCTTTCTTGGAACACTTGAGCCAAGCCTCATTTCAGTGATAGCAATTCATCTATTCAAGGAGTAGGCATCCCACATAGAGAAGGTTGGGCAAAGCCACAAAGAAGCCCCTCAGGTACCCACAGGAAGTCATGCCAGGCAGTAGAGGGGCGGGTGGAGTGGCTGAGTGATGGGTGGGTACGGGTCCGGCCGGGGAGCTGCTGGCCACAGGCTAGATGTGCTTGCAGCCAGAAGCGAGAAACCAGTGAGCTAGGCAAGAGCAGTGGGGTGGGTGTGAGTGCGCCACCGTGCGGAAGTGCGGGGTGTGGCACGGGCCTGCGGTGTGGTCAGAGTGTGTGGGGTGGGCAGGGGCTCCCTAGGCAGGGCTGTGAGCACAGTGGAGCTAGGGTTTGAGTGTGTGTGGAGCAGGTGATTGTGATTGTGACTGTGAGGGAGTCAGCGTGCCAGGAGGGTGTGTGAGCATGTGTGGGGAAAGTGTGCAGAAGGCAGGCTGAGCGGTGCGGGCTGGGGTTGTGAAGAAGCCGACTAAGGTGGGCTGGCTTGGATGAAAGAAGAGGGCGGGGGGGGGGGGGGTGGAGGGCGGCGGAGGAGGCAGTAGGCCTGGGGTGGGCGTGGAGAGCCCCGGGTGGAGGCAAAAGCCTACAGCACCCGGTATTCCCAGGCGGTCTCCCATCCAAGTACTAACCAGGCCCGACCCTGCTTAGCTTCCGAGATCAGACGAGATCGGGCGCGTTCAGGGTGGTATGGCCGTAGATGCCTGCTGCCGCTGCGCGCAGCCCCAAATGCTGCTCGCCGCCTCTGCAGCCTCCGCTCTCCACGCTCTCGCCAGCCTCTGCCTGCGGCTCTCGCCTCACACACACCTGCTGCGCCTGCCTGCTCGCACAACTGCATCGGAGCACGCTCGCACCAACGCACGGACCGCAGCCTCTGCCAGCAAGCCGAGCCTGCTGCTCTCGCCGCCAAGCGCTCTCTCCCCCCTTCCACCCAACCTTCCCCACACACGCACTAATGCCCAGAAGGAGACCGGGCCGATTTCCCAGCGACTCACTGCCCTGCCCTCCTACCCCACAGCCTGCCTGCGTCAGCCTTGCACATTCAAGCGCTTAAGGCAAGTGCACTTGCAAGGCTCCCCACCTGTCTTCTCCGGCCGCCAGGCTACTGAGGGACCGCTTCCATCTCTCGGTGCATGGCTGTGCATTTGGCTGCTTCCCCATGCTTTGCATCTCACTGCGCTTGCCTCCCTCCCTCCCTCACCTCGCTTTGCCCTCACCGGCCATGCACTCAGCAGAGGCCTGGGCTTTGCAGAGCATCCTGGAAGTCACCTCTCTAGTGCCGGTGCAGAACCACCTAACCCAGAAACCTGGTCCACAACTGTCCTCAGGACAGGCCCATTCCTCACCCCACCAGTAACCCTCCCCCAAACCCTCAACCCCATGGAGTAGGTCTACACCTAAGCTCAAACCTATCCCAAGTCTCACCCTAACCCCATCTTCCATACTGAAATCGCACCTGACCCCTGTCCCCCACCTCTTCCCTAAACCTCACCTAACCCAAGCCTAAGGCCAATGCTGACCCCAATTCACAGCCAAAAGCTGAAGCCCAACGGAACCCCCGCCCTAACACCTAATTGGACCCTTCAGCCCAACCTCTGATCAAGACCTGCACAGCAGGTCTCTAGATGCCACCAGGGCCCCAAACCAGCAAGGAAAACCAGGGAGGACAGAACTCCCTTGGACGGTACATGAAATGGGAGGTCCCCAGTGTGGGAAAGCACGGGCGTGAGGCTGGTGCCTTGTCCTCTTTCTGTCCATCCAATCCAGCCTTGCCAGCCTCCTGAAACCACTGTGACTCTGTGTTTGCGCGAAGGGAGGGGTGATTCTCTCCCTAAACCAATTGCTCTGTCTTTCTCTCTCTCTCTCTCTCCCATCTCTCTCTCTCTCTCTCTCTCTCTCTCTCTCTCTCTCTCTATCTCTCTCTCTCACTCTCTGTGTGTGTGTGTGTGTGTGTGTGTGTGCCTGCACCGAACTTAATTCCAGGCTTCACTAGATCCCACAGGGTGGGGATGGCTTGCATACATTGGAGGTGGCTGCACAAGGCCCCCTGGGCCTCTGTCCTTCTGAGCACAGCCCAGCTCCCATGCCAACCCTCCCACCGTACTTCGTTGCGGGGACTGAGCATTCCAGCCCTGGTGGCCAACTGCTTCTTCTGACTGCCAGGCTTCTTCTTCACCTCGTGTCTTCTCAAGGTGGCAACTCCAACAGCTTCCAACCCATCTCCCTTGTGCTTCCTAGGGTGTGTGTTGGCAAGGCGGTGTGTAACTGCAGGGTCATTGGGCTCCTTCCCCCAAGGATCCCAAATCACTGGGGGTTCTTCTTCACAACAGCAGCCCGCACCTCTCACCCTGCAAAGTGGGATCCCACTTTGCAGTATGTGCTTCCCAGGGGGAGACACTGTGTCCCAGCCCTCCTTCCTCCCCACTGCACGCATGTAGGCACCCAGCGAGGCTCTGGAATCTCTCCGTCTAGTCTGCCTGCTGGATGTGCTGACAGCAGAGACTCCTCCTGGGGGCTTGTGCATGGGCTCAACAAGATGGCAGGCATACCAGGAGCCTCAGCTTTCTAGTCAAGCAAATGGCTGGAGTGTGCTCTATGCTTCTCTGTGTCCCTCCTTCTCTTGGCTAGTCTGTCCTGGCATTGAAGCTCAGGGTCTTCAAGCTGCTAGGAAAGTCCACAGGCAAGCAGGCCGGCAGGCAGGCAGGCAGGCAGGAAAGGCTTTCTTGGAACACTTGAGCCAAGCCTCATTTCAGTGATAGCAATTCATCTATTCAAGGAGTAGGCATCCCACATAGAGAAGGTTGGGCAAAGCCACAAAGAAGCCCCTCAGGTACCCACAGGAAGTCATGCCAGGCAGTAGAGGGGCGGGTGGAGTGGCTGAGTGATGGGTGGGTACGGGTCCGGCCGGGGAGCTGCTGGCCACAGGCTAGATGTGCTTGCAGCCAGAAGCGAGAAACCAGTGAGCTAGGCAAGAGCAGTGGGGTGGGTGTGAGTGCGCCACCGTGCGGAAGTGCGGGGTGTGGCACGGGCCTGCGGTGTGGTCAGAGTGTGTGGGGTGGGCAGGGGCTCCCTAGGCAGGGCTGTGAGCACAGTGGAGCTAGGGTTTGAGTGTGTGTGGAGCAGGTGATTGTGATTGTGACTGTGAGGGAGTCAGCGTGCCAGGAGGGTGTGTGAGCATGTGTGGGGAAAGTGTGCAGAAGGCAGGCTGAGCGGTGCGGGCTGGGGTTGTGAAGAAGCCGACTAAGGTGGGCTGGCTTGGATGAAAGAAGAGGGCGGGGGGGGGGGGGGGGGGGGTGGAGGGCGGCGGAGGAGGCAGTAGGCCTGGGGTGGGCGTGGAGAGCCCCGGGTGGAGGCAAAAGCCTACAGCACCCGGTATTCCCAGGCGGTCTCCCATCCAAGTACTAACCAGGCCCGACCCTGCTTAGCTTCCGAGATCAGACGAGATCGGGCGCGTTCAGGGTGGTATGGCCGTAGATGCCTGCTGCCGCTGCGCGCAGCCCCAAATGCTGCTCGCCGCCTCTGCAGCCTCCGCTCTCCACGCTCTCGCCAGCCTCTGCCTGCGGCTCTCGCCTCACACACACCTGCTGCGCCTGCCTGCTCGCACAACTGCATCGGAGCACGCTCGCACCAACGCACGGACCGCAGCCTCTGCCAGCAAGCCGAGCCTGCTGCTCTCGCCGCCAAGCGCTCTCTCCCCCCTTCCACCCAACCTTCCCCACACACGCACTAATGCCCAGAAGGAGACCGGGCCGATTTCCCAGCGACTCACTGCCCTGCCCTCCTACCCCACAGCCTGCCTGCGTCAGCCTTGCACATTCAAGCGCTTAAGGCAAGTGCACTTGCAAGGCTCCCCACCTGTCTTCTCCGGCCGCCAGGCTACTGAGGGACCGCTTCCATCTCTCGGTGCATGGCTGTGCATTTGGCTGCTTCCCCATGCTTTGCATCTCACTGCGCTTGCCTCCCTCCCTCCCTCACCTCGCTTTGCCCTCACCGGCCATGCACTCAGCAGAGGCCTGGGCTTTGCAGAGCATCCTGGAAGTCACCTCTCTAGTGCCGGTGCAGAACCACCTAACCCAGAAACCTGGTCCACAACTGTCCTCAGGACAGGCCCATTCCTCACCCCACCAGTAACCCTCCCCCAAACCCTCAACCCCATGGAGTAGGTCTACACCTAAGCTCAAACCTATCCCAAGTCTCACCCTAACCCCATCTTCCATACTGAAATCGCACCTGACCCCTGTCCCCCACCTCTTCCCTAAACCTCACCTAACCCAAGCCTAAGGCCAATGCTGACCCCAATTCACAGCCAAAAGCTGAAGCCCAACGGAACCCCCGCCCTAACACCTAATTGGACCCTTCAGCCCAACCTCTGATCAAGACCTGCACAGCAGGTCTCTAGATGCCACCAGGGCCCCAACCCAGCAAGGAAAACCAGGGAGGACAGAACTCCCTTGGACGGTACATGAAATGGGAGGTCCCCAGTGTGGGAAAGCACGGGCGTGAGGCTGGTGCCTTGTCCTCTTTCTGTCCATCCAATCCAGCCTTGCCAGCCTCCTGAAACCACTGTGACTCTGTGTTTGCGCGAAGGGAGGGGTGATTCTCTCCCTAAACCAATTGCTCTGTCTTTCTCTCTCTCTCTCTCTCCCATCTCTCTCTCTCTCTCTCTCTCTCTCTCTCTATCTCTCTCTCTCACTCTCTGTGTGTGTGTGTGTGTGTGTGTGTGTGCCTGCACCGAACTTAATTCCAGGCTTCACTAGATCCCACAGGGTGGGGATGGCTTGCATACATTGGAGGTGGCTGCACAAGGCCCCCTGGGCCTCTGTCCTTCTGAGCACAGCCCAGCTCCCATGCCAACCCTCCCACCGTACTTCGTTGCGGGGACTGAGCATTCCAGCCCTGGTGGCCAACTGCTTCTTCTGACTGCCAGGCTTCTTCTTCACCTCGTGTCTTCTCAAGGTGGCAACTCCAACAGCTTCCAACCCATCTCCCTTGTGCTTCCTAGGGTGTGTGTTGGCAAGGCGGTGTGTAACTGCAGGGTCATTGGGCTCCTTCCCCCAAGGATCCCAAATCACTGGGGGTTCTTCTTCACAACAGCAGCCCGCACCTCTCACCCTGCAAAGTGGGATCCCACTTTGCAGTATGTGCTTCCCAGGGGGAGACACTGTGTCCCAGCCCTCCTTCCTCCCCACTGCACGCATGTAGGCACCCAGCGAGGCTCTGGAATCTCTCCGTCTAGTCTGCCTGCTGGATGTGCTGACAGCAGAGACTCCTCCTGGGGGCTTGTGCATGGGCTCAACAAGATGGCAGGCATACCAGGAGCCTCAGCTTTCTAGTCAAGCAAATGGCTGGAGTGTGCTCTATGCTTCTCTGTGTCCCTCCTTCTCTTGGCTAGTCTGTCCTGGCATTGAAGCTCAGGGTCTTCAAGCTGCTAGGAAAGTCCACAGGCAAGCAGGCCAGCAGGCAGGCAGGCAGGCAGGAAAGGCTTTCTTGGAACACTTGAGCCAAGCCTCATTTCAGTGATAGCAATTCATCTATTCAAGGAGTAGGCATCCCACATAGAGAAGGTTGGGCAAAGCCACAAAGAAGCCCCTCAGGTACCCACAGGAAGTCATGCCAGGCAGTAGAGGGGCGGGTGGAGTGGCTGAGTGATGGGTGGGTACGGGTCCGGCCGGGGAGCTGCTGGCCACAGGCTAGATGTGCTTGCAGCCAGAAGCGAGAAACCAGTGAGCTAGGCAAGAGCAGTGGGGTGGGTGTGAGTGCGCCACCGTGCGGAAGTGCGGGGTGTGGCACGGGCCTGCGGTGTGGTCAGAGTGTGTGGGGTGGGCAGGGGCTCCCTAGGCAGGGCTGTGAGCACAGTGGAGCTAGGGTTTGAGTGTGTGTGGAGCAGGTGATTGTGATTGTGACTGTGAGGGAGTCAGCGTGCCAGGAGGGTGTGTGAGCATGTGTGGGGAAAGTGTGCAGAAGGCAGGCTGAGCGGTGCGGGCTGGGGTTGTGAAGAAGCAGACTAAGGTGGGCTGGCTTGGATGAAAGAAGAGGGCGGGGGGGGGGGGGGGTGGAGGGCGGCGGAGGAGGCAGTAGGCCTGGGGTGGGCGTGGAGAGGTGGAAGGCCGGGGCGGGCCCCCGGGCCGGGTGGAGGCAAAAGCCTACAGCACCCGGTATTCCCAGGCGGTCTCCCATCCAAGTACTAACCAGGCCCGACCCTGCTTAGCTTCCGAGATCAGACGAGATCGGGCGCGTTCAGGGTGGTATGGCCGCAGACGCCTGCTGCCGCTGCGCGCAGCCCCAAATGCTGCTCGCCGCCTCTGCAGCCTCCGCTCTCCACGCTCTCGCCAGCCTCTGCCTGCGGCTCTCGCCTCACACACACCTGCTGCGCCTGCCTGCTCGCACAACTGCATTGGAGCAAGGTACATGGAATGGGAGGTCCCCAGTGTGGGAAAGCAGGAGGGTGAGGCTGGTGTCTTGTCCCTTTTCTGTCCATCCAATCCAGCCTTGCTCAGTTTTGAGAAGCCAGGGAGGTTGGCAAGAGCCGTGTGCTTATTCGTGTTGTGGGGTCATTTTGAGTGTTCCATGGTGTGCCAGTGTAGATGTGCATGGGCTTCTGGTGTGGTTAGAGTGTTTTGGGTCAGGAGGGGCTCCTTTGGCAGCACTGTGACCGTGGTGTTGCTAGAGGTTGAGGTTGTATGGAGCAGGTGATTATTAATCTGAGTGAGTCAGGTTTCCTGGAGGATGTATAAGGCTCTGTGCAGATTGCAGGGTGATAAGTTTGGACTGTTGTTGTGAAGTAGCAGGCTAAGGTTGGCTAACTTTGATGAAAGAAATGTGGGGCATGGTAGGGAGGGAACGAATATAGGAGGAGGCAGGCAGTGGTGTAGTGGAATCCGCGGAGACAAGTGCCTTCAGCGCCTGATATTCCCAGGTGGTCTCCCATGTAATTACTAATTTGGCTAGACTCTGCTTTGCTTCCATGTTCAGATGAGATCAGGGGGGTTCAGACATAGATGTCTGAATTCTCTTGTTCAGCCCCATCTGCTGCTGACTGCTTCTGCCTCCTCTGCTGTGCATACGGTTGCCAATTTCTTTCTCTCTCTGCCGCTTTACAAACCTGTTGTGGCCACTTGCTTGGGGAACTTTATAAGATAGAGTGACAGACAGATGGAAGGTCCCCAGTGTTTTCCAGAAAGACTGCTCTTCTTTCTGTTGTCACTGCTCCTTCTCTCCCCCACCCCCACCCCATCTCTATCTGGTGCCATCTTTTTCTCTGTCTCTCTCCCTCCCTCCCTTTCTTCTTCTGTCTCTCACTACGTGAAAGAATGAGATGGCGATATTTTCTCTTTGTTTCTTCTATATTCTTCCTGCTTAACCATCTCTCTCTCTCTCCCTTATCCTCAGGGATCAGTATTGTATTCTAAGATCCTAGAAATTCATTCAAGTTGTATTTGCTTATATTTTCTCCTTTTTTTCTTGCTGGGCATTATTCCATTATGAATGTAAAACAGTGTTCAGTCATTTAGGCCTATAAGGACATGAACACTTTTCTTTTTGACTTACTATTATTTTTTACTTAATCATAGTAAGGTTTGAATTCAGAACCTTTTGGTCCCTCACTTTGCTTAATTCATTTGTGATTTACCATACTTCAAGCCCAGCTTTAACTGGTTATTCTGGAGATGGAGCTTAGTATTCTTTTCTCCCCAATCTGGCCTTGCCTAATCCTCTGTGTCTCAGCCTCCTGAGACATAGCTCCTGGTGTCACATACTGTTAAATCTTCTGTGAATATTCACATTCAAGTTTACTTACTGTTAAATCTTTTTTTTTGATCTGGTCGTGGAGCCTGAACTCGGCCTGGGTGCTGTCCCTCAGCTCTTCAGCTCAAGGCTAGCGCTCTACCTCTTGAGCCACAGCGCCACTTCCAGCTTTTTTCTTTTTGCTTATGTGGTGCTGAGGAATCGAACCCAGGGCCTCAGGCATGCAAGGCAAGTGCTCTACCACTGAGCCACCTTCCCAGCCCTTACTGTTAAATCTTGAATATTTATATTCAAGATTTTGTGCAAACCTGTTTTCCTTTCCCTAGAATACATGTTAAGGAGAATCACAGTTGAGTTATATGATAAATGTGTATACCAATTTTAACAAAGTGACTAATCTATTTCCAGAGTTCTACTTTGCCATCTTACTGGCAAAGTGTGAGAGATTTGATTTATCTGCATCTTTGGCATGTATATTTCCTCACTGGTTATATTTGTTGTTTTAAGTGGTATCTGATGATATCATGATTTTAATTGGTATTTCCCTGGAGGCTAGTGTTAAGTTACACTTTGTAGGAGGCCTTCATTTGAACTGGGCTCCTGTACTGGATGTAATAGACCAAAGCAATGAAGTGCCAAATCACAGTAAGTGAGCTTTAACACTGTAGCTAGTTATGATTAGGTGGCAAATAGTTAAGTAGTTAACCTCGAAGGAACTGACTGGTCAGTTGACTTGGCTATAGTCAGGTGATTTGTTTTCTGTGAGTCTTTTCCCCCCTATAAATGCTGTCTAAATATGTGGTTGGTGTTCTCAGAACCTGCTCTGGGTTTAGGAATTACTTGATTCATGAATTTTTTTGTTGTACTGGTGTTAAATTTCATGTATACTAACCCATCATTGATATTTATACTGGAAACTTGATATTGTCTATAGGCTGCTGAAGATCTGGTTGTTCTCAGTCTTTTCCCCTGTGGTATTCAAGTCAGTTAACGCCTACTGATCTTTCAAAGTTGTTATCTTTCATTTTCTTTCTTTCTTTTTTTTGGGGGGGGGGGTCCGGCCGTGGGGCCTGAACTCTGGGCCTGGGCGCTATCCCTCAGCTCTTCAGCTCAAGGCTAGCGCTCTACCACTTGAGCCACAGCGCCACTTCCAGCTTTTTTTCTTTTTGCTTATGTGGTGCTAGGGAATCGAACCCAGGGCCTCATGCATGCAAGGCAAGCACTCTACCACTGAGCCACCTTCCCAGCTCTTATCTTTCATTTTCATATCAACTCTAAAATTTGTTCAGATAAATTCTACCAAGTTTAGTCTGTAAAAATAAGTTTTATTTCAACCTTGCTGATGCAGTATCTTTTTTCATTTACTATCTATACATTTTTTCAGATTTCTGTCTTCATATCTATTGGCCAACTCTTTTTTTTTTGTCAGTCGTGGGGCCTGAACTCTGGGCCTTGGTGCTATCCCTCAGCTCTTCAGCTCAAGGCTAGCGCTCTACCACTTGAGCCACAGTGACACTTCTGGCTTTTTCTGTTTATGTGTTGCTGAGAAATTGAACCCAGGTTCTCATGCATGCAAGCCAAGTACTCTACCACTGAGCCACCTTCTCAATCCCTACTGGCCATCTCTTAATTGCGTTGTTTTTACTCCAGTTTTTATAACTATTTATATCATCTAAATATGAGCACATTGTCATATATATGGCTTGAAAATATTTTCTATAACTCTATATTTTGTTCTTTTCTTGGAGTTACTAAGCATGAGATTTTAATTTATGGGTTTTTCCTTTTTGTACTGTTGTAGTGTTAAATTTCTTTGTATACTAACCCATCATTGATATTTACACTGGAAACTTTGACATTGTCTATAGGCTGCTGAAGATCTGGTTGTTCTCAGGCTTTTCCCCTGTGGTATTCAAGTCAGTTAACACCTAATGATCTTTCAAAGTTATCTTTCATTTTCATATCAACTCTAAAATTGAGCATCTCTAGTGCATTATTTATTACATATATATTTACATATGGTCTCACAATGTATGGCAGGCTTTCTTTGAAGTGTCCCCAACTTTTTTTGAATTGAACTTTGGTTAAGCTTGGTTGAATATGGTCTTACTAAGCTTACCCTCTCAGTGCTGGTGCTGTACAACTTAGTCTACACCTCCAGTTAAGCTTTTTCCTGGTTAACTGGAGATGGAGTCTCATATACTGTTCTAACCATGCTAATTTAGAACCTTGATCCTTAATGTCAGCCTCCTGAGTTGTTAGGATTATAGGCATGAGCCACAAATGCCTGGCTGCCCAATCTATGAAGGGAAGAAATTGAAATACCAGATTAAAAAACATGGTAAAAAGAAGTAGAGAAAGGCAACTTATTACAAGATCCAGGTATGTCCTGGAAAGACAGCAGTTCAGTGTATTTTCAGCCACCTGTGGGGTACTGACATGAGCTAGAAGATGAAAGGGAACTGGTGAAAGGGAAGAGAGGCATGTATAATTACTACGCAGTTCTGCAAAGTATGGTCTGGTTTGTCAGAATTTCAGTCCTCCCAGAGAGATTAACACTGTCATCACTGATTAGAATGAGTTCGTTCTCATTGCCTGGTTGGTGGTTGTCCTGAGGAGGCACTAATATTCCTAGGGGATCATTTCTGGTCCCTTGTCATAAAGATATAGTCAACCCGTTCAGTCTGTCCCCGATCACAAGGTGATTACAATAAAGTCACTGCAGAGAGAATTGCTCAGAGAAAAGACACAAAATGCAAGCAGAGATGTCAAGATTTTCTCCTGCTTTTTGTTAACTTCTTTCCCCTATTACAGGTTTGAGTTCAAAGTAGTTTGGGCACAGAAATTCTCTGAATCATTGTTCTGTGCATTCTCTCTCCAATCTAGGATTTCCCACATGGATCAAAAGGGTTTCTCTGTAAGTCAGGGTCTGCCCCAGAGCAAATGAGCAAGAAGCTAGAGCTGCAGGCCTGCCATGTCTGTCACTGCTACAGAGGTTCAGAATTGTGACAAGGTCAGAAGACATCATGTTGGGAGACTTCACGCTGCATTCTACAGTGTTCTGGCTCTGGTTAGTGCAGAGGTGATTTTATTGGCACCTTTTCTATTTGTAGTTGTTCAAAATTCTAAATAATGATGGTTGACTCCACAAACACACAAGAAAATAACCATGGACTTAGTGGTTCTTTGAGTTTCATGTCTCTCTACAGTCTGCTCTGATTTAATTTTGAAAGTTTAACCCAGAGATGACTTTAGTTTGCAGTAAGTGGAACAGGCCAAATCCCTAAATATTGGCTTTTAAATAAAGAAGGTCATGGTCCAGATGTAAAGTAGAATAATTAGAGAAATATGAACTAGTTAAAAAAATATCCTCTTAAACTTCTCTGAAGAGGAAATAAGAATGGCCAATAGACACATGAAGAAATGCTCAACCTCTCTAGCCATAAAAGAAATACAAATCAAGACAACATTGAAATTCCACCTCACCCCAGTTAGAATGGCTATAATCAAGAACTCTAATAACAGCAGATACTGGGGGGGATGTGGACAGAAGGGAACCATACTGCATTGTTGGTGGGAGTGTAAACTTGTTCAATCACTTTGGAAAGCAGTATGGAGGTTTCTCAAAAGACTCCACATAGAGCTCCCCTATGACCCAGCAATCCCACTTTTGGGCATTTACCCAAATGATCACAAACAAGACCATACTAAAGCTACCAGCACAACTATGTTTATTGCAGCATTATTTACCATAGCTAAGATATGGAACCAATCCATATGCCCCTCAGTAGATGAATGGATCAAGAAAATTATATATATATATATATATATATATATATGAATTCTATGCCTCCATCAGAAAGAATGACATCGCCCCATTTGTTAGGAAATGGAAAGACTTGAAAAAAATTATATTAAGTGAAGTAAGCCAGGCCCCAGGAAATAAACATAGGTCCTACAGTTTCCCTTATTTGCAATAACTAGTATATGTCTAGGACAAGCAGAAAAGGTCAAAAGCTATGTACATATGACCAGATAAGATGATGTTAAGTGAAATGAACCCCAAGATAGGGACACAAGTGGTTTTTCCTTTCTTGTTATTGTTCCTAACATACTTATAATGTACCATGTAATTTTTTTTTCTGCTTATGTGGTGCTGAAGAATCGAACCCAGGGCCTCAAGCATGCAAGGCAAGCGCTCTACCACTGAGCCACCTTCCCAGCCCTCATGTAATTTTTTTTGTTTCTTTGTATGTTCCTCCCGCACTGTATAACCCCTGTTTTCACTGTATTTGATGTCAGTGCCCTGCATCTTGTATATACACTTCTCTGGCTGGGGGAGGGGAAGGGAAAAACAAAATGCTTAAATAGAGATACAGGTTGACCCATTGTAACAATGAGATGTACAAGACACTATGTTGAAACTCGAACTTTACAATTTAGGCGGTGAGGGGGGGTGTAGTTGTAGTGGTGGGAGGGAAGGGAGAATAGGGGAAAAACAAAGGAGGAGGTAACAATGCTTGATAGGAAATGTACTCATCACCTTGCTCATGTAACTGTAACCCCTCTATACACTATTTTTACAATAAAAAGTATTTAAAAATATCTTGTATGTGTATAGATAAACCTGTGTGGTGTACAATGAATGGTTCAATTGGGGAAAACTGAATGGGAAATTTATTTAAGAAGGGATCCTATACCCATCGCTTCTCCTCGGGAGTGTTATTTCCAAGACGGGGTGAGGACAATGTAACCCCAAATAGCAACTGTGATTTGAGGAATAGGAGGCTGAAGTCTTTGGAGGTGAAAGCTTTCCATGTGGTAGAGATGTCAGTGGAAAAGAGTGAGAGAGAGAAGAGAGAGAAAGAGAAAGCGGGAGAGAGAGAGAGAGAGAGAGAGAGAGAGAGCACTCAATGCTCACCTGGAGTTGGTCTGGACTCTAGAAAGCCTACTGTGCCTGGAGGTCCACATGATCCAGGATGCAGTAAGGGCAGGATAGGAATACCTTCTTCTGCTTCACCTTCTTCTGCTTCCAGACTCAGCTGAGCTGGGTTTAGCTGTAATCCCAAGTGCCTTTCTGAAACAAACTAGATAGATTTCAGCAGAGTATGTTCCCAGTCAGGCACAGGTCCTTGTAGTCCTGGAAGTAGATTGGAGGGATTTCAGGATCATGGCTCAGATATGGTATGCAGGAGTGTCTGCCAGTCCCTGCCAGTACTGCTGACTAGCCCTGTAGTCCCTCTTTCATCAGATCTGAACATCCCTGACAATGTTATGAACAATATGACCAACTACTACCTTGTGCTCCAGAAGTGGTATATCACCCAGTAGACAAATGTCAAGCATAGGCCCAGGTCCACCATTTTTCACCTGAAGAAAAAGGGTGAAAAACTTAAGCATTCCATGTAGGGATGTTTTTTCCTAGGTCTGGCTGGCTAGAGGATAAGCAGTTACAGACTGGAGTAGTACCTTTCATTTACTTCAAGTTTAGGACATGGAATCATTGGCACACACACCTATCTTCAGGCCAAAATGACATTGGCATTGGATATACTGACTTGTCCTCCCTCAGTGTTACAGGTGGTGCCCTCTATGCTGGGTTGACCGAGACAGGGTATTGTCTACCACAAAAAACCCAAGGATCCTGAAACCATACAGAAATGCTTCTCCTAAACCCTATTCTTCACCCCTGAAGGGCAGATAGTCAGATTGGGTGAATGTCATGCTAGTTAAAATGCCATTTAAAATGAAAACATCATCTTGGGATGCAGGAAACCTTGGAGATTTGAATTTGTGGAAGCACAGGTTCTTGGTCTGTTTAGAGATTATAGTAAATACATATTTGTATGAATAGCAGAAAATCAAATGTTTAGAGATTGGAGTGGGGCAAGTTTAGTTCTGTACAAAGAAAATGTCAGTCTTGAATATTGATATTAAAATTCTGCATTTACTGTAGTCTAGACATTGTGGCTTTAGTCTTTCACTGCTGGTGGTAATAAGATGCCTTCTTACCTGCTGTAAAATAGGAAACTTTGCAGGAAACAAAGTGGGCTTTGTCCAGAAGCAGGGAAGGCCACCATTTTTCCACTCTAATGAATGAAGTTCCTGTCCACCCTGAACAGAGCCAGTATTCATTTTACTTTCACTATACTTGGTGTCAGGCTGCTGGAGGGCAGAAGCAGCCAAGAAAAGCCACTTTCTTATACACCATCTGTCCTAATCATCCTTCAGGGCACTAGCCTGAAACCACTCAAACTTGCAAAACAAATTATCTACTAAAAGTTCCTGCTGACCCTGGCCATATAAATCCTGTGACAACCAGATTCTGTGTGACCTATCTGATCCCAATCAGGGAGTTTGCCTGGGAGTGTATCCCAATAAGATTTTCTTTTATTCACCTTTATCTCCTCCTGCATGGTCTTTCCTTGCCTAAAACCTTACATCTGGTGCCAGAAACCCAGGAAGGTGGTAGTGTTTCGCTTTGCCCTTGGGCGACCAGTGGGCACTGCCCCTTCTTGGTCTCTCTTTTCCTCTCCTCCTTTTCCTGAGGTCTTCTCCATTGGGAGCATGGAGCCTGCTGAGCTTACTTTGGGCTAAACAGCCACTTGACAGAGCTCATGGCCTCTGCCCCTGTAAGTGGTGCATATCCCATGGATAGCCATCAGGTGGCTTGGGATAATATTGGTCATCCATGTAAACTCATCTGAAGCCTCCCCCCCCCTCTCTCAGACCAGGACCTCAGCCCAGCCTTCTGAGTATCCATCACATTCAGATTGGGTGAGTCCCTGCCTACCCTCCCAGGGTGTCCTGAATTGCTCTCTGGGAACTCAGTTCCTTCCCTTTCCATGCCCAAATCTCCCTCCAGCCTTTGGCCTCCCTTGGTGCTGAAAACGATCAGAGACGTCTGATCTTCTCTGTTGCCCCTGTTTTTATTTGGTAACTCTGGCTAAGACAGGGATGCCTTCATTAGCCTTAGTTTTACCCTGGGCTGCCTGGGCCCCATGGGAAACCAAAATTCCAAACCTGACCCACAAACTCTTCTGGGTTGCTTATTGGCTAATCTCAAACCTTTAGGCCTAAGACCTGACCTTAATCTTCCTCTGTAATTGGGAATGGTCTATGTACCAGCTCGATAACCAGTCGCACTGGCCTGAAAATGGGACTTTCAATTTCAATATACTAACCAATCTCTGCAATTTCTGGGAGCAGACAGTAAAGTGGGCTGAAATTCGTTACACCCAGGGATATAACATCCCTCCATCCCTCCCTGTCTCTACTGCCCCCTATCTCAAATCTTGCTCGTGTGGCAAGATCCCTCCAAAATCTCTCCCTCTCTCTCTTCCTCTCCAGACCCTCTGGACTCTCAGTTATCCTTCCCACCTGTGGCACATCCACTGCCTTATGTGCCATCTGACCCCACTGGGCTGAAGGGTCTAATATCTCACCTGGCATGATCTCCATGTTATATTTTCCTCTGCTTTTACTGTGGAGGAGCGTGAGTGTGTCTATCAGGCTACCCAGGCTCATGGGAATGAGATCCACTTTACAAATATAACCATGTCCGTGGGAACTGAGGCAGTCCCCAGATAGGACCCTCATTGGCAATATCAGATAGACATAGCTGAGGGTCACAATGGCTGCTTGCATAGAGATGTAATGATTCAGTGCCTTTGGGCTGGATTACAGGCTGCCTCCCATAAGGTTGTTAACTTCAACAAACTGTGGGAAATTACTCAACAACAAGATGAGAATCCTGCTGCCTTTCTAGCTAGATTTACTGAGGCCCTGACCAAGCACACCTGCTTGGACCCCACCTCTTTGGCTGGTGCAAGGTTTTTGGCCTCTCATTTTAGATCTCAGTCAGCCCCAGACATAAAAATCTTAAAAAGGCCGAGGATGGCCCTCAAACTCCAATCTGTGGCCTGGTGAACATGGCCTTTAAAGTTATCCATGCCCATGAAGAACAGGAAAAGGCTGACAGGGAAGCCAGCTCTCGCCAAAAGGCATCCTACCAAGCCCAAGCTCTGGTCACTGCCCTAAGGCCCTCTACAACATGTGGCTCTGGAAGAATGCATCAACCACCCAGACCTTGCTTCAAGTGCAGCCAGGAGGGGCACTGGGCAAGGCAATGCCTTAAATCCCATTCTCCTCAGAAACCATGTCTGCTGTGCAATCAAAAGGGACACTGGAAGACTGACTGACCCTCTGTGCCTAGCCACAGAGGTATAGTCCTTCCTTCCCCTGATTTGCCACCTTTGGTCCTAGGCCTGGCCACTGAAGACAGGATGCCCTGCTTTGCCAACCCTGATCACCCTCGTTGAGTCTAGGGTAATGATCCAGGTAGCAGGTAAGGCCATTTCCTTTTTAGCTTATATGAGGGCTACCTATTCTGTCATCCCTTCCTATTTGGGTCCCTTAATTCCTTCCCAGGTCTTAGTCATGGGAGTTGATGGCCCTTCCTCCCAGCCACCATCAGTGGACTCTCCTACATGCCTAATCTATGACCAGCCATTTGTCCATTCCTTCCTGGTTATGCCTTCCTGTCATACTCCCCTTATGGGACAAGACCTACTTGTTAAGTTACATGCCACCTTGACCTGGGGACCTCCTAATTGGGCCCCAGCAGCTCCTCTGTTATTAGTTCTGTCCCCCAATGACCCTCCATCTTCCTCCTCCTCCTCTTCCTCCTCCTCCTCCTCCTCCTCTTCCTCCTCCTCCTCCTCCTCCTCCTCCTCTTCCTCCTCCTCCTCCTCCTCCTCCTCTTCCTCCTCCTCCTCCTCCTCCTCTTCCTCCTCCTCCTCCTCCTTCTTTCCCCTTCCCCCTGATTTGGTGGATCCCATTGTATCCCTGTGGTGGGAACATACCATCAGCCTGTTCTTATCCAACTAAAACATCCCTCCTCTTTCCCTGCTTGATCTTAATTTCCCATCTCCTTAAAACACCGCCAGGGTCTGTTGCCCATTATTAATCGCCCTAAAAGTAAGGGCATGTGGTGTGAGGAGAGAGGGGTCAAGATGGTGACAGAACAGTAGGGAAACACCACAGCTCTTTCCAACCAAATAGAGTTCAGGCTTCAATGCTCCATTTCTCCAAGAGACTGACAACGACAAAATGGTGAATACTCAGACAGAAACAGGAAGTGAAAAAAAGAAAATGAAAAAACTTCAGAACCTACACAAAGATGGTAAAGCCGGAAGACCCTTAACCAACTCCTTGCTGGTGGCTGGCTTCATGCCGAGCTGCCCAAGCAGCCTGGCTCGGGACCCACCGGGGACCACAAAGCCACAAGGGTGCCAAAGCTCCCAGAAGACTCCCAAGAGCCAGTGCCGACCCAGAGAAACAGAAAACTCAGAGCTCAGAACACACACGAAGACCCCTCCTCCACCTACCGTGGCGCAGGCAGCTTGAGGCAGCCCAGCCCAGGGTGGTAGTGGCAGCAGCGGCAGTGACAAGAGACCCCAGACTTGCAGCACGGCGCCTATCTACTCTGCCTGTGGAAGCAGCCTAGCCCAGGGATGCAGCGGTGGTGGCAGCGGTGAGGGACCCCAGTCTCCTGGCACAGCATCTATCTGCTCTGCCTCACAGAAGCAGTCCAGCCCAGGGCGGGGGCAGCAGTGGTGGTGGCAGTGGCCAGGTACCTCAGGTACTCCAGACTCGCAGCCTGGGGCCTCTCTGCTCTGTCCTGCAGAACCGGCCTGGCCCACGGAGGGTGGTGGCGGCAGGGGACCCCAGAGCCATGGTGTGGCTCTGCACAGCCCTGTGGAAGCAGCCCGAGCCTGTGGTGGTGGCAGCATTGGCCGAGGACCCCAGAACCAGAGTGGTCCAACCCGTAGGACAGAGCAAAAAACATCTGCAGTGCCGACCTGGACAGCATAAACAGTGGCAAAGATTGTGAAACACAGACCCAGCCTGCACCACCACCCAGCACAGCGAACGTGGAACTCAGTGGTGACCAGTGACCTACAGCACACAAAAACAGTTATCTGCCACAGCACTGCTGGACAGCTCCCAACCAGTACCAGCATAAATGAGTATCCCACAGGGGATGGCCTCCCTCACCTCCCCTGCCATGGGAGACCACCCCCAGAACTTGACTGGGACCCTCCCTACCACCTGGGCTACAGGTCCTACATAAGCTGGGACCTGTGCAAGTGCACCAGCAACCATCAGGCACACCTAATCCACCAGACTTGACCAAGTGCACCCCTGGGAGGGAACATGAGCAATCTAGGCTGCTGGTCCTTGACTGAAGGCAGGCACTGCCTAGGATATCCAGTAGGCAGCTGAAGGAACCCTACCTGCATCCCAGGCAGGAACTGGAGCTATCTTAATCACATGTCCCTGACTGTTCAGGATCTGAGTGCATACCCCAGTAGAGGGCAGAGTGTGTCTGCCCACCACAATCTAACAAGAGTAAGCCCTATGTGAGTCAGACCAGCAGCTGGAAAGTGGCCCCTCCTGCAACAGAACTGAGACCAGTTAAAGTACTTGCCAAGAGCAAGCTGCATCAATTAATCCAGGAACAAATCCAGAACCAAGCAAAGGTAGCCACCTAGTGACCAAAACAATCAGAACCTGGAATTGGTCTCCAATAATCCCTGAATCTACATGTGAAAATCACAGCAAAAAATTACAAAATTCATCAACAGCCAAGATAGCAAACCAGCAACCATACAAGGGAGAACACCAGTGGAAGCGAAAAAGAAATGGAAGACAAAGAGATCCAAGAGATGATAGAGGTAATCACTCAAGAATTAAAGGGAGAAATAGATCAGAAATTTAAAGAACAAAGGAACAAGTTATCAAAAGAGATCCAGGCCTTCAAACAAGAAACATACTCAAAAATAGATGCAGTAACACCTCACTAAACAATGAGATTACTACTCTAAGAAATGACATAGAAATTATAAATGGCTCAATTTCCTCCATGCAAAACTCAATTTCATCCATGCAAACCACAATGGAAGCCACAGTTAATAGAGTGAATGAAATCGAAAATAGAATATTAGCTACTGAAGACAAAATGACTGGAAAAAAAAGTTACAGATATGGAAAAAAAAAACACTCAAAATATGCCAAAGGGAAGTCCAAGAACAAGTAGACAGTGCCAAGAAATTTAACCTTCATATAATTGGGGTGGATAAAGGAGAGGAATACTAGAATAAAGGAATGCAACACTTATTCAATAAGATCATCACCAAAAATATCCCGTCTTAAAAGAGAAACTCTTACCTACATAACCGTGGCTTACAGAACAAACAAGATCCCAGGAGGAACACTTCTAGGTACATTAGAATAAAAATTTTAGACTTTAGCAATAAAGAAACAACCTTGCATGCAGCAAAAGCAAAGGAGGAGCTATATTACAAAGGGAAAAATTAGAATCACTGCAGATCTCTGCAGATCTCTCCACACAGACACAATGCAAGGAAAGCCTGGGAAAGCACCATCTGAGCCCTGAGAACCAATAACTGCCAGCCCAGACTGGTATATTCAGCAAAGCTAGCACTCACACTTGATGGCATAACTACAATTTTTAATAGTAAAGAAAAACTAAATGAATTCATAAATAATAAGCCAGCATTACATAGAATATTAAGAGGGGGATTACAATCTGAGGAAAACAATCAAGATCAGGGACCCATACCAGATACATATCACTAGGAGACCAAATTAGTAAACACAGGAGGAAATGAAAGAAGAAAAACTTAGGAAAGTAGGAAAATAACAGGAAGTACAATATACCTTTCTACAATAATCATAAACATTAATGCACTCAATTCACCAATGAAAAAATGAACTGCAGATTGGATCAGAAAATAAGATCCATCCATTTGCTGTCTTCAAGAGACCCACCTCACAGCCAAAGATAAAAGCAAACTCAGAGTGAAAGGATGGAGGAAGATCTACCGTGCAAATGCTCCCAGCAAGAAGGCAGGAGTTGCCATCCTGATATCTGATAAAATAAACTTTACATTTAAATCATTATGAAAATACAAAGAAGGTCATTATATAATACTACAGGGAACAATCCAAGAAGAGGATTCACCATTATCAATCTATTCGCCCCAATCACCGGTGCACCCAAATATGTTAGCAAATACTCTCAGATTTACAGGAAAAGATAGATCCAAATACAATAATACTAGGAGACTTAATACTCCACTCTTCATCAAAAGACAGGTCTATCAACCAAAGAATTGGCAAAGATGTCTCCGAATTAAGTGATGCCATATCTCAAGCATATACTGACATATACTGAGTTTTCTATCCAACAACCTAGTACACATTCTTCTTAGCAACCCATGGAACTTTTTCAAAAATAGGACATATCTTAGTTCATACAAGGAATTTAAGCAAATACAAGAGGATCAACATAATCCCCTGTATTCCATCTGACCATAGTGGAATCAAACTAGTTCTCAATAACAAGGCATACAGTAGAAAAAACTCAAACACATGGAAATTAAATAGCACACTTCTGAGCAACACCTGAGTCACAGAAGAAATTAAAGAAGAAATTAAAAAGTTCCTACATTTCAATGAAAATGAAGATATATCACAAAGAAACCTAGGGGACATGGCAAAAGTAGACCTGAGGGGCAAATTTATTGCTCTCAGTGCACACGTGAAGAAAACAGACAGACCAAGTAAACAATCTCATGATGTAACTAAAATTGCTAGAGAAACAAGAAAAAGTTGAACCTAAAATTGCTAGATGGAGTGAGATAACCAAAATAAGAGCTGAAATTAATGAGACAGGGACTAAGAAAACTGTAAATAGGGACTGGGAAGGTAACTCAGTGATAGAGTGCTTGCTTTGCATGCGTGAGGCCCTGGGTTTGATTCCTCAGCACTACATAAATAGAAAAAGCTGGAAGTGGCACTGTGGCTCAAGTAGTAGAGTGCTGCCTCGAGCTGAAGAGCTGAGGGGCAGCACCCAGATCCAGAGTTCAAGCCCCACAATGGACAAAAAAGAAAGAAAGAAAGAAAGAAAGAAAGAAAGAAAGAAAGAAAGAAAGAAAGAAAGAAAGAAAGAAAGAAAGAAAGAAAGAAAGAGAGAGAGAGAGAGAGAGAGAAAGAAAGAAAGAAAGAAAGAAAGAAAGAAAGAAAGAAAGAAAGAAAGAAAGAAAGAAAGAAGGAAGGAAGGAAGGAAAGAAAGAAGGAAAGAAAGAAAGGAAAAAGGAAGGAAAGGAAAACTATAAATAAAATTAATAAAACAAAAAGCTGTTTTTTTTTAAAAAAAAATCAATAAAATTGATGGACCACTGGCAAGATTAACTATAAAAAGAAGAGAGAAGATCCAAATCAATTAGATCAGGGATGCCACAAGAAAATTATAATAAACATCCAAGACATCCAAACAATTATAAAGAACTTTTTCCAGACTCTATACTCACTAAGGAAGGAAAACCTAGCAAAATGGATGAATTTCTAGAGAAATACAAATTGCACAAACTGAACCAAGAAGAAATAAATCAATTAAATATGCCAATAACTTACAATGAGATAGAGGAAGGAATCAGAGGGGTTCCAACAAGGAAAAGCCCAGGACCAGATGGATTCACTACGAAATTCTATAAGACTTTTAAAGAGGAACTAATATCTATACTCCTCAAACTCTTTAGAGAAATAGAAACAGAGGGAGCAACCCCAAACTCATTCTATGTAGCCAATATCACACTAATCCCCAAACCAGGCAAAGACCCAACAAAAAAACAGAACTACAGACCAATTGCTTTGATGTTCCTCAATAAAATTCTAGCCAATAGAATCCAGAAACATCTAAAAAAAAAATCATTCATTAGGATCAAGTAGGCTTCATCCCAGAGATGCAGGGATGGCTTAACATAGGTAAATCAATAAATGTAATGCATCACATCAACAGATCCAAGGTTAGGAACCACATGATTATATCCATTGATGTGGAAAAGGCTTTTGATAAAATACAGCACTTATTCCTGTTGAAAGCTCTGGAAAAAATAGGAACAGAATGAACATTCCTTAAAACAATAAAAGGCAGTCTGGGAAGGTGGCTCAGTGGTAGGGTGCTTGCTTTGCATGCATGAGGCCCTGGGTTTGATTCCTTGGCACCACATAAACAGAAAAAGCCAGAAGTGGTGCCATGGTTCAAATTGTAGAGCGCTACCCTTGAGCTGATTGGTGAGGCCAGAGTTCAGGCCCCAGGACTGACAACAAACAAACAAACAAACAATAAAAGCCTTATATGACAGACCAATAGCCAATATTATACTTAATGGGGAAAGACTACAACCAATTCCCCTAAAAACAGGAACAAAGCAAGGATGCCCACTTTTTCCACTCCTTTTCAATATAGTTCTGGAATCCTGAGCCAGAGCAATAAGGCAAGAAAAAGACATTAAAAGGAACCACATAGGGGAGAAAGAAGTTAAACTATCTCTTTTTGCAGATGACATAATTTTATATCTTAATGATCCCAAAAGTTCCATCCCCAAACTCTTAGAGCTTATAAACCACTTCGGCAACATAGCAGAATACAAAATTAACCCACAAAAATCAGTCACCTTTCACAAGGAGAAAGTGAAATCAAGGAAACAACCCCATTCACAATAACCTCAAAAAAAAAATGTGAAGGATCTATTTCATGAAAACTATAAAAGCCTATAAAAAGGAATCACAGAGGATACCAGGAAATGGAAAGACCTCCCACGTTCCTGGATAGGCAGAATTAATATAGTGAAAATGGCCATACTGCCAAAATTGATACACACATTCGATGCAACTCCCATTAAAATCCCAATGACATACTTTACTGAAATAGAGAAAACAGTCCAAAAATTCATATGGAACAATAAAAGACCTAGAATAGCCAAAGCAATTCTAGACTAAAGAAAGAATGCAGGAGGGATCACAATACCAGATGTCAACCTCTACTATAGAGCCATAATAACAAAGACAGCTTGGTACTGGCACAAAAAGAGACCTGAAGACCAATGGAACAGATTAGAGGACCCTGAAATAAAACTGCATACATGCAGTCAGTTGATATTTGACAAAGGAGCTAAAGACAAACAGTGGAAGAATCATAACCTCTTCAACTACTGGTGCTGGGAAAAGTGGGTGGCCACACGCAGAAAACTAAAAGTGAACCCCAGCCTGTCACCATGCACTAACATCAACTCAAAATGGATTAAAGACCTTACCATCAAACCTGATACTCTGAAACTACTGCAGGACAGTAGGAGAGACATTTGAACTTATAGGCACAGGCAGGAACTTCCTGAACAGAGTCCCAGGGTCACAATAAATTGGTGAGAGACTTGATAAATGGGACTGCCTTAAAATAAAAAGTTTCTGCACAGCTAAAGAAATAGCACCAAACTAGAAAGATAGCCAACTAATTGGGAAAAATAGTTACCAGCAATATATCATACAAGGGCCTGTTATCCATTATATATAGCAAACTCAAGTAACTAACCCCTCCTAAATCTAACAAACCAATCATGAAATGGGCAAGGGAGCTAAAGAGAGACTTTTCAGAAGAGATAAAAATGGCAAGGAAACACATGAGGAAATATTTATCATCCCTGGCTGGAAAGGAAATGCAAATAAAAACAACAGTGAGATACCACCTTACCCTAGTCAGAATGGCCCACATCCTAAATTCAGCCAATGACAAATGCTGGAGGGGATGCGGAGAAAGAGAAACCCTACTGCATTGCTGGGGGGGATGTATACAACCACTTTGGAAAGCAGTCTGGAGGTACCTCAGAAAGCTTAATATAGACCTCCCTTATGACCCAGCCATACCACTCCTAGGCATCTACCCTGAACAACAGGAACCAGGATACAAGGACACATGCACCTCCATGTTCATTGCAGCACTGTTCACAATAGCCAAGATTTGGAAACAACCCAGATGCCCCACTACTGATGAGTGGATCCAAAAATTGTGGTACCTATATACAGTGGAATATTATGCAGCCATTAGAAAGGACAAAATAATGGCATCTGCAGGAAAATGGATGGAACTAGAGTGAATTATTTTGAGTGAGGTAAGCCAAAAACAAAGAGACAAATGGCACATGGTCTCCTTGAGATGTGGATGCTAAAGCCAAAATGCAAGGAGATATGACAAAGTAAACAGGACTCAACAAAGGACTTCCACTCATTTTGTCGTATCATTGCTAAATGACTCCATGTTCTTGACCATATATATGGTACACATTTATATGCATGTAACAGAGGGAAGCTAGGACACTGAATAAGTGGAAATGGAACAATATACAACAAAGGGGCCCATCAGCTGCACTGGACATAGATGAAATTGAACTAAGCAACCCAAAGACAGTGATGGAAAGGGAGGAATGAGAAGGAAAGAGGGAACAGCTTACACTAAGCAAAAGGAAAGGAATGTAAATATCACTTGATGTGGAAGAAATAATTGTATTGTCAAAGCTCATAGAATTCATAAACTTTATAGACCATGATTATGACAATTTGCCTTGTGAAGGTTAAAATGTGTTTGTGACTTTAACTATCACTATTCCACAATACTGTGGAATATGTGATATTTATGTAATCACCTAATCTCAATTTTAAAAAAAGATAAGAAAAGTGAGAGTGGATGGGTTAGGAGCGATGGGTGACAATGTTGTCAGACAATATTAATATACTGTTTTGTAGAATGGGAACTTCTTTGTACAACTACTTAAAGATAATTTTTTTTTAAGGTAAGGGTATGGATTCCCAGGGAAAAAGACAGGCCTCCTATGCAATTGTCTCCAACCAAAGGGAGACAGTAGAGTTCTAGCACCTCCCTGAGGGAACAACATCTCAAAAGGCTGAATTGGTGGCCCTTACTAGAGCCCTCCATCTAGCTAGAGGAAAAAGACTCTAAGTATGCCCATCTCATTGTCCATGATCACTCGGCAATCTGGAAAGAATTGGGGTTCTACAAAAGGGAACCCTATTGTTAATGCTTGCCTTATTTTAAAACTAACTCAGGCTCTTTCCCACCCATCTGCTGTGGCTATCGTCCATTGTAAAGGACATCAGATGGATGATTCCCTTGTAAAACGACGCAGTGGCACTCCAGCTCACTCAATCATCAGTGGCTTCTGCTTCCATTTTATCTTTATAGGTCCCAGATTTGACTCCTCAGTATTCCACAGCTGAAAAAAATTCTTCTCTCACACAGCAGGTTCATGCCTCACTTCATATTGGGCCCAAGGCACTGTTTCAATTTTTAAAGCCCTTTTTACATCACCCTCTACCTCTACTCTCCACCATAGTTCAGTCTGCCTCTTGGGCATGGTTTACATGCTCTACCACCACCCCTCAAGGGTGACTCAGGCCAGCTTTTCTAATCCCATCAAATGTGGGGCTATTTGCTGGGCCAAGACTTGATTTTAGGTTGATTTCACCCATATGCCCACCCTCAGAAGGATCAGGTACCTTCTTGTCCTGGTAGACACACTCATGGGGTGGGTTGAGGCCTTTCCAACTCCCAAAGAGATTGCAGGAGTTTTAACCTTATCTTTACTTTCAGATATTATTCCTCATTTTGGCCTTCCTTCTTCCCTTCAATCTGATAATGGCTCCGCCTTTATTTCCCCAGTAGTACAAACAAGTTTCTTTGGCCCTAGGACACAACCAAGTCTCAGCTCAGGAATTTTCAGATAAATCCCAGGTGACCTTGGAATCCACCTCGGTACATCTAGCCTCACTCCAGCACCAACTTACTTACCTCCCTGGCACAGGTTGCTCTTCAAAACTGCCAAGTCCTGCACCTCCTAACGGCCAAAAAAGGTGGGACCTGCCTATTCTTGTGGGAACAATATTGCTATTACATCAATGAGTTGGGTTTGGTAGACCAAAATATTGAGGCTCTAAATAAGCTAAAAGAGGAGCTCAAACATCAGCAATCCAGGTGACCTATTCTGGATTGGTTGCATAGCCTCCTCGCTAGATGGTCACTACCCTTAGTAGGCCCATTAATTTTAAGTTGTCTTTTCATTTTATTTGCCCCACGCCTCTTGAGGTTTTTCCAGAGCTGCATCCAAGAAATGACCAGAGGGATGGGTAATCAGCTTCTTCTCCTCCTGTACACTCGCCTATATACTACCCCTCTGCGTCCTAGACAACTGCACTACAGCCCCATGATGCCTCTGTCCAGCAGGAAGTAGTTAGATGATTATCGTTGCCCTATTACCAAACCCAAAATGCCAGAATGTCAGGCCACTGGAGGGCAGAGGCAGCCAAGAAAAGCCACTTCCTTATACACCATCTGTCCCAATCATTCTTTGGGGGCACTGGCTCAAACTTGCAAAACAAGTTACATGCTAAAAGTTCCTGCTGACCCTGGCCATATTAAACCCTGTTACAACCAAACTCTGTATAACCTATCTGATCCTGACCAGGGAGTTCACCTGAGAGCATTCCCCAATAAACTTTCCTGCCAATCTTTTTATTCCTCTCTGCATGGTCTTTCCTCGCCTAAAACCTTACACTTGGTGCCCTGTCAATGCCCAGGCAATTCTGGGTCCTTAAGTTCTAGGTTCTTCCACAGAATTTTAATCAGTGTCTGATGTTTGGGTGTTTTTGTTTTTGTTGGTCTTGGGGTTTGAACCCAGGGTCTGGTTGCTATCCCTGAGCTCTTTTGTTCAAGGCTAGTAGTCTACTACTTAGAGCCATAGCTCCACTTCTGGTTTTTGAGTGGTTAACTGAAGAAGAGTCTCACAGGGACTTTTCTGCCTAGGGTGGCTTTGAACCATGATACTCAGATCTCAGCCTCCTGAATAGCTAGGTGCACAGGTGAGAACCACCAGCACCCCAGCTTTGGATGCCTTTGAAAAAGCTAAAAATAGGGGCTGGGAAGGTGGCTCAGTGGTAGAGCGCTTGCCTTGCATGCCTGAGGCCCTGGGTTCGATTCCTCAGCACCACATAAGCAAAAAAAGAAAAAAAGTCAGAAGTGGTGCTGTGGCTCAAGTGGTAGAGCGCTAGCCTTGAGCTGAAGAGGGACAGCGCCCAGGCCCAGAGTTCAGGCCCCACGACTGGACCCCCCCCCCCCCAAAAAAAGCTAAAAATACAGCCAAAATGTCAGGGCCCACGACTGGACCCCCCCCCCCAAAAAAAAGCTAAAAATACAGCCAAAATGTCAGGGTAGAAGCCCCAGTGCTTGGTCTTTCTGGGAAAATATCCATTACACGGAGGGCCAGGGGTGATGGAGAGAATCCACACATTGTGGCCTCTGCAAGATCAGGCTTGTAATCAGGGATAGAAAGTTCAAACCTTGGGCAAAGCACTAAACCAAATTCAGGGGGACACTGTCTGAGTAGCAACATTGTAATGCTCAATGTTCACTTCTCATTTTCTGGTAGTTAATTGGAGATAAGAGTCTCACGGACTTTCCTGCCTGGGCTGGCTTTGAACTGCAATCCTCAGATCTCAGCCTCCTGAGTAGCTAGGATTACAGGCATGAGCCACTGGTACCCAGCATAGTTTTGAAATGACTAGTGCTTTTTCTTCCTATTCTTGCTTATTCAGGGTCCTCATAACAACTGTCAATGTATAACCCACTGAAAATGCATAATTACTTGCATTTTCATGGAGGAAAGCAGGTCAAAGGAAGTAATGATTCATATACGTTCAGATAAACTGCCTGAGAGAGTTTAATTTCTGAGAGTAAGTGAATGGCAGAGTGACTTGCCACAAGTTAGCTTTTTGTGTGACTGTATTTACTTGAACTGGGTCTTGAATTTAGAGCTTCATGTTCTCACTTGACTTTTTCCCTCCAACAATACAATTTGAGCCACTTTTCTAATTCTGCTATCATCTTGTTAATTAGAAATAAGGGTGATGTAGCTTTGTCTGTAGATTCCTCACCAGACTGGCTCTGAAACATAATTTTTCACGTCAGACTCTTGAATAGCTAGGAGTATATGCAGGAGAAACCAGTGAATACCTTGATGTGTCTTTAAATATAGTAAATACTCCTTCGGCTCATATTCCACTCCAGATTATTGGGAATCGGATATTACTGTTGTGACAAGTATTTATTCTAGGACTAATTTCAATTTACTTGGCAAGAAAATTGAACCCATCTCCTCTTCAATTACTTGGTAGTATCTGGCTTTTTTGTGTATTTCCCTGTATTCTTTAAATTTTTTTCATTTACATGCTTCATGAGTTTTTATTTTTCCTCTTGACTTTGTTTTCCATGAATAGTTAAGTGTGCTTATTGAAAAAAGAAATCAAGAAAGAATTTAAATGCTGGGGGTAGCCAGGTGCTCACGGCTCACTCCTGTAATCCTAGCTACTCAGGAGGCTGAGATCTAGGATCATGGTTTGAAGCCAGCCCAGGCAGTAAAGGCTCTAAGACTGTTAACTACAATTAACTGCCTGAAAACTAGCAGCAGAGCTGTGGCTCCATGTGGTTAGAGCAAGAAAGCTAAAAGGGGCTGGGAATATGGATTAGCATTAGAGTGTTGCCTAGTATGCATGAAGCCCGGGTTTGATTTCCTAATACCACATAAACAGAAAGAGCTGGAAGTAGCACTATAACTCAAGTGGTAGTGCTAGCCTTGAGCAAAAAGAAGCTCAGGGCAGAGCCCAGTTTCTGAGTTCAAGCCCCAGGACAAGAAAGAAGAAAGAAAGAAAGAAAGAGAGAGAGAAAGAAAGAAAGAAAGAGCGAGAGAAAGAAAGAAAGAAGGAAAGAAAGAAAGGGAGGAAAGAAAGAAAGAAAGAAAAAAGGAAGAAAGAAAGAAAGAAAGAAAGAAAGAAAGAAGGAAAGAAAGAAAGAAAGAAAGAAAGAAAGAAAGAAAGAAAGAAAGAAAGAAAGAAAGAAAGAAAGAAAGAAAGAAAAGGAAAGAAAGCTCAGAGACAGCACCCAGGCCCTTAGTTCACACCCACAACCTACAAAAAAGGGGGGGGGGGCAAGTGATAAACTGTAAAAACATATCACAAATCTTTCAGAAATGTGGGAAATGGGCCAAAGGAATGTCCCATCTTCTTAAGGAAATAGGTGTGACTGGGGGCCAGGTAACAAATGATCTTGATTTTAATTGTCTATCTGAGGGATGTAATTGGCACCAAGAAAATCTGTATTGTATACCTTCAACAAAAGTGATTCTTCACTTGGTGCTAGAAAATAATCAAATATTTAAAAGAAGTAGTCTGGGTCCTTACTGAGACCCTGACTTCAAACTCTAAAGACCAGCACACAAAAAAACTTACTTTAACGATACTCACCCACAATCACTATCTCCATGGTCCCTCCCTCTAACACTCACCTCAGGTCCCAACAGAGAATGTTTACTTACCTCTCATACATTCTTTTTTTGGGGGGTCCAGTCGTGGGGCCTGAACTCTGGGCCAGGGCACTGTCCCTCAGCTCTTCAGCTCAAGGCTAGTGCTCTATCACTTGAGCCACAACGCCACTTCCAGCTTTTTTTTTCTTTTTGCTTATGTGGTGCTGAGGAATCGAACCCAGGGCCTCATGCATGTAAGGCAAGCCCTCTACCACTGAGCCACCTTCTCAGCCACCTCTCATACATTCTTTAGTGTATATTCATTGCACACAAAGTTTCACCAATGTATTTCACACATACAGCTTTAATAATTGAGTCAGGTTAACCTCCTTTACTGTTCTCTTTTCTTATGTTCCTGTGTACTCCAGTGGTTCAACAGCTTTCAGTAAAATTCCTTATGCCATCTTCACACAGGCATAATGTATTTTAAAACTTTTCCTCCATCCTTCTTTCACTCTTGTTCTGCTAAACAACCCCAATGTCACAATCATGTTTTACAGTGTGTGTGTGTGTGTGTGTGTGTGTGTGTGTGTGTGTGTGTGTGTGTGTGTGTGTGTGCAGACATGCAATCATATGCTCTTTTAGGGCTAGATTCCACAAATTAATGAGAACATACTATTTGGCTTTCTGATGTTAGCTTATCTCCTCTAGTTCCATCTATTTTTTTCTGAAAAAGAAAAAAGCTATTGCTTTTTATCACTTAAAATACTCTTTGTAAGAATTTTATTTTAGAAGTCAGGTGCCAGTGGCTCACACCTGTAATCCTAGCTACTAGGGATGCTGAGATCTGAGGATCATGGCTCAAAGCTAGCCTGGGCATGAAAGTCCCTGAGGTTCTTTTTTCCAATAAATCACCAAAAAACTGGAAGTAGCACTGTGGTTCAAGTGGTAGAGTGCTAGCCTTCAAATG
Source organism: Dipodomys spectabilis (assembly GCF_019054845.1). Lineage (NCBI taxonomy): Eukaryota > Metazoa > Chordata > Mammalia > Rodentia > Heteromyidae > Dipodomys > Dipodomys spectabilis. Next base: position 13,975,276 of record NW_024870855.1, on the reverse strand, counting down.
AAGAGCTGAGGGGCAGCTTTCAGGCCCAGTGTTCAAGCCCCATGACCAACAGAAAAACATTATTTTAGCAATTTTACTAACTTGATATCTGGAATTATGAAAAGAAAACCTCCAGTACCTTACTGATATCTGCACTGCATATGCAAAGTAAAGGAAACATAAATGCTAGCTTTTTAAAAGGATCTACTATTCAAACCCATACATTGAAAAATCAGCTTGAACAGGAGTCAGGGATCTTGACAAAGCAAAATTGACTAAGACCTCATCCATCAACAGTACATACAACCAATGTGTGAGTCACTGGCCTGTTAATCCCTACAAAACTGCTCACATCTTGCTCTTCTTCACTTTCCCAAGTGCCTGGCCTTTGCCCCCACACTGCTGTTATGCCAACTATGCACAAGTTCTTTTCCTAAAGACCAAGTTCTAACAGTTTGTTATTTTTTTCACATTGACAAGACTAACTATTTATTTAACTTGGGGTAACATAGCATATACAGCTGGGAATATAACTTAAAACAACAAATGAGGTAGTAGTTTTTGCTAGTTCAGTTCACAAAGATTAAGATAGACTACTTTCAGATTTAACAAAGATGCAGAGAAAAGCATTATATACACTGCTGACTATGCTGAGAAATTCATCTGGCTCTGCCTGAACACATATACTTTGGGAAGTCTATCATATCAAGAAAAATGGTATAAAATAAACTTTAACCAACATTATACAGGCAATGAGCAAATCCAGTCTACAGAGCAATAGTCATGTATATTACATACAATATAGCCATAGTATGTGAGGTATAAATTCAGAAAGGACATGTTGGAAGGAATGTTGCTATATACACAATGGACCCATTAAAAATCTCTCTACAGCAACTCATGGATGTTTACAGAGGGTTGGGGAGAGTAGATGCATCTTAATCTGTTAATATCCTTCAGAAAGATGAGATTCAAAAAGGTAGGGCAAATTATCATTTCTGTTCTTGACATCTTGTTTTGTTTACTTAACCAATAAACAAAAACACATACATAAAATGAAAGCTGGATTTAGAATGCACATTTTTTAGAAGTGAGACAGTTAAAAAAAGAAGTTTGATAACTCAAGAAAGAGGTGAGAGGGCTGGGAAGGTGGCTCAGTGGCAGAGCGCTTGCCTTGCATGCATGAGGCCCTGGGTTCGATTCCTCAGCACCACATAAGCAAAAAGAAAAAAAGCTGGAAGTGGCACTGTGGCTCAAGTGGTAGAGCACTAGCCTTGAGCTGAAGAGCTGAAGGACAATGCCCAGGCCCAGAGTTCAAGCCTCACGACCAGACCCTCCCCTCCAAAAAAAAAAAAAAAGAAAGTAGTGAGAACAGGAGCAGGGCAGCAAGCAACTGAAGAAACAGAACATAAGTGAACTAGGGATGAAGTGCAAGCTTTGACTGAAAATCATGACTAGGTAAGAAGTTCTCCAATATGATGAGCTCACACAGAGTTATGACCTATGGTATCTTCACCATATTAGAAGTAAAATCCAGGTACATAAAACAAGAGCCAAGTATATAAACATATAAGTGACATATACATTAAGTTGGAGTTAAAAGCAGCTTCATGATTTTTTTAAAAATACTCATTTTTATGACTTCCATGTTACCCTACAGTAGGAAGTAATGATATTCAGATGAGTTAAGCTATTAAAGGTAAAAATGGCCACAACCATCATTAAAAACTCAGTAAATACAGTATAGTATGTACAAGTGCACATGGTGACAAGTTTGCAGCTATTATTGTACTCCAACTCAAGTTGACAAGTTACACCTTTGTCACAGCCTTATCTAAATCTTGAACTAGTGTAGAATCCAACTGTGATGGAATGCTAACTTGGTATGCCTAGATGTAGCTTACTTGTTCTTGAGAGTCATGTACTTTGTAAGCCCCCAATTCACCATGACTATATTTTTAACCAGGTGCTGCATAACAGGAAGAAGGAATTCTTCAGTGTAAGACAGGTAAATGCCAGAGGTATTATCCATACACCATCATCAGGAATTTCCAAGCCAAGCACTGGTGGCTTACACCTGTAATCCTAGCTATTCAGGAGACAGATCTGAGGATCACGGTTTGAAGCTAGCCCAGGCAGGAGACTCCATTGAGGCTCTTATCTCTAATAAACTACTAAAAAAAACCTGGAAGTGTTGCTGTACCTCAAATGCTAGAGTGCTTGCCTTGAGCAAAAGAAGCTCAGGGACACTGCCCAGGTTCAGAGTTTAAGCTCCATGACAGACAAAAACAAAAAAACAAACATCAACAACAACAACAAAAGCAATTTCCAGTGCAAAGCAAAAAGCTTCTATTGCAATTTGAGAAGGCAGAAAGTGCACCATTTCATAGTCCAACATAGTTGGTTCCATTAAGTATTTGGCCAAAGTATGCTGGCTCAACGTCAACCTTTCCAATTTTTGATACTCTTAAAAGAGGTGTAGGGGTTGAAGGTGTCTCATACAAAAATTCAAAGCTCTTAGAAGCTTCATTTCCATCTGTCCAATTTAGTGTAGAGCTCTCTCCTGTGTAAACTCTGATGTCTGCTAACATCTGACTTGTAGGTGAATTCTTTCCACATTTCTTTCATAAGGTTTCTCTCTTGTGTGAATTCTGATGTTGAACTTCTGCTTGAAAGACCTTCCACAATTGTTACATTCATAAGGTTCCTGTCTGTGTTCTCTGATGAAGGTTGAGGCTTCACTTGTAGTAGAAAGACTTCCATATTTGTTATATTCCTAAGATTTCTCTCCTGCATGTGCTCTAATGCATACAGAGATTTTCTATTTGCCTGAAAGACTTTCCACATGTCTTACATTCATATGGCATCTCTGATGCTTAGTGAAGGCTGAATTGTTCTTGAGACTTACTATATTTTTTTTACATTCATAAAGTTTTGCTTATGTGTGAATTTTCTGATGCCTGCCAAGGTTTGATTTCTGGCTGAAACACTTTCCATTCATAAGATTTCTCTGTGTGTGTGCTCTGGTACTTGTAGAGACATGACATCCTGCTGAAAGACCTTCCATGTGTTACATTCATAAGGTTTCTCTCATGTGTGTGTTCTCTGATGCCTGCAGAGATGTGACATCTGTCGGAAACACTTTCCACACGTGTTACATTCATAAGGTTTCTCTCCTGTGTGTGTTCTCTGATGCACACTAAGGCTGGACTTGTAGTAGAAAGACTTTCCACATTTGTTACATTCATAGGATTTCTCTCCTGTGTGTGTTCTCTGATGCATACGAAGATGTGACGTGCATCTGAAAGACTTTCCACATGTGTTACATTCATATGGTTTCTCTCCTGTGTGTGTTCTCTGATGCAGAGGAAGATGGGACATCCATCTGAAAGACTTTCCACATGTGTTACATTCATAAGGTTTTTCTCCTGTGTGTATTCTCTGATGAACATTGAAGTTTGACTTGGAGAGGAAAGACTTTCCACATGTGCTACATTCATATGGTTTCTCTCCTGTATGTGTTCTTTGATGCATACGAAGATGTGACATCTCTCTGAAAGACTTTCCACATGTGTTACATTCATATGGTTTCTCTCCTGTGTGTGTTATCTGATGCATATGGAAGTTTGACTTGAAGACAAAAGACTGTCCACATGTGTCACATTCATATGGCTTCTCTCCTGTGTGTGTTTTCTGATGTTTATGGAGATATGACATCAGTCTGAAAGACTTTCCACATGTGTTACATTCATATGGTTTTTCTCCTGTGTGTGTTGTTTGATGCATATGGAGGTTTGACTTGAAGACAAAAGAGTGTCCACATGTGTTACACTCATATGGTTTCTCTCCTGTGTGCGTTTTCTGATGTTTGTGGAGATATGAAATCAGTCTGAAAGACTTTCCACATGTGTTACATTCATATGGTTTCTCTCCTGTGTGTGTTTTCCGATGCCTGCAGAGATATGACATCTGGCTGAAAGACTTTCCACATGTGTTACATTCATATGGTTTCTCCACTGTATGTTCTCTGATGTACACTGAGCTGTGATTTCCATTTGAAAGACTTTCCACATGGTTTACATTCATTAGATTTCTTTCCTGTGTGTCTTCTCTGATACACACTGAGGGATGGGGTCTTCTTGAAAGACTTTCCAAGTGTGTTACATTCATGTGATTTGGCTCCTGTGTGAGTTCTCTGAAGCCTCCTGAGATCTCACTTCTGATAAGTACATTCATTGTATTCATAGAGTATCTCTCCTCTGTGAGTTTCCTGCTGTACAGTGAGGTATAGTTTGTAGTAAGATCTGCTCCGTTTTTTACACTTAAAAACTTAACTCTTTCCTCCACTGTGTTGCTATTGGTGATTACAACTTGCAACCGCTGTATGTCTGGACTTTCCTGGCACATTTTAATCAAACCATCTACTTGCTGGCCATCTAAAATGTTTAACAAAAAAGCAGAATAAAATCATGATGACATGCAAGCACTTCTTAGCGAATATTCATGTAAAGGAAATACATTTCCTCCCATTCTATTTACTAAAGATTAAAAAAAAAGTACTAGGAATAGATTTATGAGAACAATATAATTTCTCCCTAATGAGTTACTTAACAAAATACTGATATAGTCATATTTTTCTCAGATTCTTTAAGTTTTAGTCTCTGTTTGAAAGAGGAAACATTTAGTTAAAACACTCAATACCTGACTGCTAATGCTTTTAAACTGAGTACATATAATCTGCCACTTATTTCTCCTTCTCTTTTCTTTTAGGGAAGACTTTTGGGCTATTTTTTGGCAACAATTATGGGTATTTTGTGCTACTTTCCTTCTGAAACTTTAGATTTGAAGATAGAAATATGTTCCAGAATCAGAAAACCTAAGGATGTATGAAAAGTAAATTACCTGTGACCTAAGCAGGAGTGGTTCCTGAGAGTGAGGACTTATGCCTGTTTGACAAGCTCACTTCTCCCTGAAAACTCCTCTTGGCATCTATGGGGATTTTGAAGTCTCTTTTTCTCTTGTTCTAAAAAATGTCTTTCAAATGCCTATTTTCATAGTGTTGCCTCCCAGAACCACAGCCTACATGGGAGACACCAGGCCCCTAAACTTAGTCATATTCTTTTCACTTAAAGCTTTGATTCTGAATCCCGGGTTTGTGTGCCAACCTTTGAGCAGCCTTTTTTTTTTTTTTTTTCCCACTTATCTGAGGCCTGCAAATCTGCTGTCCTCCTTAGTTCCTGGTGCCTTCTAGCTTCAGGGTCAACAGAAAATGGATCTCGTAATTTTTTCTTTCTTTTTTTAAAAATGATTTCCACATAGAAACAGCAAAGATGCTAACCTTAAATACTAACACAAAATTCAGGATGTTCCACAGGAACTGTTGGTTCACTGGGCCTTGAGTCCAAAGAACTACTCTGCCACACCCAGCGTGGGAACCCTAGAGCCCTGTGGGAACTGAGTACTTGGAGAATGACTGATGATTGCAGAAAACTGATGGTTTTATGAGTCTGTATTCTGTGTTTCAGGAAAGATGGGATTATGTGTTGTCTAACCTCATGCAACAATCCTCTCAATGATAGGAAAAGTGTCTGTGTAGGCCTATCTTTTTTTTTTTTGGTCAGTTGTGGGGTCTGAATTCTGGGCCTAGGTGCCATCTCTGAGTTCTTCAGCTCAAGGCTAGTGCTCTACCATTTGAACCACAGTGCCACTTCCAGCTTTTTCTGCTTATGTGGTGCTGAGGAATCGAACCCAGGCCTCATGCATGCAAGACAAGCACTCTACCACTGAGCTACCTCTCCAGCCCCTGTGTGCAACTATTTTACTGCCTCTGATATCTTGTTTTGTAATGCTGAGAATATGCCCTTTTGATCTGTTCCTATAATTCCCTTAAGCTAGCCCTGGTAAAATCTGACCATATGGAAGCAGAAAAAGGGGAGATAGTTTCTGTTGTTAGTTATGTCTGCCAGTTAAATTCATTCCTCCTCTAATAATGTTATTAAAAATTATGGAATGATATTACACAGGCAATGTCTTCATCTGTTGCCCCAGTACCTGCTGAAGAGAACCAGCAACATAGGAATCCAGGAGCTGGGACATGAATGAGAACATCTCAATGAGGTCTGCTCTTTTTAACATCCATGTCCAGCAAAAGCTGACTCACCTGTGATACTCCTGTCTGGGGCTTCTCCCAGCCATGGCTCTGACCCTTGCTCCAGCTTCACAATCACTTCAGGTTTGGGAACACAGTGCCCTGTTAATGGGAAATATTACAGAACTATGGTCCGGTAATGATCTCAGACAACCTGGTAGAGAAGGCTTCTCTGGAACCTATTTTCTCATTTCTCATCAATTTTAAAGATGACCTTCTCCATAAATATGTGCTTTTGATTTTAAATATCAGCTTTAAATGAACGATTTCTAAATCATGTCTCTAATATATATCTATCAAGAACAAAACACTTGCTCAAGAGAATTAATGTGACCTTTGCTCACCCAAGGACACCAGGTTGCTATAGATCTCCAGCATTACATCCTTATACAGGGTCCTCTGAGCATAATCCAGGTCCTTCCACTCCTCCCAGCTGAAGTCCACAGACACATCCTCAAATGATACCAACCCCTGTAATGGCACATTTCAAAGTCATTAGCACTGAGTCATGGAAAAACCAAGTCTAAGGATTTCATTCCTCTACACGTATGTTTCTGACTTACATAAAATAGTTCAAGTTTGCTCTGTTATCTATACAGTATGGGAAGGAAAAGTCAAAGTACAAATATCTACCTTTATACTACCTTATTGATTACTAAAGCAAAGTTTCCCTTATCAATCAGAGGAAATGCTTTTAGTTACTGTAAACTAGAGAAACAAGATAAAACTTTTCTTCTAAGCCGGGCTCCAGTGGCTCACGCCTGTAATCCTAGCTACTCAGGAGGCTGAGATCTGGGGATCGCGGTTCAAAGCCAGCCCAGGCAGGAAAAGTCCGTGAGACTCTTATCTCCAATAAACCCCCAGAAAACCGGAAGTGGCGCTGTGACTCAAGTAGTAGAGCCCTTGCCTTGAGCTGAAGAGCTGAGGACAGTGCCCAGGCCCAGAATTCAAGCCCCATGACAGAACAAAACACTCTCTCTCTCTCTCTCTCTCTCAAAAATACAAAAACAAAAACAAAAACAAAAACTTTTCTTCTAAGGAGCTAATGATCTGCTAATGATCAACTATAACTAGATGCCCAGAATCTAGGATATCCAGAGCTTAGTCAGGAAATCACAAGGGGTACAAACCACATTAGCAGATCTACAAAAACACAGTGTCTAGATAAGTGTTAAAGGAAGTGACAGTATTCAAGAAACTTATTAGTAATGATTTGGGACATAGAAGACTTTACTTATTTCTCACAATAAAAGCTTCATGTGCTTATTGTTGTTGTTATATCCCTAAAGATGGTTTTAGGCCACCTTATACTGCATCCCTAAAAACAAAAGAACTAGTAGCATCATTATTATCATATTCTACAATAAAGAATATAAATGAGAGGGGGATAAAATTTATCTTGACCAGATTTGCATTTAATAGTCCTTATGGAAAGATGGAAAGGATATGGGCAAAGAAATAGAGACAGAATAAAAGAAAGCAGTGTAAGACATGATGACCCCCAGCAGGATAAAGAAAAATAAGAATAAAGTTCAGGGAACTGATCCAAAAAAATGTGGAAGAAAATAAAGAATGGTGAGAATTTTATTCCCAAGCTCTCACTACAAAAACAGAATGGCTAACCATTTTTCTACTGTCACTATGCTTAACAATACCAGAAATGAATGCTGACCCCCAGCATACAAAAAGCAAATATATATGTAAAGGGTTTAATGAAAATAACCTTCAACTCAAAACAACTCACAATCTTCTGATCAGAGGAATTATTCTAAAAATGTGGATTGAACATATTTTCAGATTAAGATAATTCAGCAGCAGCAAAGCTGCTTTACCAAAGTGCTACACAAAATTGTCCTGTTTAGAGAATGACAAATGATGCCAACTTACATGTACTGATGGGACAAGGATCAGAAAAATAGTAAATTAGTAGATAGGCATAAAGGAATACAACACAAACCTATTTTGTGTAATTTTTAAAATGATGGCTTATAGCAAAAAGTACAATAGTAATTCATATGATTCATATGAATGAAAATTCAATATATATATACATATATGTACTGAAAACAAAGTACATGAACTAGGGATACAGATGAAATATACAATTGCTACTATACTTGCCTTGCACATCTCATGCTCTTAAGTTCAAAGCCACAACATTACCTGTGGAGCACATGGGCAGCAAAGATGGCGCTGGGAGGGGGTTGAGTGGGCAGAGCCTAATTTACTGGAGAGCACATGGCCAGCCAAGATGGCTCTGGGAGGGGTTGAGTGGGCAGACCCCAATTGATCTTCTGATCAGTGCCTAACCAGCCCGTGAGGGCTCAGGTGAATGATAGGGTGTGACCTTGACAGTGATTGGTTCCTCTTCCTCCCTTACCATACCACCCACCCTTGTTGTCCTTAAAAGGGGCTGCTCTCTGTTAATAAACGAGTTTTTCTACCTGCTGGATTTGGCTCCCCGCTGTGTCTGATTGTCTCCTGGGCTGAGGGAGGCTAGGGAACGGGCGAGCGCCGCACTTACCTTTCCTCGGACCCCGTCCGTCTTTCGTGGGACGGACGAAGACCCAACATCTGGCGCCCAACGTGGGGCACGAAAGGAAAAGATACCGGCCGAGGCTAAGCGGTCTCTCGGGGTAAGTGAAACCCTAAATATGGGTAATGCTATATCACAGAAGAAGGAGGAGGAGGCAACATTAGGCCTAGAAGGAGTACAGGAGGACTTGGGAAGTAAAAAGGAAAAGGAAAAGGTCAAATTCAACCGGGAACGCACTATCTGTGCATGCAGGGGCGGAGGCAGCTACTCAGGTGCCCCGGACGGTCCTAGGCCCCCTCCCTATTCCCCTGATTGGACGGGAGGTATGGCGCCCTACGAGACCTGCGAGAGGGACTTGCAAAGCCCAGACCCCTACCACATGGAGGGACCAAGGGCTGAGGAAGTAACCTACTCGGAGACCTCCTCTGGAAAGGAAGGGCCACCCAAGAGCTCTGGAAAGGAAGGGCCACCCAAGAGCCCAGACTCTCGGCCACAGGATTCGCTTCCCCAAGCGTATCCGGTCAAGGTGGCATCAGGGGCTAACAGGCCCTTGGAATGGTATCCATGGGAAGCTAAGGATCTTAAAGAGCTCCGCAAGGCGGTGGCGGAGGATGGCCCAAACTCTCCCTGGGCCCAGACCACTAGTTCTCAGTTTATTAAATGGTGTGCTTTCTTTAAGGAGGAATGCAGAGTGCAAGCGGAGAGTAACCGGCAGGCTCAACCAGCAAAACCTATTACTTATGCCATGCTAGCAGGGAAGGGGGAAGGGTACTCCACCGGCATCCAACAGGCCGCAATACCTGGCCCGTACTGTGACCAGGTGAGGCAGGCAGGACTTGCCGTGTGGTACAAACTAGATGATGGGCCTACTGAGTCCTCCATGGCAGAAGTGAGACAAAAACTGGGTGAGCCTCGACCTGATTTCATAGACCGAGTCCAACAGAGTGTTCACCTCAAGCTGCCGACAGGGAACCTCCGAGATCAGTTTGTAAAGCTGCTGGTCTGGGAAGGGAATGCAGACCACCGCATGGCCTGCACGGGATTGAGAGAGAGTTCCCTGAGCAGATGGGTGGTGGCTTCACAGGATGTGGGAATGCAACAGCACCAGTCCCAATCACTAGCTTTAGCTTTACAGGCTCAGGCATCTACAATGACTGAGGCCATTACTCAGGCGCTGGCAGCCCAGGGCCAAGGAACCCCAAGGCCATCGGGGAGAGGGACTTGTTTTAAATGGGGGCAGGAAGGGCACTTTAAGAGGGATTGTTTACAACAATCCCCTGCCAACTGGCCCGTGGGCAAACCGCCCCCTATACCCTACCCCAGGGGCAGGGAGGGATACAAATTTGATTTAGATGGGAAGTCTTTAAACTTGGGGAGGGGCATCCTCTAGCCCCTTTAACTCAAGGAGGAACCCCCTCTGCTGTGAGGCCCAGGCAGCCTTGTGGCAGGGCGACCCAGGCCCATTGGACCATCCCCCTGGTGGACAGACTCCGCCCTAAAATGATTCTCATAGGCGGAAAGAGGTTTCACTGCTTAATTGACACTGGGGCAGACCAAACCATACTCAGGGAGGAGGAAGTGCGCTTGGACTGGAAGCTTGCACCTCGGCCCCCAATATTGGGGGTAGGGGGCAACTCCCAGACCAAAGAAACGGTTGCCCTTATGACATGGACTAGCCCAGATGGAGAACAAGGAAAGATATGCCCTTTAGTGGCAAAGAACCTCACTGCCAATTTACTAGGGCAAGATATGCTAAGACAAATGGATGCCGTGGTCACTACAGACCATCGAGCATCATATGATGATATCTTGGATGGGGAAGAAGCACAAAGGCTTAAACAGGATCTAGAGGGAGTTAAGGAAGGGGATTTTTTTAACTTTCATAATTACAGAGAAGAACATAGGGGACCCACTCGGGTGCACCCCCAATCCTAAAGGCCACTGCCCCCCAAGTACCTCCCATTAGGTGGAAGCCAGGAAGCCCAATCTGGGTGGAGCAGTGGCCATTGACCAAACCTAAACTTGTCCACCTTCTGGTGGAGGAACAGATAAGCCTGGGGCATATCCGCCCTTCTATAAGTCCTTGGAACACACCCGTATTTGTTATTCAAAAAGCCTCTGGGGCTTGGCGGATGCTCCAAGATCTGCGGAAGGTAAATGAAAGGATGGAGCTAGTTGGAACGCCCCTAAGAGGCATGCCCTGGACTCCTGCTATACCTTCAGAATATACTTTGGTTGTGATTGATATTAAAGATTGTTTTTTTTCTATCCCTCTGCATCCAGATGACTGCGAGAAGTTTGCTTTCTCTATACCTTCTCTTAATTTTTCCCAGCCTGATCGGAGGTTTGAATGGACAGTGCTGCCACAGGGTATGGCCAATAGCCCGGCCTTCTGCCAACAATACTTGGCTACACTTTTAGGGCCTGTGCTGGGTTCAGATACCTCCCTTGCCTATGCCTACATGGATGATATAATTCTGGGGCACCGAGACCCAAGCTGCCTGGAGGGCCTTCTGGCCCAGGTCCTCGACATACTAAAAAAGGGGGGTTTTACCATAGCCCTTAATAAAATTCAAAAGGTAGCTCCTTTTAAGGTGCTCGGGACCCACCTTACCTTGACTCAGGCCAGCCCCCTTAAGCCTTTGCTGGATATTCCAGCCTCTCTAACCTTAACCCAACTTCAGAGTCTTTTAGGGGAAATCAATTGGCTGTTGCCATGGGTTTCTGTCCCTAAAGATAGTCTTGTGCCCTTATTTGCCCTGCTAAAAGACAGGATGCCACAAGAAGTTATTACAATTACAGACAGCCATAGGGCAATATTTTTGCAGTTCCAAAAAGCCCTGGATGAAGTTTCCCTAAAGAGGTATTCTATTAGTGAGCCCATTTCCCTTTGGTTGTTTGCAGGGGTCACATTAATATCTGCAGTTTTAACTCAAAATGGGGAGCCATTAGAGTGGGTTCACACTCCCCTGGGGGGCACACCTTGGGTGTACTCTCAAGCAGACCAACTTGCAGAGGCTATTGTGAAGGGAAGGACTCAAGCCCAAAGGCATTATGGCCTCGACCCTCACTCCATTGTTTTTCCTTTTCGGATGGCAGACGTTGAGTGGCTCACTCGAGCCAATGCTCGTCTTGCTCTCTCCTTGGAGGGGTTTCTAGGCCAAACTGACTGCCATTATGGGCCATCCAAATGGACTGTCATGTTATGGCGACTTCCCCTCAAAATACCATCCCTATTTTCTCCTACGCCTATTCCTGGCGCCCTCCAGGTTTTTACTGACGGAGGTAAAGCGGGCTCTGCATATGCAGCCTTTGAGGAACAACAAAAGACCCCGAGCCAACAAAGATTTCAACCTTGTCAAGGGTCAGCACAATATAAGGAAATGCTGGCCGTAATTATGGCTCTTCAGGACATTCAAAAACCCTTTAATTTGTATGCTGATAGCCTATATATGATTAACTTGCTCCCTCATATTCCCCAGGCACATATTAAGCTGGATAAAAACCCTATTTCCCCCCTTATGGTTACCCTTAAGGGCCTATTAGAAGGGCGGGGAGCCCCTATTCATATTCAGCATTTGAGAGGGCATTCAAATCTTCCTGGGTTTTTCTCCCTAGGCAATAAGTGGGCGGACCAGTTAGCTACTGGCCCACAAACATTAACATTACAAGAGGCTACCTGTTTGCATGATTTAACCCATATTAATTGGAGAGGTCTTCAGCATAGATTTCCTCAGATTCCTGTAAAGGACCTCAAAAGGATAGTACATACCTGTAAAACATGCCAGCCTTTCTTAAAAGTACCCCCGTTACAACCCCCGGGGGTAAATCCCAGAGGCCTTAAACCCAACGTCCTCTGGCAAACGGATGTTACCCATTTCCCGGCCTTTGGTAAGTTTAAAGATATCTTTGTCTCTATAGATACCTACTCAGGAGCATGCTGGGCCACAGCACATACTGGAGAAAGAACTAAACATTCACAAGCACATTTTCTTCAATGCTTTGCTACCTTGGGTCTACCAGCACAAGTTAAAACCGATAATGGACCCTGTTTTGTTAGCAAAGCAATGTTAGAGTTTTTTGACAAATGGCATATTAATCATACTACAGGAATTCCCTATAATCCCCAAGGCCAAGCAATTATAGAAAGAAATCATCAATGTCTTAAAGAGCAATTATTAAAACAAAAAATGGGAATTAGCCCCCATGTACAGTTACAGATAGCTTTGTTTACCATTAACATCTTAAATTTTTCAAAAGGGGCAACTGAATCCAGATTTCAGAAGCACTGGGGACAACTAAACCCTAAGCCCCAAGTGAAAGTCAGGTGGAAGCACCCCTGACACAACAATGGAGAGGACCTGACCCCCTAGTTACCATGGGCAGGGGATTTGGATGCATTTTCCCCATAGGGGAGTCCGCTCCCATTTGGATCCCTGCCAGGAACCTTAAGTTTTTACCCATTTCCTCTATACAGGAGGATGCCCAAGAATAAGCTAACCAACAAGAAAAAAAAAAAAAAAAGGGCCCTGACCGAGGCTTGTGTTTTAAAGACAAAAGCCAGAAAGACAATTATTAACCATCCCCAAGGGCAACCAGCCCTTGAGAAGCTCTTGTGTTCTCTAACAATTGCAGATGGTGACACTCCAGCTGTTGGCTGTCCTGACTCTCCGAATCCTGTGAACGGCCCTACGGAACCTGCATCAACCTCAACGGGTGACCTGGGCAGTGATCAATGCTGGCAATGCAGAAATCGTCAGGAGCACCACAAGAGAAGCTGTCCCTTCGAGCTGGTGGCCTGACCTTCATTTTGATCACCACCCTATGGATTGTTTAATATTTTTGTAGGAGTTAATTATTTTAATGTTACCTGCTTTAATTGTTCTTTTACTAATTGCTTGTATAGCAGCATTGAATCCATACTTAATTGTTAAACAACCACCTTTTGTTATGCTTCCAGCTTAGATTTTGTCCAACCCCACCTCTGGACTCTGAAGTGGCAAAGACTGCTATCCCATCCTTCACTAAGGTTAAAGGACTAGTAGTGACATTTCCTGGCCTGGGAATGCTTTTGCTGATGGTTTTTCTATGCCTTCCTTGCATTATACGTGCACTGCAAAACTCTTATGAGCCTAGCCAGCCAGTTATCAAGCTCCAAATGAATGAATTCCCCCCCCCCCCCAGAGGAATCGCAGCCAGAGACGGGTAAGAGGGGGGTGTCAGTCTGACCAACCTAAGACAGGGCCTTCAGCTTCGCTCTGAAGAAGTTCCCGATGACGGGTAAGGCAGACAAGGCGATCCACCCAACCTAAGACAGGCGGGTTCGCTTCTTTAAGCAAAGACGGGGGGAGATGATGTTGGGAGCAATTGGGAGCTGACAGTAAAGCTCAAAGGTCATCTTGACTCCTGTGCTAGCTTAAAGGCACATACAAGGAACTGGCGTACTTAAAAGACACCAGGTGCCCAGGAATTAGTTGAACTGCTTCGGACATTTCTAACTGTGGTGGGACTGATGTTTATTACTGTGCTAGGTGGGTCTGCCATTAAAACAAAAATAAAAGGGGGAATCTGTGGAGCACATGGGCAGCAAAGATGGCGCTGGGAGGGGGTTGAGTGGGCAGAGCCTAATTTACTGGAGAGCACATGGCCAGCCAAGATGGCTCTGGGAGGGGTTGAGTGGGCAGACCCCAATTGATCTTCTGATCAGTGCCTAACCAGCCCGTGAGGGCTCAGGTGAATGATAGGGTGTGACCTTGACAGTGATTGGTTCCTCTTCCTCCCTTACCATACCACCCACCCTTGTTGTCCTTAAAAGGGGCTGCTCTCTGTTAATAAACGAGTTTTTTCTACCTGCTGGATTTGGCTCCCCGCTGTGTCTGATTGTCTCCTGGGCTGAGGGAGGCTAGGGAACGGGCGAGCGCCGCACTTACCTTTCCTCGGACCCCGTCCGTCTTTCGTGGGACGGACGAAGACCCAACAATTACCAACTGCTTTTAAATGTATAAAGGATCAAGTTTACACATGAAACTATTGCCTTGAAAAGTACCTATAGATTATGATGTGGTATGACAGCACTCTAAGGATATTCAAAACTCAGAATAACTAATAATAATATAATGAATTCCGGTATATTAGTTTCCTATGGCTGCCATACTAAACAGATTAGGAGAAAAATACATTTTTTTAGAGTTCTTAAGATCAAGTTGCCTGAGGGTTTGTCTTCTTCTGAAACTCCATGATTCAGCCTGAGGGTGAGCTTCCAATAAACGTAAAATCTCTGGTTTCTCATGAGGAAAATACACTAGCACGTTTGATTAGTGCTCATACATGATAACCTTGAAAAAATTAAAGTAGGCCTTGCATATTTGTGCGTCCCACAAATTCACCTGTGGATCCAAAATTTTGAAAACATATGGCTCCTGTACTGAACATGTACAGACTTAAAAAATTGTTAGTCCTGCTGGGTGCCAGTGGCTCATGCCTATAGTCCTAGCTACTCAAGGGGCTGAGATCTGAGGATCATGGTTCAAAGCCAGCCTGGGCAGGAAAGTCCATGAGACTCTTATCTCCAATAAACCACCAGAAAACCAGAAGTGGCGCTGTGGCTCAAGTGGTAGAGCGCTTGCCTTGAGCTGAAGAGTACAGGGACACCACCCAAGCCCAGAGTTCAAGCCCCACAACCAACCAAAAAAAAAAATTGTTAGTTCCCTAAAAAATGCCAAATAACGTTGCATTTAATGACTAGGTGTCAGAGGTAATCGAGGTGATTTAAAGTGTATAGCTGGATGTGTAATCATTGTATAAAATCATAATACAGTTTTATATAAGGAACTTGAACAACTATTTTGGTAGCTGTATGGGTTTCTGGAACCATTCCTATGGATACCCAGAGATGACTATGCTAGAAGTATTTAGTTAACATCCCCTAAAAATATAGGAACTAAGAAATAAATATTAGATGAGAGAAGGAGAAAATAAGTAGCAAAATGGTAGACATAAATGAAATCACATTAGTATTTTAATCTAAATGGAGTAATGCAATCTGCCACAACCAGGGGCAGTACAATAATAAGAGACCTGTCTGAAGAACTGAAATTTAGGAGGACCAGGAGACCTGATGCTAATCCTGCCATAAGATCCTGGGACCCCATTAAGGAGTATTTTTATTGAGGTTAGTACAGGGGGAAGGGATTGAAGGTATGTAGGAAGGCTAGGGTTATAACATGAAGTATAGTTTATATAGAAGTGATAATTGACTTCGTTTTCTTAGGAAGCCTAAGGGAAGCAATAAACATTTCAACGTTAACACAGACTCATCTTACACACACTTAGGGTAGTAGTCTGCGCCTCTGAATTGCCTAGACTGGCATTCCAATCTCTCTGCCCCTTTAGACCTCACAGCTTCAGTTTGGCTACAGGGCTCTTAATAGAGTAAAAGCATAGGCATTGTCAGATATAACCCAAAACAAAAAAGACCTCAACAATATATTACTCACAAAAGCATAACTTAAAGGATGTAAAAATGAATAAAAACAAAGATGCCACAAGGAAAAACCAACACTGAAAGCTTAAATAGAGATACTATGAGAGGAAATAAACATCAACACAAACTGTATGGCCACAGATAAAGACATAATGATAACAGACAGACCATATATCAAAATAATAAAAGTTATATACTTAAAAACAAAGTCTCCCAAAACAAGTAATAAAAGCCATGGAATAAAAAATATTGTTTTTAAATTGAAAGTTACAATGGCATAATTAATACTCTTAATTGTTAGGTTTAATTAGGTCTAGGAAGCTACCATGCGGTCTTCAGGCAGAAAAAGAAAAGTTTATTCCAAATTGCTGGCTCCACATACTGTGGAGTCATGCACAGAAAAGGGCTAACACTTGGCGGGGTTGGGGGTTAAGGGGGAGGGGGTGGGAAGAAGGTGTGGCCACAGTGGACAGGGACATAACCTCAGAATCTGGTAACCTTGAAGGCGGTGTGACCAGGGTGGTCCAGGATAACCTCAGAGAAAGAGGAGGTAACTGCCCCCATGTCACTTAGGTAACAGGTGTTGGGCAGAGACTGCTGGAGTATAGTACATGGGAGAGGGGAAGAAGATATGCAGACTGCATAGAGAAAAGCAGCTCTTTTCAGAGCAGACCTAACATTCTGGCCTTTTGATAACTGACTGACTGACAAATACTTGTCAGAGTTATTTTTCTGTGAGTCTGGCTAAATACTGCAGAGGGTAAAATCTGAAATAACAAACAAAACTCAGTAGATGTGATGAAAGTTTTCTCTTTCTTTAAAATTTTTTATTATTATTTTTAAGTAGTTGTACAAAGAAGTTCGCATTCTACAAAACAGTATATATACAAGGTGTCTGACAACATTGTCATCCATTGCTCCTAACCCATCCCTTTATGAGAGTTTTCAAACAGCAACTGATTAACTGAATATAGCACTTTAGAATATTACTTAACATTGAAACCATTGTTAGCTCTGAATCCAAGGTAGCTTACATACTTGGAAAACACATATTAAAAACTTGACAAAATTAATAGTATGCAATTAATTTCATAGATGGAGTGAAGAATGAAACATTGATTTTATATCAATGTCCTTTTTTTTTTTTTGCCAATCCTGAGTGTCTCTGTGCTCAAGGCTGGCACTCTACCACTTATGCCAGAGTGCCACTTCCAGCTTTCTGTTTATGTGGTACTGGGGAATCGAACCAAGGGCTTCATGCATGTTAGGCAAGCAACCTTCCACTAAGCCACATTCCCAACCCTACATCAATGTCTTAATGTAAGTTAATAACCCTTAGACACATTCCTTTCTTTTTGTTGTTGTTGTTGGTTGTGGGTCTTGAACTCTGGGTCTGGGCACTGTCCCTCATCTCAAGGCTAGTGCTCTACCACTTTAGCTACAACACCATTTCCCGTTTTCTGGTGGTTATTGGAGATAAAAAGTCTCATAGACTTTCCTTGCCTGGGCTGGCTTTGAACTATAATCATTGGATCTCAGCCACCTTGAGTAGAATTACAGGCGTGAGCCACCAATGCCCAGCTTAGACACATTTCTCATAAGACAACATTTCTCATTTGGTTTTAAAATAGGGAGATTAGGAGAATTACATGTAAACTTGTCACTATACTAAGGATCCAAATTTAACAAACCTGAGGAATATCAGACCATTATTTGCTTTTTACAAAATGCATCTAATTGCAAAATAATATTGAAATTTAAAGTTCTATGTTAGGCCATGGTACAAATGTTAACTTACATTGAGACCGAATTGGATTACACCAAGAAATTAACATTTTTTTCCTCATGATCAAAAGAAACCTTTAACAGTGGACAGGTTTGAAATGTTAAAAATGCTAAGTCCTCAAGAAACTTATATTTTGCTAAGCCAAATGGTGCAAAGAAACATTTAATAGCTGGGCGCCAGTGGCTCACGCCTGTAATCCTAGCTACTCAGGAGGTTGAGATCTGAGGATCACAGTTCAAAGCCAGCCCGGGCAGGAAAGTCCGTGAAACTCATCTCCAATAAACCACCAGAAAACCAGAAGTGGCGCTGTAGCTCAAGTGGTAGAGCTGAAGAGCTGAGGGGCAGCACTCAGGCCCAGAGTTCAAGCCCCACAACCAACAACAAAAAAAAAAGCAAAAAAAAAAAGAGAAGCATTTAATAGTGGAGGATTGAAATTTTTGAAAAAACCCTAAGTCCTTAAACTTGTATTTTGCTAAGCCAAATACCCTTGATTACAGTACCAGATTACCTTGAACAAGTTTACAGAGACACAGACATACATACATGTATGCACACACACACACAAACACACACACATACACTTGTGTACATATGTTTTAAAGTGCACAAAAGTTAATATTGGCTATAGACTCTTGGAATTCCAGCAGCAAAATGACATTATTTTCCCCACTATGTTAGAAATCTTAAAATTTTAAAAACAAATACTTTTGCCAACAAACATAATTTTACACAGCTAACCAAGACCTAGCTAACACATATTAGCATACAAACTCATCTTTGAGCACTTGACTTGAATAGGTGGGGATAGCATGAAGACCCATCACAAGGCCAAGATGGCAGAAAACAAGTTGGAATGTAAGACTTGACAGAGTTTTGGGAATGGTAAGATTTGATGGAGTTTTATAAAGGGTTTTGTTTTTTTGTTTTTTTCTTTTTCCAGTCCTGCAGCCTGAACTCTGGGCCTGGGCGCTGTCCCTCAGCTCTTCAGCTGAAGGCTAGTGATCTACCATTTGAGCCACAGTGCCGCTTCTGGCTTTTTCTGCTTATGTGGTACTGAGGAATCAAACCCAGGGCCTCATGAATGCAAGGCAAGCACTCTACCACTGAGCTACTTTCCCAGCCCCTGGAATTTTATAAAGTATTCAAGCAAGTAAGTAGATGAGAGGGGGGAGGGAGAAAGAGAGAAAGAAAGAGGAAGAGAGGGAAAGAGAAAAAGAGACAGAGAGAAGAGCAAGAAGGAGGAGATTGAGCTCCTAACAAGACAAGGAAAGTTACCTTTCTAGAGGAGATGGCTGGGAGGCCATGAGTAGACATGAGCAACTTGAAAAAAACACCCTGGGCTTCTCCATTGTGATGTTCTTTCATTAGGTCCCTGGGTAATTGACAGATTCTCTGGTGACTTGGCAGGGATGGGCTGCTCATGTGCCATGGGAGTAAGGGAAGTTATACAAGATTGGCAGGGGGAAGATTAAGTACAGAGGGTAAGGAACACCTGAAGACTGAACTCCTACAAGTAAAGTGCCAGGTGCTGGTGGCTCATGCCTGTAGTCCTAGCTACTCAGGAGGCTGCAATCTGAGGATCATGGTTCAAAGCCAGCCCGGGCAGGAAAGTCTGTGAGACTCTTATCTCCAATAAACCACCTGAAAACCAGAAGTGGCTCTGTGGCTCAAGCACTAGAGTGCTAGCCTTGAACTGAAGAGCTGAGGTACAGCACCCAGGCCTAGAGTTCAAGCCCCAGGACCAGGACAAAAAAAAAAAAAAAAAGACAAGGTAAAGTTTCTAGAGATGACTGGATGGCTTATGAGCCAAGAGACAGGCAGAAAGAAGAACAGATCTGAAATATAGAACTTCTGGCCATTTACCATTGCAATGGCAAAAAATTGCCCAATCTCTCAGAATATTACAATCAAAAGTCCAGTTTATGGGCCGATGAGATTGATTATCTAGTCTATATGTTGGCCAGGCCTTATTGCAATTAAAAAATATGTGCTTTGCTGCTGGTGGGAATGTACACTTATACAACCACTTTGGAAAGCAGTCTGGAGGGTCCTTAGAAAGCTAAAGATTGACCTCCCTTACGACCCAGTCATACCACTTCTAGGCATCTACCCTGAACAACAGGAACCAATATACAAGGACACGTGCACCTCCATGTTTATTGCAGCACTGTTCGCAATAGCTAGGATATGGAAACAACCTAGATGCCCCACCACAGATGAATGGATCCAAAAATTGTGGTATCTATACACAATGGAATATTATGCAGCCATTAGAAATGACAAAATAATGGCATTTGCAGGGAAATGGATGGAGCTAGAAGGAATCATGTTGAGCGAGGTAAGCCAAGAACGAAGAGACAAATGGTACATGGTCTCCCTGATAAGTGGATGCTAAATCCAAAATGTTAGGTGATATGACAAAACTAACAGGACTTAAGAAACAAAGAACTCCCGCTCATCTGGTTGAACCACTACTAAATATCCCTATGCTGCTGATCACATATATGGTATATAACATGTGAGCACCGTTATATATTACAGACTGTGATAGACAATTTGCTCCAGGGAAGTTAGAATGAACTTGTGACTTTGAAATTATGTAATCACTTAATCACAATCAAAAAAAAAAAAAAAAGAACCTCGGGGAAGGGAGGGAGGGAGGGAGGGGATGGTAGGGGGAAAACAATGGAGGGGGTAACAATGTTCAAGAGGAAGTGTACTCATTACCTCACTCATGTAACTGTAACCCTCTGTATAGTATCTTTACAATAAAAAAAAAAATATATGTGCTTTGGCTTTATAGAGTTCTTAAGGGAAATACATCTAGAGAGCAGAGGAATCACCCAGAGGGGTGTCCCAGCTCAGGCATGACCAGCAGCACCTCATTGGAAACACAAGAGGTTACCAGATGGAAGGCATCCCTGTCCACCTCAGTCTCTTAAAAGCGAGGAACCTCTGAGTCCAGCAACTCAGACCTGCAACATGACCAGCTGAGACCATAGCAGCTCTCTGGCATAAGAGAGAGGGGGGAGGGGGGAAGGAGAGGGAGAGGGAGAGGGAGAGGGAGAGGTATGGATGTAGGGCCCAGCAATGGAAAAAGCAGGAAGTCCAGTGTGGAGTTCCTACAGCAGTTCAGCCTTGAACAGGGGTGATCAGGAACTTATAGCCCTCCGAAAAAGAAAAGCCGGGGGAATTATGCCATTCCTGACTCAAAGTCCCTCCCGGGTTTTCAGCACTGTATGTTAGGTTTATTTATTTATTTTAATTTTTGGGTCCAGTTGTGGGGCCTGAACTCTGGGCCTGGGCGCTGTCCCTCAGCTCTTCAGCTCAAGGCTAGTGCTCTATCACTTGAGCCACAGCGCCACTTCCGGCTTTTTTTTTTTTCTGCTTATGTGGTGCTAAGGAATCAAACCCAGGGCCTCAGGCATGCAAAGCAAGCACTCTACCAATGAGCCACCTTCCCAGCCCTCCCAGGTCTCAGAAGCTACAACGTGGTCTTTAGGCAGAAAAAGAAAAGTTTATACTGAACTGCTGGCGCTGCACACACAAGAGATACACATAGAAAAGGCCAACACTTGCCAGGTTGGGGTTAAGTGGGAAAGGGTGGGGAGGTGTGGCCATGGCAGATGTAGATGTGACCTCAGTCTGGGAATCTCCCACGGGGCACAAGAGGCATAACCAGGGTGGTCCAGGGTGTGACCTCAGAGAAAGAGGAGGTAACTGCCCCCAGGTGTGCCAGTCACTTAGGTAACAAAATAGATGGGGTACATGGGAGGGAGAAAGAATATATGCAGAATAGGATGGAGAAAAATGGCTCTTTTCCTGGGCACACTTAACATTAATTACCAATAGAACAGACAAAAAAAGACATCAGGAACACACACATTGATAACATTGTCTTGACCTCACTGTTGTTCCTAAAGCATTGTGTGTTACATTTATCAAGACACACTGAAAGTGAAAATGAATCCCCAGGCAAAACTTAGTGGATATATTCCCTGACCAGGGTGGAAGTACAAATCAACAAGGAAAACCATAATTTGTAAGTATATTATAATTAAATAATATATTTTTAATAATCCACAATTCAAGAAACTTGCAGAGAAATTAGAATGGGTCTGGAACAAAATATATTGTAATACTAACATTTGTTGTTTATTCATGGTGGCCACAAACTCAATATCTCCACCATTGGGGTGAAAGCAAATTCCTCCTTGGAGGTGGGTTGGACTTACCAATTTACTTTGGAAAACCTATCACAGCCAGAAAAAAGTTAACAATTACAAGAGATGAAAGACAGTGCTTACTTTGAACAAAAAATTTCAAATAAAAATTATAATGAAATGCCTCCTTTATTCTCAGTAGTAGGGACACATTAAAAATAATCAAAAGTGCATGGTACAGAAACCAGACAAGTAAAAAATATATAATTAGGGCTGGGAAGTCGCATGCATGAGGCCCTGGGTTCCATTCCTCAGCATCACATAAGCAGAAAAAAGCCGGAAGTGGCGCTGTGGCTCAAGTGGTGGAGCACTAGCCTTGAGCTGAAGTGCTAAGGGATAGCACCCAGGCCCAGAGTTCAGGCCCCATGACCAACAAAAAATATATATATACATATATATTTATTATATGTTTATATTTATGTTTGTATTTATATTTATATATAATTAAAATATGTTTCATCAAAGGCATAATAACAACAGAATCCATGAAATTTCAGAAAATATTTGTTTATATGTCTTAATAGATTAATAAACAGAATTCACTTCAAAGATTATAAAATAAAATCCTGTAACAAAAACAATCAAAAACTGATTTTAAAATGGGCAGATGATGGGCTGGGAATGTGGCTTAGTGGTAGAGTGCTTGCCTCCCATACATGAAGCTCTGGATTTGATTCCTTAACCAGAAAAAGCCAGAAGTGGTGCTGTGGCTCAAGTTGTAGAGTGCTAGCATTGAGCAAAAGAAGCTCAGAAACAGTGCCCAAGCCCAGAATTCAAGCCCCAGGACTGGCAAAAACAACCAACCAAACAAATAAATAAAATGGGGCAGATGATGAAAGAGACTTTCCCACAAAGAATATAGACAAATGGTTAATTAATATATAAAAAGGTGTTCAGTATTAGTAGTAACAAAAAATTTCAAATAAAAATTATAATGAAATGCCTCCTTTATTCTCAGTAGTAGGGACACATTAAAAATAAACAAAAATATGAAAAGTATTGTTAAAAATGTGGAAAAGTATGAAGTTTGGTAGATTTCTGACAGGAATGCAAAATGCTCAAAGATGTTAAAAACAAACAAAACAAAATCCAAACAAACAAAAGAGCAGAACTAAATGAGCTGGGCACTGGTGGCTCATGCCTGTAATCCTAGCTACTCAGGAAACTGAGATCTGAGGATTAAGATTTCGAAGACAGCCCTGGCAGAAAACAAGTCCCCATGAGACCCTTATCTCACATTACTACTCAAAAATCAAAAGTGGCACTGTGGCACAAATGGTAGAGTGCTAGCCTTGAGCACAAAGAAGCTCAAGGATAGTGCGGGGGGGGGGGGGGGGGGGGGGGGGGGGGGGGGGGGGGGGGGAGGGGAGAGAAGGGAGAGAGGGGAGAGAGAGAGAGGGGGGGAGGGAGGAGAGAGAGGGGAGAGAGAGAGGGGGGAGGGAGGAAGGGAGAGAGAGAGAGAGAGAGAAAACTAATTTTGGTTCAGAAGTTGTAGCTTTGTATCTAACCAAAGAGAAAGCAGGGGTTTGAACAGGTACTGGGAGAATCATTTAATACCCACTAATCACAATAGTGAAAACATAGAAGAAAACCACATATCTACCAAGAGATAAATAGATTTTAAAGGAAATGTAATCCAAATGCTACAGCATTGATAAATAATGAATACAATAAGCTAAATAAAACAACTGAGTCAAAAATAAACAGCCATGATAGGCTGGGCACCAGTGCCTCACAACTATATTCCTGGCTACTCACTGGGCTGAGATCTGACTGCTGTGATTTGAAGGCAGCACAGTCAAGAGTGTCCCTGAGACACTTATCTCTAGTTAACTACCAAAAAAGACATAAATAGAGTTGTAGTTCAAGTGGTAGAGTGCTAGACTTGAGCAAAAGAAGCTCATGGATAGTGTTTAGTTACTGAGTTCAAGTGTTAGGACTGGTACACACTCACATTTCTCTTTCTATCCCACACACCCCCTCCACAAGAGCCGTGGTAGAATTTCCCTTACTGAGTTTCCCAGGGTCAACAAACACATAGGAACAAAAGGCAAAATGATGATTCCAAGAGACTGGATTAGAGAAAAATGAGAACTGCATATTTCATATAGGGAAGATGGAAAATAGTATAGATGGATGGAAGAGGAAGTTGTGCAACAATGTGAATATATGCAATATCAATAAACTGTACATTTAAATAATATTTAAGTAATAAACTGTGCAGTCCGAGGCATGGCACAGGTAATAAAACCTAGCCAATGAGAGGAAGTGTCAGATACTAAGCTCAAGTCCAAGTCTCAGACAATAATAATAACAATAATGGCTAATGTAGCCAAGCATGGTAACAAGCACCTAAAATCCAAGAATATGGGAGTATAAGGCAAGAATACAAGCCAGCCTAGGCTATTTATCAGGTTCAAGAAAAGTTTGGGCTACACAGCAATCCATTTTCAAACTAAGAAAGTAATGTGACAAATATTAGGTTATGTGAATTATATCAAAATATATGTGATATGTGTATCTATTTTCCTTACTGACTTTAAGTAATTAATGGAAATTAAAAAGAAAAAGGAAAAAAAAAAGCAATTTCAAAGAGTTTGAAAGAAGGGCATCAGTGGCTCACATCTGCAATCATGGCAAGTCAGGAGGCTGAGATATGAGAGTTACAGTTTGAATTCAGCCCGGGCAGAAATGTACATTAGACTCTTATCTCCGATTAACCAGCAAAAAGCTGAAAGTAAACCCATGGTTAAAGTGGGTTTAGGGACAGTGCCCAGCCCTGAGTTCAAGTGCTATTTTTGCCAGCAGAAAAAATCGAGAGAATTTGAAACACATGTCAAGTAAGATTTAGCTAAAAATACAATGATATAATACAAACTTCAAATAGAATTACTAATAAATACACAGGAAAGAGATGAAAATTAGTTTAATATATGACTAATGAGCATGAGATTTCAGACCAATGACCAGCAAATATTCACATTCCATAAAAAGTTAGCGTGCTGGCTTCTAAGTGTCAGTGGATAATTTAACAAGTGTAACTACTTTTTTTCACATTAGAAAAACCAGAGACAAATTCAAGATAAATTTGCACTCGACTTAGATTGACTCTTAAGATTTCGTAACCTGCTAAATCTATAAGCCATCTTTATCTTATTTATGAACATTTCTCTGAGGCTATATATATTTTTCACTTTTTCATTTTAACTCTTGGACCCCATTAAACTTTATAAAAAGTTTATAAAAAAAACAAAGAAGGAAATGAAACTCACCAAAGATCCATTCATTTTTTTGTTGCTGTTGGCAATGCAGAGAAGATTCTGAAGGCATAGCTGGAAGAGAAGGCAAATGAAATGGAGTCAGGAAAGAGCCAATGTGGCTTTGTCCTGGACTTTCCTGCTCAAGACACTATACATACATACATACATACATACATATATATATATTTTTTTGACGGTCTTGGCGCTTAAACTCTGGGCCTGGGTGCTGTCCCTCAGCTCTTCAGCTTAAGGTGAGCACTCTACCACTTGAGCCACAGTGCCACTTCCTTTTTCTGGTGGTTTATTGGAGATCAGAGTCTCAAGGACTTTCCTGCCTGGGCTGGCTTTGAACCCTATCCTCAGATCTCAGCCCCTTGAGTAGCTAGGATTACAGGTGTGAGCCACTGGAGCCAAGAAAACAAAAACAAAAGCAAAAAACCCTTTCTGTGAGAGAAGACCCTTTCATGTCTCAAGTAGACACATTATGTTCTCCCTTAATGATGCATTCAGGGCTGGGAATGTGACTCCGTGGTACAGTGCTTGGGTAGTACGCATGAAGCCCTGGCTTCGAGTCCTCAGTACCACATAAACACAAAAAGGCTGGTTTGTAGTGGTGCTGTGCCTGAAGTGGTAGACTGCTAGCCTTGAGCAAAAGAAGTTTAGGGACAGTGCCCTGAATTCAAGCCCCAAGACTGGCAATAAATAAATAAATAAAGATGTATCCACAGTACATTAATTGGTAGATATTATAAATGTAAATTCATTTCTAGGTGAGGGAATAACAAATGTTCGCTCAAAAATAATTGACTAAAACTAAGGAAAAACATATGATGTTTTTACCAAAATTAGTAATTACAGAAATACACAGGAAGCTGGGCGTTGGTGGCTCACGCTTGTAATCCTAGTTACTTATAGGAGGCTAAGATCTGAGGATTTCGGTTCAAAGCCAGCCCAGACAGGTATGTCTGTGATACTCTTATCTCCAATAAACCATTCAGAAAACCGGTGGCTTAAGTGATAGAACGCTCTCCTTGAGCTGAAGAGCTAAGGGATAGCTCCCAGGCTCAGAGTTCAAGCCCCACAACTGACGGGGGAAAAAAAGAAAGAAAAATATACAGGAATGTTTGAACAGTTTTCCTGTTAATGTAAAGATATGATAGAAGACTCCACTGAGTATTTCAATATACCTCCTGTTTTGCAATATTTAAGCATCATAGAAAGCATGTTTGTTACAGTTCAGTATTTTTCACTCAGAATTATAGAGGAAGAATGTATGGAATATATATTTCTGTGGTTTCCTGTTCCAATAATGGATCCCAGTTGGCACATCTTCCTCTACCCAGAATAGCCTGAAGCACTGATGTGGATTTCGCTATTTAATCAGCTTTGGCCAAAGGAACATCTGTGAACACGATGTGAAAAAATGTTTGAATATTCCTTAGTGCCTGCCTCCCTTAACACAATTACACTGTGAAGATCCTTGGCTTTTCTGCTGGATATACAGGGCTTAGTCAAGAATCAGGATAAATTATAGTCATAGGAATAATACCATTCTAAACCAACTATCACATGTGTAAAGCCTCATCTATTGAACAATACTAACAGAAATTCAATGACGAGCCCAGCTCCAAATGTAGCTCCATAAAACTTAAAACACATGAAATGGCTGCATGTTTTTGTACCATGTGTTAGTTGATTTACTACATAGGAAATGCTGGTACCAGCCACAGTTGTGTGGTTTTTAACAAAATTATTTAGGAGACAAACTTCTGGAATAAAATTCAGTGTACTTTTCAACCAAATGGAGGAATGATGTAAATCATCATGAAGGTCAATTATGGGGAATTCAATGAGGTTGCTGCTGCTAGTAAAGACTAAATAAATCGTTAAAAAGCAAAGTATGGGACTGGGAAGGTGGCTCAGTGGTAGAGTGCTTGCCTCACATGCATGAAGCCCTGGGTTTGATTCCTCAGTAGCATATACACTGAAAAGGCCAGAAGTGGGTGCTGTGGCTCAAGTGGTAGAGCACTAGCCTCAAACAGAAGAGTTAAGGGACAGCTTCCAGGCCCAGAGTTCAAGCTCTACAAAAAAGGCAATGTATGCATTTTAGTTTTAACTTTTTCTGCATCAAAATAAAGTTTATTTACTTTAGGAAAAATAAAATGAATTTGTTATAGGCTGAATATCTCAAATTATGGGAATAGGATTTTCATAGATTTCATGGGGGGAATTTTGTTGTTGTTGTTTTCAATGTGGAACAGCCCTAAAGCAAAAAAAAAAAAAAAATGAGTTTCATATTACAGAATTTCTGTTTAAGCCAGGCGCTGGTGGCTCATACCTGTAATCCTAGCTACTCAGGAGGTTGAGTTCCAAGGATCGCAGTTCAAAGCCATCTGGGGCAGGAAAGTCCATGAGACTCCTATCTCCAATTAGCCACCAGAAAACCAGAAATGGCACTGAGGCTCAAGTGGCAGAGCACTAGCCTTGAGCTGAAGAGCTCAGGGACAGCGTCCAGGCCCAGAGTTCAAGTCCCATGACCGACAAATAAATAAATAAATACATAAGCAAATAAAAATAATTTGTTTAAAAATGTAATCTCCATTTAAAAGAGTAAAACTGGTTTATACTAGAAGTCTATCCAGTCCTATTTTAAGTAATGTAGAGTAAGTTAATTATTGTACTACAGAATTTGTAATATTTCAAGAACATATTTAAAGAAGAAAATACTCATGTTAATAGTATTTTTTTAAGTCACAAAAGCCACAGGAAGTGCAGAGGATAAGAAAGACACTGAGCACATTTCAAGCAAAGTATTTTGAAGCAATGATTGTGCTGCAATGACCTCAATCAGGCCCTCCCCCCAAAAAATATTTCCAAAATGAAACAATACAACTTTTAGCAGATTGTAACTAGCTAAAACTTCAGGATACTTAACATCTACAAACCATACAGCCTCCAGCAATATACATCACCTTAAATTGTCATTTTTGTTTTAAAGCATAAGGTCCCTAGCAAGAATTTCCTGAATTGGTAGGTAAATCAGGTAAAAGCTAGTACCAAGCACATCTCTACATATAATGTTTAATAATAGGATAAGTTTGTGAGAGCCTGCATTCTAGAAATGATAGTGGGGTTGGAGTGAATGGATGTGACTGTGATTAAGGTACTTGTAGAGACAGATTCTTCCAGGTGTGACAAGGTATCTTTCCACTACAAACCATAGCCTGCTATCCCGTTTGATATAATTCAGCTCTGGCTTATGCCTCAGTCCAGTTCACCTCTCTTCTCTCAAAGTTGGAGAGAAAATTGTACCATGTGAATCTTGTGCTCTGGAAAGTCGAATCAATCATTGCTAGGGAAAAGGAGGATAACTAGATCTTTCCCTTCTAGTGCTTCTCTGCCTCTGCTCTTTAGGGCTAGTGAGAGTTCACAAGCGCAGTGTTCTTTCAGTAGGCACACTTTCAATCTGCCCCCCTTCAAATTGGCTATGATTACTTAATTCCAGGGGATACAAATCCATCAACCAGTTCTCTAATACCTTGTATAAAATTTTCTCTAGAAACGTGTACAAGCATGTGTGAACAGGAGCCAGGACATCGGCCAGGAGGGGAGTAGAAATGTTCCTACAAGAAACAACACAGAGCTGGGCGCTGGTGGCTCACGCCTGTAATCCTAGCTACTCAGGAGGCTGAGATCTGAGGATAGCGGTTCAAAGCCAGCCCTGGCAGGAAAGACCGTGAGACTCCTTTCTCCAATAAACCACCAGAAAACCGGAAGTGGCGCTGTAGCTCAAGTGGTAGAGCGCTCGCCTTGAGCTGAAGAGCTGAGGGACAGCGCCCAGGCCCAGAGTTCAAGCCCCACGGCCGACAAAAAAAAAAAAAGAAACAACACAGAACCCCACCAATACAATTGCCATATCACAAGACTCGGCCAGCACACCCTTCACGATCTCACTAGAATTGTGACTGCGTCCATCTTTCAGCTGGGAAAAGGCAACGATGACGTCACCGGTGTCCACAGCAGAATCAGGCGTGGAACAGAAGCGCAGGCCTCCCCAGCTCTCCTAGTCTGGACAACCTTCTAGCCTGCCCGCGAGCCTTCCCGAGCCAGCTAGGTTCCGGCACCTGGAAGGACACTGACTCTGGCAGAACCGACTCTTGACAAAGCAATCACGACCCCAGGCACAGTCACCCAGACCGGAGGGACCCGGCAGTGCGTGGAGCCTCCAGGCTACCCGCCCGGCTCCAGCTGCCGCCTGCAGCCCGTTTTCCTGCCTGCCTGCCATCCACTCACATTTCAGGTCCCCACGTTCGCCAGGCACGGCGGGACCTCTTGCCACCCCGCCTCCGGCGCTCAGAACACTCAACTCTACTTCAGAAACTTCCCAGGCGGGCAGAACCGGAATTCCTGAGCAGAAAACGCCGTGAGTGGGCGGGGAGGCGCCTGCATTGGAAGAGCCTGAAAGAGCCCTGCCAATGGGTCTGTGCCTTAGGGAAGACTACATTTCCCACTGTGCTTTGCGCCATACAGGAGGAAGTGGACTATAGGATTGTTATCCAGAGTAAGACCTCCTGTTCTTGGCCTGCTGTGGCAGGGTGGGGACTTAACTATCCCACCTGAGCCAGGTACTTCCTGGAAATTTATATAATAATGATAATAATAATAACAACAACAAAACAACAATAATATAAAACTGTAATGCCGGGCGCCGGTGGCTCAAGCCTGTCATCCTAGCTACTCAGGAGGCTGAGATCTGAGGATCACAGTTCAAAGCCAGCTCGGGCAGGAAAGTCCATGAGACTTTTATCTCCAATTAACCACCAGAAACCAAAAGTGTGCTGTGGCTGAAGTAGTAGAGCACTAGCCTTGAGCTGAAGAGCTGGAGGACAGCTCCCAGAGTTCAAACCCCACGACAGCCCAATAATAATAATAGTAATAATAATAAAAAAATTGTTAGCACCGGCCCGGAAAACCACGCGGACACACAGTCAAGTAAAAAGAAAAAAGCATTTATTATCAGCCAAAGCTGACAGGCTAACTCACACGGGATAGAGAGTAACAAGCTGCTCTCAGGGGAGGTAATTATATGATATCAAGAAGATTGCCAAGGGGCTAGGAGCAGGAAATCTTTGTAGTTGTTGGTGGACACTGGAGATATCAGATAGCCAGGTCAGGACATTCTACAACTGGCTTGTAGCTAGGGAAAACATACTATAGATGGCACTATATTGGGCACATAGCCAAGACAGGGCATCTTGCAGCTGGACACTAGAAATAGCCCGGACCGGGATAGGGCATCCTGGCTGCTGCAGCAACATGTTGCTAACTTGGTGGGGGGGACATAGGAGCAGTTTGGGTGGGAACAGGCAAACTGTGACCAGGCCTGGCTTGTGAATGACCCAAGATGAAGGCTGCCAAACGAAAATAGGGGTGACTATGCCAACAATAATATTAATATATTAATTAATAATATAATTATAAAATAAGTCTAAATTATCATTTAATTATTATTAGATAATATTAATAATCTTAAATAATTTGTTTCTACTTTTAATAGCTAATTGAGGCAATTTGTCCATAGCTCTTTTTTTCTTACTGCACATTCTGAAGCATTAAAGTTATGATTCTGTTTTGCCTTAAATTTTCTAATATGGTAACCCTTTTTACTTAAAACAATTGTTGTCAGCCTGGTTAACACAGGCACAGTGGCTCACACCTATAATCCTCGCTACTCAGAAGGCTAATATTGAGAGTATCCTGGTCCAAGGGCAGCCAAAGCAAAATGTTCACAAGACTCATCTCATTAAAGCTGGATGTTGTATCTAGTGCTTGTCATTCCAACTTCATGAGAAGTACAAATAGGAGGGTTGTGGTACAAGCTGGCTGGGGCCAAGAGTAACACCTTATTTGAAAAATATCAAATGTAAAGTGACTTAGGGGTATGGCTCTACTGGTAAAAGCCTGCTTGGCAAGCACAAGACCGTGGGTCAAACTTTACTACCATTAAAAAATAAGAAAAAAGAATATTGCATCAATTTTGTAGAAAAAAGTGTAACTTGTCTCTAATTTTCTGTGTGTATGTGTGTGTGCACACGCGCGTGTGTGTGTTCCCCTTTTGTCATTTTGTTTTTTATTTCTATACTTTTTGTCTTGTATGTAAGGTTTTTTTGGGGGGTTGGAGGAGGATAGGGAAAGCACAGAAAGATGGGACAAAGGATGAACTAATTCAGCAGGGATACTAGACACTATGTTGAAAATGAACTATACAACTTGTGGGGGAGGGGATTTGGAAGGGAAAATCTGGGAGAAAATGAGGGAAGCTGACACTGTCCAAAAAGAACTGTACCCATTACCTAACCTATATAACTGAAAGCCCTCTGCACATCACCTTTACCATAATAAATAAATAAATAAGTCGTTTCCGCACAGCAAAGGACATAGGTGCTAAACTAGAAAGACAGCCAATAGAATGGGAGAAGAACTCTACCAGCAATATATCCAACAGAGGCCTAATATCCAAAATATACAAGGAGCTCAAGATACTAACTCCTCCTAAAGCTAATAAACCACTCATTAAATGGGCAAGGAAGCTAAAGTGGACATCTCAGAAGAGGTAATAATGTCAAAGAAAAACATGAGTAAATGCTCATCATCCCTAGCCATAAAGGAAATGCAAAATTAAAAAAACTGAGATTACATTTCACTACAGTTAGATTGGCCAACATTGTGAATTCAAACATGAAATGTTGGCAGGGATGCAGGGGGCTGGGGGTGGGGGGGATGGGGAAAGGAACCCTATTACACTGTTGGTGGGAATGCAAACTAGTACAACCACTCTAGACAGCAGTCTAGAGGTTGGCTTCCAATCTTTGATGGAACTCTTAACAAAATGTAGTCAATGCCAGTGTCTTAGTTATTTCTCATTGTTGCGACAAAAATCTGAGATAAACAACTTATTTCTTGCACTGAAGGGAGCAGCATGGCCTCAAGTATAGCCCAGGGAAGACATGGTGCCCTTGCAATGCAACCAAAAGCATCCATTGTCCAAAGACCTTACTATTGTCATGGGAAGAATCCAACGAAACCTCTCCCACAGTCCTCTGTCTGGTATAAGCAGAAGACTAGGTGGGTGGAGTGTCAGAAGGAAGAAGTGCATGGTCCTAGAGTGGATATAGCAAGGAACATTCTCAACTGAGACTTGAGGGTAGGTCAGGTAAGCAAGATCTTGTCAATTGCCAAGGAATCACTTGAAACAGATGAGCAAAGTTGAGCTGGTTGCTATGAAATATGTCCTGGAGATGCAGCACTATTCTCATGAACTTTGGAAATCTAGAGGAGGGGGGGATTGTACATGTGCATGCGTGTGCGTGCGTGTACATGTGCGTGTGTGTGTGTGTGTGTGTGCAAGCACTGAAAATAAATTTAGTGGTCTTTCTTCCAGCTCTCCTAACCTGAGTTCAAGTCTAGAACCTGAACAAAAGAATAAGTAAAAGCAGCTCATGTAAATCAATCACAAGCCTATCATGTACATCACAACCCTATCCAGACTTTCTTTTTTAATCCCTGCTAAATTTCTTTTCCAGGCCTTCCATTAAAACCATAGAGAGGATCTCAAACAGCAGAAATTTATTTTTTCAAACTCTGGGAGCTAGAGGCCCATATCAAGGTATTAGCTAGCTGGGTTATTGATTAGGCCCCTATCTTTGACTTGCAGATGGTCACATCTTGTTGCCCCTTCTATGGCTTCTCCCTGGCAAAGGGTACCCTCAGATCTTCTGATTCTCCTACTCTCCTCATCTCATAAGTGCATCATTCAAATGGATTAGGAATGAAGTTAAGGGCCTCTTTTTAATTTAATGCCAGACTTCTCTACAATTCTAAATTCTATGGCTTAAATGACCTGTAATCAATCTCAATTGGCAAATGGTGCTTCAGTCAAGGATAGGTAGATAGAGAGATAGAGAGACAGACAGACAGAGGCATGATTCCCCCAGCATTCAGATGAGTAAAGATGTTTTAAGAGAGCAGATTCACTCAATTTGAACTACATTGTATTGTTATAGTAGCTCATTTGATTATGAATTATCATCCTTAATCTCCTACTCTGCCTAATTTGTAAACTAAAACTTACCACTGATATATGTAATATACATATATTATGTGCATATATATGAATAATATTCTGCCATAAAGACAAATGAAATTATGTCAGTTTCATGAAAGTGAGTGACCTGGAGATCATCCTGTTGAGCAACTTAAATGAACCTCAATGAGTAAAATATTGTGTTTTCCCCTCAGTTTTGGCATGTAGATTTAAAAGATATACATATGTTCATTTGTGTATATAAATATATATACAATTATGTATATACATCTATGTATATAGAACATATTATAATTGTGGGACTCTTTGTAGAATGAAGGAAAGAGCATGATGGGGTACGAATAATATCAGGTCATTCAGGTACTGGTGGTTCAGGCCCCTAATTCTAGCTATTCTGAAGGCTGAGATTCAGACAATCACAGTTGGGGACCAGCTTGTCAAAAAATGTCAACTAGACTGTGTTCCAAAATAACTAGCAAAAAGCTGAACTAGAAGCATGATTCAATGGGTAGAGAACCAGCTGATCAAACATGATGAGTAAGGCTGCAGCCCTGAGTTACCCCATTACCACAAAAATATTTTAAAAACCATAATTTATATGTATGAAGGCAGCATGAGGAAACTAAGTTAAAGTATTGAACAATAGAGAGGCAGAAGCTTCCAGGAAAGAAAAAGTAATACATGAGTTTAACATAACTAAGCTATAATATATGCACATATGCATTACCATAGTAAAGCCTTTGTGTCATTAATGTACACATAAAGAACCATGGGAAAGTAACATAGGCTATGTTGGGGACATGGGTACCAAAAGGAAATAAGAGGCCAATGAAAAAGTAAACAAATATAGTTGAAGCATTTCAGATGTTCATATGAAAATAAAACAAGCAAACCTGTTGAAATTGCTATAAGGAGAGTGAGGGAGGGAGGTAGAAGTGGCAAGTCTGATCTGTGTACATAGTATGTACTTATGCAAATATCACAAAAATTCTCTCATATAATTAATGTGTTCTAATAAAATAGTTTTAAAGATGGGTGCTGGTGGCTTATTCCTGTAATTCTAACTACTGCATAGGCTGAGATCTGAAGCCACCACAGGCAGTAAAGCCCATGAGATTCTTATTTCCGACTAACTGCCCCAAAAGTCGGGAGTTGAGCTGCAGCTCAAGGCTCAAGTGGTAGCGCAATAGTTTTCAGCAAAAAGAAAAAAAAAAGCCCAGGAACAGCTCCAAGACGCTGAGTTCAAAACCAAGGATCAACACAAAAAAAAGTAAAGGAAAAAAAACTATTTCTTAAACATATGTGTGTGTGTGTGTGTGTGTGTGTGTGTGTGTGTGTGTGTGTGTTATGGTTCCACTTCCCATGGATAAGGGATGGCTATTGTTTCCTTTAGAATTCATAATTCCACATGCAGTCACATTCTGAGGAATTAACAGCCAGACTTTAACATGTGAATTCTGTGTGGAGGAGGGGCATTGTCCCGTTCATAATACCTGCTTTAGCTTAGTCTTACCTATCTATATAGTATGTCAGCCTGTTACTACGATGATTCAGAAGGCAATTTCAGAGTTACTATTTATCCATTCAAGTTTAGGTTGAGCTTATCATAATGCTACTTCTGAACCTGGGTTGGGTCCCTAGCCCATGACACTACTGGGAGGTAGTGGATGCTTTAAGAGCAAGGCCTCCTGGAGGTTTTTAGTCTTTGGGAATGAGCCTTTGACAGTGAGACCCATACCCTTCATCTTTCATATCCCAGCCATGATTTGAGCACCTTGCTGTGCAAAATGCTCTTCATTCCTTATATAGGCCCATGGACTAAAACTAAAAACGGGATAAAAATAAAATCTAATTTACTTTTATTTTGTTGTGTGTTTGTGGTGGTGGTAGACGGTTTGAAGCTTGAACTCGGGGCCTCACACTCAAATATTTTGCACAAGGACAGCACTCTACTTCTTGAGTCACACCTATATTTCTGTTTTATGCTGGTTAATTGGAGATAAGAGCTTCAGAGACTTTCTATGCCTTGAACTGTGATCCTCAGATCTTAGCCTCCTGAGCAGCTAGTATTGCAGGTATGCTCAGCTAAATGTATCTCTTTATAAGTTGATTCTATCCAGCATTTGGTACACTAGTGAAAAATGGATTCCCCAAATCTAGCATTTCAAAAATGCTTACCTAATAAGAAATATTTCAAGCAGTGGAAACTTATTCTGCCTGGAAAATACAACTAAAAGTAGTAAATGCCTCTTAACTATTTAAAATTTTCATAATACATTTCTTGTGCAGGTGTGCCACTCCTGGAGCTTGATTTCAGGGCCCAGGTATGATTCCTGAGCTTTTCTCCTCAAGGATGTTACCCTATCACTTGAGCTACTGCTCCATTTTGAATCCTCACATGTCAAATGGGAAGTGTAGGTTTGGGTCACTCCATGCACAAGGAGCCTGAGGAGAACATGACCTGGACTTCAAAAACGAGCTGGTATACTGGTTGTTCCTCCCTTTCTACTAGGAGATAAGCTCTATAACTTGTTTCATATATTTGCTTTTCTG
Organism: Dipodomys spectabilis; assembly: GCF_019054845.1. Lineage (NCBI taxonomy): Eukaryota > Metazoa > Chordata > Mammalia > Rodentia > Heteromyidae > Dipodomys > Dipodomys spectabilis. The sequence continues at coordinate 13,939,204 of NW_024870855.1, read as the reverse complement.
TCATTCAAGCTTAGATTAGTAAATGACATTCAGTGGAAGATTTATAAATACTATTTGAGTGAATAAAATATTGCTTATAAAGTGAGAGTGGCCAGTAGAAATGGACACAGTCTGTGAAGGAGTGAAAAGATAGTTTTCTGACATCCCTGTGGAAGAGTCTATTTTACATTTACATTACAAAATTACAGTTATTTCAAAATTGTCTGTTCTGGCCAGACTTGAGACCAATCAGAGAAGCAAAATCAAGCATCCCCAAATAGATCCCAGCATGAAAGGGATTTGATGACAACAATGGCATCTCAGATGAGTGAAGAGTAAAAAGGGCACTCAATAAGTAATGTTAGTACATTAAGGTAGCCTGAAAGAAGTTTTGGTGAATCTCAAGCTCATTCTTTAAGTAAATATAAATTCCAAGCCCAAATATTTTAACCTTGTAAAAGATGCTTTTTTTTTCCTTTTTTTTTTTTTTTTTTGTCAGTCTTGGGGCTTGAACTCTGGGCCTGGGTGCTGTCCCTCAGCTCTTCAGCTCAAGGCTAGCATTTTACCACTTGAGCCACAGCACCACTTCCAGTTTTCTGATGGTTTATCAGTGATAAGAGTCTCATGTATTTTTCTGCCCGGGCTGGCTTTGAACCACGATCCTCAGATCTCAGCCTCCTGATTAGCTAGGATTACAGGCCTGAACCACCGGCACCCAGCTAAAAGACGCTTTTATTATGTACCATTTCAGACTTATGGTAGGCAAATAGTATAATAACTCCCCAAAGTCACCAGTCAACTTGAACAGCCACTATCCTGTTACGGTCAATCTTATTCCACTTATGCTCATTTCATTTACTTTCTCCTTTATTATTTAGGATCATGCCAGTGAATGATAAATATTCTTTGCCCCATAACCTTGGTATCATTGTAACACTTCAGAAATGGCACTATTTCCTTAACATTATTAAATAGTGTTTAGATGTCTAATATCCATCTTTCTCTTTAGTTGTCTTAATTGGTTTGAATTAGGATACAAATAAGATCCATATACAATGTGTGGCTATCATGTGTTAGTCTCTGTTCACTGCTAAGTCCTCAACACCTTTACTTTTACATATTACAAAAGAATACTGATTATTTTGTGTAATCTTCCTCAGTCTGGATTCTTTTTTTATCATGTTGTTATTCTTTGATTTCTTTTTTTTTTTTTTAAACTGGCCCTCACATTGTAGCTAGTCTGGCCTTAAACTTGTAATCATCCAAACTCAGTCTTCAAATATTAACTGCTGTTCTCTGCATTATCTGCTAAGGTGTCTTCTGTCATCCCATGAATCTTCTCTAACCTAGAGGTTTGAACAGATACAGAGTGCTTGGGTTCAGACTAGTTTATTTTGTCATAGCTTGTTCTAGTTTGATCTGGACTGGTCTGGTCTAAGCACAGCTGCTTCTAAGAGGAAGTACACAGTCTCTAATTTCTCCTTTATTGAAATATTAGCAGACACTGATACAAGCTAGGTACATGCATAGAGTTTGCATAGAGTGGTATTTTAATTCTGCAATTCTTTTTTCTTAGCCAGGGTGCTTGTCTATTTGTGTTCCTATAATCAAATCTTACAGACTAACAAATTTATAAAAACATAAATTCATAAAAAATAAATTAAAAAGAGTATAAATTATTTAGTAACTAGGCACTGGTGGCTCATGCTTGAAATCCTAGTTACTCAGAAAGCTAAGATCTGAGGATCACAGTTCAAAGTCAGTCTGGGTAGTAAAGTCCATAAGACTCCTATCTCTCATTAGCCACCAGAAAACCAGAAGTAAAACTGTGGCTCAAAGTGCAAAAAGAGCTCAGGGACAGCACCCAGGCCCTGAGTTCAAGCCTTCAACTGACCCAGAAAAAAAATATATACATACATCCATGTATGTATAAATATTTCTCAATTTTACCAATTAGAAGTCCAAGGTCAAGGTGCTATCATCTGCTCAGGGCTGTTTCTGCCATAAATGCTGTATATTTCAGAGAGGAGGAACACTATATCCTTACATGAGAAAGGCAGAAGAACAAAAAGGATCAAAGTCTTTCTGTCCCATTTCTTTATAGAAGCATTAACCATTTGCAAAATGGGACTTCCTCCATTACTGGTGCATTTGAGATTAAATTTCCATCCAGTGAATTTTAGGTGATACATTCAATCTATAGCAGTCAGAGTAATTCTAAAAAGAAAAATATCCCATATGCTTTTTTGATTTCCCATTGGTATTATTTATATAAAATATAAATAAATATAAATATAAAAGATAAATGATGTATTGTTCTTACTTAATCCATCAGTTTCATCTCAGTGAATGAGTACACTATCATCCTCAAATTATAGCCAATCAAGCTTGTTGATTTTTTGTAATACTGTGAGGTCATGGATTTATTTATACTGATTTTGTTTGCATTCACTATAGATGCTGTTTGAGGGTGGGAGGTGCTGATCCTAGTCCTTCTTGAACTCAGGGCCTGGGTGTTGTTCCTGAGCTTTTCTGCTCAAGGGTAGTACTCTACTACTTGAGCCTCAGTTCGACTTCATTTTTTTTTTTTTTACAAGTTAGGAGTTTTGTTTTTGTTTTTCTACAGTGACTCTCAAAGTAGAGCCAGGGTCCTGGCAAGTAAATGAACAAGCTTTTAATACAGCTCAGTTATGTAAAATACTGTACACTGTAAAAGATCTAGAAAGCTAGAATTTCAAGTCATGTTATAAAAAAGCCATTAAGCTTAATGAAAAACCGAGTACAAAACTGCAACAAGAGACTGCTTGACGCCATGACTTCCAGCGCCCCAAGTCCTTCCTGCAGAGCTGCAGTGTAGCCTGGAGGCATCACATTGGTCTGTGGTATACACACACATGTCCAGCCTGGGGGTGAGTGGGAACTGCATTGGGTCTTGATGTCATGTATGTATTCTTGAATTGAACCAGGCAGCAGAGAACCAGCTGGCATGATGTTAAAGGTGAAACCCTTCCCCCCATCCTACCCCCAAACTTCAGCCTCTGGGTATTGGTGCTTCCTGGGAGCTGTGTTGGGTTCTTGGACATTTGCAGGTTAAACACTGTCCACAGGAGGGCCTTACAGCACGGTTTAATGATGATGCCTAGCTGCTCATGTACTACAGCCTCTGATTTCACTGTGTGCTGCAGATGAACCATTTAGCTGGCCTTCTGTCACCATCCCTGCTGATCTACCCCTTGTGGAAATCTCACTTGTCAGCCGCTTGAAATATTCTGGAAGATCAGCATAGTCATTTCCATAGTAGATGACCTTAATCCCCTTATCCAGCATGTTTTCTCGAAGTTTCTTGAACTCATCAACATCTCCTCTCCGAACCAGCATGAAATGTTCTAAGTCAGATTTATGCTTGACAGCCTCCAGGAAGAGGGCCTGGAAAGTGGTGTCATCCACAGTCCAGCCACAACCCAGGAAAAGAAAAGACTTGTTTTCATAAAGTTTCTGAATCTCTCTCATAACTTCAGTGTTCCTGAGCACATTCTGATATCCAGCTGGATGGAGGACAATGCCACTAGGGTTGGTGTAGACACCATGGATGTGTAACAACTCAGCTTCCGCTTCTCCTGAGCCCTCTCCAAAACCTTTTTCTCATCAGTTAGGTCAAGGGACTCAAGCTGTTTTCCCTGGTCTGCTGCATACAGTTCCAAGAGATTATCAAAATTTGTAGTTAGTATTAGGGCCCCATTTTCCATCAAGTGGAGAACTGACTGCAGTAGCTGTTTTCCAAAATCTTCTATCTTTGACTCCAGGTCATCAAATACTTCATATAAACAGTCTTTGAAAAATGTAGAATGAACATTACTGGTACAAGGAGAGAGTTTCTGAATAAGGTCATGGGCAACATGGACAAGGTTCTTATCTTCATGGAGACACTTCTGAAACTTTTTGCTCTCCTCATCTTCTAGAAGATCAAAATCAATGGCAGCATCCAGTAAAGCCTGAATTTACCCCTTCCAGGATTTCAGGGCTGGAACCTGAGGTGCAACTGCAGCACGGATGCCTGTTCCAATCACCAGCACAAGTTCTCGGGGCTTCTTAGTTTTTAAGCTTGGAAGCAGCTTCTTGGGCTTTTTGGTGGGGGGTTCGCCATCACTGAAGAATCCAAAAATCTCGTCTATATCAGAGGCCTGGCTCCCTGTAGAAGCCATCCAGTGTCGCGTCTCTTCCAAACACCACCGCTCCAGCTGTAGCTACGGGCCTGCGTTCGACTTCATTTTTTGTTGTAGTTAATTGGAGATAAGAGTCTCATGGGCTTTCCTGCCTGGGCTGGCATTGAATCATAGTCCTCAGATCACATCCTCCTGCATAGCTACGATTTCAAGTGTGAGCCACCAGCACCTGGCTAGATGCTATTCTTTTTTATTATTAAATTGCCACATATCTGGCTAATGATACCAACTTTTGAGTCCTTTAAAGTAGACTTGAGTGATCTCTGCTGGCTCTGCTCTCCTCTAGCTATGCAGCATTCTTGGCTGTGCGGTCTTCTTCCCTTTCAGGATTTGACCAGCTTCTTCAAGATACTTGGGTCCCTCAAGTGGAATGGTGTTTGAGGATCACTATCTCAACTGGAGGCTTGTACTGATGTTGGGCTGGTTACATTTCTGGACAGAACAAGATAAGATCTTGAGTTTGAATTGAAAATTCCAGCTCACATTCACAACTATGAAATTAATTTTTTAGATCTTACTACTGTACTTTCTTATTTTGAACCATGTAGAGCTGGTGAAGTTAGCATATCATATGTAAGAGTTGTTATCACACAGTAATCATGCAGCAGTATCACACGTGTCCCTTTAATATATATGCATATACACACACACACACACACATGCACCCAATGGAATACAGCTTTACTCTGCTCTCTTGGGAGTAGCACCTGCTATTTCTCAGAAGCCACTAAGAGATCTGGGCCAGGTTATTCTGTCAGAAATGGGTGTATGCCAGAAAGGAGAGTTCAGAGCATTCTGAATTCAGTCTCATCCTCATCCTTGTTCAGCATTAACTTTGGGCATCATCAATGTGACTATCCCTCAGTTTCTGCTGGGCTACTTGTCACTTCCAACCTGACCTTTTGCAGTGAGCACACTGTTCTGAATTACTGGAATTACTTGTCTTTGTCACTCCCTCAGTGTTTTATAAGCCACTTAAAGAAATGGGACACTCACAAAATCCCTTGACACAAAGTAATACGAATATTGTTTCTCTGAATCTATATTAAATGAGTGGAGAGGTGGGTATTTTGACTTATTTTAGCTGTTAAGGGTCATCTGAACACTACCCATTTTTATTAAAGTATCTTCTCCAAGCATTACTTGAGGCAATATTTAATCTGATGCACCAGGTTGCTGTCTTGAATTTGTGAGTTACAGAAGTACCATGATTGACACTTGCAGAAGATACCCTGTCAGCTGGAGACTGGCTGGTGTCATGTGTGATAAGGACCTGGGAAGTTATATGCCAATGCTTAGACCAGGCCCCAGGAGCCACCTTTATTACAGGTGAGGCCTGGGGGCTGCACTTCAGTCTAGACCTAGCACAGATGCTACGTTAGCTTTTTTTCCTCCAAAGTAACATGTTTGAGCTTGATAGTTTTGCATATTAGAACAAAGTGTTCTTTTGTTCTAATAAAATCACCAACAGCTTTTTTTTTTGTCATAGATGGTTTTCCTATTCAGAAATGCAGCCTAGGAATAAATCAATGTCTGCAAAGAGGGGAATGGAAATTACCTGGCTGGGATGAGGAAACAAACATTCATGGAGTCCTATAGCCCAGGAGGCTTTTGTCTGCACTGTATACACCTATTTTGACACAATATATTCTGATCCCACAAGGTCTGTAGACTTTCTACAACATCCAGCCAAACTTAGCCAGCTGACTCTCAGTTGGGGTGGGAGCAGGTTTTTGTCACTTCAGGATATTTATACATGATGTATAGTGACTGGATATTATCAGTTCTTTCCTTAGTTCTTTAGGTTAGCCCATTATTGCCTTCTACACACTCTTAATCTAAAATCTGTTCCTATTACCAAAAATTTCTCACTATACTCTCATTTACTTTTCATTCATGGTGCTCTTTACAGTATGTGATTACATGTGACCACAGGTGTGGGATTTTATGTGTTTGTGTTTTGGAATGCTGTTGGATTCAAGACAGCAGGAGTTGTACCCATTTACTCAACCTGTGTTCCTGGCCCAAAACACAGTATTTGGTATGCAGTGCATGCTCAGGAAGTTTGGATGCCTGTACAAATCAAATTTTTGTGTTTCTGTATTGCACAAGGAAAAATGGTAGAAAAAGACAGTAAGGGGAAGATATGAGTAGGAGAAGGAGGTGGAAAGAGCACTGAGCTAAGCAAATGACAGACATATCTGTGTATGCTGAGTTCCCAGGTCTTAGCAGAGCTAATGGTGGATACTTGGACTTCATCAACTTTTATCTTATACCTAATCCTGGCAATCTCTTCTCCTTAGAAAAATGCTACCTGTATTAGGAATGTTCTCTAACATGTATGTCAAGAATTATGAGTAGCCAGGTATCAGTGGCTCATGCCTGTAATCCTAGCTACTCAGGAAGGTGAGATCTGAGGATTGCAGCTTGAACCCAGCCCAAGCAGGAAAGTCTGTGAGACTCCTATCTCCAATAAACCACCAGAAAATGGGAAGTGGCACTGTGGCTCAAGTGGTAGAGCGCTAGCCTTCAGCTGAAGAGCTGAGGAACAGGATCCAGGCCCAGAGTTCAAGCCCCAAGAATGACGAAAGCGAGCAAGCAAGCAAGCAAGCCTTATGATCATGGTGTCTGTATGTAATGTTTTTGTCCCACTAGATTCTGGATTCAAGAAGTTTAAAATAGGGGCTGGGAAGGTGTCTCCGTGGTAGAGCGCTTGCCTTGCATGCATGAGGCCCTGGGTTCGATTCCTCAGCACCACATAAGCAAAAAGAAAAAAGCCAGAAGTGGCGCTGTGGCTCAAGTGGTAGAGCGCTAGCCTTGAGCTGAAGAGCTGAGGGACAGCTCCCAGGCCCAGAGTTCAGGCCTCACAACTGGACCAAAAAAAATAAAATAAAAAGAAGTTTAAAATAGAAAAACATTTACAGGGAAACAGTGTTAAGTTGCACTGAAAACAATTCAGATATTCTGCTTGACCTGGGTACTAATACTAAGGCAGTACTTGGGTGTGGTGAAAGCCCTGAGTTTCCCTGAACATACAATTGGCCCAATACAATATCTAGTTGATGTCAATAAGGACTATTGAGGTTGTGAAGGTATAGATGGATGTCATGTAGACATGGCTTAGGTGTTAAACTGATTTGATAACTTAATAAATTAGTGTTACTGCCAGATGTGATGTCCCATGCCTCCAACTCTAGCAACTGGGAGTTGAGACCAAAAGACTTAGTTTGAGGCCAGCCTGGACTCCACACCAAGGTATTTTTGAGAATCTTGTCTCAAAAAAAATTCCGTTACCGGAAGTGGCGCTGTGGCTCGAGTGGTAGAGTGCTTGCCTTGAGCTGAAGAGCTGAAGAGCTGAGGGACAGTGCCCAGGCCCAGAGTTCAAGCCCTGTGACCGAAAAAAACAAAACAAAAACAAAAAAATTCAGTTACCACATACTGAAAATATGAATCTTTTAGCTATTCCATTGTGCTTCCTAGCTTGTTTTTGTTTTATTTTTGTGAGTCATGGGGCTTGAATTCTGGGCTTGGGTTCTGTCCCTCAGTTCTTTAGTTCAAGGCTAGCATTCTACCACTTGAATCACAGTGCCACTTCCAGCTTTCTGAGTGATTTATTGGAGATAAGTCTCACAGAGTTTCCTGCCCAAGCTGGCTTACAACTGTGATCCTCAGATCTCAGCCTCCTGAGTAGCTAGGATTATAGGCATGAGCCACTGATGCCCAACGGGCTTCCTAGCTTGTGACAATAAAGTGATATAAAGTACTGGCAGATGTTCCTTGCTACACAAAATAAGCCCTACATTTTTGGCAGGCAATAATAAGTAATTTTTCCTTGGGTCTTCTGCTATTCTTTCTGTACATACAGCAAGTCAGGAGATGTTCAAGTAGATGCTCCAGGCCTGGCCATCTATACACACTGCTGGTATACTTTTACCCCTCAGATCCTCACCTGCTTCTCCTCAGTACCCCTTAGTTGCTCCACAGGAAAGCTGAACTAGATGTTGCTCTGTCATCTCCTGTGTTTTCTCTGCTATTTTGTCTGATATTCTAGGTTCTTCCAGAAATTCATATCATAGTGTACACTTCACGTAAGTACTCATGGTACCTCTGAAGCCCTTTATGACTGGCAGGTGTGGGGGTGATATTGCTGTTTTCAGGTTGCTCTGTGCAATCTTGTCTGCTCTTGACAGGGTGCTGACTCCTAGACCCACAGGTAGGCTATCTGGATGGGATATTTTTGTTATCTTTCAATTGTCAAAACATTGGTTGAACTCCAGCAATGCAATGCTGCCAGTGCTCTGAAAGGCCACACACTAAAGAAATTGTGGGAGAAGTTTGAAAGCCTCCAGCAGGTCTCTGAGAATCTTGTCCTCTGGTATTCAGATGTGTCATCTGCTCACATGCCTTTGTTCTAAGCTGGAAAGCTAGTTCCTGGATTTGAGCCAAGGTCATGGTAAGAGTGCAGGTCATGGGGGATGAGGAGCACAGACATCTTAGTCTGAAAAAAGGTACATGAACTGCAGCTGAAGGATAGCCAACTGCTGAATACCCAGTTTCCAAAGGAGGTTTGATGTTCTTTTCCTCAGTTCTACTTCAAAAAGTGGTTTTATTCTCAACATGTATATTGTCCTTTGGTATTCTTTAGCTTTCACCTGGCAGTTTTATTCATAACCTGGGCAATAAAGAAGACATGAGTAGTTGCATGGCGTACAATGCCCACAGCCTGGTGGGACTGTGTATAGTGACTAGCTTCCATCCAAGCAGCCACTGTATTCTTCCCCTGGGTCCTTTAGATGTCCTTTGCTCTGAATCTGGGTCTTAGCATTCAATATAGCTCTAGGGCCAGATTTCTCTTTGTCCACATTTGCATCTCTAAAGTCTAGCAAGGCTCATGTTTTCTCTTGGTGTCCTGCTACACACACTAAATAATTATCAGAAAAGTAAATGACAACGAATTGCTCCCTTATCTTTAACTATTTTAAGTTAGTATTTCAAAGCTGTCTCTGTGATAAAAAAAAATACCTGAAATAAGTAACTAAAAAGAGAAAAACAAGGTATTTTATTTCATTATTTCAGTCTATGGTAAACTGGCTCTATTCTTATGGGCCTGTGTCAAGACAGAAAGGTAGTGGAAAGGTACCACAGAGGAAGGTGTTTCACTCAGGATGGTGAAAGAGAAAGAAAAAGAAAATAACCAAGGAGAAAATACATTATTGAGAAAATACATTATTCAAAGGCACGCTCTTAGTGACCAACTTTCCCAATTTTTTTTTTTTTCTTGTTGGTTGTGGGGCTTGAACTCTGAGTCTGGGCTCTGTCCCTCAGCTCTACAGCTCAAGATTAGTTTTCTACTACTTAAGTCACAGTACCACTTGCCATTTTCTAATGGTTAATTGGAGATAAGAGTCTCATGGACTTTCCTTCCTGGGCTGGTTTTGAACCATGATAATCAGATCTCAGCCTCCTGAGTAGCTAGGATTAACAGTTGTGAGCCACCAGTGCCTGGCTCCCATTTTCTTTAAAGCCTGTTCTGCTTTAAATTCATCAGTGGGGGCTGGAATGGTGGCTCAGTGATAGAGCGCTTGCCTTGCATGCCTGAGGCCCTGGGTTCGATTCCTCAGCACCACATAAGCAAAAAGAAAAAAGCCGGAAGTGGACTGTGGCTCAAGTGGTAGAGCGCTAGCCTTGAACTGAAGAGCTGAGGGACAGCACCCAGGCCCAGAGTTCAGGCCCCTCGACTGGACCCAAATAAATAAATAAATAAATTCATCAGTGGATTGATCCATTAATTGAGATTAGTTCCACCTAGATTCAGTCACTTCCTGAAAGGACCATGAGCTGGGAAGAAGGTCTTCAGTATGCATTCAGAAGACTCATTTCATATCTAAGCCATAACACAACTTAATGGATGGTACTGTGGTATCACCTTTGTCACTTCAACAGAAGTAACCATTAGAGTGGAAATATGGAAACTGGCATGGAAAAGGGAACATTGAAGGTTGTCAGGTGGTGGCCAGTGCTTTGGGCTCCATCACTGCCTGAAGGACCTAATAATTTGTTTGTTTTTGTTTTTTGTCCGTTGCGGGGCTTGAACTCTGGGCCTGGGCGCTGTCCCTCAGCTCTTCAGCTCATGGCTAGCGCTCTACCATTTGAGCCACAGTACCACTTCTGGTTTTCTGAGTGGTTTATTGGAGATAAAAGTCTCATGTGCCCCGGCTGGCCCTGGCTGGTTTTGAACTGTGATCCTCAGATCTCAGCCTCCTGAGTAGCTAGGATTATAGGCATGAGCCACCAGCGCCCAGTAGACTTAATAATTTTTAATCTGCCACTGAGTTTTTTATTTCAGGCCTGGGTAAGGACAACAGGCTGACACACTGTATCCATTTATTCCTGGCTTTCATAATGGAATCTTACCTCCCTTAGGTTATGCTGCAGGAAGATAGACTATGTCCCCAAAGCAGAGTAGATAAAGAACACAAGACACGAGGAACAGCAGGTATCTGATGCATGCGAATATTTGCTATGAATAAAAACCTTAACACATCCAGAGATATGTGTAATTTTCAGGTTACCTCCTTAAAACTGGGTGTTCAGAAGTAGACCTTCCTTTTCTTCTAGGCACAATGGGCCATGTCCTAAACATGTGAGTCAGCAATTTCACAGAAGAGAAATACCGGCTCTGGTACCTCCTTGTCAACACCTATGTCTGGATCTGAGCCAAGAAACATGTAGGGGTTACTTTCCTAGAGACAACTGTGAGCACACGCATCCCTTACATGTGGAACAACAACATGAGGCTGCTATCCTCACACTGCAGTACAGCACAAGTTACAGAGAGAGTGAGGGGCACTTCCCCTCCAAAGTACTTAGAGGCCACAAGCAGTGGACAGTTCTGGCAAGTCCATGGCTGGTGCTGGTCTGCAGCTAGTTGTTGTGAACCAGAGAGGTGTTCAGGGGGCCCACTAGCCTGATTTTGGCCACTAGCTCATTAAGTGAAACCAAGTTTCTACCCATGGCCTTAACTGAATAGTTAGAACAAACCAACTTTTCTTTTCTACACATAATCCTGGTTTTTATATTACAAAGGGGATATTTGTTATCTGAAGAAATAGAAAAATATAACGTAGCTCATGAATCATAGTTGAAAGGTGAATCATGTTGAGGCAAGCCAAGAGAGCTGAATTATGCACCAGGGAGCAGCACAATCCAGAGTGTCAATGAAGCAGATCAAGGGCATTTTGTACCATATTGTCCAGCTTCTCAATGCATTCATGAGTTAGAAATGAGCCTTGATACTCGTGGTCTTATTTATGACATTTTAAGAAATTTTACCTAATAACATTTTCTTTTTTGCTTTCTAGAAAATCACTACAGAATTATATACCACTATTGCTACTTAGTCATAATTTTGGCATTTTCCACCTTATTTCAGCTTTCAACACAAAGTGCAGCTTTGAGGTCTGGCCACACTCTCTCCTTGTTTGTGATCTTCTTGTTGGGCCAGATGGGTTGTTGTACTATGTCCAAGTCAGCTGTGGTATGCCAGTGTCTTCTGGACATCTTCTGCTATAAGATTTCTACACTGTATTCACCCTGGTCTCCCCATGGGCCAAATCAATTCCCCCATGGACTCAGGATCTGTGAAAGGCAGGAGCACACAAGTGTCATTAGCAGTATACAAGTGACCGCCAGCTTAGACTGGTACCCAGGACTTCCCTCCAAATAGTCTCTGACAAATGCTTGCTATGTTTTAAGTTTCCTTTCTGTAAACTAGGAATGTTCAATAGTGCCCTCCTCATGGGCTGTATTGTTGTCAGAAACTTGGTCAATTCTGACCTTACCACTAAGCACTTTTAATGCTAAGCAAGGCGATAGCTTCTGGACCATCCCCAGGGAAGGTCCACAGTGTTACAAATGAAATATAGGTGAGTGTGTGATACACACAGACGCATTTGTGCCCCAATAGGCAATGGCCACTGATGGTACTATAGTGGGCACCCATCTAGGTGCTATTGATCAGGAAGAAGCCAAATCAGCAAAGACTTGGTCCTCTTGCAGAAGAGCTGAGAGCCCTCAGCTTCCTAAATTCCCCCCCAGCCTTTCCATTTTCTCTTCCCCACAGGTTCAAGCCTTGTAAGTCCTCTGTCCTCAGATTGAGTCTCTTTCCTTTCACTGTCATTTTTCCAAGGGAAGAGCTGTGGCCTTTCTGCCATGAGATTCTGCATTTCTTCAGCAACGTGGAGATTGAGATATGAGTATCCTACTCATGTTGCTGGACTCATGCACTCAGTTTCCTGTCTCTGCCTCTTGTTTGTTCCCTCTATAGAGATAATGTGTCACGTTAGCATGGTTGAAGGTAGTAAGTCAAATTGTCTCACACATTAGCATGTGCAGCACATGTTGCCCACTGCTTAGCCACATGGATACCTTGTCTTTACTAGTCTCTAGTATTAGAGGATTGCCATCAAGCTCCAGTAGCCAAACATACTTCCATTTTCATTAGGTCACCTCTATTGTCACGCTGCTCTTCCTTAATCTGGTACCTTTTCTACAGTAACTCCAGGAAAGATCCTGAGTGAGTAAAATAGAATCTTGAACACGGTGAATTCTGGATAATGTTAGGTGAGCATAAGGCAGAAGTGAATGCAAGTTCAGGGATGTGATATATGGAGGTGGCTTCATAGATACCATGTCTGCCTAACCCCACAGGTGTCCCTGGAGCCACATCCACTAGAGGGATGGGCAGAGAAAAATAGGGCTGACAACTGACTGAGCTGCAAACATCTATCGAAGTCTGGGGTTCCCACAGAGTCCTCAGCCAGGCCTAGTAGATTCACGTGTGGCATCACAAGTGGCCCATAAGCATTGGTGGAAAGTCTGCATGGTGCAGATGATAGACCATCAGAATCAATAGGCTAGAAGTACAGAAGGACAAAATCTTTTTTTTTTTTTTTTGTCAGTCATAGGGCCTGAACTCCGGGCCTGGGCACTGTTCCTCAGCTCTTCAGGTCAAGGCAAGCACTCTATCACTTGAGCCACAGCACCACTTCTGGCTTTTTCTGCTTGTGTGGTGCTGAGGAATTGACCCCAGGGCCTCATGCATGCAAGGCGAGCACTCTACCACTGAGTTATCTTCCCAGCCCAAGGACAGGATCTTAAGAGATCTTTACTTCAATCCAAAAAAACACCACATGGTACAAAGTGAGATGTGTGGAATCCCCCTTCTTTCTACATTCAATGTACTTGACACAGGTTGGCCATGACTAATCAGACTCTCAATATCAGTAGAAAAGTTGGTCCTCAGTGAGTAGTTACCAATCTGAGTGATTGATCCATTCTCAACCATGTAATTTACAGCAGCATCTATAGAACATGCTATGTGGACAGCCCTTCACCTTCAGCCCAGTATTCCTCTTGGCCATTCTATATAGCAATGCCATCCAGAGCCTTTGGCTGGTTTCTGTAAGCAGTAGTAGCAGACAATAGCAGGCAGCAATAAGTATCATACTCTAGCATTAGCTCTCATGGTGGGAAGGATGTGTGTTTAGCCCAAGATCCTTTGATACCTGGGGCATGAGCTTTCACAGGTTGTGTTGTAGCCTGACAGTACTTTCTTTTCAGTGTACATAAGTAGTACAGCTTTTGCAGTTTGTTTTTTGCAATTTTGTTTGTTCCTCATCCTTTTGTATTTTTTTTTCAGTTCACTGTTCATACTGTATAAGAAGTAGCAATGCATTCAGGTAATTTTTTAAATAGTATTGATAGTCTTGAAAATCTGTAGTGAATTCTTCACAACACAGTTTGTAGGGGAAAGTCCCAGAGTAACTTCTTCTATTTTTTCTTTTTGCCCTATACTAGGGTTTGGTTTCACTGCCTCATGTTATTTAGCTTGCACTTTACCTTTTGAGGCACACCTCCAGTAGTTCTAAGGACTTTCTTCCCAGGCTGACTTTGAACCATATTTCTCCAGATCTTAGCCTCCTGAATAGTTAGAATTAGTGAAACTCACCACTGACACCTGCCTCCAGAGTTAACATTTCCAGCAACACCTGAGCCATAGTGCTTACAATCAAACTTTAAAAGGATTTCTAAGAAAATGTGGTATATATACACAATGGAATGCTATGCCTCCATCAGAAAGAATGACATTTCCCCATTTGTTAGGAAATGGAAAGTCTTGGAAAAAATTATATTAAGTGAAGTAAGCCAGGCCCAAAGAAACATAGGTCCCATGGTTTCCCTTATTTGCAATATCTAGTATATGTATGAGTCAAGCGGAAAAGGTCAGATAATGTGATGTTAGGAAAACAAACCCTCAAATATGTATTTTAATGTTTTTGTTTCTTTCATGCATGTGTTTCTAATGCATTTATAAGATTATTTCTTTGTTGCTTTGTATGTCCCTCCCCCACAGTGTAACCCCCGCTTTCACTATATTTGATGTCAGTATAACATGTGGAGGAGACGGGGACAAACAAGTCGTTTAAGGATTCAGGTGGACCTGTTGCAACAATGAGAAGTACAAAATGTCATGTCAAAACCAGCTTTACAATGTCGGTGTGGTGGGGGGGCAGGGGGGGTATGATTGGGCGGGAGGGAGGGGGGAGGCTGGGAAGGGAGGTGAAGGGTAAACAAAGGAGGAGGCTGCAATGCTTGTAAGAAATGTATGCATTATCCTGCCCATGTAATTGTAACCCCTCTGTACAGTATGTTCTCAAATAAAATAAAATAAAATTTAAAAAAAATAAAATAAAATAAAAAAATAAAAGGATTTCTAAGAGCCTGGGGAAGTTTTCACCCTTAACTCTTCAGGTTACTTTGTCGTATTGTTCTTTGTAGACCCAATTGCTCGCTAACAAGTTACATATTTATATGGTTTTCCCTTCACCATATACCTGTGGAAATGCAAGCACAGCATACTGATACTAGAGACCAAAATGTCATACTCGTTTTCAAAGTAGAAATATGAGTGACATGTGTTCTTTTTTTTTTGGGGGGGGTCCAGTCGTGGGGCCTGAACTCTGGGCCTGGGCGCTGTCCCTCAGCTCTTCAGCTCAAGGCTAGTGCTCTACCACTTGAACCACAGCGCCACTTCCGGCTTTTTTTTTCTGCTTATGTGGTATTGAGGAATGGAACCCTGGGCCTCATGCATGCAAGGCAAGCGCTCTACCACTGAGCCACCTTCCCAGCCCCTGATATGTGTTCTTGTGGCAGGTATTGATACACATTTTCTGTATATGAATAGCTGCCCACTGTGTGCTACGTACTGCCACTGACTAGACTACCTCAGAAGAGTTTTGGTGAAGACATACACCTGTAGTTGATGTGCTTTTGCAGTTAGTATTTGAATCACAGATTTGAGTACTGGAAAATCTGTCTGTTTGATAGTTCTGGAGAAGATGGAAAAAAAGATATGAAGCTGATAAAGTTGATGAATTGCCTCAATTGCACTAGAATTTTTATTAAATAATGCCTGGCTTAATAAAAGATAATTTTTCATATTTCTCCTATTCACAATCATTCTATAAACTTCTGATCTTTAAATTTCCTCTGATAAGTTAGAAACATGTGTTTACATTGAGGATTACGGCTTTTGTACTGGTGTGTATATAATCTTAAAGAGCTCAGGAGCCATGTGGAAGAAGCAAATCTAATACTGGGATCTATATCACATAGCTTAACCCCTAAATACTAATAATATTTAGAGGGCACTTCAGTTTATATAAATTGTGTCTTTTAATATGGAGGCTTTTGAAATAAAAACTCAATTATTGGGGCTGGGGGTTTAGCCCAGCGGAAGGGTGCCCGCCCGGCGCGGCGCACAAGGCCCTGGGTTCGGTCCTCAGCCCTGGAAAAAAAAAAAAAAAAGCTACAAAAAAAAAACTCAATTATTTTCAACAAAAACATTCACTTAACTAGGCACTGATGGTTCACAACTGTAATCCTAGCAACATAGGAGGATCAGATCTAAGTCCAAAGCCATCCCAGGAACAAATTCTGTGACATTTTTATCTTTAATAAACCAGCAAAAACATCACAAAGTAAGTCAGGTACTGCTGGCTCACACCTGTAATCCTAGCTACTCAGGAGGCTGAGATTTGAGGAATGTGGTTCAAAGCCACTTGGGCAGGAAAGTCCATTAATCACCAGTTAACCACCAGAAAAACAGAAATGGTGCTGTGGCTCAAACTAGTAGAGCACTAGCTTTGAGTGAAAAGGCTTAGGGACAGTACCCAAGCTCCCAGTTCAAGCCCCACAACTGGAGGGGAAAAAAAAAAGGACAAAGTGAAGGTGTGGTTCAAGTGAGAGGACACCAGCCTTGAGTGAAAAAGATGACAAAACACTGAGTCCAAGCTCCATGCCAGTACACACACATAAAATACTTACATAAAAGTAATTGGGGACCTGGGTATAGTTCAAGAGGTAGAATGCTGTGACCTTGAATTAAGTTCACAACAAACAAAAATTTTGTTAAAAAGTATATTGCACACCAGTTATCCTGACACTTATCTGAGTTCCTAACCTCAACTCTTGCCCTAACCCTAACTGTAACTGCAACCACAGTCCCTTCCTCATTCCTAACCAAACCCTAACTCTAACAAGGCTACTCTAAATCTTAAACTAACGGTAACCTCTAATACCAACTCGAGCCATAACCCCAACCATAAATCAATGGCAACACTAATTCCAATCCTATCCTATGCCTAACCCTAATCTCAGACCCAACCTTAGTCCTAAAACCCAACCCTAATTCTTAACCCAAACATAAACCCTCATCCTAACCTAGCCCTAAATCCTAACATTAACACTGAATCTCAACCCTCAATCCTCAACCTTAGCACTAACCCTAAACCCAACTTCAACCAAAAAAAATCATAGAAAAGATGGGCACTGGTGGCTTACTCTTGTAATTGTAGCTATTCAGAAAGCTGAGATCTGAGGATTATGGTTTGAAGCCAGGCTGGGCAGGAAATGTCCACAAGACCTTTATCTCCAATTAACCACAAAAAGGCTGAAGTGGAGCAATGGCTCAAGTTGTATAGTGCTATCTTTAAGCAAAAAGAGCTCAGGAACAGTAACCAGACACTGAGGTCAAGCCCCAGGACTGAAATAACAACAAAAAAACTAACTATCTTAGTACCAAAGTTAATGATAACCCAAACACTAACTATAATTCAATGCAAAAGAGTAGCTAATGTTGGGGGACTGGGTTTGCCAAAGCTACTTCTGTTAGGTCCAAGCTAACATACAAGGAGAAGGACTCCATACTTCACATATTCTCACCCCTATGGCCTGGGTTGGATATGACTAAAAATATAGCAAACAGTTTGTTATAGAGATGGAACTAAGGCAAGAGGCCTTAGTTGGGTCTGAGTTAATCAAATCAAGTTCTGGTGGGGTCCACCCAACCTGCCCAACATTGGGCATACACTTCTAGCCCATACTCATGGACTCTCCACATTTTTCTTTTGTTTTAGTCACTGTGCAAGAAAAGTTGGACATCCTGGAGCCTTTCAGCAACTGTTCATCCTGTAACAGTCACTCTGAAAAACAAATATTAGGAATTTCTTGGAGTGACATACAAATGAATAGTATTTTTCTTGCTCAAGCAATTGCTTTCCACAAATTAGGGACTTTTCACCATACTTTGTCCATGTCGTAGGCAAAGGAAATCAACCTCAAAGTGACACTCCATGAATTAAACACTAAGATCAACGTATATGAGTGAGACTTTGTATCAGCACAACTATGTTTATCACAGCATTATTCACCATAGCTAAGATATGGAACAAACCCAGGTGCCCCTCAGTAGATGAATGGATCAAGAAAATATAATATATATATATATATATATATACATAAAATGGAATTCTATGTCTCCATCAGAAAGAATGACACCTCCCCATTTATTAGGAAATGGAAAGACTTGGGAAAACTATATTAAGTAAGCCAGGCCCAAAGAAATGTAGGTCCCATAGTTGCCCTCATTTGCAATAACTATTATATGTCTAGGACAAGCAGAAAAGGTCAAAAGCTATGTACATATGACCATATAAAATGATGTTGAGTGAAATGAACCTCAAGATAGGGACACAAGAGGTGTTACCTTTGTTGCTGTTCTTTTTAATGTACTTATAATGTACTATGTGATTTTTTTTTCTTTCTTTTATATGTTCTTCTCCCAAGGTATAACCCCTGTTTTTTACTGTATTTGATTCCGGTGCCCTGAATCTTGTATATATACTTTTCTAATTTGGGGAGGGGAAGGGAAATAACAAAATGCTGAAATAAGGATACAGGTTGACCCATTGTAACAATGAGGTTTACAAGACACTATATTAAAAATGAACTTTACAACTTCGGGGCTGCAGGGAGGCGGGGAGGGAGAGAGAGGAATTGGGAAGGTTGGGGGGGGGGGAGGGGAAGGGATGGTAGGAGAAAAACAAAGGAGGGGATAACAATGCTTGATAGGAAATGTACTCAAGACCTTACTCATGTAACTGTAACCCCTCTGTACAGTATCTTTACAATAAAAAAATATATTAAAAAGAGTGAGGCTTTGATATTAAAATGCTGAATTCTAGTCTTTTGTGTGATAGTTGCTACTTAATACCTCTTTTAACCTCTTTATTATCCAGCAGAGGTGCATAGAGGATGTGAGGACTAAGTTCTTGGTGTCATTGGACCAACATAGATGTGTTAAGTTATAGTTTCCCAATACATTTTGAAAATCTAGGTAATTCAAGATTAGCTCATCAGGTGAAATAAAATACTTCACGGTTACTAATGATATAACCATCTGATTTTCATTTTTGTCATAATATACAAATCCCTTCTATGAGGACAAGAGATAGTTTGCATTCCATTTTTCAACAAAAAACAAGTGCTACCTCCACAAAGTTTAAATTTATGCTAGCTTTAATGCTAGCAGTAAACATTAGAGATCATATAATAGAGACACTACAATACTGTTAGAATTGATACGTATAACATGAAAGCACCCAGCATATATGTGCCTACTATACTTGGCACCTAGTAGGCTATTTTGTAACAGGTACTGTGGCATCACATATACAAATTCAATTCAGTAAGAACTACAGCTGTAGTGTGACTACAGCCTGATGCAGTCATGTAGCTATCTTTGCCTATGCTCAATCCAGGGAAATCGTGTTTCATAATAAATCAATTCAAATAACTGGTTCTCTGAAAAACTTTATTTTAGGCACATCATCACAGCATATTCCATTTGCATTCTTCTGTACCTATAACTAGGGTTTTAGAATTACATTGGTAATTACTGCCAAAGTTTAACTCCTTTCCCCTATACCCATCACATCTATACTTATTATTTTTCTCTTGCTATAACTACAATCCTAAAACATATAGAGGATATTTGGCTAAGTAAAGGTGATAAAATTATGAGATAATACATTTCCAACTGTAATATTAGAAGTCCTTAAGAGCTCATTAGACTAACACTCTATGCCAGTCCATATACAATAGAATATTGAATACTCAATACAAATGGTTTGAAATTTGTATACATAATTACATGAATAGGATTTCCAAGCTGGGTGTTGGTGGCTTATGCCTGTAATCCTAGCTACTCGGGAGGCTGAGATCTGAGGATCGTGGTTCAAAACCATCCCCAGCAGGAAAGTCCGTGAGACTCTTGTTTCCAATAGACCCCTCAGAAAACCAGAAGTGGTACTATAGCTCAAGTGGCAGAGTGCTCGCCTTGAGCTGAAGAGCTCAGGAACAGTACCTAGGCCCAGATTTCAAGCCTCATGACCAACAAAAACATAACAAAACAATATTCCAAAATAAAAATAGTAAACAATGATGGTTGAGAATATTTTTCCATGGCCCATTCTAAGTATTTCATGTTTCATTCCAGTTAATTGTTCAGATAATTCCTAGTAAGTACAGTTTCAGCCCAATGTCATTTAGCAAAGCTAAGAGATATAACAAAGCTTGCAGTACATATTCATTTTTCGATCTTACACATTGCTATGTACTCAGATGTCTCAAAATGAATTTATCAAATGAAAAAGGGAACTTTTTAAAATAGCTAATTCTTTTGTTAGCAAAACAATGCCTTCACTAGGAGTTTAGAGCCAGACAGGGTGGAAAACGCATGTAATCCCAACAATTAGGAGGGGAAGCCTATAAGTTGGAGACCAGCCTGGGCTATATATGAAAAAGAAAAAAAAAAAAAGTTAGTCACTAGCTGCCACAAAGGCACGAATCTTCCTAGGTACTAATTCTTAAAAGCTGCCTGCCTGGAAAAGGGTTGCCCATCATCAGCCCATAACACAAAATTTACTCAAATAAGGCTAATTCTAGAGATACCAAACCATTAAGTTCCCCCCAATGGACACAAAGGATTTGCACATATAAATCACAAAAAGCAGTTACATGAAATGGTGCTACTGACTGAAAATCATTGACACTTAAAATAGCAACTCCAGACTTGGGCTACTATGTTCTTTTCCTGTTGGTGGTAAAGATACCTGGGGAGGTAGGGTCACTTAGCACTGCTTGCTCAGTGATGAGAGCAGGGCTCATGGATGTTACTTCACCTGCCTTGGTCCAGAGCATATAATCAAATACATAACCTCTACAATAATTAAAAATCACAGAATTTTCTGCCTAATGAAGGAAAGTGATCATGAAATAAATATTTTAACATCTTTTACACGTGATAGAGAAAAGGACTTTCGAAATGACTATGAGATACCACTACTTGAAACAAACCTTTAACATACAAATGGTTTCAACTCAGATCTACAAAAAACACCTCCCTTGCAAAACATTTTCATTAGACAGCTTTAAGTGTTTTAAGTCTGAGTCCCAACTGGTAGGAGAGATTCTGAATGCAAATTTTTAGCTTATTATATGAAGAGTATCTTCTATATTTTTATGTTTTTATTGTTAAAAATAGTGTACAGAGGGGTTACAGTTACATGAGTAAGGTAATGAGTACATTTCCTATCAAGCATTGTTACCTCTTCCTTTGTTTTTCCCCTACCATCCCTTCCCTCCCCACCTCCCCAACTCCCCCCCCCACCAAGTTGTTAAGTCCGTTTTCAACATAGTGTCATGTACACATCATTGTTACAATGAGTCAATCTGTATCCTTATTTCAGCATTTTGTTATTTCCCTTCCCCTCCCCAAATTAGAAAAGTGTATAAACAAGATTGAGGGCACCAGAATCAAATACAGTGAAAACGGGTTATACCATGGAGAAAGAATATACAAAAGAAAGAAAACAAAATCACATAGTACATTATAAGTATGTAAAAACAATAGCAAGAAAGAAAAAACCACTTGTGTCCCTGTCTTGGGGTTCATTTCACTCAACATCATCTTATATGGTCATATGTACATAGCTTTTGACCTTTTCTGCTTGTCCTAGACATATACTAGTTATTGCAAATGAAGGCAACTTTGGGACCTATGTTTCTTTGGGCCTGCCTTACTTTACTTAATATAGTTTTTTCCAAGTCTTTCCATTTCCTAACAAATGGGGAGGTGTTATTCTTTCTGATGGAGGCATAGAATTCCATTATAGACATATATGCATATATATCACATTTTCTTGATCCATTCATCTACTGAGGGGCATCTGGATTTGTTCCATATCTTAGCTATGGTAAATAGTGCTGTGATAAACATAGTTGTGGGGCTGGGAAGGTGGCTCAGTGGTAGAGCACTTGCCTTGCATGCCAGAGGCCCTGGGTTCGATTCCTCAGCACCACATAAGCAAAAAGAAAAAAGCCGGAAGTGGCGCTGTGGCTCAAGTGGTAGAGCACTAGCCTTGAGCTGAAGAGCTGAGGGACAGCGCCCAGGCCCAGAGTTCAGGCCCCACGACCGGACCCCCCCCCCAAAAAAAAAAAAACATAGTTGTGCTTTAGTATACCCTTGTTTGTGATCATTTGGGTAAATGCCCAAAAGTGGGATAGTTGGGTATCTTCTATATTTTCATCCAAGAAGTGCTATATTTGTTAAACTGTTGGGTAATAAAACATTTGCTAGAATCTAAAAGTCTGACTTAATAAAGAAGTAATCTATCTCCATCCTTTCAGATCAGATGGCATTACCTCATTGCCATCTTGTAAAGAATTCAACAATTATAGGAATGATGGTATCCATAGCAAGCAGGTAGCTGGTTTGGAACATTGGCTACTTTGTCCTCAGTCTTTCCAAAACCTAGGGAAAGTCCTGGCCAAGGAGGCCTCCTAGACCATCAAAGACAAGAACAATTCGAATAAGACAGGGATTCTCAAGAATATATATAGGCCTTTTTTTTAAGGAGAGAAGTTATCACTACATATTGATAGAATCATTTACCTGGTAGTACTGCAAATGGAACAAAAGTTTGGTTTAAAATATCCTTATTTCACCATTTTTTTGTTTTACTTATATATGTATCTGAAGTGAGTAAACATACACTGAACATATATTCATATATATGTATATATATACTTCTTTAATTGTTATTGTAAATGTGATGTACAGAAGGGTTACATAAATCAGGTAATGAGTACATTGCTTTTTGGACTGTGTCACTTCTTCCCTTTCTTTCCCAGTTTTTCCCCCATACCCACCCACAAGTTGTACAATTCATTTTCAACATAGTATCTAATGAATACCAGTTTCATTTGTTCACCCTTTATCTCACCCTTTCTGTGCCCCCCTCATCCATTCCCCAAACAGATTAACGAGACAAAAGGTAAATCAAAAACAGCAACAAAGGGGAAAAAAACCCTCATTTCCATTTCTTGGAGTTCATTTTGATAAGCATCATTTTATAACAATCATATGCAAATAACTTGAGCCTTTGTGATCCTTTCCATAGAATATCCTCCTTTGGTCTTGTTGTGTGAATGTCGAGAGTCCAGTTTAATTTGGCATGTTCCAGTGTATTTTTTTCTCTTTAACAATCCAGTCTGTTTAGTAGACTTATAGGCACATTCCAGTTACCACAAATGAGAGAAACAGTACAACCTACATTTCTTTGGGTCTAGCTTACTTTAATGTAATTTTTTCCAAGTCTCTCCATTTCCTCACAAATGGTACAAAATCATTCTTCCTAATGGAATCATAGAATTCCATTGTGTATATATACCACATTTTCTTGTTCCACTCATCCACTGAGGGGCATCTGGGTTGATTC
This sequence comes from Dipodomys spectabilis, assembly GCF_019054845.1. Classification (NCBI taxonomy): domain Eukaryota; kingdom Metazoa; phylum Chordata; class Mammalia; order Rodentia; family Heteromyidae; genus Dipodomys; species Dipodomys spectabilis. The sequence goes on along the minus strand of NW_024870855.1, from coordinate 13,915,821 downwards.
CATAACCTGGCTATGATAAATACCACAGTGAACATGGTTGTGCTGGTGGCTTTGGTGTGGAAGCCGTTTGTGGTCAATTGGATAAATGCACAGGAGTGGAATTGCTGGGTCATAGGGAAGATCTATATTTAGTCTTTTGAAGAATCCCCATACTGCTTTCCAGAGTAGTTGAACAAGCTCACATTCCCACCAACAATGTAATAAAGTTCCCTTTTGGCCACATTCTCACCAGCATGTTGTTAGTTTTCTTGGCCCTTCTAATTGGGATGAGTTGGAATCTGATAAGTCTCTAAGTCTTTAGCCCATTTATTAATTGGGTCATTGTTTCTTTGGGGGTTTATTAAGGGAAGGTTTTTTATTTTTTGGGGGGGGTCCGGTCATAGGACTTGAACTCTGGGCCTGGGCGCTGTCCCTCAGCTCTTCAGCTCAAGGCTAGCACTCTACCATTGGGCCACAGCGCCACTTCCGGCTTTTTTCTTTTTGCTTATGTGGTGCTGAGGAGTCGAACCCAGGGCCTCAGGCATGCAAGGCAAGCGCTCTACCACTGAGCCACGAGGGAATTTTTTTTTTTTTAAGCATATTTTAGATATGAGGCCTTGTCTGATTCATAGCTGGTCAAAATCCTCTCCCATTCTGTGGATTTCTATTTATCTTGCTACCTATCTTGCTAGCTTTACCACTCAGAAACTCTTCAGTTTAATGCAATCCATTTTTTCTGCTCCTTCTTTGGTTTGTTGATATTTTGGATCTTTACTTAGGAAGTTTTTCATAATTAGTGCTTACCCTATGCTTTCCTGTAATATTTTCATGGCATTTGACCTTATACTGAGAGCTATGATCCACTTTGAATTGATTCTTGTGCAGGGTGATATATAATAATCTAACTTCACTTTTCTGAATGTATATGTATAGTTAGTTCTGCCAGCACCATTTGGTGAAGAGGCTTTCTTCCAACATGTGTTTTTGGCTTCCTTATCAAGTATTAGGTGGCTCAAAGTCTGTGTGTTCATTTCTGGGTCTTTTGTTCTATTGGACCTCAGGCTTATTTTTATGTCATTATCAAGCTGTTTTTAAATATTTAAAGCCGGGCGCTGGTGGCTCACGCCTGTAATCCTAGCTACTCAGGAGGCTGAGATCTGAGGATCGCGGTTCAAAGCCAGCCCGGGCAGGAGAGACCGTAAGACTCCTATCTCCAATAAACCACCAGAAAACCGGAAGTGGCACTGTAGCTCAAGTGGTAGAGCGCTCGCCTTGAGCTGAAAAGCTGAGGGACAGCGCCCAGGCCCAGAGTTCAAGCCCCACGACCAACAAAAAAAAAAAAAAAAAAAAAAAAATATATATATATATATATATATATATATATATATATATATAGGGCTGGGAAAGTGGCTCAGTGATAGAGCGCTTGCCTTGCATGCCTGAGGCACTGGGTTTGATTTTCCAGCACCACATAAGCAAAAAAGAAAAAAAAGCAGGAAGTGGTGCTGTGGCTCAAGTGGTAGAGCGCAAGCCTTGAGCTGAAGAGCTGAGAGACAGCGCCCAGGCTCAGAGTTCAGGCCCCACAACCGGACCCCCAAAAAAAATTTTATATATATATATATATATATATATATATAAACTATTTTAGCCGGGCACTGGCAGCTAACGCCTATAATTCTAGCTACTCAGGAGGCTGAGATCTGAGGATAGCGGTTCAAGCCCAGCCCAGGCTGGAAAGTCTGTGAGACTCTTATCTCCAATAAACCACTAGAAAACTGGAAGTGGTGCTGTGGCTCCAGCAGTAGAGTGCTCGCCTTGAGCTGAAGAGGGCAGGGACAGTGCCCAAACCCAGAGTTCAAGCCCCACGATAGATAGACCTATATATATATATATATATATATATATATATATATACACACACACACACACACACACACACACACACACACACACACACACCTTATTTTATTGTACAGATTATGTACAGAGGGTTACAGTTACATAAGTCAGTTAATGAGTACCTTTCTTTTTAGAACATGTCACCTCGTCTCTCTCCCAGTTCAAGCTGTTTTTCTATGTCTTTATAATAGAGTTTGAAGTTTGGTATTGATATTCATCCAACACTGTTCTTCCTGCTAAGGTCTGTTTTTGCTATTCGGGATCTTTTATTATTCCATATGAATTTCTGAATTGCTTTCTCTATCTCTTTGAAGAATGTTGTTGGGATTTTGGTGGGTATTACATTGAATATGTAAATTGCTTTGGGCATTAAAATGATGTTTATCCTTCCTATCCAGGAGCATAGAGGGTTTTTCCATTTCCTTATATCTGCTTCAATTTTTAGGTACCAGTGCATCATGCTTGTTAATTCTAGCTAATTACAAGGCTGAATCTAAGAAATACAGTTTGAAGCCTGCCAGGGCAGAAAAGTCTTTGAGATTCTTATCTTCAATTAATCACCAAAAAGTCAGAAGTGGAGCCTAAAATTAATAGAGCACTAGTTATGAGCACAAAAGCTCAAGGACAGTGCCCAGGCTCATAGTTTGAAAACCAGGACTTTTACACAAAAATATGTACACACACAACACATACACACAAAGTACTTCCAAAATGTGTTCCACTGTGCTCTCTGAATGTTCCATGACCTGTGAACAAGAAGAGATAACCCAGATTTTACTCGTGTGTACATTTTGTAATAAAGTGGTATCTTCCATCAGATCCTGCGCATTCAAAAATTGAACTGTAAATATTAAGTTGTTTGTGTTATAATACATAGACCATGCATACAATGGAAAGCTTTAAGTTATCAGTGGAGAAATCAATGCCCTTATTTCTTTGGTTCAAATTATTAGTCTTTCCCACCGATTGCTCCTCAGTCTTGGGGATTATTTCTGAGACACTACACAATTATGTTGACAGTTGAGTACTGTAAAAGTCAGAAATACATAACTTCACTCTCTCCTATTCAGATGAGATGGTCATATGTTGTCAAGCCTGGAAGCAATGTCCATCATTGTGTCCAAATCCTTTGGATAATGTTTATTTCATCCAAGATGACAGTCTGAGAAATGTTGGTTCAGAGAATGTCTAATAGAAAAGAATGGTTGTAGATTATACCTAGTTCATCTCTGCCCTGTGGGATTTCTGTGTATAATTTCAGAGATTGTAACAAAAGATTTTCCTAGGGGCTGGGAAGGTGGCTCAGTGGTAGAGCGTTTGTCTTGCATGCCCTGGGTTCAATTCCTCAGCACCACATAAGCAAAAAGAAAAAAGCCGGAAGTGGCGCTGTGGCTCAAGTGGTAGAGCCCTAGCCTTGAGCTGAAGAGCTGAGGGACAGCGCCCAGGCCCAGAGTTCAGGCCCCACGACCGGACCAAAAAAAAAAAAAAAGATTTTTCTATGTAGAGTTTCTCTCCATAAGTACTCTTAAAGTGTACTGAAGGTTGAGTTCTGGTCGAATGATGTTCTATATTGTTCACCTTCCAGAGTCTCTGGCATGAGTCAAGTTCTGATAACTGTAGAGGTATGACTTCTGGCTGTTTCCTACATTTATTACATGCATAGGGTTTCTCTCCTGCTTGCATTCTCTAATGCATACTGAGGACTGATTCAATGATTAAAAGGCCACATTTGTTACACGTGTTTGTGCATGTATGATACATATTTAGATTTAATTTCTGGTTAAATGCCTTTCCACATTTGTTAAAGTCATAAGATTTCACTCCTGTGTCTTCTCTGATGCACACTGAGACATGACTTTTGTTTGGAAGCCTTTTCACATATTACATTCATAAGGTTTCTCTCGTGTGTGTGTGTTCTCTGATGCTTCCTGAGATATGACTTTCGCTTGAAAGCCTTTCCACATGTATTACATTCATAAGGTTTCTTTCCTGTGTGTGTTGTTTGGTGCACATTGAGATGTGATTTTTGCTTGAAAGCCTTTCCACATGTGTTACATTCATAAACTTTCTCTCCTGAGTGTGTTCTCTGATGCTTGCTGAGATACGACTTTTGCTCGAATGCCTTTCCACATGTGTTACATTCATAAGGTTTCTTTCCCGTATGTGTTGTTTGGTGCACACTGAGATGTGATTTTTGCTTGAAAGCCTTTCCACAAGTGTTACATTCATAAACTTTCTCTCCTGAGTGTGTTCTTTGATGCTTGCTGAGATAAGACTTTCGCGTGAATGCCTTTCCACATGTGTTACATTCATAAGGTTTCTTTCCTGTGTGTGTTGTTTGGTGCACACTGAGATGTGATTTTTGCTTAAAAGCCTTTCCACATGTGTTACATTCATAAGGTTTCTCTCCTGTGTGTATCCTTTGATGCACATTGAGATGTGACTTTCGCTTGAAGGTCTTTCCACATTTGTTACATTCGTAAGGTCTCTCTCCTGTGTGTATTCTTTGATGAGTTCTGAGACATGAGCTCCACTTAAAAGACTTTCCGCATTTTTTACATTCATAAGGTTCCTCTCCTGTGTGTGTTCTCTGATGAGTATTGAGGATTGATTTCAGCACGAAAGCCTTTCCACAGGTGTTACATTCATAAGGCTTCTCTCCTGTGTGTCTTTTTTGATGCAAACAGAGACTTGTCCGCTGCGTGAAAGTCTTTCCACAGGTGTTACATTCATAAGGCTTCTCTCCTGTGTGTCTTTTTTGATGCAAACAGAGACTTTTCCGCTGCATGAAAGCCTTTCCACAGGTGTTACATTCATAAGGCTTCTCTCCTGTGTGTGTTCTCTGATGCACTCTGAGGACACAGTTTTGCATAAAAGACCTTCCACATTTTTTACATTCATATGGTTTCTCTCCTGTGTGTGTTGCTTGATGCACACTGAGTTGTGACTTTCGTGTGAAAGCCTTTCCACATGTGTTACATGCGTAAGGTTTCTCTCCTGTGTGTATTCTCTGATGAGCATTGAGGATTGATTCTTGCATGAAAGCCTTTCCACACGTGTTACATTCATAAGGCTTCTCTCCTGTGTGTCTTCTCTGATGTAAAGAGAGACTTGTCCGACGCGTGAAAGCCTTTCCGCATGTGTTACATACATAAGGCCTCTCTCCTGTGTGTCTTCTTTGATGCAATCTGAGATAGGACATCCGCCTAAAAAACTTTTTGCATATGTTGCAAACATAACGGTTCCTACCTAGGTAAGATTTCTGATATTCATTGAGACTTGACATTTGTTTGAAATGATTCCCACATTTGTTATATTCATGAGGTTTCTCTCCTGTGTGTATTCCCTGATGAACACTAAGGTCTAGCTTCTGGGTGAAAGATGTTCCACATTTGTTACATGCATAAGTTTTCTCCTCTGTGAGAGTTCTCTGATGCCAGCTGAGAGCAGAAATCTGGGTAAAAGATTTCTTACATTCATCACATTCACAGCGTTTCTCTTCTCTGTAAGTTTGAGGCTGTAAAGTCAAGTCTGACTTCTGAAAGATAGATTCTGCATATTTGGTATACTTAAAGGACTTCTCTGGATATTTGCTTTGATATTTTGAAAGGTATATTTCCTCACTGAAGGATTTCTCACATTCACTACATATGCAGGGATTCTCTCCTGTGAGTATTTTCTGATGTGCAGTGAGTGTAGGACTTATGTAGAATGTTTTCCCACATATAGTACATTCAGGTGTTTCCCTCCCTATATGAGGTATTCCCTGGCCAATGAGAGCAGATTTTTCATAGTCTTTCCTATATTTATCATGCTTATAGGAGAGATCACCCACAAAAAAACAATTTTGTGTAAAGAATGTGGTCTCTGAGGTTAATGCCTTCCCTTCTCCACCATATTCAAAATACTTCTGCTCATTTGGACTCTCATAATGTTGACTAAAATGCTTCAAATGTCTGAGGGATTTTTCAACTATACAAGAGACATGAGGCCTGGCTTCAGCAGACTTACTATGGAGAAGTATGTTCTGACACACAGTGAACTCCTCAGTCCTCATCCCTAAGTAGTTCCCATTATTCCTAATGAGCTCTGACATAGAGTTTGACCTCAAATTAAAAGTCCTTCCTAATCTAATACTTTCCTCCACTGTGTTGCTATTGGGGACAGCGACTTCCCATAGATGTTCATCTGGACTTTCCTGGCATGTCACAATCACATCATCCATTTCCTGGACATCTAAAATGATTCACAGAAAAGAAGAAAAAAACATGAATGAGATCTAAGCATTTCTGGGTAAAGAAATTTCCTTCCATCCTAACTGCTAAAGATTTTAAAGTATCAATACTAAGAATTGATTTATGAGAATGTTTTTTTCCCTAATGAGTTAAGAAATTAATACTGATATTTTTACAATTCAAACATGTTTTTTTCTGTGATTCTTTAATCTTTTTTTCCCTCTTTTAATGTCAGAGAAAGCATTTAGTCAAAATGCTCAACTCATACTGCCTAAAGTTTTAACCTGAGTACTTACCATATGTCATTACTATTCCTTTGGTGTTCTGTTTTCATTTTGTTGTGTTTTAACGGGGGGACAATTGGTTTGTATTCTTGAAATAATTTATATTTTGTGCTGCTTTTCAACCATTAGGTCAGAAGACAGAAATATTGTCCAATACCATAGACTATAAGAGGATTTAAGTTGATGGAAAGTGACTTAACCTAAGGCATTCACATACCCCTGACAACCATATTTTAGAACTGTCCGTACTGCCAACTCTGCTGAATCATCTCCCTTCCCTGTACCCTAAACATATGCACCAGCAGTCTTGGAAGCAAGTCTGAGACCAAAGCCACATCTGATGTTGGCACCTCTGGCTTAACACAGATGTTGTTGAGACCCTGAAATTCTTGTCAACATTACATTGCTCACCAACCCCACCTCCATCTCTCCCTACTTCCAACTGCCCCACCGCAACTTCACTCTTTCTACCTAATATTTAGAGATCTAGGCGTAAGATGGTTGCACCATTTCCCTTTCAACTATGCTGAAGGAGACTTGGTCTCCCTTCCCAGGCTTCACTCCCAAATATTATCTGTTGAGCTAACTTTCTGCCCTTTCTTTATTCTAATACTTTCATGACTCATTTTCCTTACAAATGGTACTGAAACCCAGGATGGAGTTCCCCAGAGGACTCCTGTCCCATAGAGGACTCTGTCTACCTCCTCTGTCATTCTTTGTATGCTCTTTTTTTTTTCCTTCCTCCCCAGTGGCTTTCTGAAAGCCAGTCAGTCCTCATGTTTACTTTGGCTAAATGGTGGCTAGGACATGATGACCCAGGGCCCTAGGCTCTTACTGCCTCACTGCCATATAAGGGAGGCTGTCTTCAAACATGTTTTTTTCTTTGATTCTTTAATCTTTTTTTTTCCATATAGGTCTAGACCTAGACCTAGATGGACCTGACTGGTAAATGCAGTTGTAAGACCACTGGGAACTTCTCTTTCTCTTCCCCCACTCTGACTAAACTCTTCTCCAGACCTCTAGATCAGAAACTATTCTCCATTAAGACCATTGTTCTACTCTTCCTTCTACTACTTGACCTTCCCATCACGAATTCCAAGTAAAAGCTTCTCACTATTTTGTCTCTTGCACACACCACTGACCATCTCACCCTCATTAGAGTAGGTAAGAGTTCCACTGACCATCTCACCCTCATTAGAATAGGTAAGAGTTCCCAGTTGTCCCAGTTGAGCACCCTGGAGTACCCCATCCACTGTCTTGAGGTTGATATGATAATGCCCTTGGCTGAGGGATGGTCTGGGCCTGTGGAAGGTCCCCTTTGGAAATAAAATGGAGATGTCCCTTTGTTGCCAAAGGATTCTGGCTTTTGTCTTAACTGAATCCTATGATTGGGTCACACTCTAAAGAACAGTTTGGCTCTTTGGATTCTCCCCTGAGCTGGCTCATCAAAAATCTAAAAGCCTTGAAAATAATTACAGCCTCTCTGCCCTCATTTGGCCCCAAGACCAGTTGGATAAACTATGCCTCAAGACAGAACAAAACATTAAGTTCCCTATGCCTCAGGCTTTTTCCATCTTCATTCCTGACTACATTCTTCTAGTTTAGCAGTCCTTAGTCTTTCAGCTGAAACTGTCCATTCTAAGTAAACTTCCTCTGTTTACCTAGCTTTAGCATTCCAGATTCTCTTTGCTGATAGCCTTCCTTTTCTCCCTACTCTCCCCCCTGCTCCCACCTCCCTGAAGGGATAATTTTTTTCTTCCCATTAAATTTATCACCAATCCACTCCAGACATCTGCAAAAAAAAAAAAACCTTCAACAGTTAGAAAATGGCCCCCAAACACCACAACAGGAGTTATTTAATGTGGCCTTCACCATCTTTAATAATCAGAATGAAGAAGCAAAAATAAAGAACAAGAGAGACTCCTTAAAGTTAAATGCCAACTTTTAGTTACCGGCATGCAGTCCCAAAATAGACTATGCTATGCCAGACCACTCCCAAACAAGGTCTTGGGCCTTTCTGCTCTTCTTTTTACCTATTTCCATTGTAGCAAAGAGCGACATTGGACAAGAGTTTGCCCAAGCCCATGGCCCTTCTCTCAGCCTTGCCCATTTTGTGATGCCAGGGACACTGGAAAATTAACTGCCCCTGGGAGTGAAGCCCTTGTTCCTAGTACAGCCATATCCAGATTTACCCTGCCCTCATCTACTAGAATAGAGCAGTCTGGAGTCTTTGACCCCACCAAGGTCTTCACCAGTAGTGTATCTAAGTAAGGAACCTAGGATCACTTGGACAGTGACTGACAACAAATATCCTTTCTAGTCCACTCTGGGGCTAGTCTCTCTTCTACTGAAAGGTCAAATTTACAGATTTCTAGAATTTACCTGTTAGTGAAATGAATCCCTTCCCATAGCTTAGTCCATTCCTTCTCTTTTCCACATGCATGCTCCCTTCCTAGGCAACACTAGGCCCATGTACTAAAGGCAGTAAATAATCAACTTCGGCCCCTTTTACCTTGGCACTTCTCTGGGGAAGCTACCACCATATATGGCAACAAGAGTCCTTTAGAGTGACCTTCAGGACTGGGCAGCTGCAGGACCCTTATCTACTACTTGGATGGGAGCCATAAATCCTAGTCCACCATGATGAAGCCCCTGGCCCACACATCCACCCCAGGGTCTCGGCCTTCTAGCCCCTTCTAAGCCTCCTAGGTTATATAGGTCACCCCAAACAATAGCTGGTGCTTCTTCTCATTCCTCCCTTGTGAGAAGGAGTCTTGCCGGCCCCCTTTCCCGGCAATAAACCTTTCTTTGTTCTCTGTACCTGGATGTCTGCGTGGTTCTCTGGCAAAGTCTAATTAATCTTAATTTGCTAACAACCTCCATTTCTCCATTAGCCTCAGTGTCTCACTTCAAGTAAAAAGCAAAAATCTCTCCTTCACTGAAGTCTACAAAGCTGGCAGCTTTGCAGTTTATCACAAACTTGACTCAAGGTCGCTGACAACCATGAGATTTATCACTGGCTGTACTGAGTTGCTGTATTAGCCAGAAACTCTTGCTAATAACTAAGTTGTTTTATTCTGTTCCTGTATATGTTTAAAAGTGGAAATTCTGCTTGTTGGTGCCATAAATACAGAGTATTTTCTAAAACTATGTTTTTCAGTTAAGTTTTCTGAAAGGTTTTCAAATACAAATTAAAGGAAAAATCAGTAATGAGATAAGGAAGTGAAAATGAAAAGATGTATGTCTTGAGTTTTATAAAACAGAGCTTATAAAACAGTATGAAGAAAGACTTTGGAAAGGGAATTGAGGAACTAGAAAAATGATTTCCTTTAGATAAGAAAGAATTTGGGAAGAAAGAATTGTCTTAAATGTTTGTTCCAAAAGGGAAAAATGAAGATAAACCACAGAATGTTCAAGTAAGTAGCAGATGGTATACGTGTTGAGTTTCATAAGACAGAGCATATGAAATGGCAAAATTGACATGTCATTGCCTATAATTTAAAAACTGATCTAAGATTTTTCCTAAGATCAAAATTAATACACTGGTGTGAAAGGATTGTTACTAATATCTCTGTTCTCCAAGTATATAAACTGCCTTGGATACAAAGCTGGGAAAAAACACCAAGCAAGCCTGGATCCATATGTTCCTCATTGTAACCAAAATATCTAGTGGTATATACAAAGGAGACAATCTTAATCAGTTTGCAATAAAAATAATTACATTGTTTAAAAAGTTGTTATTTCAAACTTCTGAGATAACTACTCGTAAGTCTTTTGTCATTGCAGGTTTAATCCTCTATAGCATTCAAGTAAAATCCACATAAAAGTTCCAGACCCATAGCATAACAGATATATTTCAGGCAGCAACCTAGGAGCATGTCAAAGCCATCTTTTCTGCTCAATGAGACCTGACTCTGAAAGCATAAGACTCCTACTTCCCTCACCACCTCACATCAGCAGAAAGTAGCCAGACAAGACAGGACCCCTTTCTCCACCTTGTTTCTTATGCTTTTCCAGAGTCAGGGATGATGGAAAGTAACTTGACCTAAAGCACTCACCATACCCCCTGATAACTATATCTTAACTATATCTTAGAACTGTCTTTTGCTGTCCGTGAACAAATGCACCAACAGTCTTGGAAGAGAGCTTGAGACCAAGGCCACATCTGATGTTGAAACCCCTGACTTAATTCAGATGCTATTGAGACTTTGAAAGTCCTGAGCCAAAATAACACTGCTCATCCACACCCCCCTCCATCTCACCCCACTTCTGACTGCCCCCCCCAACTTCACTCTTTCTGCTTAATATCTAAAGAGTCCTAGTTGTAAGAGGGGTGAGCGATTTCCCCCTCAGCTATGCTAAAGGAGATGTGATCACCCTTCCCAAACTTCACTCCTGAATAAAGTGTACTGAGTTTGCTTTCTGCCCTTTGTTTACTCTGATACCCTCATGACTCAGTTTCCTTACAATAGGTCTCTTTGCTTTTTACCTAAGCAGGAGTGGCTCCTGAAGGTGAGAATTTATACCTGCATTTGTTCAGCTCTAACTTCTCACTAAAACTGCTGTAGATATAATTAAAAATAGGCATCAGTGCATTCTTCTCCTTTTTAGGCAAAGTGTCATCTAAAATTCCTTTTCTGAATCCCCTGCCCCTCAGAACAATAGAAGACAAGAGACACCAGTCCACCTTCCTGGTCACCATCCTTCCTAAACTAAGACTTTGGATATAAATCCCAGGCACTGCCCACCACTATTGAGAAGCCTCTTTTTGCTTTTTGAGGACAGCAACCCTAGGGTCCTCCTTAGTTCCTGGTATGTGCAGGGTTCCGTTCCATAAAAAAATGAGATATTCCATACATTTCTTGTTTTCTTTTTTGCTTTAAAATGATTTCCAGGGAGCAGGGGAGGATGGGAAGGGATGGGAAGAGGAAACAAAGGAGGAGGTTACAATGCTTGATAAGAAATGTACTCATTATCTTGCCCATGTAATTGTAACTCCTCTGTACAGTATTTTCACAATAAAAATAAATAAATAAAATAAAATGATTTCCACAAAGAAAAAGGAGAACTGCCAATTTTAAATTTCCTCCCACACAGAAATCAGCATGCCTCTACATCTTGATTCCCATGGACCAAGGACCACCTACATCTCTGCCACACCAAGGGCACAAGGAGCTGGGAACATTATTGCTTATCATAGCCACACCAACTGTGCTCTGCTCTTTAAAACATCACTGCCAAAAAAGCATAGACGCACCTGTTAATTTTTTGTCCGAGGCTTCTCTCATCCATGGCTCTGCACCTTGCTCCAGCTTGACAATCACTTTAGATTTAGGAACATAGTGCCCTATTAACAAGAAATAGTGTAGAAGTTTTGTACACAGTGGGTCATCTTTGGTATGAGGATCGCTGACATCCTGGAATACATGGCTTCTCCTAAATCTATTTTCTCATTTCTCACCAGCTCTGTGGTTAACCTTTCCTGTAAATACCAGCTTTGGATTTTCTAGTACCACCTTTACTGATTTCAAGACTACATCTCCAATAGTGAGGTACACTGTATTCTAGATTGCATATTCACCTATAATGGCTTCAGCTTTAGGCAGTAGTACCCTGTTAATGGAATGTAACATAGAACTTTTGCCAGACCACTAACTCAACTCCTTAAAGGATGACAATAAAACAGCTTCAGGAAGCAAACAGCCAATGTGAAGTTCTTCTTAGAAAGAGGTGACACTCCCAATGGACTAGAATCTCACACCTAAAGAGCACTGAATCTAACAAGTATTCAAATACTGACTAAAATAAAGCACTCGACTCTGTGAGTTAATGTGACTTTTGCTCACCCAAGGACACCAGGTTGCTGTAGGTCTCCAGCATTACATCTCTATACATTGTTTTCTGATCATCATCCAGGTACTCCCACTCTTCCCAGCTGAAATCAATGGCCACATCCTCAAATGACACCATCCTCTGTAATGGCATATTTCCAACAAGTAGTTAACCCTGAAAATACCAAGTCTGGAATTTCATTTTTCTATATGTATGCTTTTGTTTTATATAAGATAGTTAGAGCTCGGAAGTGGCGCTGTAGCTCAAGTGGTAGAGCGCTCGCCTTGAGCTGAAGAGCTGAGGGACAGCGCCCAGGCCCAGAGTTCAAGCCCCACGGCCAACAACAACTACAAAAAAAAGATAGTTAGAGCTTATTCTGTTATCTACAGAGTAAGAGAAAAACAAATCAAAGTAGAAATACCTGTTATTATTATACTGACTTGTTAATTACTAATATTAAGTTTCTCAAATAGATCAGAAAATGTCACTGGTGCTAGTGATAGCGATGTGATAAAAAAAATTTTAAGGGGCACCGGGCGCTGGTGGCTCACGCCTGTAATCCTAGCTACTCAGGAGGCTGAGATCTGAGGATCATGGTTCAAAGCCAGCCCGGGCAGGAGAGATCGTGAGACTCCTATCTCCAATAAACCACCAGAAAACCGGAAGTGGCGCTGTAGCTCAAGTGGTAGAGCGTTCGCCTTGAGCTGAAGAGCTGAGGGACAGCGCCCAGGCCCAGAGTTCAAGCCCTATGACCGACAAAAAAAAAAAAAATTTTTTTAAGGGGCTATGATCTAGCATAACAACACTACAGGTATATACCTGCAAAAGTGTACTGAGCTTGTTGTAATGTAAATTTAGAATAAATCACTTTCATATTGTGCATTCCTACAAAGTCTATTTAGATCTTTTATAGAAATGTGTTCTCATAAACAGCAAGAACCCACTCAAGAGACTGTAAGGAATACATATCACATGAGCAGATCCAAAAAGAAGCACAGTGTACAGGAGATTGTTAAAAGGAATCAAGAAACTGACTATAGACTGATTGTCATTTATAAGGCTTAACTTAGTTCCCCCAATAAAGTATTTGTGCTCATTTTTGTCATTAAATTACTATAAATTAAAGTATGTTTATAGGTACTCTTTTATGTCTCCCTGAACACAAAGGAATTGCTAGCATAAACTTTCGTGAACATTACCACCCGCCTATATATCAAAATATACATCAGCAGGGAATAAAGTATTTCTTGACTAGACTTGTACTTTAACAGTCTCCCTTATAGAAGGATAAAAGGTAAGTGAAAAGAGGCTTAAAAGATAGTCAAGGATAAGAAAATTATGTGGTCACCACCACAAGCAGGACACAGAAAGAGTAATAATAAAGAACAGGGAAGTGATACAAAAAACATGGAAGAAAATTTAAAAACTTTGAACAGAATATGAATGAATCTGTCTTCAGAGGGAACAGGAAAATTTATGACTAATGAATAGTTTATGACTATGAATAATGTTCAAGCGCCCCACCCCACGCCTCCCTGCTTGGCAATACCAAAGATGAATGTTGGCTTCCCCAAGACACAAAATGAATTATGTATGCCAGGTTTCCTAAGAAAATAACCTTCAATTCACAATGTATGATTCAAGAGAACTCTTCTATAGTGTAGATTGAAGGTATTTTCAGATAAAGAGTTCATTAACAACACACCTGCATTTTAAGAGGCTAGAAAAAAATTATCCTGCCTCAAGAGAATAGCAAAAGATGCAAACTTAGATTGGATTTTTTTTTTTTTGGCAGTCTTAGGGCTTGAACTCTAGGCCTGGGCACTGACCCTGAGCAATTCAGCTCAAGGCTAGCACTCTACCATTTGAGCTACAGTGCCACTTCCAAAAGATGCAAACTTAGAGGTACAAATAGAAACAGGATCTTAGAAATTCTAAGTGTGCAGGGAGTGGGGGAGGTAGGAAAGGGAAGGGATAGTGGGAGAAAAACGAGAGGAGTAACAATGCCCAACAAGAAATGTACTCATTACCTTTCTGATGTAACTGTAACCTCTGTACAACCTCTTTACAAGAAAATAAAATTTAAAAAAATAGTGTATAGCTAAGTATAAAATAATGTAGCAAGAGGCTAGTAGCTCACGCCTGTAATCCTGGCTACTCAGGAGGCTGAGATCTGAGGATCACTGTTCAAAGCCACCCTTGGGAAGGAAAGTCTGTGAGATTCTTATCTCTAATTAACCACCAGAAAACTGAAAGTGGCACTGTGGCTCAAGTGGTAGAGTGCTAGCGTTGAGCTGAAGAGCTGAGGGACAGAGCCCAGACTCAAAGTTCAAGCCACATGACTGACAAAAAAAAAAAAAGAATGTATAGAACATTAGTTAAAGGGCTGGGAAAGTGGCTCAGTGGTAGAGTGCTTGCCTTGCATGCATGAAGCCCTGGGTTTGATTCGTCAGCACCACATAAGCAGAAAAAGCCAGAAGTGGCGTTGTGGCTCAACTGGGAGAGCGGTAGCCTTGAGCTGAAGAGCTGAGGGACAGTGCCCAGGCCCTGAGTTGAGGCCCCACAATTGACAAAAAAAAAGAGAATATTATTTAAAATAATAGCTAAAAGCAAAAATTGCAATGCCATATAGATGATTCATAATGTAAAGATTCAACATGTAAATATTATTATTAAAAATGTATTAAGCCGGGCGCTGGTGGCTCACGCCTGTAATCCTAGCTACTCAGGAGGCTGAGATCTGAGGATCGCGGTTCAAAGCCAGCCCCGGCAGGAGAGACCGTGAGACTCCTATCTCCAATAAACCACCAGAAAACCGGAAGTGGCGCTGTAGCTCAAGTGGTAGAGCGCTCGTCTTGAGCTGAAGAGCTGAGGGACAGCGCCCAGGCCCAGAGTTCAAGCCCCACGACTGACCAAAAAAAAAAAAAAATGTATTAAAATGTAACTAGGGATAGGGATGAAACAGTAATGCATTTGCCTTGCAAGAGTGTGACACTGAATTCAAAGCCCTAATTGCACAAAAATACATACATAAACAAATAATAGATTAAAAATATACATGGAATTATTCAATTGAAAGATACTTATATTTTATTATGCAGTAAGACAGTGCCCTAATAATAACGCAAAGAATTGCTAATAGTATGTAATTTCCTACAACTGTCATAACAAAGAATCAGGCTTGATGGAAACTATATCTTCTTGTAGTTCTAGAGATGAAAGCATAAGAACAGGTTTGGCTTCTTCTCGCTGTTTCCATCTGAACATTCATTAGTCTATGTGTAAAATCCTCAGTTCATTGTTGATGAGTAAAAGAGTCAGACTAATCGAGTAAATTAGGGCTCATACATAACTTTTCAAAGGAATACAATAGGACTTGTGTATTGTGAGTCTCACAGATTCAACCAATCATGAATCCAAACTACTTATTTATTTGTTTGTTTATTTATTTATTTATTTTGTCCAGTGGTGGGGCCTGAACTCTGGGCCTGGGCGCTGTCCCTCAGCTCTTCAGCTCAAGGCTAGCGCTCTACCACTGGAGCCACAGCGCCACTTCCGGCTTTTTTCTTTTTGCTTATGTGGTGCTGAGGAATCGAACCCAGGGCCTCATGCATGCAAGGGAAGCGCTCTACCACAGAGCCACCTTCCCAGCCCCTGTTTGTTTATTTATTTATTGTCAGTTGTGAGGCTTGACCTCTGGGCCAGGGCACTGCCCTCAGCTCTTCAGCTCAAGGGGAGCACACTACCACTTGAGCCACAGTGCTATTTCCAGTTTTCCAGTGGTTAACTGGAGACAAGAGTCTCAAGGACTTTCCTGCCTAGGGTGGCTTTGAACCATGATCCTCAGCTCTCAGCCTCCTGAGTAGCTAGGATTTCAGGCATGAGCCATCAGCTCTGGCCCAAACTAATTTTTTAAATGGCCACTCTACAGAAAAAGACAACTGACAATATCCTCTAAACAAGGCAGTATAAGAACTATTTACACAGGATTTAAATTGTAGTAGGTATCAGAGGTCATTACAAGGTGATTTAAAGTATATAGAAGGATATGTGCAGGTTATTTCCAAACAAAACCATTTTGTATGAGTAACTAGAGCACCTACAAATTTTGGTATCCATAATGGTTTTGGAATCATCCCTTGTGGATATCTACAAATGAGTAGGGTAGAAATATCTGTTTAATCCAAATAAAGGAAATAGAAAAAAAAATCAGATGAGAGAAACAGAAAATAAGTAGCAAAATGGCAGTCAAAAATTAAACCAAAAAAATTAATTAACTAATTAAACCAATTACTATTTTAACATAAATGGAGTAAATACGTAATACTGTCTTACTTCACCAAAAAACACCCCCAGTAATACACTATCCAAAGAGATATACTCCAAACATAAATACACAATAAATAAATACAAAAATACCATAAACAGAAACTTATAGTGAAAAGCTATGAGAAAAATATAAACATCATTACAAACTGTATGACCACAGAGAGACCACTGATAGCAACAGACAAATCAAGATAAAACAAGTTATTATGTGCTTAAAAACAAAGGCTCCGAAGATAAGTTTTAAAAAGCCACAGAATCAAAATGGGATTTTTTAAAAATCCACCTTTACAAGTGGACAATCAATAGCTGATAGAACAAACAGACAAAAAGTCAGCAGAAACACACACTCATACACACATAGACATACATACACACATGTGCACACACACACAGATGACAATATCTTGTTAAACACTATGTTACACTGACCAAGGCAGACATACTGACACTAAAAATGAATCTTAAGACAAAACTTAATGCATATTCTCTGAACAAAGAAGTGGAAATCAACAAGAAAAATAAAGCTATTAATTATAAAGTTATTAGAGATGAAATACACTCTTAATTTGAGACATTAATTATTTAAGTTTAGGTTGAATATTAATGTCTACATAAGTAAAAACAATCTTATTTTATTATAGTATCCAACTTACTATGAACATTAAATGTTCAGATAAGAAAAAAATATAGGATATCAGCACTGTTGCTCCAGACTGGTATCCTAGTCTAGGCTGCTGAGGTAGCTGAAATCTGGAAACCAGCCTAGGCAAATTACTCCAATTAACCAGCTAATAAGCTAGAACCATGGCTCAAGAGATAGTGAGTAAGCAAACTGACCAAATGTGACCCCAGTACTAGTACAAGAAAGAAGAAAGAATCAGGCCTGGTAGAAGGCCTATTATCACTTGAGCTTATGAGTTACAGACCAACTGGGGTAACACAGCAAGTCCCCAATTCAGAATAAAAGAGAAAAGAAGATGGAGGAAGTAGGTAGGGAAAGTAAGGAAGGGGAGCAAAGTGGCAGGGTAAAAAAAAATGGGACTAGCCAAGCTCATTACAGGCTCATGCCTGTAATCCCTAGCTACTCAGGAGGCTGAGGTCTGAGGATCGTGGTTCAAAGCTAGCAGGAGCACAAAAGTCTGTGAGATTCTTATCTCCAATAAACCACTCAGAAGTGGGCTGGGAAGGTGGCAGTGCTCGCCTTGCATGTAGAGGCCCTGGGTTCGATTCCTCAGCACCACATAAGCAGAAAAAGCCAGAAGTGACATTGTGGCTCAAGTGGTAGAGCACTTGCCTTGAGCTGAATTGCGCTCAGGCCCAGAGTTCAGGCTCCACGATCAACAAAAAAAAAAAAAAAAAAGAAAACTGGAAGTGACGCTGTGGCTCAAGTGGTAGAGCTCTAGCCTTGAACTGAAATGCTGAGGGACAGTGTCCAGGGCCAGAGTTCAAGACCTACAACTGGAAAAAAAAAAAAAAAAAAAAAACACCAAAATGGGACTATTAAAACAATGGAAAAAATGAGAAAAGGTTTCCTTTCTTAAGAAAGGAGTGAGAAAGGGAGGGAAAGGCAGGGAAGAGAGGAGGCAGGAGGAAAGCATCATAACTTTAGATCTAATAATTACTTCTTGGATAAGACACCAAAAGCACATGTTCAAAAGTAGACAAGATTTAACTGCATAAAAGTTAAACCTTGTGTATTCTAAAAAGAAGTAAATATAGAATTCACAAGAATATAGTTCAGCAGTTCTTCTAGGTTTGTACCCAGAAGAAGAGAAAGCAATAAGCACAGGTATTTGGAGAATCATTTCATAGCAACTACTCAAAATAACTGTAAGATAGAAGCATTTCTAATGCATTTTGAAACTTGAATACAATAAGGTAAATTTATTTTTTTGATTTTGTTTTTTTGTCAGTCATGGGGCCTGAACTCTTGGCCTGGGCGCTGTCCCTCAGCTCTTCAGCTCAAGGTGAGCACTCTACCACTTGAGCCACAGCACCACTTCTGGCTTTTTCTGCTTATGTGGTGCTAAGGAATTGAACCCAGGGCTTCATGCATGCAAGGCAAGCACTCTACCACTGAGCCACCTTCCCAGCCCCACAATAAGATAAATTTTTTTAAAAGTCACATAAAATAAACCAGGACTGTTCAACCCTAGTATGATCTGCTGAGGATCAACAAACTCATAGACACAAAAAGCCAAATGATAGTTACAGAGACGGATAGAGAGAAATAGGAGCTATATATTTAATGATTATACAGCTTCATACATGAAAGAAAAAGTGCTGTAGATGGATGGAAGGGATAGATGGTCACACAACAATTGGACCATAGGTAATATCAGTAAACTATACATTTAACAATGGTCATCTGGGTACTGGGTGCTCACATCTATAATCCTAACTATTCAGGAGGCTGAGAACTTAGGATCGTGATAGAAGCCAGAAAGGGCAGATAAGTCTGTGAGACACTTACATACAATTAAACACCAAAAAAGCTGGAAGTAGAACTGTGGTTCAAGTGGTAGAGCACTAGCTTTGAGAAAAAGAGCTCAGGGATAGCACCCAGACCATGATTCACACACTCCCTCTCCCTCCCCTCCCCTCCCCCCCCCCCCCCCCCCGCCCCCCAACCACCAGGTACACACTCACTCACACACTCAAAGAATCATTAATGGTGGAACACACCTATGCTCAGGCAGGATTACCAGCCAGCCTAGGCTACATGTCAACTTCAAGTGCAGCCTAGAATATGGAGCAAGAAAAAAAAAGTACTGTGGGTTAAAAAAAATGTACCGTGGATTGTGTGAGTTTTGTCAGAAATATAAATGATATATGTACTCGCTTATCTTGTTGATTTTAAGTAATCTGTTGCAATAAAAAAATGTGTTTGAGAACATGCTAAATCAGTTTTACCTGGAAACACAAACTACGTATAGCACCAACCATAAATATACATATCCAAAGATACAAATTAGTATAATGTGCTCATTTCATTTTTATTCTTTGCATATGATCTCATTAACTACTGTTCAAATGTGTCTTACTTATTCCCAGTAGATTACTAAGAAGATGCTGTCACACATGTTGGCTAGAAGCAAAGTTTCTGAGAGATCAAACTTTATTATTGAGCAAATATCTGTCAACTTTTCCCATGAATGACACTTCCATTTTAATTCATGGACACTCTTAAGTTCATAAAATCAATGTGAAACAAAGTGAGAAATAAAAAGCAACTCACCAGAGATCCATCCATTTTGCTATTGCTGTTGGTCAACAAAACATATGAACAGAAGATTCTGGAATTATTTCTGGGAGAGAAGGCAAATGGAGTCAGGAAAAACCCTGTCTGGCTTTGTTCCAGATGTTCCTGCTCAAATAACTACACCTATGCTGCAAAAAAAAAAAAAAAAAAAAGTCTTCCTATACAAGAACTTTTATCTCTCAATCAGAGACATGAGTCCCCAGTGAAGATGAATCCACACAGTCAATAAGTTGGTAGAGATTAAAAACTCAGTTCATTTCTCCATTAATATTACATACAGAATTAGTAACATAAATATTCCTTTAAATCATAATTGAATAATATAAACCAATACTAGGTCTTATGAGTGACACCATCCTAAACCAACTCTCCTCTGTCAGTTAACCAAATGATTAAAGCCTTATTTGTTATTAAACAATATCAAGTCCGGTGCTGGAGGCTCAGGCCTGTAATCCTAGCTACTCTAGAGGCTGACATCTGAAGATCAAGGTTCAGAGCCAACCCAGGCAGGAAAGGCCCTGAGACTCTTATCTCCAATAAACCATTCAGAAAACCAGAAGTGGCGCTGTGACTCAAGTGGTAGAGCACTAGCCTTGAGCTGAAATGCCGTGGGACAGGGCCAAGGCCACAAAACAAAACAAAACAAAACAACAAAAAACAACAAAAGAAATAATATCAATGCAAAATTCCTAGCTGAGCCCACCCCAAAATGTAGGTCTAAAAAATTTAAGCAAATAAAATGGTAATATGCTTTTGGTATAATCTACTGCTCTATGTTTACGTAACAAAATTATGTAGGATAGAAACTCTTAATATACAATAAAGTGAGCTTTATAGCCACATGTACAAATAATGAAAATGATCAGGAACATCAACTGTGTGGACTTCAGCAAGATTACAGGTTGAAGGTGCTAGTAAAGACCATATGAACTATTAAAAAGCAATGTTTGCACATTAGTTTTAAGTTTTTTAACATCAAAAGAATGTTTTCTTAGCTTAACAAAACAAAATAAATTTGTTGTAGTCTGGGTGTCCCTCCTCCATAATGCTTAGAATAGACGTCAAGAGGGCAATTGTTTTGTTTGGGATTTTAACTATCTTCACAGAGATTAATGGCTGACCATCCTTACTCTAAAATCTTTAGTTTCAGATTTTTTTTTTTGTAGGTCGTGGGGCTTGAACTCTGGGCCTGAGCTCTTCAGCTCAAGGCGAGCACTCTACCACTTGAGCCACAGCACCACTTCCGGCTTTCTAGTGGTTTATTGGAGATAAGAGTCTCATGGACTTTCCTGCCTGGGCTGGCTTTGAACCGTGATCCTCAGATCTCAGCCTCTTGAGTAGCTAGGATTACAAGTGTCAGCCACCAGCACCTGGGCTCAGATTTTTTTTATTAGAAATAAAAATCTAACAGGAGGACCCATTGCAACAATGAGATGTACAAGTCTTATGCCGAAAAACGAACTTTACAACTTTGGTGGGGGGACGGGCGTGGGGAGGATATGAAGGGATGGGAAGGGGAAACAAAGAAGGAGGCTACAATGCTTGATAAGAAATGTGCTCATTATCTTACCCATGTAATTGTAACCCCTCTATACAGTATTTTCACAATAAAAATATATAAAAATAAATAAATAAAAATTAAAAATTAAAAAAGAAATAAAAATCTATAGTTCAAAAGGGATATTATACTGTATTTTATTTATATTTTCTGAAATTTGTTTAGATTAGTATATGCAGTCTTACCCATTTTAAGTAATGTAAAATAGGTTCGCTATTGTATTACAGAATTTGTAATTTTTCTAAAACAGATTAATAAAGTGGAAAACATCCATGTTAGGAATACTTCGAAGTCACAAAAGCCACAGGAAATGATGATAAAAATCAGATCAGTGGCTGGGAAGGTGGCTCAGTGGTAGAGCACTTCCCTTGCATGCTCCAGGCCCTGGGTTCGATTCCTCAGTGCCACAAAAGAAAAAAGCCGGAAGTGGCGCTGTGGCTCAAGTGGTAGAGTGCTGGCTTTGAGCTGAAGAGCTGGGGACAGCGCCCAGGCCCAGAGTTCAGGCCCCACGACCGGACCACCCCCCCCCCCCCCCCCCCCCCCGCCAAAAAAAGAAAAAAAATCAGATCAGCATGTTTAAAGTAAGGTATTGTAAAGCAGTGTTTATGATTCACTGACACCAATTCCCAAAGAAAGAATTTACTAACTAAAATTCCTGTATCTTCTCTGATCTTACAAATGAAATACCCCGTGAGTCAAGTAGTGCACAGAGGCGCGGTTAAAGATGACAAAGTAGTTTATTAGCCGGCCTGGGCTATCCTGTCCTGGACCCCAGGGTCTCAAAACAGAGTAGCCTCGATCCCTAGTAAGTTAGGATTTATAAAGCAAAAAACTATACACAGGTGGTGAGACGGTTTCACAAGCAACAAGCTGATTCACGGAAATGAAATTTGCAGTTAGCCTTATAAGCAATTTCATAAGCAATTTTCGTAAACAATTTCATGAGGTCACGTCCTGGAGCCATTAGGAGCAAGAGGCCCTTTGGCAGCGGCCTCTAGACATCAGAGACGATAATACATAACCCCAGGGGAGTCAACAGTTGTTATCAGACCCAGGTGGACAGCATTCCAACGATGCCGCTGGAGGATAGAGGTACTTGCAGTTTCAAGGGCCAGGGGTGGGAGTTACCAAGTGCTACATCTTCTAATTTGGGGAAAGGGCTGCGAGTCTAAGATGGCTTTTTAAAGCTATATCTAAAACTGGGTTTTTACACAAGTTCCCCTCAGTAACTCTAATCTGAAAGTCTAGAGAACTAAGATTTATCTTCCCAGAACCTTCTTCTGTCAGACTTTAATTTCACTAGAGATGTCACTGTACTTAATCTTACAGTCGGGCAAAGTGAGTGGTGTCACGTAGGTTAGTTAACAGGACAATCTCTCCGTCGTGGCATATAAACCTCATGCCTCCTTGGCTCTCGTATCTCCTAGTCTGGAGAATCACCCAGCCCACCTGTGGAGCTTCTGGAACCAATGTGTTGCACGTGGAGGCACACTGACTTCTGGTGGCAGAGCCTGGGAGTTGCACGTGGAGGCATGTTGGCTTCTGGTAGCATCAACTCTGAGAAATCAGGAACCTCAGCCCCAATACCCCAGACCAGAGGAACCCACAAAGCGCAAGCACCTGTGCCCTCGCCCATGTCTCAGTTCGCACCCGCCCACCGGTTCCCAAGCCTGTGATCCACTTACATTTTAGCTCCCAAGGTACACCGAGCAGAAGCAGGGGGGTGTCACCCTCATCGCCAACTGCAGGACAAAAAACTCTCAGCTACCTTCCAGCAGCGTGTCAAAGCCCCAGGAACCAGTGTGATTCCTGGCGGGAAAACTCCAGGAATAGGCGGGAAGGCGCGCTGCGTGCGGACCCGGAAGAGTCCATCCGAAGGTTTTTGTTCCGGAAGACTACATTTCCCAGAAGTCGCTGCGTCCTCCGAGAGGAAAATGGGCTTGCTTCAGGGGTCTGGGGTCCAACTGGCCGCCGGATAGATAACCTAGGTCGGTTGCGGCTGCTTGGGGACCTTTTTCCCCCCCCCTCTCCGGGAAGTAAGGAGTCCTACGTCTTGGAAATCCTGGGTTACTTCTAGGAGTATTGTGAGAACAATCAAAAAAATGTTAATAGGAACAAAACAGTAGATAATCTTGTTTTTAAATTCTAACAGTGTAATGGAGCCCATCGGTCCACGTCTTTTTTTTAAACACGATCCTCAGATCTCAGCCTTCTGGGTAGCTAGGATTACAGGGGTGAGCCACCGGTGCCTGGCTAGTAACTTCCTTCTTAAAAAAAAAAAAAAAAAGAACTATTCTCTGCGGCGGACCGGCTCTGTCGGGACAACGGAGGACACCTAGTGGAGGAACTGGAATAGGTGAGGAGATGGCAAACAGACAACTCACACACAAGAGGAGTGGATGCTGAGTGCGATTTAATGCAAAGGATAACAAACTTTTATAGCAAAAGTCTCCATGAGAAAGGGCAAAAGGTTACACAATCTTGCGGCAGGGCTTCGTTCTTGGGTGGTCACCAGCTGGTCGCCTGATAGACACTTGTTTTCGGCTTTACCTCTATTTTTAAGAAATACAATGGGTTTCAATGTTTATTACCAATTAACCATTACTTTTTTCTATAGAGGCCTTAACTGTCCCATAAGGTCTTTCCTGTTCCTTCTTTAATAGTAAGCACCAAGGAGGCCTAGATCTAGCAAGTCTCTTAGTAAATGAAAGAGAGTAACAGGAAGTTCTTTCTCCTAAGTAGTTTTCCCAGCAATTACCATACACTCTTTCTGCTCTAGCCGTGCCTACAGCTTCTTGTAAATCTCTTACAAACAATTCCTTCTGCTGAAGTGACGTCATGAAACCCCCAATACTTTTATATTTACTTATGACTTGTCTACTAGCCTCAATAAGAGGGGCTTTCAGGGTAGCACTTAACTCTGGTGAGTTAGTCATATTTTTAAGACACTCATCAGATGTTGGAGTCGTCAACACACTTAAGAAAGAGCCTTGAATAAGGGAACGTTGAGCATGAGTAAGTACAATAAGCAGCAGGAACAGTAAAAGATTAATAGGCACTCCTATACAGTGAAGAAAAGAAAAACAGGAACAGAAACACATCTTTCCCAGGGGCTTGCCAGCCTTTCCAGGAGGTAGGCCTCTTTGAAACCCCATTCTCTGAGGTAGACTTCGGTGAAGTCCCATTCTCAGAGATAGGTCTCTGTGAAGCCCCATTCTCTGGTCTGAAAGCAGGTTTTCCATGCTAAGCAGACTCCACCGGAGTAGGCGTGGCAATTCTCAGCTACTAAACAGATTAGTGGATTACATCCCTCAAAGGAAAATACTGCTCTAATGTATACACTGGAATAAAATAGCAGGATTGTATGGTAGTTGCACTGCTTGATTCTTGAGCCAATTTACATCCTTAAAGTTCTGTAACTATGTTCCCAGCTACTCCAGATTTCCATCTATGAAATTTCAAGGACGTTTTGTTGGTTTGGTTGTTTCTACAATTTGTTGGTTTGGTTTTTTTTGTATTGTGTTGTTTTTTTTTTTCTGGATATCCTATGTAATGGTGAAAGTGGGGTGGTTCAGTCTTCTACTTTCATTGTGTTGGAGTCTTTGTTTATAAGTCCAATAGTGTTTGTTCACATTAAGACACAGTGCATAAATAGTGTAGTTAGGACTGTTAAGTCTTCCTGATGTAAAGTTCCTTTTATCAATATGAAGTGACCTTGTCTTTTCTGACTAATTTTACTTTGAAATCTATATTATCACATATAAGGATAAGTACTCTTGCCTTGTTTTAGGGGTCCATTTCCTTGATATATACTTTTTCAATCTTTCTTTTTTTGGTCCGGTCATGGGGCCTGAACGCTGTCCCTCAGCTCTTCAGCTCAAGGCTAGCGCTCTACCACTTGAGCCACAGCGCCATTTCCGCTTTTTTTCTTTTCTTTTTTTTTTTTTTTTTTTTTGGGACCGGTCGTGGGGCCTGAACTCTGGGCCTGGGCGCTGTCACTCAGCTCTTCAGCTCAAGGCTAGCGCTCTACCACTTGAGCCACAGTGCGACTTCCGGCTTTTTTCTTTTTGCTTATGTGGTGCTGAGGAATCGAACCCAGGGCCTCGAGCATGCAAGGCAAGCGCTCTACCACTGAGCCACCTTCCCAGCCCCCGCTTTTTTTCTTTTTGCTTATATGGTGCTGAGGAATCGAACCCAGGGCCTCAGGCATGCAAGGCAAGCATGCTACCACTGAGCCACCTTCCCAGCCCTCAATCTTTCATCCTAATCGGTTTGTTTGCTTGTCAGACAGGTGTGTTTCTTGAAAACAACAGGTGTTTGGGTCTTTTTTTTTTTAAACCAATTTGCCATTCTACGTTTTTTTTAATCTGGGAACTAAGTTTACTAGTCTACATTCTTACTCGACTCTTTCATATTATTTGCTATACATATTAATTCTAGCACTTAGCAGAAGCTACCACTTTCAAAGATGGACCACACTGGGGCTGGGAAGGTGGCTCACTAGAGTGCTTGTCTTGCATGCATGAATTTTCAGCCCAGGGTTCAATTCTTCAGCACCACATAGACAGAAAAAGCCAGAAGTGGAGCCGGGTGCCAGTGGCTCACGCTTGTAACCCTAGCTACTCAGGAGGCTGAGATCTGAGGATCACCGTTCAAAGCCAGCCCAGACAGGAAAGTCCGTGATACTCTTATCTCCAATAAACCACTAGAAAACTGGAAGTGGCACTGTGGCTCAAGTGGTAGAGTGCTCGCCTGAGCTGCAGAGCACAGGGATAGTACCCAAATGCAAGCCCCATGACCGACAAAAAAAAAAGCCAGAAGTGGTGCTGTGGCTCAAGTGGTAGAGCGCTAGCCTTGAGCTGAAGAGCTGAGGGACAGCGCCCAGGCCCAGAGTTCAAGCTCCACGACCAAAAACAAAAACAAAAAAAGATGGACCACATTGACTGGGTTATTTCCTTTATATGGTCTTAGCTATGGATAAGACATAAAAATAAAATAAAATGTATCACAACCTGGCTACAGTTAAGAAGACTAAAAAGATTAAAAGAACACCTGTTTCATTCTTTAGAAATGATAGTCATGTATATTTGTTCTCACCTGTCAAAAAGATGATGTTGAAGTACCCAGTTTTTGGATGTCCCCTCACAGACCACCAGAGACCACCATCAATACAAACAGCAAAGAGTCGTTTATTGCAAGCTTGAGCTTGGTCCTCCACGCACTCGGTAACCAGTGACGCTAAGGGGCCCTGAGCACAAAATCAGCACAGTTTTTATAGTATTAAACAAGTTCACAAGTTCAGGGGGTTTTTACACAAGCAACTTTACAAGTTCAGGGGGTTTAAGTCCACCCTGACCGCACTTCCCCTTTTCTGAGGGAATACTTAGGCAACTGTTCTGTTTCTTAAGGGTGGGCAGGGTTGGTGGCAACCTGAGGTTTCTCTGAGAACTATTTTTCTCTTTAGGGGTTACTCTGAGGGCAGCACAGCTCAGGGGGTTTGATTTTAAAATGGAGTTACTTTAGCTCTTCAATGTAAGCACTCTCTGCTCTCTAATGAATACACTAACCTAATTAATGAGAAATCTACCACTGTAACCTATTCCCATACTAATTATCTCCTTCAAATGATTTGAAGCTACCACACCAAATTATATGGTTTTAAATATCAAAATGCGGTGTGAACATAAGCATTCATAGGTTTCAAGGGATTTGTGTTCGTGTGTGTGTGCGCCAGTCCTGGGGCTTGAACTCAGAGCCTTTGCACTGTCCCTGAGATCTTAAACTTAGGACTAACACTCTATCATTTGCATTTTGGTGATTAATTGGAGATAAGAGTCTCACAGACTTTCTCACCCAGTGTGGCTTCAAACTGCTATTTTCCTGAGATGCTCAAATTAACAAGCATGAGCCACTAGCACCCAGCCTCAAAAGATTTTTAAGGTACTTAGGAATTTTGTAACTTTTCTAAGACTTTATTTGCTATCTATGCAGGTTAAAAACCAATAACTATCAGTATATTCTGGCCTTCATTTTTGCCATTGAAGAGATCAACAGAAACCCTTTTCTCTCTCTTCTTTTTTGTCAGTTGTCCAGCTTGAACTCTAGGCTTGGGCATTGTCCCTGAGCCCTTCAGCTCAAAGCTAGCACTCTATCACTGAGTCACAGCGCCACTTCCAGCTTTTTCTGTGTATGTGGTACTGAGTAATCAAACCCGGGGCTTCATGCATGCTAGGCAAGTACACTACCACTAGGCCACATTCCCAGCCAAGGGACCTTCATCTCTTACCAAATGTATCTCTCTGGATATGAGTCCATAATGTCTGGCACAGTCAATGGGGAACTTGGGACAGTTCTCCCCTTTTGCTCACAGGGCAGGAGGAAATACCTAATTACACCTGAAGGGGAGAGAGCAAGTCTATAGTAGCACTAACTGGAACATCTTGGTCAACTTCTGTTCAGATTGCAACACTGCTGGAACTCTACAAGTTTTCACAGATGAGGGGATGGGATGAGAACT
The DNA here is from genome assembly GCF_019054845.1 of Dipodomys spectabilis. Taxonomy (NCBI): domain Eukaryota; kingdom Metazoa; phylum Chordata; class Mammalia; order Rodentia; family Heteromyidae; genus Dipodomys; species Dipodomys spectabilis. The sequence continues at coordinate 13,887,926 of NW_024870855.1, read as the reverse complement.
GAATTCCTGTTTCCACTTAGGCCAATCTTGTGTCACTAAAGAGACTGAAAGTAAGACACTCTTTATTTCAATACATAAAAGTGTATAATGGCCCGGCGTCGGTGGCTTATACCTGTAATCCTAGCTATTCAGGAGGCTGAGATCTGAGGATCATGGTTCAAAGCTACCCTATGCAGGAAAGTCTGCGAGACTCTTTATCTCCAATAAATCACCAGAAAGCCATGGTGCTGTGGTAGAGTGCTAGCCTTGAGCTGAAGAGCTGAGGGACAGTTCCTAGGCCCAGAGTTCAAGCCCCACAAATGACACACAAAAAAAGTGTCTAATCGCCAGTGGTACGTCCGCAGATGTGGTGCATTACTATGTTTGCAACATAGGAGGGAGAGATAAAAAGGACAGTTTCCTCATTTTCTGAACTTGATAGTCTACTTGCTTCAAAGCTCATACCAAGTAAAATTATTGGAAATATGGGATAAAGATACTTCTCCTACTACTACACTGTCACTTTAAACAGTTCAGATCTGAGACTTAGCTCTGTATCAGTTATCATCCTTACCTTGCTTCCAAATTCCTTTTCTCGGGCTGGGAAGGTGGCTCAGTGGTAGAGCGCTTGCCTTGCATGCATGAGGCCCTGGGTTTGATTCCTCAGCACCACATAAGCTGAAAAAAAAAAGCCGGAAGTGGCACTGTGGCTCAAGTGGTAGAGCATTATCCTTGAGCTGAAGAGCTGAGGGACAGTGCCCAGGCCCAAAGCTCAGGCCCTCTACTGCACCCAAAAAAAAAATATATATATATACAAATTCCTTTTCTCTTAGCTTACCTTTGGTATTTTTAACCCCATCCTGAGTGACAAGAGCCTGTTTCCCCCTCTCAATTCAATTTCTGTCAAATTTAAGAAAAGCAATGGACAGAAGCAGGGTCTGTGTAGCATTTGTGACAATGATCTCAACAACATTCAATTCACATAAGCTGAATCCATATCTTGAAGGGACCAGAGAACTATCAACAGCAAATGTTTTTATCATCTACACTGATAGTGATACCATATCATCTAGAACTTTTCAAATAAGGAAATGTTTAGTGACAAGTAAAGTCCCGCTCACAAATTTACAATGCCATCCCTCCACTGGAAGGAACCATTTTCTACTTGATTCCTTCCAAGGGATTCTCATTTTTTTTCAAACTATCATGAAGGGATTTCAAAAGTTTTATCAACACAGTCAATTCCTCTAAATACCCAGAAGACACTTACCTCTCTGTGTTTTGGTTCATATTTTTCTATTGCTCATTCTCACATCCTGACTGGCAATTGAAAAACTGTCCACCCAATGCTTCTCTGGCATCCTTGCCTGGGAATCGTTTGGACAGGGCCATAATGGATGAGAGTCATAATATTTACAAGTTGTATATGCTTTGGCCCACAGCCTACATGAGCTTCTTCTTCAACAAATACAAATACAATCAGTGGGAAATAGAAAACAAATGGTGATTTCTCCCTGGCAGGTAATGACCTTTCATTGAATGGCATTTATTGCCAAGGTGACTTTCTTAAGGGGTTCCAGTGTTATACAATAAGTTTAGAATCCTTTCTCCAATGGCAAAAGGCATTTTATAATAGTTTCTTTACTAAGGAGGTAAATCTGGACAGGTATAGAAATTGTTACAGAAGTAAGATGCCATTTGCATTTATGAAACTAGATATTATTGAAGATAAATATTTTGTATTTCAAACAAAATATACTTCCTGCTGTGCCATGGACCGGGTTCTGTCGGGACGACGGAGGACACCTAAGGGAGGAACCTGGAATAGGATGGGGAGATGGCAAACAGACAACTCACACACATTAGGAGTGGATGCTGAGTACTGAGTGCGATTTAATGCAGAGGATAACAAACTTTTATAACAGAAGTCTCCATGAGAAAGGGCAAAAGGTTACACAATCTTGCTGCATGGCTTCATTCTTGGGTGGTCACCAGCTGGGCACCTGATAGGCACTTGTCTCCGGCTTATCTCTAAGGAATACAATGGGTTTGGGTTTCGATGTTTGTCACCAATTAACCATTACCTATTTTTATAGAGGCCTTAACTTTCCCATAAGATTTTTTCCTGTCTCTTCTTTAATAGTAAACTTCAAGGAGACCTAGATCTAGCAAGTCTCTTAGTAAATAGCAGGAAATTCTTTCTCCTAAATAATTATCTCAGCAATTGCCATACATTCTTTCTGTTCTAGCTGAGCCTACTGCTTCTTGTAAGTCCCTTACAAACAATTCCTTCTGCTGAAGTGACTTTGTGAAACCCCCAATACTTTTATATTTACTTATAACTTGTCTCTTAGCCTCCATAAGAGAGGTTTCAGGTTAGCACTTAACTCTGGTGAGTTAGTCATGTTTTTAAGACACTCATCAGATATTGGAGTCATCAACACTCTTAAGAAAGGGCTTTGAATAAGGGAACGTTGACAATGAGCAAGTACAAAAAGCAGTAGAAGCAGTAAAAGATTAATAGGCACTCTTATGAGGGAAAGAAAGGCAGAAACACATCTTCCCAGGGGTTTGCCAGCCTTTTTCCAGGAGTAGGCCTCTTAGAAGCCCTATTCTCCGAGGTAGACTTCGGTGAAGTCCCAAAACTTGGAGATAGGTTTCTGTAAAGCCCCATTCTCTGAGGTAGACTTCGGTGAAGTCCCAAAACTCAGAGATAGGTCTCGAAGCCCCTATCATGGTCTGATAGATGGTTTCCCATGCTAAGCAGACTCTACTGGAGTCAGCGTGGCACTGCTGAAATAATGTTATCTGTAGAAAATAGTTATATTTCCCCTGGGAAGTTACTAAAGCAAAAACCTCAAGAGTTGTAGTTGTTCATATAGCTCAATAGCTGTATGAATGATGACAATTAATTCTCAATAGCTATATGAATGATGACAATTAATTCTGCAATCACATTTGCTGTGAATACCCTAATTTGATGGAAAAATGCTCTAGGAACAATCATGGGAAAAACAGATATGGAAAACTTTGACTCCATGGTTAAATTCACTCTAACTCCCACATACATACTTTATAATAAGGTGAGTTGCAGGATTTCCATTTGAAATTGGCAAATTAGAACACAATATTTTATTTCTCCATAGGCATTCATTCCTTCTATTTCACTGGACATCTATATTAAACTCACATTATAAACCTAGGATGAGGAGCTGGGAATGTGGCTTAGGGGTAGAGTGCTTGCCTCACGTGTATGAAGCCCTGGGTTTGATTGCTCAGTGCCACATAAACAGAAAAAGCCAGAAGTGGTGCTGTGGCTCAAGTGGTAGAGTACTAGCCTTGAGCAAAATAACATAAGAGACAGTGCCCAGGCCCTGAGTTCAAGCCCCAGGACTGGCAAAAACAAAAACAAAAAAACAAAAAACCTGGAGGAGCAGCTGAGAAGGTGGCTCAGTGGTAGAGTGCTTGCCTTGCAGGCATGAGGCCCTGGGTTTGATTCCGCAGCACCACATAAGCAAAAAAAAAAAAAAAGCCGGAAGTGGTGCTGTGGCTCAAGTGGTAGAGTGCTAGCCTTGAGCTGAAGAGCTGAGGGACAGCGCCCAGGCCCAGAGTTCAGGCCCCACAACCGGACCCCTCCCCCCCAAAAAAAACCTGGATGATAAATTATTTGGATTTACATCTTTATACTGGAGTTCAGTTCATCACTAGATGATATGTCTTTTAAATGCATCCTTTTCTGAAGAACATCCAATTTAACACTCCTGCAGGAGAACAGAGTACCACATTCTCAACTTTTTTAATTTTCCAGAAGGTCTTAGACTTAGAGTGAAAGTAGGGCAGCTTTCCCCACATGTTCCCCCTGGTCAACAGTTCTCCACATCTGAGGACATGATACAGTGGGCCACAGGAATTCCAGGGGTAAGTTTGACCTAATCATATAAACATAATTAACATTAAATAACCAACATCATTATGTGAGTTTTCTACCCAACTGCTTCCTGAGGCAATGCCCTCAAGTGTTGCATTTAAATATTCACATGTCAATTTAAATATACTTTGTGGTATGTACTGATCCTGGATCTTGAACTCAACACCTGGGTGCTGTCCCTGAGCAATTTTTCTCAAGGCTAGCACTCTATTACTTGAACTGCTATTCCACTTCCAGCTCTTTTGGTGATTAATTGGAGAGTTGTAATCCAGAGTTGTAATCCTGGATCAATCCCTGGTCCAGAGAATGAGATTGCCAATCAGACTGGTAAATTCATACTCTCCCTCTTTTGTGTAACCCCCTTGCTGCAAGCAATGAAAAAATTAATGAAGAATAAAATGAATTTTTCCTTCCTTTAGACAATAGTTTGTTTATTCAATTTTATTTCCCTACCAATAACACACTTTCCTTTGGATTACATAATTTGATTCTGGTTTCTACACACATTGAGCATTTCTTCTTTTGAAGCATTTTCTATTTTTTCCCAACAATTTCTAATTAACATTGAAGATTTAACACACACTATTATAGAAAAGCAAAAAATAACCTTCTATGTAATTATATCTATAAAATAAAATATATATGTATATACATATATGTATTTTTTTTGTTGGTCATGGGGCTGGGTGCTGTCCCTCAGCTTTTCAGCTCAAAGCGAGTGCTCTACCATTTGAGCCACTGCCAGCTTTTTCTGCTTATGTGGTGCTGAAGAATTGAACCCAGGACCTCATGCATGCAAGGCAAGCACTCTATCACTGGGCCAGGATCCAAAAGTTATATCTTTTATAAACTTATCTGCCTGTGCCTAGCACTTTATATGGTACAAGAGCTCAGAAAATTTGGTTTAACAAACAGAGATGTCTGTGATGAACAGCATGTTTATATACAGTATAACCTTAATTAGTAGGTTACATGCCTGTCTATTCTGAAAGTTCATGTGAACAAATGAGATAAAATATGATATGAATTAAATTTAGTCCCATGTGTTTAGAATAATGATATGTAGAGAAATCAATAGGTTTGCACTGGTGATAATACCACGGATTCTGAGACTATGCTGAACCTTGAGACAGTAAGATTAGGGTTATAGCAGATGGATGAGTAGCAGAATAAACTACAGTTAATATTAGAAGTGGAAAATAGCACATACCTACTTAGTATAATGAGGGTTATTATTATCAAAATACTAAAAATAGAAATGTGATGTTTGGAACATAAAACAAAAAAGATATTATTGAAGATATTATTGTATCCTAATCACAACTTCAAAAATAAGCAATGACATGTTATAATCAAATTACTACTTTCCCTTTTCAAAGATGTTTTTCATTGATATTTGGCTTAATTTCATAATACATGGTATGGTTTTAATTTTTCTTTTGTTACATTTAATTGATAAGAAAGTGTACCATGTTTCATATGTGTATATGGAAATATACATATGTATGTATCTATGATACAAAAAGAGAATATAGTATAATTAGGTATATTTTCTACTAGCACAAATGGAAACATGACACCAACAACAATTCCTACATTTATACCAATTCTCTAGGCTATAGGATAGAGAAAAGATTACACAAAAAGTACAAAGATAGGGGCTGGGAAGGTGGCTCAGTGGTAGAGCGGCTTGCCTTGCATGCTCGAGGCCCTGGGTTCGATTCCTCAGCACCACATAAGAAAAAAGCCGGAAGTGGCACAAGTGGTAGAGTGCTAGCCTTGAGCTAAAGAGCTGAGGGACAGCGCCCAGGCCCAGAGTTCAGCCCCCACGACCGGACCAAAAAAAAAATAAAGTACAAAGATAATAGAATCACAGTCTTATCAACTACTGTAGGGTGAAGCTTAGTTGCCTTTAGAATCAAAATATATGCCACCATATATATATATATATATATATATATATATATATGTATGTATGTATATATATGAGTGTGTGTATGTTGTAGTATTGTCTATTATTTATGTGAAAGTAGAAAATGATAAACAAATTAAACACAAAAATAGTGGGAAGACAGAAAATGGTATGACAGGAGGTCTGTAGCAAACTGATGTACAGAGAGAAGACTAATAAAACTAATGTTGATTATCACATAAAAAAATTGGTAATATCGGGGCTGGGAAGGTGGCTCAGTGGTAGAGCGCTTGTCTTGCATGCTTGAGGCCCTGGGTTTGATTCCTCAGCACCACATAAGCAAAAAGAAAAAAGCCAGAAGTGGCACTGTGGCTCAAGTGGTAGAGTGCTAGCCTTGAGCTGAAGAGCTGAGGGACAGAGCCCAGGCCCAGAGTTCAGGCCCCACGACTGGACCAAAAAAAAAAAAAATTGTTAATATTTTTAAGTAATGAAAAAGAGAGAAAATTTTCAAAGTGGGTTCTTTTCTCAGATAAAGAAAAATACATAAATATATGATAATAAATGTACATCAAACCATTCGAAAATTTAGATAAAACTTACAGTCACAGGAAAACAATATACAAAAGTGCTTAAGAAAAAATGAAACATGGTAATATGTCAGTGCATAATGCTGTATACATAGTTAAGCAGTTTCATACAATTTTATGTTGACTAAAATTTTAACATATGAACTTTATAAGCAGTTTAGTTTATACAATATTGAATGATTAACCCAAACTATTTTTTTTTTTTTTTTGGCCAGTACTGGGGCTTGTACTCAGGGCTTGGGCTCTGTCCCTGAGCTCAAGGCTAGTGTTCTACCATTTAAGCCACCGCACCACTTCTGGCTTGGGCTTTCTCTGTTTATGTGGTACTTAGGAATCAAACCCAGAGCTTTATGTATATTAGACACTAAGCCACATACCCAGCCCCAAACTATTTTCTTTAATGTGGAAAACTTTAGTCTCCTAACACACAATGCAGTTTCAAGAAACAAAATTTGCATGTTGTATTCCAAATTGTTATATACTTTAGGGTGCTATATTATCAGCAAATTTGCTTTATGTGCCGTAAAACAGCGTACAAGGAGAAATAGTTTCCATAACTACAGAAGTTATAATAAATTCGAGATCTGCCTCTGGTTTACAAATAAACAATGATGAAGACATGGGGCTGGGAAGGTGGCTCAGTGGTAGAGTGCTTGCCTTGCATGCATGAGGCCTTGGGTTCAATTCCTCAGCATCACATAAGCAGAAAAAGCTGGAAGTGGTGCTGTGACTCATGTGGTGGACCGCTAGCCTTGAGCTGAAGAGCTGAGGGACAGTGCCTAGGCCCAGAGTTCAGGCCCCACGACCAACAAAAAAATAAAAATAATAAATAAATAAATAAACAAATACTAGAAGAGGAAATTGTTTTACCTTTAAAAGTGTACCTGAGTCAAAGGTCACATGATTTTACCTTCAATTCTGAAAATAGATACATTTTTAGGGGTTCTGGCTGGTGACATATTGTTAGAAAATCAACAACATAAAAAATTTATTGAAGCAAAAGATATACAACCACTATTGTTTTCAAATAAGAGTAATAATTACAAAATACAGATAAATTAACTAATAAAAATGATTTCATGTGGAATAAGTAATAGTTTTCTTACTAAATATATTTATTCTCAAATCATTTAAAAGTAATGTTATAGGCCTGGGAAGTTGGCTCAGTGGTAGAGTGCTTGCCTTGCATGCATGAGGTCCTGGGTTCGATTCCTCAGCACACATAAGCAGAAAAAAAAAAGGTGGAAGTGGCACTGTGGCTCAAGTGGTAGAGCACTCACCTTGAGCTGAAGAGTTGACAGACAGAGCCTAGGCCCGGAGTTCAACCCCCATGACTGACCAAAAAAAAAAGTAATGTCATAAAGATTATATTTAGTATGTCTTAAGTATTTCAAATATTTAGAGAAAATCGTGTGCATATTTATAAACAATGTACCAATAATTATAGAGAAGCACTTATAATGATATTACTAAAATAATTGGTAGGATGAAGTTATTCATGAAAAGAAAGTCTCAACGATAGAATGTTAGCACTTTCAAGTTCTATTAGAATCCAAATTTGACTATACTTTATGGTGAAATCTACTCTTTATATATGGAATTTCTTACTTACCTGATGTGAAGTATTATTTCTCTAGGCTATAGAAAATTATATAGCTCATGGGTAATTTTCAATAATTGACTATTCATTGAATGAACACCATTAATATAAGTAAATTAAGAAGGCCTACAGATAATTTAAATGTTTCATGAGTGCAAAAACAATGCTCTCGTTACATATACATAATGAGAAGAGATAATAGTGTGCTTAGGTGAACTATACAGAAAATGGATTTTATTCATGAGAAATTAATATGAATTAACGTAATTCTACTTGGTGTCAAGAGCAACCCAGGAGGACAATTAGATGAACTAGTCTTAGGAGCTTTGGGCATTAATAGTGTTGGAGATAAGGGAGAAATAGCAAATTGAGAGTAATGACAATTTGCCTTTCTTTTGTTTTATATAATTATTACCCTATATAAAACAATATATTATAATATATGTGCACTATATCTCATCTGCTTATATAAAGAATTGAAAGCTGGGTGCTGGTGGCTCATGCCTGTAATTCTAGCTACTCAGGAGGCTAAGATCTGAGGATCACAGTTTGAAGCCAGCCCAGGCAGGAAAGTCCATGAGAATTTTATCTCCAGTTAATCATAGAAAAAGCCAGAAGTGGTGCTGAAGCTCAAATGGTAGAGTGCTAGCCTTGAAGAAAAGGAGATTAGGGACAGCATCCAGGCCCAGATTTCAAGGCCCAGGAGCAGCAAAAAATAAATAAATTGAAATTTACTTCCCATTTATTTAAAAATGATAACTTTCCGAATTACAATACAGTACATGATTCAGTTTAGTTCTTTGTGGAGAATATTACATTTAATATTTAATAAGTTTTGCAAAAGAAGATATAATCCCATACAAAGGCATAACTATGAAACATTCATATGTTCAAACAAAGGCTAAGACAATTTGCCTTTCTCATCAGATATGGAACACGGTGTGAAGTGCCCAGATCATCAGTATGCAAACACTCAACATGACTGCTGCATCCGAAAATCTATGACTTTCCTGGTTTATGACGACTCCTTGGGCAAGGCCCTGGCAGACACTGCCCTGACTCTCACTGTCCTCACGCTCTGTGAAGCACTAAGACACTCCCATAGTTAAGGCCAATAACGGAGGCCTTAGCTATATGTTACTCATCTCCCACATCTGCTGCTTTCTCTGCTCTTTGCTCTTCATTGGCCATCTTGACATGACCACTTGCATCCTCAGGCAGACCACATTTGGAGTTGTGTTTACTGTGGCTGTCTCCACTTTCATGTCAAAAACTGTCACTGTGGTGCTGGCCTTTAAAGCTACTGTTGCCGGGAGGAGGATGAGACAGTTGCTGGTATCAAGGGCTTCTAATTCCATCATCCCCATCTGCTGCCCGATCCAAATCATGCTCTGTGGAGTCTGGATTGGAACCTCTCCTCCCTTTATTGACACAGATGCACACTCTGAACATGGTGTCCTGATCATCGTATGCAACAGGGCTCTCGCACTGCCTTCTGCTATGTCCTGGGGTTCCTAGGCTCCCTAGCTCTCCGGAGTATCACTGTGGTGTTCTTAGCCAGGAACCTGCCTGACTCCTTCAATAAGACCACGTTCCTGGTGTCCTACAGTGTCTGGCTCACCTTCCTCCCTGTCTACCACAGCACAAGGGGAAAGTCAGGATGGCCATCGAGGTCTTCTCCAGCTTGGCCTCCAGTGCAGGGCTACTATTCTGTATCTTTGCCCCTAAGGGCTACCTCATTTTATTTAGGCCAGATAGGAATTTCTGCATGTGGTCAGAGATTAAACACGTTTGAAGTAAAAAGCCTTTGTGAGTTTAAATATGTGATTATGGTATACGATATAAAATCTAAAGGTTTCCACCTCCCTGGGGTATCAAAAAAGTGCCACCGTGCCTAACATGCTGGATAATAGGGGTTCTCACTTATTTTTTGCCTGAAAGTATGATCCTTACCATCTCTGCCTCCCAAATAGCTTATATTACAGGCAGAAGCCACTATGCCTGTTTCCTTCTCTTTATTTAGGACGTTTGTTGTTGGTTTTCTTTGTTGTTGTTGTTGTTGTTGGTCGTGGGGCTTGAACTCTGGGCCTGGGCACTGTCCCTCAGCTCTTCAGCTCAAGGCTAGCTCTCTACCACTTGAGCCACAGTACCACTTCCAGGATGTTTTATTTTTGTTTGTTTGTTTTGGTTTTGGTCTTCTATTGAACCTACAAAAAAATCCCATAATCTCTACATAAATTTGATTAAGTGATGGTTTGTTTTACCTTGTATTCATCCCATTTTTATTTTCCAATTACTTTAGTCAATTAAATTCCTGACTGTTGGTCACTGTGGATACAAATCTCCTAAGATACTTTTTCCTTTTGAAGGAGTACCATGCTTTTCATATGGCTATACCAATGTTTTTGGATAAATGGTCGTGTGTTTTTATTGTCACATTTCCCTTTTGCAATATTGCTGAAGATATTGTGTAGAACTTCTTTCTCATGTTGTCTAGAATTCTAGAATTGGCTGTTAATATAATGCATAAAAAGTGTTGATTTTGGCAAGTCAGTATGTTGAATTTATATGTGAATTTAGGGAAGAACTGGTAGAAGCTCAATAGTGAGTTTCATTATTTGTGTTTGTAGGACTGAGCCATCTCAGGTGTTAAATCACTCAGGTTTGGATTTCTTTCCATTTACTCTTGTCTTGTTGTCTTTATTTATGAGTCACAATAAAGACACATCTTATATATCTTGTTTTATGTAAGTCATTAAAATATTGCCAACAAGCCGGGCGCTGGTGGCTCACGCCTGTAATCCTAGCTACTCAGGAGGCTGAGATCTGAGGATTGCGGTTCAAAGCCAGCCTGGGCATGAAAAGACCGTGAGACTCCTATCTCCAATAAGCCACCAGAAAACTGGAAGTGGCGCTGTAGCTCAAGTGGTAGAGCGCTTGCCTTGAGCTGAAGAGCTGAGAGACAGCGCCCAGGCCCAGAGTTCAAGCCCCACGACCAACAAAAAAATAAAATAAAATAAAATAAAATATTGCCAACATATTAAGGAAGGATTCTTGTCATATTTACCCATGGATGTGCTTTTGGATTTGGAAAATTGTTCATCTCCCACCTTGTCTAGTAGTTTAATTTTTCTAAGGAAAGTATTATTTATTTTTTGGTAAATATTTTATTGTTATTATAAAGTCAATGTATAGAGTGATTACAGTTACATAAGCCAGGTAGAGTATAGTTAATTTCAGACAATTTCACCCTTTCCCTGGCTCTCTCACAGTTTTTCCTCCCATCCCCACCTATAAGTTGTATAATCCATTTTCAACATAGTATTTAGTAAGTGCCACTGCTGCATTTGTTCACCCTTTGTACCTCCATTTCTATGTTCTCCCCCTTACCCTCCCAAGACAGATAAACAAAAATACAAGAAAAAAAAACCAGGAAAACCTCCTTTCCATTTCCTGGAGTTTATTTCAATAAATATTATTTTATATTATCAGAGGCACATAGGGATTGCACCTTTGTGTTCCTCCCCTAAGAATATCCTTTTTTGATCTCACTGTGTGTGAATGAGTAAAGTCCAGTATAACTTACCATGTCCCAGTGTATTTTATATCTTGCTTCCACAGATGAGGGAAAACATTCACCCTTGGTCTCTCTGAGCTTGGTTTGCCTCACTTACCATGACTTGTTCTTGGTCCATCTATTTCCTTGCAAATGCCATAATATTATTTTTTCTATTGGCTGTATTTATCCACTCACCTATTTTAGGGCATCTGAGCTGTTTCCATAACTTGGCTATTGTAAATAGTACAGCAATGAACATGGATGAGCAAGTGTCTTTATGGTATCCTGGCTTGTGACCTTCTGAGTCATGCCCAGGAATGGTATGGCTGGATCATAGGGAAGATCTGAGTTTAGTTTTTTAAGGAACTTCCAAATTGCCTTCTAGAGTGGTTGTAGTATCTTACATTCCCACCAACCATGCAGTAGGATTCATCCCCACCAATATTTGTTGCTCAAATTCATGATATTGGCCACTCTAATTGGAATGAGATGTAATCTCAGAGTTGTTAGTTTTGCATTTCCTTTATGGCCAAGGATGTTGCACATTTCCTGCTTCTTTGCCATTTTTATCTCTTCTTTGAGAAGTCTCTTCTTAGCTCCTGTGCCCATTTAGTGATGGGTTTGTTAGTTTTGGGAGGGGTTAGTTTCTTGAGCTCCTTGTGTATTTTGGATTTTAAGCCCTTGTCTGATGTATTGCTGGTAAAGATCTTCTCCCAGTCTGTTATCTGTCCTTTGCTGTGCAGAAACTTTTTATTTTGATGCAATCCCATTTGTCAAGTCTGTCTCCTATCTGCTGTGCTCTTGGGACTCTTTTTTAAAAGTTTCTTCTTATGCTATAAATTCTAATGCTTCTCCTACTCCCTCTTGTAGTGATTTCAACGTTTCAGGTCTGACATTGAGGTCAACTTTAAGTTGATACTAGTGCCTGGTGACAAATGGATCCGTTTTTAGTTTTCTGCATAAGGATGCCCCATTTTCTCAACAATTACTGAAGAGGCTATCTTTTTTCCACTGTATGTCTTTGGCTATCTTATCAAATACAAACTGTATCAAATATAAATGTAAATATGTGATTTTATTTCTGAGTCTTCTAGTCTATTCCATTGATCTTCAAATCTATTTTTGTGCTAATACCAAGCTGTTTTTGTTATTATAGCTCTGTAGTAGAGCTTGATACCACTAGCATTTTTTTTATTTGCCTAAATTTCTTTGGCTATTCAAGGTCTTTTGTTATTCCATATGAATTTTTGGATTGTTTTCTTGATCTGAGTAAAGGATTTCATTGGGACTTTGGTAGGGATTGCATTAAATTTTTAGATCACAGACTGGGACTGTGGCTTAGTGGTAGAGTGTTTGTTTAGCATGCATGAAACCTTGGGTTCAATTCCTCAGTACCACATAAACAGAAAAGGCTAGAAGTGATGCTGTGGCTCAAGTGGTAGAGTGCTAGCCTTGAGCACAGAGAAGCTCAGGGATAGTGCCCAGGCCTTGAGTTCAAGCCCCAGGACTGGCAAAAAAAAAATTTTTTAGATCACTTTTGAAAGTATGACCATTTTCACAATGTTAATTCTACTGAAAATAGGTCTTTCCTTTTCCTTATGTCATCTTTCATTTCTTCATTCAAGTTTTTATAGTTTTCACTGCAATAGTCTTTTGCTTCCTTGGTTACTCCCAGATTTATTTTTTTATGCTATAGCAAATGGAGTTGTCCTGATTTATCTCTCTGCTTGTATATTATTAGTATACAGAAAGGCTACTGATTTTTGTGGGTTAATTTTGTATCCTGCTAATTTGCCAAAGTTATCAAACAGCTCTCAGAGTTTGGGGATGGAGTATTTTGAGACCTTTAGATACAACATACTGTTATCTGTGAACAAGGATAGTTTGACTTCTTTCCCTGTGTGAATCCCTTTGTATGTCTTCGTCTTGCCTTATTGCTCTGGCTAGGAATTCTAGAACTATTGAAGAGGAATGGAGAGCATGGATATCTTTGCCTTGTTCCTGAATTTTGAGGAAATGATTTTAGCTTCTCACCAGTTAGTATGATGTTGACTGTTGGTCTGTCATATATAGCTTTCATTATTTTGAGGTATGTTCCTTCTAGTCCTAGCTTCTGCAGAGCTTTTTTTTCTTTTCTGTCATGGAGTTTGAAATCTGGGTCTGAATGTTGTCTCTCAGCTCTTCAGCTCAAGGCTAATGCTCTACCATTTGAGCCACTGCACTGGTTTTCTGAGTGGTTTATTGGAGATAAGAGTCTCACAGATTTTCCTGCCTGGGCTGGCTTTGAACCATGATCCTCAGATCTCAGCCTTCTGAGTAGCTAGGATTACAGGCATGAGCCACTGGCACCTGGCTTTCTGCAGAGCTTTTAACATGAATAGATATTAGATTTTGTTGAAGTCTTTTCTGTATTCATTGAGATGATCATGTGGTTCTTGTTTTTAGCTCTGTTAATGCAATGTATTACCTTTTTTGATTTATGTATGTTAAACAAGCCTTGTATCTCTGGAATAAAACCCACTTGATCATAATATCTGATTTTTTAAAATCAGTTCTGGATTTGGTTGACTAGTATTTTACTGAAGTTTTGTGTCTATGTTCATCAGAAAGATTGGTCTATAGCTCTATAGTTCTACTTTTTTTTCTTTTATGAATTTCTATCTGGTTTTGTGGAATTAATGTGTTGTTGGCTTCATAAAATGAGTTTGGAATTAATCCTTTTTTGTTGTTGTTGGTGGTGGTGGTGGTGGTAGTCATGTGGTGTAAATTCAGGGCCTGAGCGCTATCCCTCAGCTCTTCAGATCAAGCCTAGTGCTCTACTACTTGAGCCATAGCACTACTTCTTGCTTTTTCTGCTTATGTGGTGCTGAAGAATTGAACCCAGGATCTCATGCATGCAAGGCAAGCACTGTACCACTGAGCCACCTTCCCAGTCCCTTCTTTTTCTATTTCACAGAAAATTTTGAGGAATACTTTAAGACTTTAAAAGTCTTACAGAATTTAGCCATGGATCCACCAGCACTTAGGCTTTTATTTGTTGGAAGACTTCTGATTACTTCCTCAAATTATTGTGTGTTACAGGCCTGTTTAAGTAGTTTATATCTGCTTGATTCAACTTAGGCAGTTTGTGTTTCTCTACAAATTTATACATTTCTGTGAGATTTTTCCATCTTATTTGAGTATAAGTTTTGAAAATAGCTCTTCATAATCTTTTGGTTTTTTATGGAGGTTTGTTGTTATGTTTCCTTTGGCATCTTTTATTTTGTTGATTTGAGTCTCTTCATCAATTTAGCTAGTGGGATGTCAATTTTGTTGATTTTTTTCCCAAAGAACCAGCTTTTTGTTTCAATGACTTTATGTATAGGTTTTTTAGTTTCTATTTCATTAATTCCTACTCTAATATTTACTATCTCTCTCTGTCTAGTAGTTTTAGATTTGGATTTTTCCTGTTTTTCTAGCAGCGTTAGATGCATCATGAGATTATTTATTTGCATTGTTTCTGTTTTCTTTATGTGGATACATAGGCTGTGAGCTCTCCTCTCAACATTGCTTTTGAAATATCTCGGAGGTTCCAATATGATGTAGTTTTATTTTCATTGAATTTTAAGTCATTTCTGTTTTTCTCTATTTCTTAAGTTACCCACATGTTGTTCAGCAGTGTGTTGTTCAGTATCCATGTATTTGTATTTTCTGCAGTATGTTTTGTTATTGAGAGCTAGTTTAATTCCAGTGTAATCAGATAGGATACCAGGATTTATTTCGATCCTTTTGTATTTGTTCAGGCTTGCTGTGTGTCCTAGTATATGGTCAATTTTAGAGAATGTTCCATGGGCTGCTGAGAAGAATGTGAACTGTGTGGCTGTTGGGTGAAATACTTTGTAGAAGTCATTAAGTCCATTAAGTCTATTAAGTCATTTAATTCAGAGACTTCTTTGCTTATCTTTTGTTTGTTTTGTTACACCTGGACTCGAGACCCCGGAAGACCACCAGAGACCACGACCAATACAAACTGTAAGGTCCACTCCTGGATGGCAAGCAGACTCCACCCTCCTCGCAGCAAAGTCTCCACCCAGTACCTGCGTTACCTAGGCAACTGGGACACCTGGAAGAGGTCACATCTGCATCCGCTGAGGTCACATCTGAACTTGATGTGGCCACACCTTTCTCCGCCCATACCCTAGATAAGGCCTAGCCCAGGCCCAGACACTCTTTTGCTGCTCTTTTTCTAGCTCTCTCTGCTCTCTCTCTGCTCTCTCTGCTCTCTCTCTGCTCTCTGCTCTTTTCTAGCTCTTTCCTCTCTCTTTCCTCTCTTTCCCAGCTCTCTCTCATTCCCAGGCCTTTCCCAGCCACGTGGAGTGCCAACCTTGCCTGGTCCCAGCAGGTCTACTGAATAACCTACCCCTTATCTGAATACCATGTGCGTGCTGCTGTTCTTACTCGGCTACCTCTTTTTAAAAACCTAATACAAACTACAAAAGAGTCATTTATTACAAGCTCCAGATCGGTCCTCCACGCACTCGGTAACATGTGACGCTAAGAGGCCCGGAGCATAGAATCAGTACAGTTTTTATAGTATTGAACAAACAACCTTAAGGAAGTGTTACATGAGAAGTTACATGATTGGCTAATATTTTAAGCAAACTAAGCTACACATACATAATTGGTTATTATTAATGCTGACTTGTTGTTGACGGGTACCATCTGGCCACTGGGTCACTGTGTCCCACATGGTCACCCAGTGTTTGGTCGATGCATCTGGAGAAAATTCCTGTGGCTTGCCCAAGGATTATTTATGTCTCAGTTGCCTGGGAATTATTTTCCTTTTTATATCATTTCTGGGTCAAACTCATGGTTATTTTTATTTTTTGTTTTTTGGGTTTTTTTTTGGGTCCGGTCATGGGACCTGAACTCTGGGCCTGGGCGCTGTCCCTCAGCTCTTTAGCTCAAGGCTAGTGCTCTACCACTTGAGCCACAGCGCCACTTCCAGCTTTTTTCTTTTTGCTTATGTGGTGCTGAGGAATCGAACCCAGGGCCTCTGGCATGCAAGGCAAGTGCTCCACCACTGAGCCACCTTCCCAGCCCCTCATGGTTATTTTTATAATCCATACCTCACAAGATGGTTGCTAGTCTGTAATGGAGTTACTTAGGTCTTTATTGTGCCTCTGTAAGCCTTAGACTCTTCAGTTTGACCTGTCCTATGGTGAGAGTGGAGTGTTAAAGCCTCCCACTATTACTGTGTTGGGGGTCTATCATGTTCTATAAGTCTGAGAGTGTTTGTTTAATGTATTTAGATGCTCTATTGTTTGGCCCATAAGTATTAACCATTATGGTTTTCTCTTTATGGATCATTCTCTTTATTAATATGTAATAATCTCTTTTGTCTCTTTCTACTGATCTTAGTGAGAAGTGTATTTTATCAGATAATAGTAATGACTTCTCCAGCCTTCTTGAAGGATGAATTTGCATCAAAGATCTTTTTCCATCCCTTCACTTGGAATTTGTTTATCTTTGATTGGTTGGATTGGTTTGTTGAAATGGTTTGTTGAAATGAAAATGAACCATCCTTATATGTCTTAATTCCTCAATTTTTTTTCAAAGAATGGTAGAAATAACACTTGGTTTTTATTCTTTTTTTTTTGGTTCCAGTCCTGAGGCCTGAACTCTGGGCCTGGGCACTGTCCCTCAACTCTTCAGCTCAAGGCTAGCGCTCTACCACTTGAGCCACAGCACCACTTCCGGCTTTCTTCTTTTTGCTTATGTGGTACTGAGGAATCGAACCCAGGGTCTCACGCATGCAAGGCAAGAGCTCTACCACTGAGCCACCTTCCCAGTCCTCATTTTATTTTGTTATTATGTTCTTAAATAAGGTTGAAAAGTTATTTCTGGATAAAAGCTGAGTTATTCATGATATGTTTTTGAGATTGTTGTGAGCATATTTGGAATTAGTACTTTTGTATCTATTTTAAATTAATTGGTCTCCAGAATTCCATTGTAGTTTCATTCTCTTGAGTTTTAATTGTACCTATTCAAAAAAAGTATTTCTGAAATGAAAGGATTAAGAGAATTGATTAAACAATGGAGGGATAAAAAATGGTTGGTGGATGAAGAGAGTGAATGTTAATAGGAAAAAAGGCTAGGCATTTATGGATAACAAATTGAAGTACAGAGTGAAGAAGACTGAATGAAAATTAGAGTGTCATCTATGCTGTGTTTGACCCTCTGAGGAGATTGACTTCAAACATTGTTTGCTTCTAAGTCAGGAATTTGATTCCTCAATACTTAACACTAGGACTGGGAATGTGGTTTAGTGGTACAGTGCTTGCCTCGTATGCATGAAGCCCTGGGTTCAATTCCTCAGTTCCACATATACAGTAAAGCCAGAAGTGGGGCTGTGGCTCAATCGGTAGAGCACTAGTCAGGAGAAAAATTAGCTCAAGGACAGTTCCTAGGTCCTGAGTTCAAGCCCCAGGACTGGCAAAAAACAAAAACAAAAACAAAAACAAAAAAAAACAGCCTAACACTATCTCTTCTTTTCACTTTCCTGTCACCATTCTAATTTGTTTAAGATTTGATGGCACATTCTTGAAGGATAGTTGAAACAAAAAATTTAAGTTAAAAAGTTTGGCTGGCATAGTATGTCTTCTGTGTGTAGTACTTGTGATATAACATTCAGAGAAAATTGATATTCAAAATATTGATATCAAAATATATTGTGATAAATTGATATCACAATATATCACAATATCAATTTATCACAATATATTTTGATATATCAAAATATTGATATTCAAAATAATCCTGCTTCTCAGATTAAATGATACTTTCCAGGATTAAAATGTACTGGATACCATAATGATATTTGCACATCCATGTTCATTGCTGCACTATTCACAATAGCCAAATTATAGAAACAGCCCAGATACCCTACAATAAATGAGTGGATTAAAAAATGTGGTACCTATACACAATGGAATTTTACACAGTTATTAGAAAGCATAATATTATGTCATCTGCAAGGAAATGGATGGATCTAGAACAAATCATGTTAAGTGAGGTAAGTGAAGGTCAGAGAGAAATGGAGGATGTTTTCTCTCATATGCAGATGCTAGATCTGAAATACATCAAAACATGATAAATTATATAGGACGCTAGGCATACACACACAGTGAGAACAAAGGAGGATTTTTTTTTCTTTTTTTTTTTCTTCTGCTTAGGAACCCAGGGCCTCATGAATGCAAAGCAAGCGCTCTACCGCTGAGCCACCTTCCCAGCCCCAAAGGAGGATATTTTTAGGGGGGAATAAAAGGTGCAATGCCTATGTGCCACTGATCATATAAAATACTATTGAAATGAACTCCAGGAAATTATTTTTACTTTAAAGTAAGGTAGTGGATAAATTAATGACATCTTTATCTTCTTTGACAAATTTTTCTCTAATACTAATAATAATCAAAATGGATGTAAACCAGACTGCAGTGGCTCTTGCCTGTAATCCTCACTAGTCATGAGACTGATACCTTAGAATTGCAGTTTGTAGTCATCCCAGGAGGAAAGTCCATGAGACTCTTTCAATTAACCACCCAAAAATTCAAAAGTGGAGCTGTGGCTTAAGTGGTAGAGTACTAGCTTTGAGCAAAAAAGTTCAGGGACAGAGACCAGCCCCTGAGTTCAAGCCTCAGACACAGCACGTGCACATACACACACTCCCTCCCACCCCACCTTATTATGTGAAATCTATATGACATATTCAATAGTTACTCTATATTTCCCACATTTGTGAATTCATGATACTCTCTAAAACTAGGCTCCAATTGAAGCTTGGGAAATTCCAGAACAAGAAGTATATAATAAACTGAAATGTATAATCAAGATATAGAACATTTAACTTGGATTCCAATCTAGGCAAATGTAATCACATTAGGGTATCATTAACAAACTTTCCACAATTTTGTAAAAGATTTAGATAAAGTAAAGAAAATACAAGAATTTAATCCTACCAAATTGTAAAAGTCATCAGAAACCACCACATATTTGTAGCAAGACCTTTTTGTAGATTTTGCATGTTCTAGTAAGTTTGTTAGACAATTTTCTACAAGAAAATTAGTCTTAAATTTATATGGGTGAAAGGAAACAATGCTTTTTCAAGTAACGAGCTGAAGTGTGGCTCTATGTAAGAATAGATAAATTATACAACATAAAACATATCATAGCCCAGCGCCAGTGGCTCACGCCTCTAATCCTAGCTATTCAGGAGTTCAGGCCCAGAGTTCAAGCCCCACAACCAACAAAACAACAACAACAACAAAAATCACAGTAGTCTTGATTTTAATTTGGTATATATATATATATATTTGGTATATATATATATACTTATATATTTAGATATATAAATATATAATATTTAAATATATTTATATATAAATAAATATTTAAATGTATTTATATATTTATACTTATATAAATATATTTAAATATATTATATATAAATATATATAAAATATATAAATTTATATATTATATATGTGAATATAAATTATATATATTTATATATAATCTTTAAATATATAAATATATATTTATATATATAAATATATACCAAATTAAAATCAAGACTACTGTGATTTTATATGCATCAAATATATATATGTTGCCCGGCGCTGGTGGCTCACGCCTGTAATCCTAGCTACTCAGGAGGCTGAGATCTGAGGATCGCGGTTCAAAGCCAGCCCGGGCAGGAGAGACCCTGAGACTCCTATCTCCAATAAACCACCAGAAAACCGGAAGTGGCGCTGTAGCTCAAGTGGTAGAGCGCTCGCCTTGAGCTGAAGAGCTGAGGGACAGTGCCCAGGCCCAGAGTCCAAGCCCCACGGCTGACAAAAAAAAAAAAAGATCTAATCAAATATATATATGTGTATATCAAGTATATATATATATATATATATATATATATATATATATATAATTAAAATCAAGAAGCCAGATCATTCTAAATAAAATATAGATTTATATTGGTATTTTCACATCAAGTGAATTATCAAGTAACTACCAATTGAGTACTACTAAATTCATGTATTTTCATTTAAAACAAAAAAAGAAAAGAAGCTAGGTGCTAGTGGCTCCTGTCTGTAATCCTAGCTACTCAGGAGGCTGAGATCTGAGGATCATGGTTCAAAGCCAGCCTGGGCAGGAAAGTCCTTATCTCCAATAAATCACCAGAAAACTAGAAGTGGCACACTGTAGCTCAAGTGGTAGAGTGCTAGCCTTGAGCTGAAGAATAGCGGCCCGGGCCCAGAGTTTAAGCCCCACGACCAACAAAAGAAAAGAAAAGCTGGGCACTGGTGGCTCATGCCAGAAATCTTACCTATTCAGAAGGCTGTTTATCATGGCTAAAGCCAGCCTAGATAGGAAAGTCTGTGAGACTTTATCCAATTAACCACCAAAAAACCAGAAGGGAGCTGTAGCTCAAGTGATAGAGCACTAGCCTTGAGCAAAAAATCTCAGGGAAAGTACCCAGGCCCTGAATTCAAGCCCCAGGACAATCACAAAATATAATAATAATAATAATAATAATAATGTGTAATGTCTCCAAATGTAGCCTGCCATACAGAAGAATAAAATTTCTGAAGAGAAATGAATCAGTGTATGTTAATTATGAGAAAAACGAATTCTAGTGAATGTAACTTAATCACATTACAAAAAAAGTTTTTATTGTTTTGTTGTGAAAAAATATGGTCTGCATAATTTTAATGGTATGCATTTTAGGTAGACATAGTTCTTTGTTGCGCTTTAGTAACTTTTTTCTTCACGATATCCTTTTTTGTTGAGACTAGGTATATTGATGAGAACAATGACAAAATTTCCTCAGAAATTAACATACACCAAGTAAGTCCTATGCCTGAGAAGGAGGTTTTAATGGTAAATAAGATAGTCAGAATGTTTGCCAGAAAAATTTAAATATTACTCTATTTATTTTAAAAGAACCGATGTCAAATCTTTGTGAACATAGTGATAAATGCATTGTGGGAATGGGAGGGACTTCTGACAGAATTGAAACTTGAATTATTTAGCATCAAATTTGATACAGGTGAGAGTTGACCCAATGAACATTTGTAAAATTTCCTACATCAATCTGGGACATCTTGGCAGTAGGCAGAGCAGACAATTGGATGGTCTGGACTAGAAAAGATAAGACTTAGGAGCATTCTTTACTTGAAGAACTTTAATTTCACTGTGACAAAACCTCTTTGAACAATTAACATGCACTTTAACAAAAAGGAATGATAGGTCATTGAACTATTTCTTGTCTAGAATGTGGATTTGTGTGTGTACATGGGGCTTGAACTCTGGGCCTGGATACTGTCTCTTAGCTCTTCAGCTCAAGGCTAGGACTCTACCACTTGAGCCACAGCACCGCTTCCACTTTTCTGGTGGTTTATTGGAAATAAGAGTCTCATGGACTTTCCTGCCTAGGCTGGCTTGAACAGCAATCCTAAGATCTCAGCCTTCTAAGTATCTAGGATTACAGGCACAAGCCACCGACACCCGGCAATCATTTATCTTTTTAATTAATATGAGGAATCAAATATGTGAGGAAGGGAGGAAGAGAGAATATAGATAAAAGTTTTATATATGTGTGTGACAGGGGAAAAGGCAACTTGCTGAATCTAGTTTAGGAAGGAAGGAGGGAGAATGTTAGAAGGATGATTATGATCAATAAGTATTTTGTATATAAATGGACTTGTTAAAATGAAACCTCCTTGCACAACTAATTGATGTTAGTGAATAATAATAAAGGCAAACTGAGGAGGAATTTCTCAGGGTGGCTAGTCCTGTTCATATTTCAGTTTTATTTAAAGTTAATATTGTTTTTAAGAAGTACATTTTAAAAGAATAGTGGGGCTGGGAAGGTAGCTCCCTGGTAGAATGCTTGCCTTGCACGCATGAGGCCCAGGATTCAATTCCCTAACACCACATAAGCAGAAAAAGCCAGAAGTGGTGCTGTGGCTCAAGTGGTTGAGTGCTAGCCTTGAGCTGAAGAGCTGAGGGAAAGCATTCAGGTCCCACAACCAATAAAAAAAAAAAAGAATAATATCAAAGCATCTTCTGGATATAGCCTCATGCTGAACCAAGGAAAGATGATGGAAAGGCTGCCACCTATTGGCTTAAGGGATGATGCTGCACAGATTTTTGAATATTAAGCCACTCTAGAAATCTGGATTTACCTTATAGGAAGTTAAAAAGGACAGGACCATTAAGAACAAATGTAGGATGTCTGAACAGATGAGATTTAAAAAAAAAACCACTGAAATGCAAATAAATGATGATGTATTTAGAGAGTGTATTGTAATTCACCTAAATGTGTATAATAAATAATATAACATTTATAGCATAAAATTTCAAATTGATTTTACAGAAGAAACAAAATAAAATGCTGGCCGGGCCCCGTTGGCTACTCAGGAGACTGAGATATGAGGATCTCAGTTCAAAGCCAGCCTAGCAAGAAAGTCTATGAGACTATTAAACACCAGAAAACCAGAAGTGGTGCTGTGGCTCAAGTGGTAGGGTGCTCACCTTGAGCTCAGGACAGCCCCAGGCCCAGAGTTCAAGCCCCACAACTGACAAAAATAAAAAATAAAATCAAGAAACTTGAGAAAAAGAGGATACTATATATATGATACTGTATATGTTTCCTTCTGTTCTAGTTTTCTCAAGATTTTAATCATAACATTGAATTTTCTCAAGGAATTGTCTACATCCATTGAGTTGATCTTGTGATTTTTTTTTTGCCCATTAGTCTATGTGCTATATTATACTTAACTGTTTGTGTGCTGAACCAATCTAATTTCCTTGAATGAAGCCAGCTTGATTATGTGCATGATCATCTTACTGTGTTCTTAAAGTTTGATTTTAACTATTTTGTTGAGAATTTTTGCACTTATGTTGATCAGCATTGCCTTCACTATCTTCCAAAGGTCTAATAAATTGTATTTGTATTCTTTTCTTCTAGAATTTTTTTCATTTTTACCATTATTCCTTCAATGACACAGTGATTATTCAAAAGTGAATTTTTCAGTCTCCATTTGTTAAAGGATTTTCTGTAGTTTCTCTCACTGTCAGTTTCTAGTTTTATACAATTATGGTCTGATGAAAACATCAATAGCCAGGCACTGGTGACTCATACCTGTAATCCTAGCAACTCAAGAGGCTGAAATCTGAGGATCATAGTTCTTTTTGTTGTTGTTGTTGTTGGTCATGGGGCCTGAACTCTGAACTTGGCACTGTCCCTCAGCTCTTCAGCTCTAGGCTACGGCTCTACCTCTTCCATTTTTTTTTCTGCTTATGTGGTGCTGAGGAATCAAACCCAGGGCCTCATGCATGCAAGGCAAGCACTCTATCACTGAGCCACTTTCCCGGCCCCGATATGACACTCTTATCTCAAATAAATTACTCAGAAAAATCCAGAAGTGGCACTGTGGCTCAAGTGCTAGCCTTGATCACAAAGAAGCTCAGGGATAACACCCAGACCCTGAGTTCAAGCCGCAGGGCCAGCAAAAAATAAAATAAATAAAGTTATTTCAAGTTTCTTGTATTTGTTCAGACTTTATGTCCTATTTATTTTGGACAAAGTTTTAAGAGCTGATGAAAAACTTGTGTATTCTGAAGCTCTTGCATGGAATATTCTATAGATATCTACTACATTAGTTTTATTGATAATACCAATTAGTAGCTGACTTTTTTGTCTGCATGATCATTCTATTGGTAAGAGTAAAGTTTCAAAGTCACCCACTATTACTGTGTTAGATTCTGTCTGATTATGTCTAATTCTGTTTCCTTTATAGAAAGTGCATGTGTTTATGTGTGTCTATGAAGATTCTACTGATGAATTGTTTCCTTTATCAATATGAAATGACCTTCTTTGTTTATTTTAATTTAGGGTTGAAGTTCCTTTGCCAGATATGAGTGTAGCTTCTACGGCTTGCTTTTGATCTGAATTTGCTTAGAAAAATCTTTACCTATTTTTTTTTTTTTTTTTGGTCAGTCATGAGGCGTGAACTCTGGGTTGGATGCTGACCTTTAGCTCTTCAGCTCAAGGCTAGCACTCTACCACTTGAGCCAGAGTACCACTTCAGTTTTCTGGTGGTTTATTAGAGATAAGAGTCTCAGAAACTTTCCTGCAGGAGTTGGCTCTGAACCATGACCCTCAGATCTCAGCCTTCTGAGTAGCTAGAATTATAGGCATGAGCCATGGCTGCCTGGCACCATTCTTTTACTTTAAGTTTGTGTTTGTCTTTCTCAGTAAGTTGTGGCAATAAATGGTTTGGTTAGGTTTTTTTTATTTATTCCAGTCTATCAGCTGGCATATTGTAGTCAGATAATTGAGACACTTGCACTCAGAATTATTATTGGAAGGTATGTAAAAATTCCATTATGTTCTTTTGTGATGTTTAATTCTTTCCTACTTTTCAATTGCTTATCTACTCCACTGGTAAAATTTATTTTCCCCATATTCCTGTCAGCCAATGTAATGTGGGAAGCTAATATTGGGAGAATCTAAGTGCCAAGCCAGTCTAGGAAAGAAAAGTCTAAGAGATTTCATCTCCATAGGGGAAACTGGACAGAATAACAATATAAATATGGTCCTAGCAACTAATTATTAAAACTAGATTATAGCTCAAGTGTGTGCCCAGGAAGCAGGAGTCTATCCTAAAAGTAATCAGTGAGACCCAGGGCTGGCTGGATATATGGCCCAGTGGTATATTGCAGCCTAACAGGCACAAAAGCCTTGGATTCAAACCCTAGTACCACCACCATATACACACACACACACACCCACACACACACACACACACACACACACATACAGCTACTTTTTCTTAGAATGTCAATTTGATGATTTCCAAAATAAGTCTTAATCCTAAAGTTATACTTCCAGAGGCATGACAAGGGACTGGGAATGTGGCCTAGTGGTAGAGTGCTTGCCTAGCATTCATGAAGCCCTGGGTTCAATTCTGCAGTACCACATAAGCAGAAAAAGCTGGAAGTGGCGCTGGGGCTCAAGTGGTAGAATGCTAGCCGTGAGCAAATGAAGCTCAGGGACAGTGCCCAGGCCCTGAGTTCCAGCCCTAGAACTGGCAAAAAGGAAAAACAAAAACAAACCAAAGGCATGACAAGAATGGAAATAAGTTGGAAATTTTTACATCTCACAGATACAGATTTTAATCTACATGCATTGACAGATGTGTGTGAGTAAATGATCAAGAAGGGAAAAAAGATCAAATGTGAGGCTAGTGTTGCTTTTTGTCAGCAGAGGGCAATGCTCTTCAACATAAATTACTTTTACAGAGGATTTTTTTTTTTTTTGGTTTGTTGTTTTTCAATGGTCCAATTAAATGTTATAAATCCATATTTTGATCTTTTAACCTAATTTCTCTTTTTTCTCCAAAATTTACTATTCCTGAAGAGAATAATGTCTCTCTCTAAATCATTGGTCTACTTCTCTATTTTTATGATCAAAATTGGCTATTTAATCCAAACTTGTTTGTGCCCCTGTGGATTTAAATTCAGGGCCAGGGACCTTTCCCTTAGTTTTTTTGTTCACAAGGCTGGTGCTTCCACTTCTGGCTTTTTTTCTGGTTAATGGGAGATAAGAGTTTCACAGGGTCTTTTCCTTGTGAGGATGGGTAAAAAAAAAAATCTCAATGCTCAAATCCCAGCCTCCTGAGTAGTTAGGAATATGTATATGTATGTGTGTGTGTGTTTGTATGTGTGTGTAGATAGATAGATAGATATAGATATAGATAGATAGATAGATAGATAGATAGATAGATAGATAGATAGATAGATAGATAGATAGATAGATAGATAGATAGATAGATAGATAGATAGATATAGATGAGCCACCAGCGTCTGGCACAAACCTAACTCTTAAACCCCTGTAAACTCTTAGTTATTAGGCACTTAGATGCATAGCTGATTTTTTTTTTCCTTTGCTGTGCAGAAGCTTTTTTAGCTTGATGCAATCTCATTTGTCAATCCTTCCTTCAATTTGGTGACCTAGTAGAAGTCTATTCAAGAAGTTACCGCCTATATTAATAAATTGTACTGTTTTCTTCACTCTAGCCTGTGCATGTTTCAAAGTTCCAGGTTTTACACTAACATCTCTGAGACAGGAGTCCAGTTTCTGTCTTCTGTATGTGGATACCCAGGTTTCCCAGCACCATTTGTTGAAGAAGCTATGTTTTCCCAACATGTATTTTGAGCAACTTTGTTAAAAAAAAAAAAAAAAACAGGTATCTGTTGGTGTATGGATTCATTTCTGGGTCTTCTAATCTGGGTCTGTTTTTGTGTCAGTACCTTACTATTTTTGTTATGACCCTGATGGCTGTAGGCTTGTCATATGTAGCATATAATCTGAAGTTCAGTTTTTTTTTTCTTCAAATTTTTTATTGTGATTTCACAGTATTGTGGGATAGTGATTCTCAGTTAAAGTCACAAACACATTCTAACTTTCCTGGAGCAAATTGTCTATCACAGTCTATAACATTTATGAGTTCTATGGGCTTTGCGAAACAGTTATTTCTTCCACATTGGGTGATATGTACATTTCTTTTGTTTTGCATAGCATCAGCTGTTCCCTCTTTCCCACTTGTTCCCTCCCTCCCATCGCTGCCATTGAGTTGCTTAGTTCATTTTGGTCAATGTCCAGTGCAGCTGATGGGTCCCACTATTTTATGTTTTTCCCTGATTCCCTCTAGTTCTGTGCCATCTTCCTGGTTCCCCTCTGGTGTACACATATATATGTGATCAGCAGCATGGGGTTATTTAGTAGTGATTCAACCAGATGAATGAAAGTCCTTTGTTTCTTAAGTCCTGTTAATTTTGTTGTATCACCTAACATTTTGGATTTAACATCCACTTATCAGGGAGACCATGTGCCGTTTGTCTCTTTGTACTTGGCTTACCTCACTCAACATGATTTCTTCTAGCTCCATCCATTTCCCTGCAAATGCCATTATTTTGTCATTTCTAATGGCTGCATAATATTCCATTGTGTATAGATCCCACAATTTTTGGATCCATTCATCTGTGGTGGGACATCTGGGTTGTTTCCATATCCTGGCTATTGTGAACAGTGCTGCAATAAACAGGGAGTGAAGTTCAGTATTGTGAGACTTCCAACATTGCTTTCTTTAAAACTCAAGATTGCTTTGGCTACTCATGGCTCTATGCTTCCCTATTAATTTTATGATTTGTTTTCTATCTCTGTAAAGAATGACACTGGAATTTTGATAGATATTGCATTGAATTTTTAGATTATCTTTGGCAGTGTGGCCATTTAACAATAATGATTCTACCAATCCATTAACATGAGAGGTCTTTCCATTTTCTGGTCTCTTCTTCAATTTTTCTTCAGAGTTTTATAGGTTTAATTCTAGAGATCTTTCTCCTTGGTTAAGTTCATTCTTAGAGATTTTGCTTTGTTTTTTTATTTTTTTGGTAAGTCGTGGGGCTTGAACTCACAGCCTGGGCACTGTACCTGAGCTTTTTTGCTCGAGTCTATCTCTCTACCACTTTGATCCACAGCACCACTTCTGGTTTTTTGTTTTGTTTTGTTTGTCGTGGGCACTGCCCTTGTGCTCTTCGGCTCAAGGCGAGCGCTCTATGGCTGAGCCACAGCACCACTTCTGGTTTTCTAGCGGTTTATTGGAGATAAGAATCTCACGAACTTTCCTGCCCGGACTGGCTTTGAACCGCGATCCTCAGATCTCAGCCTCCTGAGTAACTTGGATTACAGGCATGAGCCACTGGCGCCCCGCTCTACTTCTGGTTTTCTAGTGGTTAAATGTAGATAAGGGTCTCATGGACTTTCCTGCCCAGGCTGGTTTTGAACCATGATCCTCAGATCTCAGCCTCCTTAGTAGCTAGGATTACAGGCATGAGCCACCAGCACCTGGCTCAAAAGTTCTGAATTTTTATCAAAGACTTTTCCTCCCTCAATTAAGATAACCATAGGATTTTCTTTATTCTTTTCATTTTTCTTGGGAAGTGGGGTCTGTATAAGGACAGGACCGGGGTTTTTTGCTCAAGGCTAGCATTCTACCAGTTAAGCCACACCTCCGCTTCTGGCTTTTTGCTGGTTGATTGGAGACAAGAGTCTCATGGACTTTTCTACCCAAGATAGTTTTAAACCACTATAATCCTCAGATCTCAATCTTCTAACTAGTTAGAATCATAGGGA
Source organism: Dipodomys spectabilis (assembly GCF_019054845.1). NCBI lineage: Eukaryota > Metazoa > Chordata > Mammalia > Rodentia > Heteromyidae > Dipodomys > Dipodomys spectabilis. The sequence goes on along the minus strand of NW_024870855.1, from coordinate 13,859,122 downwards.
TGAGCCACAGGCACCCCACTGATTATATGATTCTTGTTCTTGATTATGTTAATGTAGTATATTACTACAGATATATATTATTGGTTTATATATGGTTTTTTTGGGGTCCGGTCGTGGGGCCTGAACTCTGGGCCTGAGCGCTGTCCCTCAGCTCTTCAGCTCAAGGCTAGCACTCTACCACTGGAGCCACAGCGCTACTTCCGGCTTTTTTCTTTTTGCTTATGTGGTGCTGAGGAATCGAACCCAGGGCCTCATGCATGCAAGGCAAGCGCTCTACCACTGAGCCACCTTCCCAGCCCTGGTTTATATATGTTTAACTAATTTTTCATACCTGGAATGAAATCAACTTGACAATGTTGTACGATCTTTCTATTACTTGTTGAATTCTGTTAGCATGTGTTTATTTTATTGAACATATTTGTACCTATGTTTGTCAAAGAGATTGTTGTATAGTTGAGATTGCTTTTAATAGTATAGCATTCTCTTGCAATGAAGAATCCAATGTATATCCTACAACATTTAGAGAAGGAAGGTGTGGGTTGGGGAGGGATGTTGATGAGAATGTTGAAAGGATTGACATTGATCTAGATATACTCAAACTGCTTTATTAAATGGCAACTCCTTTGTATAACTTCTTTTAAAAAATTAATAAAAAGAGGGCTGGGAAGGTGTCTTAGTGGTAGAGTGCTTGCCTTGCATGCATGAGGCCCTGGATTCGATTCCTTAGTACCACATAAGCAGAAAAAGCTGGAAGTAGCGCTGTGGCTCAAGTGGTAGTGTGCTATCCTTGAGCTGAATTGCTGAGGGACAGCGCCCAGGCCCATGACTGACAAAAAATAAATAAATAAAAATAAAAATTAATAAAAAGAAAACAATAGTTCCTTCTCATAATAATTCTGCCAATCTATGAACACTGGATGCCCTCCCATTTTGCAGTGCCTTCTTCAAATTATTGTCTCCTTTAGGTTTTATAGCTTTCAGTGTGAGAGTCTTTTAACTCCTTTGTCAAGTTTATATTTACTTTCTTTAGGCTATCATAAATGAAGTTCTTTTCCATATTTCCTTTCACCTATTTATTATTGGTATGTAGAAAAGCTACTGATACTTGAATGTTGATTTTATAGCTTGCTGTATGATGCCAAACATGTTTACCAGGTCTAGGAGTTTTTGGTAGAAATCTTTAAAGTCTTTTATATGTATAATCAAATGCTCTGCAAAGAAAAATAATTGACTGCTTCATTTCCTATTTAGGTCTGTTTATTCTCTCTCTTGCCTTCTTGCTCTGGCTAGAAATTCCAGTACGATGTTGAATAAGAGTAAGGCACTCTTGTCATATCTTTACTTTAGTGAAAATGATTCAGTTTTCTCCATTTAGTATGATATTGACTATAGATTTGTCATGTATAATATTTATTTTGCTGAGATTCCTTCTATTCCTAATTTTTCAAAGCTTTTTATCATAAAAGGATGTTAAATATTGTCAACAGCCTTTTCTACATCAGTTGAGATGATCATATGTTTTTGTCCTTCATTATGTTTATGTTATATATTACATTTACTGATTCATGCACATTAAACCACCCCTTCCCTTAATCACTGTCTATGTTTACTATGTTGTTAAACTTGGCTTGCAAGTATTTTATTGAGAATTTTTGCATCTATCTTCATCAAAGTTCCAATGTTATTCTTTATAGAAATAGAAAAAAATCTATCTTAAAATTCATATGAAAGCAAAAAGATCCCAAGTAACAAAAATAATCCTGAGCAAAAACAGCAATGCTAGAGGTAGACATCAAATTATGCAACAGAGCCATAGTAACAAAAACAGCATGGCACTTGCACAAAAACAGACCTGAACCCTGATGGAACAGACTAAAACCCATTATGCTAACAAAAACTTTTTGTTGTTGTTGTTGTTCGTGGGGCCTGAACTTGGGTCTAGACACTGTCCCTCAGCTCTTTCAGCTCAAGGCAAGCACTCTGCCACTTGAGCCACAGCACCACTTCCAGCTTTTTCTGCTCATGTGTGTTGAGGAATCTAACCTAGGGCCTCATGCATGCAAAGCAAGCACTCTACCACTGAGCCACCTTCCCAGCCCCGTAACAAAAACTTTTCAAATACAATAAACTAATAAAAATTGAGAGAAAATATTTATAGCAGGTGAAAGGTTCATTAGTCTCAAAGTGCTCCCATTTGAGAATAAAACTCCTTATAACTTGTAACTCCGTTAGTTTTGAACATAAGTTACACACTTCTTTGAATTACCGGTAGGCCCATAAAGAGAAATACATATAGGAACCTGCAAATCAGAGTGTTCCTTGAACAGTAGTTACGTGCTTCATTGCATTATAGCTCATTGGGCCCATACAGAAGTGTCTTCACATGTGAAAGAAGCTTCAGTTCCTGAGTGCTTTCACAGAATGGGAGACAATTTACATGTAAGCCAACTAAGCTGCTTTTCCCCCCTTTGTCTCAGCAAAGCAAAATTTACTTTTGCAGAATAGTGCGCCATCAGCCAAAACTCTGGCCAGCAAGCACACAGAGCAGGCAGGCTGCTACCCTATTTGTCCCTAACAGAGCAGGCCCTGCCCATCTGCTTATGTTGGTTGAGCTCAGGTTCACTCTCTGGCCATGATTGGCTGGTTTGAATAAGGTAAGATGTATTTGCATCAGGTGACCATTAAAAGATTTTGAAATACGATTACACAAGCAATTTCAAAATGCGCCCATACCCTCTGCAATTTCTTAAACAATCTGAGGTGTGTCTCCTAAGGTGGGTCTTAATTCCATTTTGGAAAAGCCAGATTAAGACGAACCTAAGGTTTCAAAAATCCTTTGTTATCCCAAAGCAGTTTCTCTTTTCCTAAAGTACAGTCACACCACCTGGTCATAGCATAAAGTTTTCTTTCTTTTTTTTTTTTTTTTTTTGGTCCTGTTGTGGGCCCTGAACTCTGGGCCTGGGCGCTGTCCCTCAGCTCTTCAGCTCAAGGCTAGCGCTCTACCACTTGAGCCATAGCGCCGCTTCTGGCTTTTTTCTTTTTGCTTATGTGGTGCTGAGGAATCGAACCCAGGGCCTTGAGCATGCAAGGCAAGCGCTGTACCACTGAGCCACCTTCCCAGCCCCTTTTCTTTTTTTTCTTTTCTTTTTTTTTTGTGTGTCAGTTATAGGGCTTCAACTCAGGGCCTCGGCTGTCCCTGCACCTCTTTGTGCTCAAGGCTAGCACTCTTCCATTTGAGCCAGAATGCCATTCCAGGTTTGTTTGTTTGTTTGTTTGTTTGTTTTGGGGGGTGAGTAGTTAATTGGAGGTAAGAGTCTTACAGGGACTACTTTTCTGGGAGACTTTTCTGCCAGGCCTAGCTATGAACCTTGATCCTCAGATCTCAGCCTTCTGAGTACCTAGGATTACAGACATGAGCCACTGGCACCGGGCAAAACAGGAACTTTTAAGCAACACACTTTGATAGAAAAGACCGTTTTTCTCACAACTTCCCCCAATTAGCTGATTTTAAAATAGCACTTGCACACTTCCTTGAATTACAGCACATCAGACCATAATGAGCAATATGATACAGAACCCTACTTCATACAAATGTCTTTTGGTGTAGATGTAGATCAGTTAACTCTCCACATAAAAATACTCTGCTGTTGGATTTGAATGGTACAAAGTGATTTCTTGGCCTTCAGAGTAACAAAAGCCAGGGCAGTACTTGACTGTTATGGACCAACAGACTGCAAAAACTATAGGGCTCTTAAAAAACACTTAGAAAACTAGTGAAACATGCAAATTCCTGGGCCCCACCCCTGAGGGCTTTGTGTTTACAGGGACTTCCAGGAGGCTCTTATGCAGGCAGTCAATGGACCATACTTGGAGATACCCTGGGGTTTCCACAACTTCCAGACTCACCATATCCAAACAGGACCAGGCTTCTTCCTGAGGTTGCTGGGTACCATTCTGGGAAAAGCCTTTCTGATCTTACTAAATTTTACTCTACAAAGAGAAGATCTTATGAAGTTGTTAGCTTATCCCTACTGACATCTCCAGACTTGGAGGACAAATGGCACTCCTCCAAACACACACAAGTGACAGAAGCAAATTTCTCTTGATTCCAAATCCTGGCTTCTTATCACAGGATTTGCTCTAGTGACATATGGGGAGCAATAATAGGAGATGTCAAGTGTATTTGGTCACAGGAAAGAAATAAAGGTATTGCAAAGGGCCCAGTATTCCTCAGATTGAATCTAGACTCCAGGAACTTCACTGCATTTTCCATGAGATAGTTGGCCAGTGGAAGATCTCACTACCAAACCACAGAAGCAGATTTCATTATATAATAAATCAGGATGTGCTTGTTTCTTTGTTTCTTACATATGTGTACCAGGGGACCATAAACTGCACGAGGGACAATATCTTCCTGTCCTGCTCCTCTGTTATCCCATGCTTAGCACAGTTTTGGCTTTCCAGAAACCTATGTGGAATGAATGAAGAGTGAAGTGAGGAGAGAAAAAAGACAATGTTACTCTTTTTCCTCAAGAGTGTGCATAAACTGCTTTGCTTAAATAATTCATTCATGTATTGAGAGGCAAGCAATACAAATTGGAGCACCTACCTCACAAGGGCCCATGCTTCCTGCCTTTGTCCTCACCTCTCCAGAATTTGTCGGTCAATCTCATAGATTCCCAGGGAGTAGTTACTATTCCCAGGGAATAGTAACAGGACTGGGTAGATGGTGCAGTTTCCCTGCCCCCACCCCTGGATGGCTTTTTAGGAAGTATCATCAGCATACAGGAAACCGCGGGTCACAGCAGCACATGAGGCAAAATAACACATGCGATGGCCCCTTCCTGCTTGCTGTATAATTTCCCACCTAGAGTAGGCACTGCCTGGTGGAAAGAGTTGCTTCTAGCAAAGGTCAGAAACAGACTACTCCATTACAGTGGCCTGGAAGCAGGAAGCTATTTTATATATCTCCAGGCAGTAGTGACAGGCAGGCAGCATTGTTCAAATGAAGTCACCTGCATCTACATCCAGCCTCCCAGACATATGTTCTCAGAATTATAGGAACACTCTGGGTTTATATAATCCTAATTGGTACCTGTGTCTAGTTTCCAGGTTCATGCTTTCTGTGCAGTACTGTTCAGACACACTTGCTTTCTCCTTACACGACATGGACACCGCCTAACATGGTTCTTCATCTTCCAGACTCCAGGGAATATAGAGTGGCATTCTCTTATTTCAAAATTTATTTATTTATTCTCTTATTTCAAAACTTCTCATTTCAAAAATTGGAATGGGAATTTGGATTTGAGAAAACTGCATTTGCTTTTGATACTCTCTCCATGTCTAGCTGGATTAGATTCTAATTGAGACTGTAGTTTACTTTTAGCACCTTTTTGTAGCAAACTCTACATTGATCTCAGATCCTCAAGTCATTTTATTTATTTATTTATTTTTTAATATTTTTTTTTATTGTAAAGCTACTATACAGAGGGTTACAGTTCCTCAAGTCATTTTAATGTGATATAAAGACACAAATGGACTCAATGTCCAAGATGGGTCTTACATCTGGAGTAATGATGAGAATCAAATTCATTCCTTGGCTTACCTGGTCTTCCTGTGAAACTGAATGCAGCTGTGGGTATGGTCTATGATGGTTGCTGGCCACTAGACTGGAACAGCTGCCTCCTAATAGTACCAGCTCCTCTCTGGGTATTATCTTTCCCCATCACGCCTGCAGCTGGTCTTGTGCAGAATGCAGAATGCAGTGCTAATGCTGTTCAAGCTGCCAGCAGGATGGCAGCTTACCAACAACTTCTATTTATAGAGAAGGCATTCCTTGGGTGTACACAGTGCCCTTGGCCTGCTACATAGGGCAGAGTCTCTAACAGACAACAAAGGGTAGGACTGAGAATCTCTGGCCAACAAGGGTTTTGTTCTGCCACTAACAATAGATAGCAGGCCTAGTGGGATTCAGATAAGTTGACTTCTCTCTCCACATTTCTTGCCATAGGCTACCACATCCAGGAATAGTATGAAGTCTTAAGTTGGGATTTTGAAAAACATATTGTTACCAATAGACTGTAAATGCAGCAGACTCAGTAAGAAAAAGGCAACAAGGGTTATTACTTTGTTATGACTGCCTGTGTCTTTGGAGCAATGAAGTTGCCAAGGGCAGTAAAATAGGCAAAAATGGCCTATGCAGAGCTACAGTCATAGTCAGGTTACCCTTCTTTGCCCCAATCCAGCCTACCCTAGGCTCCTTCAGCTTCCCAAGCCTAGCTGATGGCAGCCAAACCTCACAAGGAAGCTATCTAGGCTAGTTAAAAAGGCTGAGATCTGAGGATCAAGGTTCAAAGCCAGCCGGGGCAGGAAAGTCTGTGAGACTCTTATCTCCAATAAGCCACCAGAAAACCAGAGAGAGTGGCTCAATTGGTAGAGCGCTTGCCTTGAGCTGAAGCACTCAGGGACAGCACCCAGGCCCAGAGTTCAAGACCCATGACCACCACCACCAACAACAACAACAAAAAAAAAGCAGAGAGGGCTGGGCACCCGTGGCTCACACGTGTAATCCTAGCTACTCAGGAGGCTGAGACCTGAGGATCACAGTTTGAACCAAAGAAAGACACATCTCAGAGTCCTCAAAGTTTATGGTACATTCTGCATTGAGTAATAATTTGCCCAAACCATGAAATCTCTTCTGTCCCAGACCTTTTGGTTCTGACTTTTCTGAAACATTATATTATTCATTCTGTCTGTTGACCTGATAAATTTCCATTCTGACTCATGCAATAAAACTCTTTTCTGACATCATGATGCCAAAACCCTGCCTTGTCAATAGATGGTTTTTTGTTCTCAACTATGGACAGGATTTGGCTGGTTTAATAATTGGTAACTTGCAAATATGACTAATCAGTGGAAGCCTTTAAACTGGTCTGCTCTTGCATTATTACTCATTACTGCTAATTGCCCAATGTGTCTGATATGCCAGTCAGCTGTTTAATGAATGATGTAATGCCTGGATCAGAAACAACATATTTAAGTTCAAAGGAACCTGGTTTTAAGTGTGAGGTTGCACAGTTCTCCATCCTGCCATCAGCATGTTTACATTTTGAAGAGATTTAAAGAGGAAGAATTAGATTCCAAAGATCGAAGATCATATGACTTTTGTGTATGTGTGTGTGTGTGTGTGTGTGTGTGTGTGTGTGTGTGTGAACTTGGGGCCTGGGTGCTGTCCCTGAGTTTTGTTTTTGTTTTTGCTCAAAAACAGTGCACTACCACTTGAGCCATGATTCTACTTGGTGGTTAATTGAAGATAGTCTCAAGGACTTTCCTGCCTGGGCTGGCTTTGAACCATGATCTTTGAACCGTGAGCTAATTTTCTGGAATAGCTAGGATTATAGGGATGAGCCACTGGCACACAGCTGACTCTTTTTGATTCTAAGGAAATTTGCTCTGAATCCTGGGCTTAGCATGTTTTCTGTGAAAAATTCATTTATGAGAAAAACTCTCAGAACTGTTCCAAATTGCATGTTTTTATTCTGGCAAAGCAGTATTTGTCCAAAAGCATAGTAATCAGTAGGGTAAACCTTACCATTTGTAAAGTGAAGTTTCAAGAAACCATGATTCATGGAACTATGTGAAGGAAAGAAAAAAGAAAACAGGAAAAGAGAAACAGAGGGACTAGGAGTGGAGGGTTAGGGCTATCGCAATACGTGCATGATTGCAGGAAACACAATGTTTTCAGTGAGCCGAAGAAAAGTTATAGACTTAGCCCCCCTGAATGGCACACTTCTGCTATCCAATCTGTAGCCTTGTTTAATTAAAAGCAAAACTAACTTTAAGCTTCAAAAACCCAACAATCGGATAGCTATATGAGCTGTTTGATTTGAAGAAGTGGCAACAGCCCACTGTCCTCCAGAGCTGGCCCACAGAATATTTTGGAAAGACTTTCATGACAGTTGGATGCAATACATGCTTTCATGAGGAAGAAATGAAAAAAGGGTAAGGAGGAGGAAGAGACACAGGAGAGGAAGAGGAAGCACAAAGGAAGAGGAGAAGGAGGAGAAGAAAAAAGAGGAGGAAGAAGAAGTCCAGGAGGAAGAGCAGCAGTCACATGTTCAATTCTTTTGTGAATGTCAAGTTTTTATTCACCGGTTCTAACACAGCCTCTAATATTTACTCTAATTTGAGTATTTCGGAAATACCCAAATTCTAGTTTGTGAAAAGTCTTAGCAATTTGTTATAAAGGACACATGTTTTCATTTTGGTACAAAGTTGATTTACTGAATTATCCCCACCAACATTATTCATGCTGTCTACTTATGTGCGGCTCTGCCATCCTCTTGGCAGTCTCTCCTACCACATGGCATTCAGCACAGCCCTGGCCCTGTGCCCAGGCTGCCCTACCAGGCCCACATCAGAATGGGTGCTGAAGGAAAGAGAGACGGAATTATCACAGTGTTTAAGAGCTTCACATCTGGAACAAGAAAGACCTGAGTTCATCTCATATGTGAGCTTACTATATGAACCTCCAGTTCTAAATAAATCTTGACAGTAATATGAACTTATTAATGTTACTGCCGTTTTTTCCTGTGGCACTATGATCAAATCCAGGGCCTTTCACATCCTAGGCAAACACTCTGTCACTGAGCTACTTATGAAGAGCTTGTTTTAAAGCTTTGATGAGATCCTGAATACCAAGAATTAGCTCTGTACATGGTATATATGGTTCCTGTTATTACTGTCCATCTTCTTCATGGTAGGTTTATTATTAATAGGGGTGGTTTTAAAGAACAGTTTTCAAATTAATTAACAAATTAATTAGTTTCTAGGTCCATTAACATCATTAATTTTTATTTTTGCTCCAGTCGTGGGGCCTGAACTCTGGGCCTGGGCGCTGTCCCACAGCTATTCAGCTCAAGGCTAATGCTTTACCATTTGAGCCACAGCGCCACTTCCGGCTTTTTTCTTTTTTCTTATGTGATGCTGAGGAATCGGACCCAGGGCCTCATGCATGCAAGGCAAGTGCTCTACCACTGAGCCACCTTCCCAGCCCATCATCATTAATATTTGTATTTGTGCTGTCCAGTACAATGTAGTAAGTGGCCTCAGATATGCTGAACATTTCAAATTTGTCTAAAAGAGTGACTTTTCAAGTTTAATTCATTTAAAGTCATCCATGTGTGGTCTGTGGCTACTGTATTCGGTAGCATAGTTTTATGAGATTAAAATTGCCAACTGTATATGAAAAGAAGTAAGAACTGTAACAGGATCATTAAAAGAAAATAGAATGGGCTGGGAATGTGGCTTAGTGGTAGAGTGCTTGACTCACATGCATGAAGCCCTGGGTTCCATTGCTCAGTACCCCCACATAAACAGAAAAAGCCAGAAGTAATGCTGTGGCTCAAGTGGTAGGGCGCTAGCCTTGAGCAAATGAAGCTAAGAAACAGTGCCCAGACCCTGAGTTCAAGCCCCAGAACTGACAAAAAGAAAGAAAGGAAGAAAATAGAAGGAAGCATTGAGCTTATAGGATTGAACAAGACAGACAAAGCAAAATTTCTCATGTGTGTTCAACATAATTCTTATTATGCTCTTTAGCACAAATACAAAGAAAATATGAAACATCTATAAACTTAAGAACTCAAGTAGTCCATTTCCAATAGACAAATTGTTAGGCAAATTGCAATTACGCCGAAATGAAAGAGATTGGATTTGACTTGGAATCTGAAAACATAAAGTGATTATCATTTGGTAAACAGTTATGAAGAACAGAATTGTATTCGCAGCCGCTGTCTCTTGTTCGCAGAGCTCCAGCCGAAGGAGAAGCGGGGGTTGTGGCCGCTCCGCCATGGCTCGCACCAAGCCTACCGCCCGCAAGTCCACCAGGGTCCAGGCGCCCAGGAAGCAGCTGGCGATCAGCACGCCCTCCACCGGAGGGGTGAAGAAACTGCACCGCTACAGGCCTGGTGCTGTGGCACTACCAGAAGTGCACCGAACTTCTGATTTGCAAGCTCCCTTCCCAGCGTTTGGTGCGAGACATTGCTCAGGACTTCAAAACAGACCTGCGCTTCCAGAGCCCAGCTGTTGGTGCTTTGCAGGAGGCAAGTGAGGCCTATCTCGTTGGCCTTTCTGAAGATACCAATCTGTGTGCTATCCATGCCAAGCCGGTGACTATTATGCCAAAAGATAGCCAGTTAGCACGCCGCATACGTGGAGAACATGCTTAAGAATCCACTAAAATGGGAGGCATTTCATTCTCAAAGTCCCTCCCCATCCCCTTTTCTTGTTATCAGTAGTTCTGAATGTTAGATTTTTTTTTCCCCCATGGGGTCAAAAGGTACCTAAGTATATGATTACCAGTGGCAAAATAGGGGACAGAAATCAGGTATTGGCAGTTTTTCCAATTTCATTTGTGTGTGAATTTTTAATATAACTGTGAGGATATAAAGCATTAATGCAAGTCAAAATGTTTCAGCAGTTCAACTTTATAACAATTATAAATCTGTTGAATTTTTCTGGACAATGCCAGCATTTGGATTTTTTTTTAAAAAATAAGTAAATTTCTTATTGATGGCAGAAAAAAAAAACAGTTATGAAGAACAAATGAGGGTGTGTCAAATCTGATCACTGAGCCCCAACAGTGTGGAAGTCTCCTGGAGGCCCTCCTTAGAGTTGCACCTGTGCCAGTATGAACTATTGCTGGTGGGGGGGGGGGGGGGAGGTTCGGAGTGCAATGAATAGGAAGCAGTATCTGTGTAGCTCATTGCTGAGCTGGCAATGGACTTCCTTGTTGGCAACCTAACGAAAAAGCCCATATGGGGAGAAATTAATAAAATTGTCATGTGTTTTATTCATATTGGCAGCATCTAAGATACAGGAATAGAGGGTGTTTGTTCAGTAATAACTCAAATGTGCCATGGTATTATGAGAGAAAGTCTAATGTCTGTGGTACATTTAAATAATGAGAAAATGAGAATCCAGAGAGTCGAGTTCACAATAGAAAAATACTGCTTCAAAAACCACTGATTGCTGAGCACAAGAGTCTCAGGCCTATAATCCTAACTGCTTAGGAAGCTGAGATCTGAGGATCATAGTTCAAAGCCAGCCTGGCCAGGAACATCATTGAGACTCTTATCTCCAAAAACAAACAAACAAACCAGAAGTGGAGCTATGGGTCACTTGGTAGAGCACCAGCCTTGAGCACAAAAGCTCAGGGACAGTGCTCAGACACTGAGTTCAAGCCCCAGGACAAGTATAAAACAAAACAAAAAAAAACCACTGATTTTCACATCGCACTTAATATTTAGCCATAGGAGTTAAATGACCTGCCCAGGTCACACAACTCTAAAGACCAGAATTCTTATCACAGCCATGGAATTTGGGTAGAGTTTGGCTGATGCCAAAAGCTTCAGATTTCTTGTTTAGAAAGGCTTAAAATCATAAGATGGTAGACAGGGGAAGGGAAAAAACAAAATGTTTAAATAGGGATACAGGTTGACCCATTGTAACAATGAGATGTACAAGACATTTGAAAAATGAACTTTACAATTTAGGCAGGGGGCAGAGGGGGAGGGAGTGTAGTGTGGAAGTGGGAGAGAAGGGATGGTAGGGGAAAAACAAAGGAGGAGGCAACAATGCTTGATAAGAAATGTGCTCATTACCTTGCTCATGTAACTATAATCCCTCTGTACAGTATTTTCACAATAAAAAACATATTTTAAAAAAGATGGTAGACAGGAACAGTCAAGACTTCCTTTCCATCCTGGCAGAAGAGACTCTGTCAAGATCTTGTGTTAGTTATAACACGTACTGGCCAACTGGACCAAATTCAGACAGCTTCAGAAAATAAAGTTTTGTTGCAACAAAGCTACTTCCAATTATCTTTTGCTGTCTTTGTACATCAATGGCACATTGAATAGTTGTAATAGAAATTTAATAGTTGCAATAGAGACCATGTGTCCTTCATGCCCAAAACTCCACCCTAGCTTACTTAGAGGATTAATAAGTTTTTCTTTTTTTTTTTTTTTTGGGTCCAGTCATGGGGCCTGAACTCTGGGCCTGGGCGTTGTCCCTCAGCTCTTCAGCTCAAGGCTAGTGCTCTACCACTTGAGCCACAGCACCACTTCTGGCTTTTTTCTTTTTGCTTATGTGGTGCTGAGGAATCAAACCCAGGGCCTCTGGCATGCAAGGCAAGCGCTCTACCACTGAGCCACCTTCCCAGCCCAGGATTAATAAGTTTTGCTGACTCCTGCTCTAAAGGGCTCCAATTCTACAATATATTAGAGACAAAAAGGGACTTTAGTAGATGCCAGAAAGGTTTGTGGTTTTTGGCAATTGTGCACTAGTTTAGTGAGAGATGAAAAAGTTTAAGCAACATTAGCCCTTAGAAAAGAGAAATAATGAATTAATTTGTCAAATCCTTCTTAAACAGCACAAACTTTCATTCTTTAAAACCAAAGTCTGACTTCCTTGTTCTTGCTTCTCTTCCAGTTTCAGTTCCTTATTGTGGGTCTGGATACAAGTGACTTCTACAATATTAAACAACTCAAATTAATTAAATTTTTCTGTAGGTCTTGATGAAACAGTAACATGTTTTCTATATTGGCAACTAGATGAGCATTGAATATTAAAATAGTTACTTTTTGTAAATTATTTCATTTAGATTCTTTTGATTTGAACATTCTATATACATGTATTATGTGTAATTTGTCAGTGCCAGTACTGGGGCTTGAACTCAGGGCCTGAGCATTGACCCTTAGCTTTTACTGTTCAAGAATGGCACTCCACCAGCTTTTTGGTTCCTTGCAGATAAGAATCTCACACATTTCCTGTTCGTGTTGGCTTTGAACTGTGATCCTCAGATCTTAGCCTCCTGTGTAGCTAGGAATACAGGAGTGAGTCACAATTTAATTTTTGGAAGAGATAGATAGATAAATACATACATACATACATACATACTTTTAATTCTTGTACTTTTAACATTTATTCATATAATTGAATGAAAAGATTAAAATTCCATACAACTTGAAGATTGCTATATCTATTTTTATAACATTTTGAGCATTGCCATCAATGAAATAAAATACTAGTTTCTCATGTATTATGGTAACGATATTTTTTGGTTTAGGTAACAATAGAAACAATATATATATTTTTTTTTGTCAGTTGTGGGGCTTAAACTCTGGGCCTGGGCGTTGTCCCTCAGCTCTTCAGCTCAAGGTGAGCACTCTACCACTTGAACCACAGCACCACTTACAGTTTTCTGGTAGTTAATTGGAGATAAGAGTCTCACAGACTTTGCTGCCCAGGCTGGCTTTGAACCACAATCCTCAGATCTCAGCCTCCTGAGTTGCTAGGATTACAGGCATGAGCCACCAGTGGCCAGCTAATATCTTCTTTAAAGTTAGGAAACAGATGGGAAAGTAACTGAACAGAATCACTTATTGGCTGCTTGTCATCTATCTCCCCATCACACCCAATATCCCTCTATCCTGAAAGAGGCTCTCTAGTTGGAATTGTACCAATCCGTTCTAACTCCAGTATCTCAAGGAATCTCTTTCACAGGGGAAGAGGTATAAGTGGGGAGAAGTGCTTCAATCAAGCCTGCGCAGTCCCATCCAATGTTGCTTTCCAGGTAGACTCAAATCTCTTTTCCAGCAACTAAGTTACTAGGCGGTTCCTCAGGCTGCCAGCACTGAGATAAACAAAGCCTTTCCAGAAGGAGGAGGGAGAGCTGCTGAGCAGGAATGGAAACAAGATAGCCTTTGTCCCCTCTGCCCCACAGACAGCCGCATCCCCCAGAGAGCCATTAGAAGCAGCTAACAAGAAGCTTCTCTTGTAATGGAGAGAAACACTCTTACAGACCTACCCAAGGCACTCCTGAAAACTGAGGCCTTTGCAATTGTCAAGTGGGTCCCAGAGCCAATGTTCACTTATTGGGCAAATGTAGACTATATGCCACGTTCTAGGCACTGTGTTGACGTGGGACTACCATGAACTTGATCAATGCACTCCTGTGGTTCAATAAGAAATGTGTCTGCCTTTGTTCTGGTTCCTAGTGGGAATTTCATGATAGGAATGTCTTTTGTTATTCATAATGAGCCTCTTTGGGTCCAATTCAAGTTCATGGTGATGAAGTAACTTAGGGAGAGTTCCAGGGATAGCATAAGGATGACACCTGTGGCTAAAAAGACCAAGTGACAAGAGCTGGAATTCTCAACCCCACCTACTAACTCCTGAGGAGGGAAGATGGTGGGGGCATCATCATTTTATAAAATCTCTTGCAGACTGGTGTCTGTATGAGTGCTGGCAAGTGTGAGGTGAGACGACATATGTATGTGATCCAGCATGTGGGAAGCTGAGGCAGAAGGATCTCAAGTTCAAGGCCAGCCTGGGTTGCATGGTGAAATCCCAGCTTCACTGGGACTGAAGCTCCTGTACTTTGAGAACCTTGCTGGAATGTGTGCTCATGTGCCTCTTCATCTGGCTAGACATTTGTGTCTCCTAAAACCAGCCAGTCCGTGTACATCCAGTGTTTTCTCTGAGTCCTGTGAGTGATTCTAGAAGTCAGGGTCATTGGAACTCCTGATTTATAACTAGTCAGACAGAAATATGGGTGGCTTGGACTTGTGAGTAGCAGCTGATGTGAGAGTGGTTTCATGGGATTGACACCTCTAACTATGGGCTGTCCACTAACTCTGGGTAAGAATTCACTTGTTGTACATCCAGCTGGCATTAGAAAATTGATTGGTATCATTCACCTCAATAAGCTTACAATATCGCAGAGAAGGTAGATAATATGCACAATCACGGGTTTGATGAGGGGAAGGAGTTGCCTTGGAAGCCTATAGTAGGAGTAACTGCACCTCACTGAGAGATGGGAAAGTGTCCCTAAGGAAAAGTTACTCAAGCTGAGACTTGGGATCCACAAAAGTCATCTTTGCAAAGAGAAGGCAAGCAACAAGCTCCTGTGACAAGAAGGGGCATTGGCCTAAGGCTGGAGACAGAGCAGGACCTGGATTTCAAGGACATTTGTGCTGGATGAGAAAACCCCAAGAAGAGTCCTCACCTCAGGATGTTCCATTACAACTTCCTAATGCGTGCTCTGTGGATGTGCTGTCTTCAGAGGCTACAGCCTCATTCTCTTACTCATTCGATAGATGTTAAGTAAATAGCTTCCATATACCATGTACAGGACAAGGAGCTGGGAATACCAAGTGACATCAGACATAGTCCTTACCCTGAAAGAGAGTATAGTTTGGCCCCTAAGAGAAGAATGGCGGAGCCTTTTAGCTGCTTACCTTTTTGTTGGTAAGTGGTGGTCGTGGGCTTGAACCTAGAGCCTGGGCACTGTCCCTGAGCTCTTTTGCTCTAGGCTAATGCTCTACCACTTTGAACCACAACTCCACTTCCAGTTTTCTAGTGTTTAGTTGGAGAAAAAAGTCTCACAGACTTTCCTGCCCTGGCTGGATTGGAACTGTGATCTTCAGATCTCAACCTCCTGAGTAGCTAGGATTACAAGCGTGAGCCACCCATGCCCAGTTCTTGTCATCTCTTTATAGCAATAATTCTTCTAAGAGTCAGTGTGGCTCCAATGAAGCAGACTTCACCTCCCTGGCTCTAGGAGCACATTACCATATAACTAGGGTTCAGAATGGTCATGTGACCTGAGTTCAGTCATTGAAATCCTCCCCCAGGACTTCGATGGAACTAAAGAGGAATGTACTCTCACACCTGAAGTAGCAGGATGAGGATATTGTAAGACTGAAGATGCTATGAATGGAAAAAAGCCTCCCTGAAATTTGAGTCAATGCAAAAACATTGTGCTGCTTGAGCTCCTCGGTCCCACTGCACCCCTTCTTACATGGGAAGAAAATAATGGTTTATACTTATATAAGCCAAAAAAACTAATTTCCATTCATTGAAGTTGGGGTTTGCTTAAGGATGAATCACATCCTTAAAGATGTGATTACTTCATGATTCCACAGCAAAGCCAAGGAGGTAGGTGAGGATCTTGGGTAATGCCTGGCACAGCAGATACTGCTGGCCTGACTCATATCCTCTTCATCCATCCTAGGTGTCTCTTGTGGCATCATCTCCATGCACATCGTCAGCTTCATTCCTCAGGCATCTCTGTGGGTATGAGCTCAGCCCAGCACAGGCTAGGCCAGAGTGCAGAGGACTTAGAATCAACCTTCAAACTAGGAGGGGCTGCACTTAGAGCATGACCTTTCAAACTCCCTGATTCCTAGGTGGAAAATTGTGAGGTATGCTTTGCACAGCTCTCGGACCCTGGTAGGTTCACCCCAATTGTCCACAAATATGTATCTTACTGGCTCTTCTCCTTCTGTTTCAGAGATGATTAGATCACATGGCCTCTCTCCAAAAGAGTGGTTTAATCCATTGACCATTCAAAACTTGAATATGTCACTGGGAGGTGGTGGAACTCTTGCAAGGGTGGAGGAAGAGGGTCACACATCCTTAAGGGCTGGAACTTATCCTGGCCCCTATCCTTTCTCTGCTTCCTTTCTCCTATGCTTCCCTCCATCACACTCACCTTCCATGAGGCTGCTTAAGTTTACAGGGCCAAATGACCATGGATAGAATCCTCTGAACCCATAGCCAAAATAAATTCTTCTTCCTCTTAAGTTGTCTCTGACAGGTATTTTGTTACAATGAGAAAAGTCACTAACTCCAGTCCTCTACCTAGGATTTGCACCCAAACTCTCATCTTAAGATCTTAAGATCTACCTGTGGAGAACCCAGACTCTGACAGAGGGCTCTGAAATCAGCCTGTGTTATGTTGACTCCCAGGACCAGTGCTTCCTGTGTGACCCTGGACAACTTATTTCCTGCATTCCAATAAGCCATGTAAAACTACAGTAATTTCACCAACCTCCTAAGATTGTTCAGTCTTTGGGACATAGACAATAGAAATGAGGTTGAGCCAGTGATGCAGGAATATAGACAGGTCTTTAATTGGGGCTTCATCTTGTGAACAGAAAGGAGTCAGCACTGCCCAAAAGAGACCAGGCTACTATCCCAGAAACAAGAGAGTGAAGCTGGTATTGATTTGCTGGGCTGGGCAAGCGTTAATGCAGACATCACATTGCCCAAAGGCCTTCAAGTACTCAAGTTACTGCAGATGTTCAAAGAACATGACAATAGGATAAACAGAAACACATGCTATACTTTTTAATTGGTAACGAGCTAATAACCAAGAAGTGTATTTGCCTAAATCTTCTTCCAGTGGTCACTAACTGTTTCATTCTGCACTGAGAGATTTTTGTCTCCTTTATTCTTAAAGGAAAACAAAGATGATGGTGGTAATTTTCTGTAACTGCTTCCTGTCAACATGGATTTTTGATATGGCCAAAGCATGGATTTTAACTACCTACTGTTAGAGACTATAAGAAAATTTCTTGCTGCCTGATTTAACAGACATTAGTGACATGGGTTTCTGACCTAGGGCAGACAACCATTTTCCTTGAAACTGTTGGAGCTTATAGAAGATAAATTCAATAAACAAGTTCAATGGGCATGACCAAAAGTAACGATTGTTCTAAGAACTGTAACTGGTAATAGAGAGCTAACCATCTAAATCAATCATGAAATACTTGAAATAACAGATTACCCCCATTTCTGTCTCTCAGTTTTTCTAGGATGGCAATGTTGTTTTCTTGATTTTGGGGGGGAGGGGTGGGCAGTCTTGGGGGTTGACCTCAGCGTCTAGACACTGTCCCTGAACTTTTTGCTCAAGGCTAGCACTCTACCACTTGAGCCACAGTGCTACTTCTGTCTTTGTCTGTTTATGTGGTACTGAGGAATCGAACCCAGGACTTCATGCATGCTAATCTACCACTAAGCCACATGCCCAGGCTCCTGTTTTCTTGATTTTGATATAAAAGAACCCTTGCTGGAGGCTTCGTTTCCCCTCACCTCCTGCTGTATTTCAGGCATTCATTCACTCGGAGGATCTGTTGTGGCAGGGGTACTGTGTAAGTTTGTTCAGCTGCTAAAATCATAACAAACACAAATAGACTCCCATGCAAAATATCGCCACCAAATTAATTATGTTTCATGTGGATTAACTTTCTTTTTACTTCTTAAATTTATTTTTGGATACAGGGTGTCTCAAACCATTTCTGGAGTATGAGTAGCAGCAGGTAGAGCTCAATGAATTCAGTGTTCCTTTCTCTCCTACCTCTCTTCCCTGAGAACTGTCTGAGTTCTGGAGAACTCACGTGTACAGTGTGTGAAAGAAACATCTGGTCTTTGTGAGCATCTATGGGAGTTGCCACCAACCAGCACACTGGAAGACAAGGAAGCCAGGGCCTCCTTCCAGGCCAAGGCTGGGAAGGGTTAGGATGCTGTTCTTCATGTACAGAGCCCATGTACCTTCTCAGTCATTGGACTGTGGTTGTTTTGTTGTTTGTTGGGTGGCTGACTCATTGCCAAATGGCTCTTGTTCTCTCAGTCTCAACTCTCTTGTGCTTATTTAGCTCTGCTCATCAGCTTCTGGGGTGTGCCTGTCCCCATGGAGAAGTCAATAAAATCTGCAGATATCTCTGCCATCTTGCCACTTCCTCAAATCTCCCCCACACTTTATTAATGCCTCACACATCCGGGGTGCCTGTATCACACTAGCCTTCTCTGAGTCTTAGTCTGTACTTGGGAGTATGGTACAGTGCCCACTGTTACCCCGAAATACCTCCCTATTCTTCAGCTCTGTAGTTTGGGAAAACCTCTGTGTGGATAAGAAAGTGGGACTGGAGTAGTCCCTTCTCCAGGGACCTCTTCCCATCCTGTGGTCCCTGCCCTGGGACTGCCTTGAACTTAGACTTTTGAGAATCAACATACATTTCTAAATGCATTTCCTCAGCTTTCTTTAGTATCTCCTGGTCCCTGAAGTGAAGATACCAAGATGACTAATGGGGAAGGACACAGGGTAAAAAAAAAAAAAAAAAAAGAAGAGAACCATGTCAGAAAATGTATCACTGAGGACCTGAGCACACCAGGAGAATCTGGTACCTAATTCATATGCCAAGATCCAGAATATATGCTTGCCTTTGAAACTTATGTAACCTCTGAGAACACTGAAATTTCATAGTGAAAACTTCATAGTTCTCCATCTAGTCTGGCAGGCTGTGGACCTACCTGAGAGTCAGGAAATACCATAAATAGTCTCTCAACTCCAATGTTTGCAGATCAGCCATTGATGTCCATGTCTGATGGCCTCCCAGGGCTGCCACCCTCTTGTGACTGGCCTAACCAACATAATATTGCTATGCCTCTAGGAAGGAGGTACGCAGTCCACCCAAGTCAGGCTTGGCAGCTCCATTCCAAAACTACCAGCCTATACAAAACTATGCATCAAACTTCCCATTTCCTGCTTCTTCCAGTCCATTTTTTTCTGGTCTACATACCCAGCCTCACTTGCAGAGTGCATGACCATGTCTTATGACAGATGATCAGGTTCATCATTTCTTAGGAGAAGGTAAGTTATACTAGTAACCAGAGGCTCACGTGCCATTTCTGGCACATATATGTTAGTTGCAAATCCCTGCATCATATATAAGTATGAAGAAGAAGAAGAAGAAGAAGAAGAAGAAGAAGAAGAAGAAGAAGAAGAAGAAGAAGAAGAAGAAGAAGAAGAAGAAGAAGAAGAAGAAGAAGAAGAAGAAGAAGAAGAAGAAGAAGAAGGAGAAGAAGAAGAAGAAAGAGGAGGAGGAGGAGGAGGAAGAAGAAGAAGAAGAAGAGGAGGAAGAAGAAGAAGTTGTTGTTGCTAAAAGGGGGACTCTTTTGGGCTGGGAAGGTGGCTCAGTGGTAGAGCACTTGCCTTGCATGCATGAGGCCCTGGGTTCAATTCCTCAGCACCACTTAAGCAGAAAAAAGCCGGAAGTGGCACTGTGGCTCAAGTGGTAGAGCACTTGCCTTGAGCTGAAGAGCTGAGGGACAGTGCCCAGGCCCAGAGTTCAGGCCCTACAACTGGACCCAAAAAACAAAGGGGGGGAGTGGGATTGTTTGAGGGAAGAACCAGAAGTAAGGAAGAAAAAGAGAGAGGTAATTATAGTACATGTACATATACATATATATATATATATATATAATATATAATGGAAACCACTAAAACTGTTAGCAGTGGAGAGGAGAAAGGGAGTGATAAAAGAGTATTTACAGGGTAAATCTGATCCAATCACATTATGTGCACGTATGAAGACATTACAATGAAACTTCTTGTACAATTACTTTATACTGATCATTTTAAAAAAATCTAGATGTGGTGGTTCATGCCTGTAATTCCAGCTCTTTAGGAAGAGATCAGGAAGATACTTATTTGAAGCCAGCTCAAGCAAGAAATTCTCGACTCCATTTCATCCAGTAAGAGCTGGACAAAGTTGTTATCCCATTATCCCATGCTATATAGTAGCATAAATAGGCAGATCAAGGTTCAATTCAGCCCAGGCATGAATTTTTAAAAACAAACAAAAAAAAAGAGATGGGCATGAGGCTCAAGTGATAAAGCATCTGCCTGGCAAGTAGAGGCTCTGAGTTCCAACTCCAGAACAAAAAGAAATTTAAAAAGGAGAAAGTGCTATCAGTGAAGCATAGTGTGGAGCAGTATTTCTAAAGGGGGTTCTGTGCAAATATAGTTGATACTGTATGGAAATGGATTTGGTGATCAAATATATTTAGCAGGCAAACATCTCAGTCTTTAATACACAACTGTACATTGTAAATACCCAAGATGAAGCTAATTGAAACGTGATGTTACTGAATTCTCAGGGCCACAAAATGCTGACATTGATTCCTCTGGGGGCTTTTCCTAGGTGGGCTGCACTTAGAGGGTTGCTATGGCAGCAACCTCCTCTCATGTCACAGTGCTTAGCTCTGCAGTGCTGACTGCTGTGGTCTAGGGTTAGAGAAAATATTAGTTTGGTCAAATCTAAGTGACTAAGAACCAGTAGTCTGGAACACCATTGAGAGAGCTCATCATTCCTGTGAATTTCCAGATTGTAAGAAATCGATGTCTAGATTACTGCCATGCCTCATTTCAGAGCTGAGTTTTTTCTAACTTTGTTACTATTAGTCTAAGGACTAAGTTGTTTCTTTCACTTGTGCTTTTCTTTTTTTGGGGGGGGGGGGGTCCGGTTGTGGGGCCTGAACTCTGGGCCTGGGCACTGTCCCTCAGCTCTTCAGCTCAAGGCTAGCGCTCTACCACTTGAGCCACAGCGCCACTTCCGGCTTTTTTTTTTTTTTTTTTGCTTATGTGGTGCTAGAGAATCGAACCCAGGGCCTCATGCATGCAAAGCAAGCGCTCTACCACTGAGCCACCTTCCCAACCCATGCTTTTCTTTTTTGTTTGTTGTGTAAACACAACAAACTTCAATATTTTATTTTATATTTTATGTTGTGTTGTGTGTGTGTGTGCATGTGTGCGCGCACGGCTGGGCTAGGGCTTGAACTCAGGGCCTTAGGCTCTCACTTGGCTTTTTGCTCAAGGCTGGCACTCTACCACTAGAGCCACAACATCATTTCTAAAGTTTCATTGGTTAATTGGAGATAGGACTCTCATGGGCTTTTCTGCCTGAGCTGGCTTTCAACCACAATCCTCAGACCTCTGCCTCCAGCTAGGATTACAGGCTTGAGCCACTAGCACCTGGCCCAATATTTTAGAAGAGAGAGTGAATTCACCTAAGTATGATTCCTTTCAGGTGAAAAGTCAATTTACTGTTAAACAATACCCCCTACTCAGTACCAATCCCCACTGTAGAACACACAAGGTTGCCTAAGGCAAATTCTTTATTCTTGCATATCTAGTGTACCAGCCCTGTCTGATTTTTTTCACCCATTTACACTCTAGAAAATGTTATTGTAACCACATAGTTAGAAGGACCTACTGGAGGTGAATGAAATGAACACCTGCCCCAGTTTGGAGCTATAAGTAAGAGATTTCCAGGCAGCCAGATCATATTCACCTCTGCTTAGTTTCAGTGAACTTCTTGAAAAGTTGGTATTTTTGGAAAACCAGTAATAAGAACAATGAACTGATCTCAAGACAAGTTGTCCAAAAAAGGGCTAGGATGCAGGCTTGGAACTATTAGGTAAGGGATGAAAAGGTACCACCCACACCAGTACATTAGAGTCAATAACACCAGGTCCTCAACTTCTTTTTTCACTGTCAAAGACAGCATCTTTATTTCTTCATTCCTACCACTGGGAACTTTTGAGCAGTGTTTCTATGCCCTTACACAGCACAGTCATCCAAGGAAGACAGAAATTAGGCTTGTTGGTATCAAATGATAAGCCTCATTATGTAGGCGAGGAAAACAGACTAGCAACATGTGACAGATTTGCCCTTGAGTAAGACAGCAGCCCTATAAAGTCATTTCACATAGGGTCCACTGTGAATTTTGGCACTATAATTGGGTAACTTTCTTTGAGGGAAGTCATATGAAAAAAGAACAATAAAAGGCTAAGTATAAAAAGAAGTAAAGAGTGGACATTCCTTCCATCCACCACTCCATAAAATCATCTGGAAATGTGAGTGTGGATAGTGCTTAATAAATACAAAAGGAAAAAATAAAATGACTCTCTTATTGAGATCCATGTGAAAAACTTGTAGTTTTCCCTCTTACTCAAAATGAACAAAGGCCTTTTAACAATGTTGGGAAATGATCTCACTGGTGGTTAAAAATATGTGTGTTGTTTCTGTGTCAAATGGCAGGTAAGCCACTTGCAATTAGCACAGGCAACAAGAAGCATAAACAGAGAAAGGAGGAAATGAAAATGTGCAGCAATAATAGACTTGGATTGATATCAGTGCTTTCAAGGAGCTGGAGAACTGAAGGTTCAATAGAAGTCACACTGCCAAGGGCTCCAGCCCAGCCCTATCAGCACACTTGCAACCATCTGCTAAGGAATGCTTCTTAGACCTGCCCTTTCCTCTGGTCCTTCATGCCAAAGCCTGTCTTGTCCTCACCTCCCAATACTGCAATCACAGCAGTGTGGCCACGAAGCTCCATCAGGCAGCAGTGTATGCTGGGCTGCATTATGATCCACATTGTCTGACTTTGCCACACTCATGCCACCATTAGTGTTTTCTCTATCTGTAACTGAGGACATTACAAATGACTGGCAGATGATCCTTGCTGAGCCTAAATGAGGAACATCAGGCTCGTCCTGATTTGTTTGAAGCAGAACATTGTTTGCTTGCCCTGGTTTGAAGCAGAGTATTATGACAGAGGCAAGAGGCCATTTATCTCATTGCAGCCAAGATTCAACTTTACAAGGCATGCCCCCTACCTCTTCAGCAAGGACTCACTTCTTGCTTTTTACCACCATCCAATAAAGCCATCACATTATGAACTCATCAATACATTATCAACTCATTGATAGCTCAGAGCCCTCAGGAGCCAATCATTCCCCCAGTAGCACAGCAACCTGCAAGCCAGCCCCCAATCAAGGCTGTGGGGAACATTCCAAATTTAAACTGTAACAGTTAATTTGTATATATTTTGCTTTAAGAAATTAATGTTAGCCGAGCGCTGGTGGCTCACGCCTATAATCCTAGCTACTCAGGAGGCTGAGATCTGAGGATCATGGTTCAAAGCCAGCAAGAAAGTCCGTGAAACTCTTATCTCCAATAAACCACCAGAAAACCAGAAGTGGCATTGTAGCTCAAGTGGTAGAGTGCTCGCCTTGAGCTGAAGAGCTGAGGGAAAGCGCTCAGGCCCAGAGTTCAAGCCCCACTACCAACAAAAAAAAAAAAAAAAAGAAAGGAAGAAAGGAAGGAAGGAAGGAAGGAAGAAAGAAAGAAAGAAAGAAATGTTGCTGAATGCTGTTGGCTACTCAAGAGGCTGAGATCTGAGGATTGTGGTTTAAAGTCAGCCCAGGTAGGAAAGTCTGTGAGACTCTTATCTCAGTTAACCACCAAAAAGATGAACGTGGAGCTATAGCACAAGGGGTAGAATACTAGCTTTGAGCACAAAAGCTCAGGGACAGCATCCAGGCCCTGAGTCCAAGCCCCAGGGCTAGTACACACACTCTCTCTCTCTCTTTCTCTCTCTCTCTCCTTCCCTCTCTCCTTCCCCCCCCCCCCCTCTCACACACACACACACACACACACACACACACACACACACACACACACACACACACTAATGTTGAAGAAACACATTGGAAGAATGTTGGGGGCATATATATAGCCACTTTTCCATCACAGTTACTTGCAATTGGGGTAATTAATTTAGTAAAATATTTTCCTGGCATATAAGCACAATAATATATTTTGTTACTTTGGGCTCCTGAGCAAAAGGATAAATGGCAATTCCCTCCTTTTCCTTCAAAGAAAAAAGACAGGGTTTCTGCATTCTTTTTGTTTTTGTCAGTCGGTGCTCTACCACTTGAGCCACAGTGCCACTTCTGGTTTTCTAGTGGTTTATTGGAGATAAGAGTCTCACAGACTTTGCTGCCTGGTCTGGCTTTGAACCATGATCCTCAGATCTCAGCCTCCTGAGTAGCTAGGATTACAGTCGTGAGACACCGGCAGGGTTTCTGCACTCTTAATTTCTGCACTTTCTTGTCCCATGGAGAATCATCTGCTTTTCTGTGTTGTAAAGGCTGCTTTAGAAGACCCCCAACAACCCAGGTCTTTATCTGGTCCTTCTAGACCTATACAGGAAAAGTCAGGAGTTTCCCTACAAGTTAAAGAGAGGCTGAGCCTTGAAATTTGAGGTTGTAGAGCTGGGGAAGGTTGTGATCCCAATGAGAGGAAGGGATCTGTAGTGGTTGGGGTTCCAGGGGGAAGTGGTGTATTATCTAGGAGAAGGAGGACCCCTTAACACCACAAAGATCTTCAAGGCAGACTCTGTGGGTCAGCAGAGAGGTATCATATACACAGCCCTCCAGGAGCAGTGCCCTCCAAGAATGTCCAAATGACATATGCAGCAGCATAGGCAGAAGAACAGGCAACACACCCAGGACCATGGATTAAAGAACAGCCTCCACTGATATTTATAGAGCCACCTAAGCTTCCTGTCTCATCCCAGGAGAAAGGGCAGATAAAGAGTCTGGGCCTGGAGCGACCATGAGGAATATGTGCTCAGAATTGAATGTATGTCAAGCAGAAAAAAAAAACAAACAAAGAAGTGTCACTGCCTACGCTTTTAATAAATGCCTTGAAACCTTCTCCATCTCTCACCATGGCACACATTTTACTCCACATCCAATCTGTAGCCTCTAATGTCTTCTCACATTGGGGTACACGGAAGAAACCATGTCAGATGGCTGTGTGTTATAGTCTTGTCCTTCCCGACTGGATGAGTGCTTTCCTTTCATCTGAAACCAATTTATATATGAAACCAATTTTTAATTAAGCTATTGTTATTCTAAAAGTTATATACAGAGGGGTTACAATTACGTAAGTCAGATTATGAGTACATTTCATACAGTGTCTTCTGTTTCCTTACTCTCTCCCAGTCCCTCCCTCCTGTCTCCACCCATGAGTTGTATAGTCTACTTTCCTCAGTGTCCAGTGAGCTCCACCGCTGCATTTTTTCACCATTTCGCCTCGAAACCTGTACCTTCTCCCCACAGAAGTCAAAACCAATTTTTATGTCAAAACCAATACATTTCAAAAATTGAAATCTCTCATAATGATATCATCACTCAGTCAGTTAAGAATTTAGTGTTATTTCCTTCCAGTTCTGCTGTGCATCACAGAATCTGTTTTTAGCAGGAACTTCTGAGCCCCACAGCCTTGCATGTGATAGAGCTGTACTACTCATTTGCATCCCATGTACTCACCCATACAGGAGGAGGCTAACTTAGGAGTATCAGGGAGAAAGCCTATGTTCCACCTTCTTAGCAGTCTCCTCACCAGTCAATAAATAATCCACCAATAAATAATGGTTAGCCTCACAGGCTAGTTCAAAAAAGCTGAACAACAACATAAATGAGGAATCATCCTAGACATGGAGGCACACAGTGGTAAGCCCAGGGATATAGGTAGCAGTTAGCCAGGAGATTCTTTCCAGCCTAAGATAGGTCAACAAATAGTTATAAGACATGATCTGTAATACCTGCCTAAACCAGTGAGTGAGTTACATTTATAATTCAGCAGTCCCCCTGGCTTGTGACAGTGATTGCCCAGGGGCTGGTGGGGATGGGGAGACATGTCTTTACACTCCTGAACCATTCTTCTGCAGTCACTTCGTATCCATCTTGGAATCCAGAAAAGGCCAGACTGCCAGGTTTTAATGGCTTTTGTCATCATATCAAGGTCCCACTGGATTAGTCTGGACACAAAGATTGGCTGGCCACTTCTGAGACAGCCTATGACTCAGACTCTTTGAACATCCATACCTTCTCATAGACCCTGACCCCAAGTCTCCCTGTTTAGCCAATGGTCAAGGTCTGTACCCCAGCAGGAAGTCAGCTAAAGAAAATGGGGGGTGGCTGATGATGAGCTAGAGTGCTGTCTTTTCCTGGCAGATTTATGTCATGTAATGTCTTTCTCTTTCATTTTTCTGACCTAAGAAATGTTTCTATTGATAGGAGTTAGTAGCAGTAAGGGAACTGAAGCCTATACAAGTAGCAGATAGCAGAATAAACTGATCATCCAAACCCTGCCTGACAATGAAATGGGAGAAGAGAGCTGCAAAAGAACAAAGAAATAAGGACCAAAGTATAAGGAAATTAGGATAGTACACTAAATCTTTTGTGCTGAAACCTTACAAACAGAAAGGAGACCTGCCAATCAGAAATCCAGCTTCAAGAATTCCAATTCTCCCTATTTAACTCAAGGCCAGTCTCTGGGACCCCTGAAGAAGTGGCAAGATGGATGAGATAGCCTAAAGTGCCATCTTCCTATGAACACACACACACACACACACACACACACACACACACTCACCGGGGGTAGGGGGAGCTGGGTATGATGATACATGTCTAGAACTCTAGACATGTAAGCAGGAAGATTACAAATTCCAGCCAGCCTGGAATTGGTGACACCTTGTTTCCAAAGTAAAGAAAGCTAGGGTGCCAGGCGCTGGTGGCTCACGTCTGTAATCCTAGCTACTCAGGAGGCTGAGCTGTGATGATCACGGTTCAAAGCCAGACCTGGCAGGAAAGTCCATGAGACTCTAATCTCCAATTAACCACCAGAAAACCAGAAATGGCGCTGTGGCTCAAGTGGTAGAGTGCTTGCTTTGAGCTGAAGAGCTGAGGGAGAGCACCCAGGCCCAGAGTTTAAGCCCCACAACCAACAAAAGAAAAGAAAAGAGAGAGAGGAAAGAAGGAAAGAAAGAAAGAAAGAAAGAAAGAAAGAAAGAAAGAAAGAAAGAAAGAAAGAAAGAAAGAAAGAAAGAAAGAAGGAAAGAAAGAAAGAAAGGGGCTGGGAAGGTGGCTCAGTGGTAGAGTGCTTGCCTTGCATGCATGAGGCCCTGGGTTCAATTCCTCAGCACCACATAAGCAAAAGGAAAAAAGCCGGAAGTGGCGCTGTGGCTCAAGTGGTAGAGCACTAGGCTTGAGCTGAAGAGCTGAGGGACAGCTCCCAGGCCCAGAG
Organism: Dipodomys spectabilis; assembly: GCF_019054845.1. Lineage (NCBI taxonomy): Eukaryota > Metazoa > Chordata > Mammalia > Rodentia > Heteromyidae > Dipodomys > Dipodomys spectabilis. Next base: position 13,831,557 of record NW_024870855.1, on the reverse strand, counting down.
TTCAGGCCCCACGACTGGACAAAAAGAAAGAAAGAAAGATGGGCATTGGAGGCTCACACCTATAATCTTAGCTACTTGGGATGCTGAGATCTGAGGATTGCAGTTCAAAGCCAGCCCAGGCAAGAAAATCTATGAGACTCCTATCTCCAAGTAGTAGGGCCTGAGCATAAAGAAGCTCAGGGACAGTGCTGAAGCTCTGAGTTAAAGCCACAGGACCAGCACACACACACACACACACACACACACACACACACACACACACACACACACACACACACACACACACACACACACACACACACAGAATAAATTAGAGGATTTTTTAAATATTGGCAAATATACTTTTTTGCTTGTTTTTTTTTTCTCTTAGAGGTGGCCTCATCAAGGCAAAGAATCCACACTTACTGCTCACAGCCCTTCCTGGCCTTTGCAGGCCCAAGGTAGCTGAGAACCATCACCATCCCTCTACCCCACAAAAGATGCCACACACTAGTGAGTTAATCTACACTGCCCACGAGAAGCAGAGGTTAGTAGTAAAAATGAAGACATGGGCCCCTGGAAACCAATCAGACAAAGCACTGATGATTTTTTTTACATTGTTTTACTAAAGGAGGAAGAAGGATGAGGCTAGATGTTGAATTTCTTTTATTTACACATTTTAGATCAATCATCTGTGCCAGAGAATGGTAGGTGTGTAGTTCTGGGAATCACCCATTCGAATGAAAAGTTACCCCTGAGTGTAATGTGTGGCCATTTCTCCCTTTCCTGTGTCCACTCACAAGATCAGATTGATGATGATCAGAGGATCAGCTCAGGACCTTGACTTCTGAGAAGCAAAGGCACAAAACCAAAGCCAGAGAACACAGAACCCCACCTTCCCTTAGACATCAAATCAATCCTCTGAGACAGACACAGCCCAACCTTTTCACTGTGTGTAGCTCTTAAGTGTCGGTAGCCACATACCCAGTGCGCACAGCCTCCAGTTCCCTCATTAGCTACCAAGAGTGGACAGACATGAGGCTGGGGGTCAAAGAGGAACAGATGAGAGGTGAGGTCAAATGGGATCTGCTGGGGAAAGTCCAGAGGGAAGTGTTACCAAGGCAAGGGGAGAAGGGGGCCCTTAAAATGTTTCTCTGAGAATTGCTGAGCAACCCAAAGCAGAACATTTTTCTTCCCAGGCTCATACTAACAAGGTGTGGTGGAGAGAGACTACTCTAAGGCAGGACAATACACAGGACTCTGGACTTACAGAAGCTAGCAACTCCTCAAAATTAAACCAGTAGCACACTGCTAAGTAACCACGAACATGTCTGCTCTGCTCCACAGCAGTCAGAAGATGGGGCTGCCATCTCTTACCAAATCCAGTCTATACCAGGCTGAGGAAGAAGTCTTCTCTCTAGGGCTGGTCCTGCCTGACACTAAGTAGAGGCCTGTCTCTGTGCTACCTCTTGAAAGTGTTCATGAATCACCTCCACCACCATCTGTCTAGAGGCCAGTTTGCCATCCTTAGCCAGAGGACTTGAGTTCTATGAAGCATAGATGTTTGACAAGATTAGACTGTTATCACGGAAGGCTTTTTATCACAAAATACATGCATTAGGAAGTCCCCTGGAAGCATCTTCCCAGCCACTAAAAAGCAATGACTAAGAGTGTCTTAGCCTGAGTAAGCAACAGAGGGCACAGTTACAGGAGAGGCAAGTTTGATAGGGAGAAGGGAACAGAGCCAACAGACTGCAGCTGGGAGTGAAGCTCTAGAAAGAAGGCCAAGCAGAGCAAGGGTTTCCAGGCCTAGAGAAAAGAACTCTCAATGTTGTCTCTGGAGTAAGAAATAGGCCCTAAGAAAAGGAGGACATTGATTCCTGCCTCCAGCTTTAGATGTAAGGACACATGGCCCCTTGCCCTCTTAACCAGTCCACTGCCAGGAGCATCACCTGCCTATACACTTAACCAGCCCCCTGCCAGAAGCATCACTGACTGCCCAAGATCTCAACCTGAGGAGAGGAGGAAACATCTTTTATTTTACAGATGAATAAAACAAGACTTAGAAAACTAAATGTCAGAGTCACTAGAAACATGAAGGAATTCCTGGGCCTTGCAATTATAACAAAGCATTACACCCTGGATAATTTGTGAATAATACAAATCTATTTCTCACATTCTGGAGGCTGGAAGTCCAAGGTCAAGGTGTCAGAAGTTTCCATGTCTGCTGAGTCCATGTCTTTGCTTCTAAGATAATAACTTTGGATGTGTTCCTTGGAAATGCCTGGAACAGCTCTGTGAATCCCTTACAGGACATCATTAATGTGTTCCACTCTCATGATTTATCACCTCCTAAAGACCTCATCTCTTTTTTTGGGGGGGGGGGGGTGGGTCTGGTCATGGGGCCTGAACTCTGGGCCTGGGCGCTGTCCCTCAGCTCTTCAGCTCAAGGCTAGCACTCTACCACTTGAGCCACAGCGCCACTTCCGGCTTTTTTCTTTTTGCTTATGTGGTGCTGAGGAATCGAACTCAGGGCCTCATGCATGCAAGGCAAGCGCTCTGAGCCACCTTCCCAGCCCAAGACCCCATCTCTTAATATGATCAAACCAGGTTTGTTTGAATGTATAGGAATATTTTATTTCATTTGCATTTTTTTACTGCAAGAGCTAAGAATTCTCAGTGGTAGCCTTCTGTGGTAGGGGTGAATTCCATAACTCAGGAGTCTGAAGAACAGTGTACTCTATGTCCTCATAACTCAGAGTGTAGTTCCTCATATTAAAACCAAACATTTCCCCCACCATCCTAATATTCTCTCTCCCCTCACTGCCTCTTACTTGGGATTGATCCCAAGGCCTGCCCCACAGTAGGCTCTACCACTTGAGCTATGCCCCAGCCCTTTCCTTTGATTTGGTGTTAAGATAGAGTCAGTTCTGAAAACAAAACAAAACAGCAGGGCGCCGTGGCGCATGCCTGTAATCCTAGCTACTCAGGAGGCTGAGATCTGAGGATCATGGTTCAAAGCCAAACCGGACAGGAAAGTCCATGAGATTCTTATCTCCAATAAACCACTAGAGCACTAGCCTTGAGCTGAAGAGCTAGGGACAGCACCCAGGCCCAGAGTTCAAGCCCCGTGACAAAAAAAAAAAAAAAAAAAGACACTGTTTTTCCTTTAAGGAAAAAAAAGAAACCACACAACACTCCAATCTTCTACAAAGCTATCTATAGAAGCAAGGAACAGGGTAAGTTTTACAGAACAGGTGTAGGGTAAGTTTTAGGAATATGTTTTGATTTGCAGCCAGCCCCCGAACAGGGGAACACGAAATCTGTGTGTATTGTAGTTCCCTGACTGTCAGCATGCAGACAAAGACCTCAGCACTTTCCCTGCCAATATGTCCCTGCTTCTCCCAGCATGCTGCTCCACTGACACCAATTTCAAATGAACTTCAAAGACTGTCTTGTCTTCACGCCCACTTAGCCTACTGCCATGCATCTGTTGTCACATCCCAGTCTGTCCTTAGATCTTCGGAATAAAATGACTCTAAGTCTTAGACATTATGTCTCTTCAGCCCTCATTTTAGGCCCTTCACACAGACACACTGAGTTCAACTCTTCCAGTGTTTCTTGCTTATGGCATTTCCCCCAAGCCGTTCCTTCCTTTCTGGTATTTGCATCACATTAATATGCAAATTAGCCAAATGAAACACTTCCTTATTCAGCTGAGAATTCACAGTTCCGAAGCTAAGACTGGCTGGTTTGATTTTTTACAGATTGTTATAACACCAAATTTTGCTGCTGTGATAGAAAACAGGCACATTCCTAGATGTGCACCTGCCTTCTTTTCTCCTTCTTTCTTTCTCTCTTTTGCCCTCTCTCCATTTCTTCCTTTGTTTTGTTTTGGGTTTTTTTGTCGGTTGTGGGGCTTGAACTCTGGGCCTGAGCACTGTCCCTCAGCTCTTCAGCTCAATCAAGGCCAGCGCTCTACCACTTGAGCTACAGCACCACTTCTGGTTTTCTAGTGGCTTATTGGAGATAAGAGTCTCAAGGAAAGCCAAGTGCCGGTGGCTCATGCCTGTAATCCTAGCTACTCAGGAGGCTGAGATCTGAGGATCAAGGTTCAAAGCCAGCCTGGGCAGTAAAGTCCATGAAACTCTTATTTCCAATAAACCACCAGAAAACCAGAAGTGGCGCAGTAGTTCAAGTGGTAGAGCTCTAGCCTTGAGCTGAAGAGCTGAGGGATAGTGCCCAGGCCCAGAGTTCAAGCCCCATGACTGACAAGAAAAAAAAAAAAAGAGTCTCAAGGACTTTCCTACTTGGGTTGGCTTTGAACCGTGATTCTCAGATCTCAGCCTCCTGAGTAGCTAAGATTACAGGCATGAGCCACCGGCGCCTGGCTTCCTTTATTTCTTATTTGGCAGAGGTCAAATTTATCATTTTAAACAACTTTTAAGGGTACCAATCTGGAGTATTAAGTATATTTATGTTAGTTTTTTTGTTTTGTTTTGTTTGTTTTTGTGATGGAGAATCAAACCTAGAGCCTCATGAGTGCTAGGCAAGCACTTTATGAGAGCTGAACCTTCAGCCTGTTAGAGAATTTTTGAATCATCCCAATTTGAGACTGTATCCATTAAACAATAACTCTCTATTTCTCCTGCCCTGTTATAAGTTCTCATTCCAAACTCTGGGGCAACCACTAAAAATAACTTTTTAAATTAATTGATATGCTAGGAAGTAGAGAATATGAATGATGTATAATGTCCAATTAAAGCCCACAAGGGCGTCAAGCACCAGTAGCTCAGTATACACCACTGAGCTACTTGGGGGGTATTGATGGGGAAGATTATAGTTTCAGACCATCCATGGAGGAGCGGGAAGATAGTTCTTGAGACCTCATCCTTAAGATTTGAAGAAAAACTATTCTGGCCGGGTGCTGGTGGCTCACGCCTGTAATCCTAACCACTCAGGAGACTGAGTTCTGAGAATCATTGTTCAAAGCCAGCCTGGGCAGAAAAGTCCATGAGACCCTTATCTCCAATAAACCACTAAAAACTAGAAGTGGTATTGTGGCTCAAGTGGTAGAGTGCTTGCCTTGAGCTGAAGAGCTGAGGGAGAGCACCCAGGCCCAGAGTTCAAGCCCCACAACCAACAAAAAAAAAAAGAAAGAAAGAAAAGAAAAACAATTCTGGAGAATAAATAAAAATTAACAAAGAAAATTGGAACAGCACCTTTTACCTCATTCATTTAAAACCAAATAAGACAAGAAGAAGAGGTGGCATAAGTGCATAATACAAGGGGTCACTAAGACCAAAAAATAATCATCTCCTCAGCAGACATCACCCAAAGAGATCACAACAGACAGCAAGTAATGGGGGAATGGGTATATATTTTTTAATCTTAATTGTAGTGATAATTTCCTAAGTTCACACACATACAAACTTACCAAATTATACACCTTAAATTAAAGGTAGATTTTATTCTATACTAATTACACTTCAACATAGACATTTGAAACATGAAAGTAACCTACTTAGAGAGTAATGCTTCTGTAAGTTATGATATACCCGTGAGGCAAAATAGTTTATAATAAATTATCAGGGATAGGAAGAGTCTGAAAAAAACATTGAGAAATTTTTCTGATGTAGGGATAAATAAATGGAAGAAGCAACTATAAGATTCTAGACATGCTGAAAATTTTGAACAAACATGTATGGGTAGGCAAACCTAGGAAAGCATATTCCAAATGAAATATCTCCTTTAAGGGTGTGGAATACTGGCCAGGGATGGCTCATGCCTGTAAAACTAGTTATGTGAGAAGTAGAGATCAGGAGGACTACTATTTGAAACTAAACTGGGCAAAAAGTAAGACCCATTTCAACAAACAAGCCAAGCATAATGGTGGTTTTATTTTTTGTTGTTTTTTTGTTTTGGTTTTTTTTTTTTGGTCAGTGATAAGGCCTGAACTCTGGGCCTGGGTGTTGTCCCTCAGCTCTTCAGCTCAAGGCTAGTGCACTCTACTTCTGGCTTTTTCTGCTTATGTGGTACTGAGGAATCAAACTCAGGGCCTCATACCTGTGAGGCAAGTACTCTACCACTGAGCCACCTTCCCAGCCCCTTGGTGGTGGTTTGTACTTGTAATCCAAGCTACTTGGAGGCCTACATAGAAGGATCATAAAGGATAAATGTGAGGAATATGTAAAGAATAACTAAGAAAAAAAAGGAGGGTGAGCAGGTATGTGGCTGAGGTACTTATCTAGCAAGTGCAAGCAAGGCCTTCAGTTCAAATCACAGTACTGCCATAAAAAAGGGGGAGAAGAGTACCTGGATTAAGTTCTCCATATTTTCTGCTATTTTGCTACTTTTTCTTTATATTGATCCTTTCAGTCCTTTTGTTTTTCCATTCAGTCCATTATACAGGTTCTCCAATGGTCAGGCCTCTTCAACTGCAGCAACATAAATCCTGGATCTGTCTAAAATATGTGGTTCCTGGTGCGGGGTTCCTGGTGCCAGGCTTGAGTCAGAAATGGCCAGGTCTCTTGTGGAATTTCAGAGCTCTTCAGCACATGTCAATGCTAAAAACAGGGATCACCCACCTGAGCCATCTTACCAGCATCATAATTACTTCTTTGGTAGTCCTTCCCTTTTCTGTCATCTTCCTCTGCTGCTGACTCACAGGAAGCTCCAGTTTTCATTGCCCCTGCTGCTCACTCGCCTTTGAACAGAATTACACAAGTCTCCCTTACCTTGACAGCATCCACTGATGGGAAAGGTACTGTGGCTGGTATCAGCTACCAAGGCCCTCCCCAGATCATCCATCGCTCTCCTGGTCATCCATCTCTCTCCCTCCAGCTCCATGTGTTCTTTCACAAAGAAGCTGTTTGGAGAAACATGCTTGTATTTGTTCTTAGGTGTCACACAGCCAAAGGAGGCAACTTTTCAAGGAGACGGGCTTTGCAGAGCCAGAGCACAGCAATGAGGAAAGAAGGGGCATCTTTATCAGACCCTTATCTCCAAGGATCCATTTCACCAGCCACAGTAGTCTCACTCTGCCCCTTTGCAGGACATCTTCAAGGGCAAGCTGCTGTTGGCATGCTAGGAATAATGTGCAAACCACAGGATTGTCATACACAGGAGAGAGAGAGCAAGGTAGGTAGAGAGGCAGTACCCCATTCAGCTGGATGGGGTGTGGGAGGTGAGGTTCTCACATCCCGATCAGGCAGCCAGACGTCTGCTACATGCTTCTTGTGCGAGCAATAAAGCAGAAAGGTCACAGCCACCGATGGGAATCTGTTTTGTTCTCATAACTCCATGTTGCTCCCATGGCCACCCTCCACCAGGGACCTCCCCCCCCCCCCCCCCCCCGATTATCAGGGAAACTTTACCCCTGACCTTATCTGAAAGTGCAGGATTGTCAGAAGGATACCCCTACCACAAATCCCCAACAGGACAGGACAAAGACATTCCAAAGAAGGATCTCATCCTGAAATGTATAAAACCTAAAACTCCCACACATCCTGCTCAGTGTTACAGGGAGTCCAGCTGCAGCCATGATTAAAACCTGTCTATTCTGATCTGCTGAGGTCTTTGCCTTCTTTCTCTCCTTGCGTCTACTTGATCTTTCCTAACACTCATGACTCAGTTTCCTGACCAGGAACAGTGCTCCCTGGAAGACTCTTGTCTTTGTAAGGGATGCTCTCTCCCTCTCCCTCTCTCTCTTGCTTTCTTCTCTCTCTCCTCCTCCCTTCCCTTCTTGTTTTTTCTTCCTCCCTAGAAGCTGTCTGAGAGCCACTGGATCCCTCCTGCTTACTATAGCTGAACAGCAGCTGGAATGTGACCCAGAGCCCTTGAACCTAACAGCCTCACTGCCACATAAGGGAAGCTTGACCTTGACCTAGGACTATATTGACTTGACTGATAAACTCAGTTGTTAGACCACTGGGAACTTCCCTCTTTCTTTCCCCTCTCTGACAATACTCCTCTCCAGACCTCCAGTTCAGAGGCTATTTGCCACTAAATCCATTGTTCTACTCTTCCTTCTGCTATCTGACTTCAATCAAGAACTCCGAGCCAGAGCCATTCCCTGTTTTGTCTTTTGACAGCTAAACAACCTTAATTCTTGCATCGGTCTGGAGAAGAATTCAGACAAGATGCAAATATAAGTAATGATAATAGGAACGTTTACTAGAAGAGAAATTGATGGAGTGTTGCTTCCTGCAACTTGGAACAGCACGACCAGATACCAGAGCAGAAGAAATGAGAACAAACACAGAGTACAACAAGTAGGAACCAGGGGGTTCAAGGCTCACTGGCTCTTGAACACCGAGTTCCCATAAGCAAGCTTACTTATTTAGTTTAACACAGGGAAGGTTGCCATAGGTATGTGCAGAAAACAAAATATCAATCTATTTTGTTATTATAATCATTGACATGAAACAGTTTGTGTACATATTGAATAATGGCTCCCTTATTGTTTTGGGGAATGAAGACTGCAACTCAGACATAACTTAGACAACTATCCTACTTTATCTGTTTTGACCTTTCCAGGGTCTAGTTCTTAGCCTTTTGAGTACTGATAGTGCAGCCTTCCTACCTCTTAACCCTTTCTTAACCCCTTCCAATCTCTAACCCTACAGCTCAGCTTCTGAGTTCCCTACAACAGAAAAAGGTAGGAATTTAGCTTATGTCTGTCTCTTGGCCATCTCCTGCACCCTTCCTTTGTTACAGAGGTTGGCTTTGGGTTCAAAAGTGAGAGAACTGAATGGCCTTCTGATTGATAGGTCTCCTTTCTGTGTCCTGTAAGATTTAGTACTCAGTCCTTATTTCCTCATTCTTTTTTCCTTTTTAATTTCTCATTCTTCTTTTATTCTTTCTAATTATCTTCTTTCAGACTATCTGCCCTTTATTCTCTTTCTTCTGTAGCTACCTGCCCCCACTTTGTTGTCACTAGGAGGTTTGTTTAATCTGTCATAGACCATAAATTCCCTGAACACCTGTTCACTTTTCCATTCTTTTTTTTATATATCTATATCTATCTATATCTATCTATCTATCTATATCTATCTATCTATCTATCTAGATATATATATATATATATATATATATATATTTGCCACTTCTGGGGTTTGAACTAAGGGCTTGGGCACTGTCCCTGAGCTTCTTTTGCTTAAGTGCACTCTACCACTCGAGCCACAGCACCACTTCTGGCTTTTTCTGTTTATGTGGTACTGAGCAGTCCAACCCAGGGCTTCATGCATGCGAGGCAAGCACTCTACCACAAAGCCACATTCTCAGCCCTTCTATTCTTTTTTCTTTGCTCCAATGTCTTTCTATGCCTTTATCCCTTTTGTAGCCCCTTTCCCATTTTGTTATCAGGTAGGCTTTGGTTTAATAGTTTAACTTGCTACCTGCAAGTTGTATAAGCCTCAGTTCCCTGCCTGCATTTGTAATAACCCCATATTAACATCATTTGGGGGTTTTGCTGAAATGTAGACTCCAATTCAGTAGGTTTGGCCAACTGTAGCTGGTCATGAGGTCACATTGTAGAGTGAGGATCCAGAGCTGTACTGTGTGGTTTGGTGCCCACAGCTGTGTCGCTATTGAGCATATGAAACATGGCCTGTGTTACTGCATACAAGAGCCACTGTTTTGCTCAAGGCCCCAACAGATCTGAGGAAAAATTGAAATAGAGCCACCCATGCTGAAGTTCCTTGTCACCAAATCCAAACTAAGTTGTCATCTGACCTTTAGGAAGTTGAGAAAGCCAAATTTCCCGAACAGGCTTGTTTCTATGTGCATTGATGGGAATCTACTTGGTTCTCATGATTCAATATTGCTCCTGTGGCTTGGCCCAATGACTATTTTCCACCAGGAGATCTTCCCCAAATTCTCCAGTCCAGTCCCCAGGCCAGAATTTTATTTTAAATATGAAATTCCACTTCCCCACCCTTTCAGGTGATAGGTGTCTGAGAGATGGGGTAAGAGACTTGCTCAAACAATTAAGCTCCTAGAGCCAGACCTGTGCCACCAACTCTCAAAACTCTTTGAATGTTCCGTCTATCAGGGACCCTGTCCCCCACCCATCCCATACTTAAGTGCCTCTACTCTTGCCCCCATTATGCCATGCCTCCTGTCTCCTGACTCTCCTTAAGTCAATATGGCATTCCTCTTCAACTTTCCATTAAAAGTTCGTCTGGTCTGTTGAGATTATTTTCTGCTAACAGGCATTACATATAGAAAATAATATGATGTTAACCTATTGTTTTTCCATTGCTTGGTGTTAGATTATTTTAGACTTTGCCAGAAAACCATGCAGACATCCAGATACTGAGAACAAAGAAAGGTTTATTGCCAGGAAAGGGGCCAGCAAGACCCCTTCTCACAAGGGAGAAGTGAGAAGAAGCACCAACTATTGTCTGAGGTGACCTATCTAACCTAGAAGGTTTAAGAGGGGCTAGATGTGGGTAGGAGGCAGAGATCCTAGTTTGGACCAGGGGTTTCATCATGGTGGACTAGGATTTATGGCTGCTGCCCAAATAGTAGATAAGGGGTCCTGCAGCTGCCCAGACCTGATGGTCACTCTAAGGGATGGGCTCCTCTTGCCTTATATGGTGGTAGTTGCCCCAGAGAAGTGCCATCCCAAGGTAGAGGGGGTTCGCAGCTGATTATCTGCTTGTTGATTATTTACTACCTTGGGCCTACGATTTGCCTGTGGAAAGGGAAAGGAGCTTACTACACTATGGGAAGGGAGCTCTTTGGGCTAACACTTGGTCTCCTTGTCCCCACCTTATAAGGAAAGTGATTTTGAAATGACCAATAAGCTTTTTGTTGTTTCTTCCTTTTTCAGTCTTTCTCTATAAAACCAGCATGGTCTGCTTGGCATTTATGGAATGAAGTTTTGACCAATTCTAGAATTGCAATTAAGACCAGTTAGGATCTTTAAACAAGGTTGGGCGCTCATGTGGCTGAGTCCTTGGCCAGCATGTTTGAAACCCAGAGCCTGATTCCCAGCACTGGGGGGATCAAGAGGGAAAGAAAAGAAACAAATAAACAAATGAAAAGAAACAAAATCAATAATAAAAGGAATGACCCAGCTATGGCTAGCAGTTGCTAGTGTTTTACATGAATTCCCTCTTCGAGTCTCACCAAGTCCATGAAGTAAGTGTTATTAGTAGTATTAGTATTACTGATAGCAGATTTGAGGTCAGGTAGCTGAAACAAGGTGTCTATAGCTAGCAAGTGAAATAGCTTAGAATTAAGCTTCAGAAAGTTGTGCATGCCATTCTCATGGTAACCTACCACCATGGAGCAGACACTGAAACCAAGTTCTGCCATTGTTAAGATTATCCTAACCAGATAACTTTTGAGTAAGATTACCCATTGTCAGATAACTTTTCGACTTTCTTTTTCTTAGCTTCTTGGCTCCTGCTCATTCATTCATTCATCACGCTCTTTCTTCCCTCTTTTTTCCTCCTTTCCTTCCTTCCTCCTTCTCTTCCCTTACTTTTCTTCCATTCTTTTTATTTAAATTAAGCTGGGATCTTGCTATGTTGCCCAAGCTGGCAACTTCCCAAGAAACTGATAGCACAGGTATGCTGTCCCTAACTCTTGCTATTTGATCACATCTACTTGTACCATGTCTTCCCTCCTGGCTTCTAGGTACCCTTGGTGCTACTCAGCTTCTATTCCACAAGCAGGGCCTGTTAACATCTATTCATGCAGTACTCTGCATTGGCTGACCCCTGAACGGATGCTGTGTGCCAGAGCTGAGTGTTTTGCTAGAGACTCAGCCATCTGGCACTAAGCACCAGAACCGGCCCATAAAGGAGGACTGTGCTTAGCTTGAGATAAGCTGAGAGTGGCAGCTGCCTTAGCAGTGGGACCTTGGAGAAGCTATTCAGCTTCTCTAAGCTTCTGTTCCCTTCTCTGGATATAATAATGGAACATGTCTCACAGAAATGCATCAGGAAGAGGAGAGGATGCGTATAAATCACCAGTCCTGTGTCTGGCACAGGGTAAACGCATTGTAAGTGCTAGCTATTACTGATATTGATTGCATTTTTTTCTCTGTTGGCCAGAACTAAACTGCTGACCCAAAAGAACAGGTGCATTGCCATAGAAACTCTCTAAAACCAAGGTGTTTTCCATCTTTTAAAATATAAAACCTATTGCAATGAAAGCAGCAGTCCATTCCTGAGTTGGGAGCTGGGGCAGGGCCAGCTCTGGATTCAGGCAAGAGGTCTATTGTCTGCAGAGATTGTTTCTTTTTTTTTTTTTGGTCGGCCGTGAGGCTTAAACTCTGGGCCTGGGCACTGTCCCTCAGCTCTTCAGCTAAAGGCGAGGGCTCTACCACTTGAGCTACAACGCCACTTCCGGTTTTCTGGTGGTTTATTGGAGATAGGAGTCTCACAGTCTCTCCTGCCCGGCCTGGCTTTGAACCGCGATCCTCAGATCTCAGCCTCCTGCGTAGCTAGGATTACAGGTGTGAGCCACCAGCGCCCAGCTCAGAGATTGTTTCTTTGCTGTTCAGTCTTTCAAAATAGTTCAGGCTGGCCTCAAACTCAAAATTCTGCCTCTGCCTCCCATGCTGGGATTATACCACATCTAACTCAAATTTTGCTCTTTGGTTTTTGTTTGTGGTACTGGGAATCAAACCTTGCACAAGCTAGGCAAGCTCTTTTAACACTGAGCTAAATCCTAGACTTTGGGTGGGGGTGGGGATGTGTGTGTGTGTGTGTGTGTGTGTGTGTGTGTGTGTGTGTGTGTGTAGTTTGGAATCAGTGTCTCACACTTGTTAAGCAGTCATTCTGTCACTTAAGCCCTGCTCCCAGCCCTTTTTACTTGTTTCAAATAGGTTCTCAAATGTTTGCTTTGGTGGCCTGAACTATGATCCTACTTCTTTATATACTCCATGTAGCCTGGGTAACAGGACCATCCCACTACATACAGTCCTTTGTTGACATCAGCTAGCCTTAAGCTGAAGAGTTCAGGGACAGCGCCCAGACCCAGAGTTCAAGCCCCACGATTGACAAAAAAAGAAAGAGAAAGAAAGGAAAGAAAGAAGGATGGAAGAAAGGAAAGAGGAAAAAAGAAAAGAAAAAGGAAATATTAGCTGGATACTGGTAGCCCACGCTTATAATTCTAGCCATTCTGGAAGCTGAGATCTGAGGGGAGAATTGCTCCCCTACCCTGTTTTCCCAGGTGCATACAGATACAAGCAAGCCACCAAAGATAAGTGCAGACTGCCAGACACAGGCAGGGCAAGCTACCTTATGCCTGGCCCTAAGCATTCCTTTGTGGGCCCAATTGAAAAGGGCCCCACCCCCACCTTCCTAGACCTAAAGGCTTTTTCATTAACCTCTGCCTCCTTGCTCTGAGCTCATAAAACCCCATTCCTGAACCCAGCTCTTGGCACAGTCTCCGAGCCGGAGGGAAGACTGTGCCCCTGGCTGTTATGTTTCAATAAACAGTCCTTGTGGGTGGAAGATCGAGTCGGGCCTGTTTCCTTCCTTTCTCCTCCATTTTCCTAACACTGAGGATCACAGTTTGAAGCCAGCCCACGCAGAAAAGTTCCCATGAGACTCTAATCTCCCAAACTGGAAGCAGTACTATGGCTCAAGTGATAAAGTTCTAGTTTTTGAGCACAAAGAGGGTCAGGGACAGCAACAAGGCCCTGAGCTCAAGCCCCACAGCCAACCAAAAAGAAAACAAAAGAAAAAGAAATTTTTATTTTGGTTTATGGTTTCAGAGGTTTCAGTTCATGCTGCTTGATTCTGTCTGTTTGGGCCCTGGATGGCACAGTGAATCTCAGTAGCAGGAGTGTGTGGTCTCTTCAACCCCTGTGTGGGAGCCAAGAAGCAAACAAGGAACAAAGTCCTTTTAGGACACACTAACTTCCTCACTGCTCTGGCTTTTACCTCTTAAAGACTGTACCAACTCCTGATTGTGTACAGGCTGGCAACCAAACCTTTCACACAAGAGACTATGGGGATATTTAAGATTCAAACCCGCCCAGCACTGGTGACTCACATCTGTAATCCTAGCTATTCAGAGGCTGAGATCTGAGGATCATGGATCAAAGCCAGCCAGGGGAGGAAAGTCCATGAGATTCTTATCTCCAATAAACCACTAGAAAACTGGAAGTGCCTCTATGGCTCAAGGGGTAGAGCGCTTGAGCTGAAGAGCTGAGGGACAGTGCCTAGGCCCAGAGTTCAAGCCCCACGACCGAGACACACACACACACACACACACACACACACACACACACACACACACACAAGTTCAAACCATCACCATGATAATTCCCCTATGCTGCAGGGTTTATTTTCAAGACCTTCAGCAGGGACCTGAAATCAGAGATACTACCAAACCTTATCCATGCTCTGCTTTCTGTGCATCTGCTATAGTTTGGGCAAGGGTCCCCCCCAGAGGCCCATGTGTTGAACGCTTAGTTCACGACCTCTGGCATACTGAACCGTTGTGGAACACATAAGAGGTGGGACCTAGTGAGAAGTTTCAGGTCACAGTAGGGGAAGTGATACAAGAGGACAATAGGGCCTCACCCCTTCAGTCATGAGGGGTTACAAGAGGACAATGAGGCCTCACCCCTCCTCTTTCTTTGCCACCTAGCCATGAGATCAACAGGCCTCCCACTGTGCACTTCCGCTATAAGGTCCAGGCACAAAGCAAAAGATTCCATTGGTCCTTAATGTAAATGTCTGAAGCTACGGACAAAAATAAATTTTTCCTTTTTTAAGCATTGATTTATCTCAGGTATTCAGTATAATGTAACAATAAATATAATATTTACCTATGGTGAAATTAATCAATAGGCACAGTACAAGATTAAACAACAGCTAATAAGGAAATAGAGCAACTATAACAATATGCTATAATAAAAGGTATTTTAAACTTATAAATTGTTTATTTCTAGAATGAACCATTGAATATTTTTGGACCATAGTTGACTGAGGGTAACACTGCATCATGGATAAGAGGGCAATACTGTAGATTTTTTTTGATTCATTAATGGTATATCTGATCACATTTGAGTGACTTTTTCCTTGGGTAAGGTAGAGGGATCAAGCAGATATTCTGCCCCTCGGCTACACCCTCTCCCACCAGTCCAGAATAATCTCTTAAAAGCAAATTATTACTCTGAAAGTATGTTTTTTAAGTAAATGACTAAAAAAGACTAAAGAAGTGTTTATTTCTGTTCATCACACAATTATTCCTGGAAATAATTTTGCTATGTGGAGGAAGAGGTGTTAAAACTGCATTCTAGTAGTAAATATGTGTAAAAATGTGCCACTGTTTGAAGTGACTGCAAAGCAAATCCAGCATGAGCTCCTCACTCTGCTGTCAGAAGGGAAAGCTGCCAGAGGCATATGCCAGTCAACAGCACAGAGAACCTGTAAAAGTCTCCAAGCATTTGGAGGACCACTTTTCCCCTTGCCTGTGTCCAAGGAAACTGAAATAGATCAAGTTTTTCATCTTTTTTTTTTTTTTTTTTGGTCCGTTGTGGGGCTTTGAACTCTGGGCCTGGGCACTGTCCCTCAACTCTTCAGCTCAAGACTAGCACTCTACCACTTGAGCCACAGTGCCACTTCCGGCTTTTTCTGTTTATGTGGTGCTGAGGAATGGGACCCAGGGCCTCATGCATGCGAGGAAAGCACTCTACCACTGAGCCACCTTCCCAGCCCTCTTCTTTTATAGACTGATAGCAACTCGCTATCAGACACCATGAGTTCACATCATTTAAATGGTCATCACCCACTCACCACCTGAGGTACCAGCAGAATCATGTTGCCATAGAGTTCAAGATGCTTGCTATCAGCTTCTTTTCTTTTCTTTTCTTTTTTTTCAGGGCGGGGAGGAAGTTTATGGGAGAAGGGAAGGTTGCTAGTCCTGGGGCTTAAACTCAGGGTCTGAGCACCTGGCCACTGTCCTTGAGCATTTTTGTTCAAAGCTGGCACTCCACAATTTGAATCACAGGTATACTTCCAATTTTTAAATTTTATTTTGTTTTGAATTTTTTGGGTAGTTATTTGAGTTTCACAAACTTTCCTGCACCTAGTAGCTTTGAATTACAATCCTCAGATCTCATCCTCCTAAATTGGTAGGAATGCAGGCATGAGACACTGGTGCCCAGTTCAGCTTCTTTTCTTGTCATAGACTGGCCTAAGTTTTCTGTCCAGGTGTGAGTGGCTTTCTACCATTTCATAGACAGTCTCTAGCAAAGACTTATGGCCCAAAACACATCACATTATAGACTAGATTTTAAATGTCCCCTAAAAGCTCATGTGGTGAAGACTTGGTCCTCATCTGATGATGCTGACAGAAAGTAGTGAAGTCTTTAAGAGGTGACTGAGGTATTGGGGGCTGTTGTGGTTTGAACATGAAATAATGCCTGAAGACTCGTTTCTGAAGGCTTGGTCAATGCAGTATTCAGAGGTGGGGCTTGGGAGAAGTACTGGATCAGAAAGATTGATCCACTGATGGATTCATAACTAGATGGACTATTGAGAGATGGTGTAAAGTGAAGAAGGGGGAAATTGGTGAGGAAGTAGTCACTGAAGGTATGCATTCCTTTGAAGAGTGTTTCATGTCTCCAGGCTCTTCCTCTCGCTGTCAAGCTCACAAGCTTGGTCATTTGGGTCTTCTCTTACCTGGCCCATCTGTCCTCCCACTGAGCAACATCCTCCAATTGTACTTCACTGGTAAGAAAAGATTAAGTTTCAGGGTCTGGGAAGGTGGTTCAGTGGTCGAGTGCTTGCCTCGCATGCATGAGGCCCTGGGTTCCATTCCTCAGCACAGAAAAAGCTGTGGCTCAAGTGGTAGAGCACTAGCCTTGAGCTGAAGAGTTCAGGCTCAAGCCCCACAACTGACAAAGAAAAAAAGAAAGAAAAAAAAGATAAATTTCACCACCATGTGCCAGATCTTCCTGCTTAATTCTCTACAAGTTTTGGCCAACTTGCTGGGTGCTGGTGGCTCACACCTGTAATCCTAGCTACTCAGGAGGCTGAGATCTGAGGATCAGGGTTCAAAGCCAGCCCGGGCAGGAGAGACCTTGAGACTCCTATCTCCAATAAACCACCAGAAAACCGGAAGTGGCGCTGTAGCTCAAGTGGTAGAGCACTCGCCTTAAGCTGAAGAGCTGAGGGACAGCGCCCAGGCCCAGAGTTCAAGCCCCATGACCGACAAAAAAAAAAAGTGGTAGAGTGCTTGCTTTGAGCTGAAGAGCTAAGGGAAAGTGCACAGGCCCAGAGTTCAAGCCCCACAACCAACAAAAACAAAATAAAACAAAACAAAAATAATTTGGCCAGCTCATAGGAGGGCCTGGAGGACACATAGCCATCACTGGACTAACCACACCTCTGTGCTGAGGCCCAAAGGTGATGTTGCCATCACTGAGGTCTCTCCTCCCAACACACAGAATGGTTTCTTCACTGATGCTGCTGGAGAATGAACCATTTCTTCTGTACTGGTAAAGCATCAAAAGTACCAGGAAACTTTATAGATGGGGAAAACACTTGATGCAAGCATGGAAAGATGAGAAACTTATACTGTAGGGTGAATGTCCTGATGGGTGTGTTCTGTGACAATCTTTGAGTTAAACCCCATTGTCAGCAGTGAGCCCCAGCTTTCTGAGACCTGGCTTTCTCATTCTCTTAGAATGATACCTCCTTGCCTCCCTCCAAGGTTCTTTGAGAGCATTATACAATACCAGAGGCAGAAAGACTTTAAAAACCATAAACAGCTGTACAAATCATTATGTACCACTCAATTCCTAGCCCAAACATGGACTATGAACAGACTAAGTAAGAACATTTTTTCAAGTCATATATATATATATATATATATATATATATATACGTATATACATACATGTATACATATATATGTATATGTATGTGTGTGTGTGTGTGTGTGTGTGTGTATATATATATATATATATATATATATGTACTGAACTCTTTCAGAGGTGGTTTTTTCAGCAATGTCCACTGCCCACAATCCAACCTCATGCTACTGGTATATTCCCAAAGTTCTGGTAACACAGAATTCTGCTTGTCTTTGTGAGTGTGTTAAAATTGGTGTTTTCAGGGAGAACAATAGAGAACCAGTGCTGTCTGTTTGGCATTCTTGCTGTGATTTTTTTCAGGCTGCTGCTGTCTATATGAAAACAACATATTTAGAAACCAAATGCATTCTGGTGCCTTATTAATTCCTTTCTTCTCTCTAATTTTCATGGAAAGGAGGCCAATATAAAACAGAATGGCAATCAGATTTCAGTTGTAATGAGACAATAAAGCTTTTTTGACAGTAAATGGGTATTTAAATAATCATGAAAGCAGCAGCTGGCTTCTTTCTCTCCCTTGGTCCAATTAGGTGCTGTTTTCTCAGCAAAGAAATATAGCAAAGAAAATTCAAAGGCAATCACACCTTTATCCTCCCTGTGTCAAAAGTTTGTGTGAGAGATGACTATTCATCATCTAGGAAATAGCACATTCAGTTTTCTGTCTGCATCTGACACCATTCAGAGAAAGGTTGTTAGCTTTGAGCAGTAACCTTATTTCATTCCTGGTGTGTAAGTGAAAGTGTTTCTCTTATAGGATTGGAGAGAATCAGAAGTGCAGGGATAGGCAGATGCTGTCAGCAACCAAGGCTGGTAGAAAGCACAAGACAGCACAACTTAGGGTGAATGGGCTGAATGGTCACCTCTCAGCTGTTATAGGGAGAGACACTCTGTAAATAATCCACTTGCACACAGTTCATTGCCTTCAACCTGGTAACATCCCCTGTCCCCAGTGTATAACATTTACTGGGCACCTTGTATATGTATGTCTAGCCTGGTACTAGATATTATGGAATTCAGAAGACTGGAATCTGCAGAGTGGTGTGTAGTTTGCACAGTATTTCTTCCCTTTGATATCACATTTTTATTTTCATATATATATATTCATACATATATATATACATATTCAACCATATTCACTTTCCTTCATGCTCTTCATTTTTCATCTCCCTTTATTGCTTTGTCTTTCCTTGCTCTTGCCCCTCTGTTATTCAACAGTTTTCAGATTCTCTATGTCAGCTTCACACGTAGACATGATCTATTTCAATATTATTTACCCTTCAAATACTTCCATAGTTACAATCATTTTTTTCTCTCTGGATAGGTATATGTGTATTTTATCTTTTGGCCTCCCAATAATCCTGAGGGTTAGGAAAGAATGTGGAAATTATTTCCCTGAAAAAGAATAATAGGATCTCATAAGAATAGTAATTGCTCAAATTTACTGAGCACTTACCAAAATTCCCATAGCTGCTAGCCATTGGTGTCTCACACCCATAATCCTAGCTCCTCTTGAGGCTGAGATTTGAGGATCATGGTTTTCAAACCATAACAAGACCTGGCAGAGAAGTCCATGAAACTCTTACCTCCAATGAACCAGCAAAAAACTGGAAGTGGGTTGAAGGCATGGCTCAGTTGGTATATCACTAGCCAATAAGCAAAAGTGTCAGGTACAAAGAAGCTGGAGGTTAAGGTGTAGCTCAAATGGTAGAGTACCAGTATTGAATGAAAAAAGCTAAGGGGAATGCAAGGTCCTGAGTTCGAGCCACAGTACTAGCACACATACACCAAATAAAAATAAACAAAAAAACCCTAAAAGTAAAAATCCCTATAACCACCTAATAGGGCAATACTTACAGTCTACAATTTCAGATAAGAAAACCAAGACTCAGAGAGGTTAAGTAAGTTTTCAAGTTGACACCAAGAGGTCAACCTGGAGCCAAGGCTCCAGGCCAGCTGATGCAGTGCCCACAGTCCTGCGAATCACTGAGCTGTACTGCCTGGACCTCATCCTTAGACATCCCCTCCATGACATTCAACAGGTATTAGAGCTTTCCGTGGACCAGGAATAGCTCTAGGCCCTGAAGAAGCATTTCTTCACTCAGAACACTTTGGTATTTTCTGGATATTTCCTACAGGACAAGTACTCCTTTGTACTGGGGCTGTATTAATAAGCAAACAAATCAGGCCTTCCCAGGGCTTACAATCACTGGGGCAGGCACAGAATAAATAAGATGCAGTTAAAATTTGAAGAAGTAATATGGTATGTTAGAAAATAGTAAAGCTCAATAAGAGAAGAAAACTTGAGCATAGTGCTGGGTCCAAGGCTAGTTAAGTGCTTTTCCACTGAGCTAACACATAGTTAAGTAGGGTGGTCAAGAGAGGTCTCATTGAGAAAGTGGCATACAAAGCCCCAAACTGAAGCAATGAAGAAGCAGATATACTGTCACCTAATAGGGAGCCAGCTCCCTGGGGAGTCTTGACCTCCAGGCTCCCAGGGGCCTCCTGAGCCACTGGAAACCTTGACCTTAGCACAGAGTGAGATGAAAAGGACTAGAAGGCTTCTGGGTGGAAGAACGCTCTGCTCTGACTGTGGCTGCTTCTTTGAGAAATGGACTCTAAGGAGGGACGTAGGAAGCCAGTTTAGAGACTACCACAACTATCCAGATAGGAGACATCATTTGCTTGGGCACAGCAGTGGCAGTGGAGATGGTAAGAAGTGATTGGATTTTGCATGCATTCAAATGTAGAGTCACACTGTGGGCACCCAATTATTAAACTGATTAAAGAGACCTGCATTCATCTCATAGGAACAAAGCATAGGAACTCTTGAATAGTGATTTAAAATACCAAGAAACAGCACTAGCTAGGAATGACCCAACAGGAAGCATTACAGAAAAAAATGCATTTTTTGTCTGTATTCCTTATCTCATTAAATTCATTCAATGTATTCATTCAAAGGAAGCAAGCCTCACTGGCAAAGCCACAACATTTATCACTTATTGTACCATGATTATAGTCCACAAACTAACAGCACTATAGAAGTTCCATTTTAATCCATTGGAAAGTATAAACAAGAAGAGAAAGGGAAGCAACAGAATGCAGGTACGGATGAACTGCTCTCAATTCCTACAATTATAGACATTGTGTGATTATGAGAATCCAAAGGAGATTTTTTTTTCTCATAGACTGCATACTAAAATGAAAATTCAGAAGGAAAAAACTGAACAGGATTAGCATCCTTGTCTCCTGAGAGGAAGATGAGTGGTTCAGAGTGAGGAAGGTAATGGTCCTTGGCTTGTTGCTTTTATTCTCTAGGATACTACACAAAAAGTGTTTGGCTGTTAGAAAGGGTGGCTCCTCATCTGACCTTTCACCTTGGTTGTGTGTGAGCAGGACATGAGCATGAACTTTATGTGCTGACCAACTTCTGCATGCCAGCACTCTGCTGTTTGCCTCACTCACCTTTGTGTGCAGTTCACAGTCCTTTCACTCAGCTGGACAGGCACAATCAGTGCTCACAGCTAAATGAAGGTTCTGTTGACTGCTGGCTGCAGGCTGAGAATCTTATAGCAATATCACCTTCCCCTCAATAGAGCTCACTTTTTTTTTTTTTTTTGGTAGTCCTGAGATGTGGAACTCAAGGCTTGCTGGAGCTTGCTAGGCAGGCAATCTACCTCTTGAGCCATACTGTAGACTTTCGTTGCCTTTGTTGTTTTCCAGTGGAGCATGTATGCCCAGTCCAATCTTGATCATTATCTGCCTGTTTTCACTTCCCATATAGATAGGATGACAGACATGTGTGTCATCATGTTTAGTGATTGACTGAGATAAGGTCTCAAGTTCATACCCAACTAACCTCAAAACTCATTCCTTCCTCTGCCTCCTGCTTTGCTAAGATTATAGTTGTATGCCTCAGTATCCAGTTTGGAGTTTACTCTTTTGTCTGGGCCTGAACTCTGGGCCTGGGCACTGTCCCTTAGCTCTTCAGCTCAAGGCTGACACTCTACCACTTGAGCCACAGCGCCACTTCCAGCCTTTTCTGCTTATATGATGCTGAAGAATCGAACCCAGGGTCTCATGCATAGAAGACAAGCAAGCACTCTACCACTGAGCCACCTTCCCAGCTCTGGAGTTTACTCTTAAAAATGGGCTCTGGGCTCTGACACCAGGTTATGTTCTGAGTGTCTGAAAACTACTTTAGATATCTACCATCCCGCTTGCCTGGCTTAACATTGTACAGCTAATGTCAGACTCCCACTTAAAGAAGCAGATAACAAGCATTTTCTATGAGAAAACTGCTGTCGATAAATTTCTAACCTTCTTCCTTTCAAAATATATTTAGACAATGAAACTATTCTTGTTAGTCGATGTTAATCTTTCTGGAAGCTCTAGCCACTAAGAGACAAGTAATGAAATAAGTGAGCACCATTATAATTATTTATAAGAATCTTTAGACATATAAAGGTTCAGTAACGAACCATCTCAAAACAAATCACATCATTCCCAGATTAGCAAAATCACAGAAATTAGCAAAAAGAACATTTATTATTATATTATATTTATATCAAAAACTGTGATCAGAAGAGAGGGAAAGTTTGGAGAACCCTATGTCCAACAATAAAAATGGAGGCTTAAGAACTAAGACTTCCTTATTTTTTAACTATCTTAAAAAGAAGTCAGGTGCTGTTGACTAAGGGCCAATGGTTTAAGAACCATGGGTATATGATCAGCTTCCTTCCATCATTAAAACTATACAATGATGTTTCATGTCTTATACATTTACACACACACACACACATACACACAAATTAGTGACAAAATTTTAATAAGTGCCTAGAAGCCTGTTTTTAGAAGCAATAATAGTGAAATGCCAGGCACCAGTGGCTCATGCCTGTATTCCTAGCTACTCAGGAGGCTGAGATCTAACGATCACGGTTCAAAGCTAGCCCGGGCAGCAAAGTCCATGAGACTTTTATCTCCAATAAACCACCAGAAAACTGGAAGTGGCACTGTGGCTCAAGTGATAGACCTCTCACCTTGAGCTGAAGAGCTGAGGGAATGTGCCCAGGCCCAAAGTTCAAGCCCCACACTGACAAAAAAAAAAAAAGTGAAATGATCATTGTCCTCAAAGGTTTGAAAACCCCCTAGGGGACACCATAGATGGTAGACTGAGATTGTTGTGGGGCTGAGTTAGGACAACCATACCAAGTGGAAAGAAAGCACCTGACCTTTGTTTGGGGAAGCTCAACAGCCTGGCAGGAGGCAGGGTTGCCACCTGACTCATCTCAAAGATTAGAATGATTTCCTTTTTGATTTCAAAATATCTCCCCTACAGCTTCCAATACATGAATCTTTATAAGTGTGTTTGAATCTAAGATTGCTTTATGCAAAGCTCAGCCCCTTCCCCTGTTGTCATGGAAACAGCACTGTGTTCTTGAGTTAGGGCATGCTTACTTATGAGCCCACGCTCAAGCACGCACACACACACACACACACACACACACAGCGCGCATACTAATATAATCCCCAGGAAATGTGGAGTTGTGCCTTCTCCTTCTGTGTTCTTTTTTTTGTTTTTTTTTTTGGTTGGTCATGGAGGGCTTGAACTGTGGGTTTGGGTGCTGTCCCTGCAGCCTTGCTCAAGGTGAGCGCTCTACCACTTGAGCCACAGCACTACTTGGGGTTTTCTAGTGGTTTATAAGAGTCTCACGGACTTTTCTGCGGAGGCTAGCTTTGAATTATGATCCTCAAATCTCAGCCTCCTGAGTAGCTAGGATTACAGGTGTGAGCCACTGGCGCCCAGCTACTTCTGTGTTCTTTATATTTCTAAAAAGATACATTTTAGCCGGGCGCTGGTGGCTCACGCCTGTAATCCTAGCTACTCAGGAGGCTGAGATCTGAGGATAGCAGTTCAAAGCCAGCCCGGGCAGGAGAGACCGTGAGACTCCTATCTCCAATAAACCACCAGAAAACCGGAAGTGGCGCTGAGCTCAAGTGGTAGAGCACTCGCCTTGAGCTGAAGAGCTGAGGGACAGTGCCCAGGCCCAGAGTTCAAGCCCCACAACCGACCAAAAAAAATAAATAAAATAAAAACATACATTTGTAGCCAACATTTTGCTGATGGCTACTAACCAATAATTATCAATAATATCTTTTGTTTTATCATCAGAAATAAAGATTTGGGAGTTTTCTTTAACACAATTTCTTCTGGAAGTGAAATAAATCATTATTTGCTCCTTTACTTAGCTTCAATTTTTCTCCCATTCCTTTATATATATATATATATTTTTTTTTTTTTGGGGGGGGGGTCCAGTCGTGGGGCCTGAACTCTGGGCCCGGGCACTGTCCCTCAGCTCTTCAGCTCAAGGCTAGCACTCTACCACTTGACCCACAGCGCCACTTCCGGCTTTTTTCTTTTTGCTTATGTGGTGCTGAGGAATGGAACCCAGGGCCTCATGCATGCAAGGCAAGTGCTCTACCACTGAGCCACCTTCCCAGCCCCTTTCTCCCATTCCTTAAGCAAACAAACTGAGACCTCAATAGCTAAAATTTAATTTTAAAAGAAACCAGACTCTAAGGGGTAGTTCAGCAGCAAAGTATTTGCTTACCATGGCAAGGCCTGGATTCAATCCCCAGCCTTGCCAAATTCAAAAAACAAAAAAAGCAAAAGAAGCCTATTTCCAATTATAGTTAATTTCTTTCACTGGTATGACAAATTTTGCATATTTAATTTTCTTAACTATTGTCAATCTAAAATATTATTTTTAAATGGAAAAACAGCAATTTCTTGGGAGTGCACTGATAAATCACAAGTTTATATAAGTGTGAGACTAATGGTTGTCTGGATCAGTCTTCAATCTACGTAAAGCAGAAGAAACTAAAGGAAACTTAGATGCAGAAAAATAATTAAATTCAACAAATTTTTCCTGGGAACCAGCTATCTGACCTTATGTGACCCATTTCCCTTGAGAATTCACTCCAGCTATGTGGAGAAGGTCATGGTCACTGATCAGGTCATAAAGGACCAGAGAGTCAAGAAACAGACTTTGGAATTCACCGTGCCAGTTGCGGGCTTTCCCTTCCTTCAATTGGGCCATGCAATCTAACCTCAGCTCCGAGACACTATGGCTGTCATTTAATTTCAGCGTTAGGCTCAATTGAACTCCAAGCTGATTAGGTAGGCAGCCTTGGCAATTCTCTAAGTCTAGGAAATGACTCAGCCCCATCTTGGGGATGGCCTGACATCCTCAGGCTTCTCATCAGGATAGCACAGTCTCTGCCCACTGCTTGGCTCAGATGAAGTGGGGCTCCTACCAAAAAGTACTCTTCCTATACCTTCCCTTCTCCTTTTGCCTTCTTTAAATCTACCCTTTGTCAGTCCTTCACTAAGCCTAGCCACTAGGTTCGTTCATTCCACATTATCCATGGTCTGTCTTTTCTAGTAAAAATCAATGTTCTTTTTTCCTAAGACAGAGTTTCACTAGATAGGCCAGGCTGGCCTTGAACTTACAATCCTCCTGTTTCAGCCTCCTGCATGCTGAGGTAATGTATGTATGTACCATCCAAGCTTTCAATCTACTGCTCTTAAATTATAACAGTACTTTATTTTTCTTTTATTTACTTTATGTTTCATCATGACAACCTTTTTTTAATTTCTTAAACATTTTTAGTATCATCAATTTATTGTACACGGGGGATGCATTTAGACCCGGACATATATGCATAGGATGAACCTTGATTAGACCTACCCTCTTCATCACTCTCCCTTTTCCTAATACCCTTTTTTCTATTTCAATTTCCTTTCTTTTTTGGGGGGGGGTCCATTGTGGGACTTGAACTCTGGGCCTGCGTGCTGTCCCTGAGCTCTTCGGCTCTTCAGCTCTACCACTTGAGCCACAGTGCCATTTCTGGTTTTCTAGTGGTTAATTGGAGATAAGAGTCTCACAGACTTTAACCTGATATTTTTCTTTTTCTTTTTTTCTATTTCAATTTCAACTACCAAATAGTCTGCAATTTGTTTCTCATGACTTACCCTCTGGAGTGGTTTGCTTGGGGAAATTCCTAGGCGTCATTACCAAGCTTGGAACTGTCTGGTTTTGGCAGATGACCAGGGCTGCTGCCTGCAAACAGAGCTCTCGCTTCCACTCAGCACTCCACCAACTCTTCGTTCTCTAAGTTCCCATCGTACACTACTGTCCAGCATGGAGGAAGGCAAGGGTTACTGTGGGGCACACTCATGTGAAAGTATCTGAAGAGGAGGCAAAGGTGGGGACTGCAGGCACTGACAGAAGCGATATGGAGAGATATTTTGAACAGGTAAGATTTGTCTTTCATCTCTCCTGGCTATTCACCTGGCTCTTGAAAGAGAGACACCAGCAGCAGCAGAGAACATTGTCACTCTAAATTGTATCAACTGACCCACAACTGTCGAACAGGAACGCTCTGACTCACCTTCTTTTACAGGTATGCAAAGCATTTGGTTTTGCTGGTTAGTGGTGGAAGTTTTTAGACTATGAAGTACAATGGTGTAAGGATAGATTGAGATAGGCAAATTGAGACTTGCTGCTCTCTCAGAATGAATCTTTAACAAAACAAGGACCAAAATCAAGTTTTTGCCAGTGTCTCAGTCTGTTTTCTATTGCTATAATATGATACTGCAGCTGGGCATTGGTGGCTCATGCCTGTAATCCTAGCTACTCAGGAGACTGAGATCTGAGGATCACAGTTCAAAGCCAGCCAGGCAGGAAAATCCATGAGACTGTTATCTCCAATAAACTACTCAGAAAACTGGAAGTGGTGTTGTGGCCCAAGTGGTAGAGTACTAGCCTTGAGCTGAAGAGCCCCACAACCCGGGCCCCACAAACAACCAAAAAAAAAAAAAAAGATACTGCAGTCTGGCCACTCTATAAAGACTAGAAGTTTATTTAGTTCACACATGTGGAAGCTGAGAAGTCCAAGTACACAGTTTTAGTATCTGGTGAGGGCCTCATAATAAGTGTGACAAGGCAAAAGGCATCACAGAACAAGTCAGAACAGCTGGCCAGGGAGAGCTCACCATTGTAACAAATGTACCGCCTACATAACCCATTAATCTATGAATGAATTCAACCTTTTGTGAAGGCAGAGTCTTCCTGAGTCAGTCACCTGTGAAAGGCCTCACCTCTTACCACCTACACAGATCAAACTTTAACTGTTTTTAAGGGGGAACAAACCAAATCCAAACTACAAAGCCAGTCAAGTCCCTTCACTTGCATGGACCTCAGTTTCTCTATAGATAGACATAATCAGTCTCTCTACTCCCGGTAGACACTGGAACTGCTTGATTTATATCTAACTGTTCTTTCTCTTTTCTTTTTTACTTTCACTTTTTTGAGACAGACTCTCATTATGTATCTCAAGCTGCCCTCCCTCTTGAACAATCCTCCTGCCTCTCAATATGCTCAACCATGCCAGGCAATTTTTTGGAATCAGGAAAGCCAAAGCCTTCATATATATGTCAATGGATTAATAGAAGTATAATATTTTTTGATTATGTGATGTGTGATTTTATCAGCTTTCAAATTTTGTTATGCTCATTTCATACTTAAATTTAAAAAAAAAAATCACTTCCAGGCTGGGAATGTGGCTTAGTGGTAGAGTGTTCTCCTAGCATGCATGAAGCCTTGGGTTCAATTCCTCAGTACCACATATACAGAAAATGCCAGAAGTGGAGCCATGGCTCATGTGATAGAGCATTAACCTTGAGCAGAAGAAGCTCAGGGACAGTGCCCTGGCCCTGAGTTCAAGCCCCAGGACTGGCAAAATAAATAAATATCACTCCCATGTGAACATTTCTCTAAATAATTGGCTTATAGAGAACCCATATTCTTGGGAATTTAACTCATGCCATTTTTGTTATCAAGAATGATACTAGCAGTTTACAATTGCCTATTTTATTCTTCTGGTCTTACCTAAAGAATGGACAGAGCAGAGCACAATGGCACACCTTTGTGAACTCAGGAGTCCAAGACAAAGGATTGAGAATTCAAGGCTATTTGGAGCTACATTTAAAGAACCTGGCTCAAAAAGATAAGTAAATAATCCTACAAGAATGGATGGGGGGGCTGGGAAGGTGGCTCAGTGGTAGAGCACTTGCCTTGCATGCCTGAGGCCCTGGGTTCGATTGCTCAGCACCACATAAGCAAAAAAAAAAAAAAGCCAGAAGTGGCGCTGTGGCTCAAGTGGTAGAGCACTAGCCTTGAGCTGAAGAGCTGAGGGACAGTGCCCAAGCCCAGAGTTCAGGCACCACTACTGGACCCCCCCAAAAAAAAAGAAGAAAAAAAAAAGAATGGATGGGTTGGGTATTAGTAGTAGTAGCACACGCCTATAATCCTAGCTATTCAGAAGGTTGAGATCTGAGGATCAGGATTTGAAATCAGCCTGGGCTCTAGTCTCCAATTAACCAGCAAAAACCAGAACTGGAGATGTGGCTCAAGTGGTAGAACACAAGGCCCTAAGTTCAAGTCTCAGTACCAGTACCAAAAAAAAAAAAAAAATAGAATGAATGCATGCCTGGGCAAATCATCTTCAAGTCTTTCAAAATTGGACTTTCATGCTGAATTGACTACTTCTTTACAGTAAATCAAAAAATTCATTTGACCCCTTCTAGCTTTAGTTATTTTTTTCTTTTTTTCACATAGTAGGAAAAATGCCTGGCTCTATATTTGTCTCAAGTTTGGCACAGGCTGTTGAAACTTAAGACTGTTGCCATACTACTTCCTGAGGTGGGCACCTTCTGGGCAATGCAGAGATACAGGCTCAACAGAGATTTCTATACCTACCTCTGGTCACCGGAGGCTCCAGGAGGGAGGTGCTGGCTCACAATGCTCAGTGGCTGGCCAGGGGTAACTTCTGTAGGGTTTCTTTGGTTTGTTTTTTTGTTTTTGTCGGATTTTGGGCCTGAACTCTGGGCCTGGGTGTTGTCCCTCAGCTCTTTAGCTCAAGGCTAATGCTCTACCACTTGAGCCACAGCGCCTATTTCCAGCTTTTTCTGCTTATGTGGTGCTGAGGAATCGAACCCAGGGCCTCATGCATGCGAGGAAAGCACTCTACCACTAAGCCACCTTCCCAGCCCTTTCTGTAAGGTTTTAGAGGAGAAAAGGACCACACAGAGAGGAATAAAAAGATTGACAGGAAAGTTTATTGGGGTATGCTCCCAGGAGAACTCCCTGGTTGAGATCAGAGAGGTTGCGTTGAGTTTGGTTGTAGCAGAGCTTTTATAGGCAGAGTAAAAGCAGAACTTGTAGTGAGCCTGGACTTGTAGCACTTAGCTTGCTTCGACTGTTTGAACGGTTTTAGGCCAGTGCTCTCGAAGAATGGTTGAGTCAGACGGTGTTTTTGATAGGGACCTGGTCTTTCTCGGCAGTAGCCCGTCTCCTCCCCCGCCACCGCCCCCCCATGGCCTGACATTTTTCCTAGCTGCTTACTTTCTCCAGTGGCCTGACAACTTCCAGAGCAGTGGCTCCTCAAAGGACGGAGTCCAATCCCTGTCCTGCATTACAAGTATCTGCCAAGCATGTGAACGTTGTCCTCTTTAGTCTTTCTTCTGGGAGCACATTCTTCTTGTTTTGGTTTTGGTTGAGTTTTTGTTTTTTAATGTGGTAAATTCTAAATTCTGCCTGGAAACACTGAAATAAAGGACAGCCAGTTACTTCTAGGTCTCCAGTGACTTGGTTTTGTCAGTCAATGATTAACTGACTTTGGCTTGCAGAGATAATGCTGTGTTGGAAATTTACCCATTGGATGTGAAGGGCATCAAGGTTTGCTAAGGGTTCATGGGCTGGGTGCCAGGAACTCCATGAGACTAGAAGCACTACACTGATTCAAAATAGGAAAAATCTGAAATGGGAAAAAATAGGAAACTCATAAGATATAAATCCCTTGATTGGATGTTGGGAGGGGGTGGGGGGAGAGAGGCAGGGGTTTACAAGCAAGATTTGAGTTTGAACTGTTTACCTGAGCACAAATTCTGCAGTCTTTTAACTTAGCTAGACTGGTTCCTCAGAGAAACTGGAAAACACATATTTCAATCTAGAATATAATTTTTGTTGTCAATGGAAGGTCATCTGTGGGCTGGGAGTTCAAGCCTGATACCAACAAAGCAAACACTAGATTTCAGAGGCCCAGGAACTCACTGTGTGCAAGAGGAGGGTTGTAAGGGAGTTGGAGGACAGATGGTTAGTCCACACTCCAGGGCCTCCTGCTGAGTTTGTAGAATCCCAAGGGGAGCTCCTGTCCAGGACCAATCAGAGGAGTTGAAGTCACACTGTGGTCTCTAGTGCATTCCAGAGCAAACTGCAAAGTAATCTGGGTAATGTCTTCTTCCTTGGTGTCCTCTGTCCTTGGCTCCCCTGCCATCTATAGGGGTAATTAACACTAATCCAACAACATAGAAACAAATGAACCATTTGTCTTGCAGATCTGTAACCAACAATCAACCTTGTATGTAAAAATTCATGGACCAGTATTTATTTCTCTCTCTTGTCTGTTTTCTCTGTGACTAAATTCTACTGGGGAAGTGACCAAATAAAGCTACTGTTCTGAATTTTCAAGTCTTCCCTGTTAAGAAATCAGTCTTTGAGCAGGACAATGGAAAAATCCCTAAGCCTGATGTTTGCAGACTAAAGGCTCCAATATAGTGGTGGGAGTGACCTGAAATCAGTGAATTAGGAAACAAACCAGGGGTTTGAGTGCAGGCAAAAGATCCAAGAATATACCCTGGGAAATAGTCCTAAGTCACTAGCACTTCCCTCAAAAGGCACCTAATCATTCATTTGCTAAATGGAGTCTTTTTCCTTTATTTTTCTTTCTGCCTGAAGTGATGACCTTTTTTTTTTTTTTGTCAGTCCTGGGGTTTGAACTCAGAGTCTGGGCACTGTCCCTGAGCTTCTTTTGCTCAAGGCTAGCACTCTAGCACTCTACCACTTGAGCCACAGCACCATTTCTGTCTTTTTCTGTTTATGTGGTACTGAGAAATCAAACCCAGGTCTTCATGCATGCTAGGCAAGTACTCTACCACTAAGCCACATTCCCAGCCAGTAATGACCTTTTAAACCCTACACGCTGGTAGGGAACTGCACAATTCTCCAGATATTCTCCTTTTGAATAATGTTTTAACATAAAAGAGGCCAAAGAGAAGAATCCTCCCCCGTGGAAGGTTCTAGAGGGTGGGGCAGAATAGAGGCCATAACCAAGCAATCCTACTGATCCTGGAGAGGTCGTCCTTGTGAATCCCCATCACAAGGACCAGGAAGGTATTGGGCCCTGTCAGCATCCAAGCCATAAATCTGGCCACAGTAGTCAATCTTTGGAGTTTCCAGACAGTTCTGTTCTTATCAAGTACAGAAGTCAGTATATCTTTCCAACTCTGACTGAAAATGCTCCCTCTGGCAGGCTGCCATGCTTCTGCAAGGTAATACCCACCTTGTCTCTGAAAGCTGTCTTTATGGCTGGTTGTGAGCAAGGAGGCATTCTAGTTGATAAATATCTGGGCCAAATCTATTGCTAAATGCAATGACCTGCTTTTGACTGTGCCAGGTAAATTTACCTTTGAGGGTTTTTGAACCAAGGAGGTTTACAAAGGGTAGAGGATATAATGTTATCCAGATAAAGGAATGCTGGAGCCTGAGGCAGGGTGGCAGGAGGAAGAAGAGAGAACAGGCTAACAATACTTAGTATGGCACCTCCAACTGTGAGAAAAACAGTCAAATCTGAAGGATAAGTAGTGGCTTCCTGAATCCCTGAGCTGGAACTGTATCTGAGGTCACAGACAATCTTGCAGTGATCACACCCAGAGACTAATTACTGATATCTTCTCATGGCTCAGGAAAACATGTGACATACTTGTCAGTCCTGACCTCAATGGCATGGATATACATTTTGAACACTTTGGCCTTTCATTGCTGATCTTTCCTTTCAGAAATAAATATCTGCCTGTCCTCTCTCCTCATGAATACATACGGCTATCTGCATGCTGGCCAGATAAAAGCTTAACAATAATTGAGGCAGAAACTCATCAAGGTATGTGGGCAAGTGAGCAGTAAATGCTACTTATCATATGTCTCAAAAACTATAAGCAAGGAAAACCTTACAAATTGGCTCTTTCCCTCTTGGCAATAGATGCCCAGCATATCATGGTCTTCTGTGCCTCAGAACCAACTGCCACTTCAGATCCTCTGGTATAGACCAGGACTGGGGCAGGATCTGTGATATGTGCCATTGGCTTTAACTGGCCACTTGGTAGATAAATATGAATCGTGACTGTGTGAACACAAGCAATTCTCATCACCACCAAGCTCTCTAGAAACATCTGCAAACCTACTGGTGTTCCC
The DNA here is from genome assembly GCF_019054845.1 of Dipodomys spectabilis. Classification (NCBI taxonomy): domain Eukaryota; kingdom Metazoa; phylum Chordata; class Mammalia; order Rodentia; family Heteromyidae; genus Dipodomys; species Dipodomys spectabilis. The sequence continues at coordinate 13,799,358 of NW_024870855.1, read as the reverse complement.
AGCTGTGTCCTGCTGAATTGCTGGAAAGTAGGATGGACAAGTCACTGGCCACACACTCCCTTATTGCTCCACTACTTTGGCTTTAGTTCCATAAAGATAGAGCTCACTCTCTCTCTCTCTCTTCTATGGGCTCCCTTTTCTTTGTCAGGGCTGGCTTTGAGCAAAATTTGTTTCCTTCTTCCATATTTTTGGTCACTCTGAGAGTGGGAGGCACCATGGACATTTGATTCAAGTAACAAAATGGTTTAGTATTTATATGCAGCTTACATACATCAGCTCATCTATTTGATCACTTATTCATACAAAAATTTTAGCAGTGTTGGGTTAAACCTAGGGCCTCATGCACACAAAGCAAGCATTCTACTACTTCAACATACTTTAAACATACTTTCAAATACTTTCTACATACTTTAAATCATTTCTAGCTCCTTTAAATACCTACTGCATTGTAAATGGTATGTAAATGATTTCTATAGAATATTGTTTAGCATTATAAGAAATATTCTAGGGCTGGGAAGGTGGCTCAGTGGTAGAGCACTTGCCTTGCATGCATGAGGCCCTGGGTTCCATTCCTCAGCACCACATAAGCAAAAAGAAAAAAAGCCAGAAGTGGCGCTGTGACTCAAGTGGTAGAGCGCTAGCCTTGAACTGAAGAGCTGAGGGACAGCGCCCAGGCCCAGAGTTCAGGCCCCACAACCTGACACCCCCCCCAAAAAAAGAAATATTCTTTTTTTTTTTTGTCAGTCGTGGGGCTTGAACTCTGGGCCTGGGCGCTGTCCCTCAGCTCTTCAGCTCAAGGCGAGCGCTCTACCACTTGAGCTACAGCACCACTTCTGGTTTTCTGGTGGTTTATTGGAGATAGGAGTCTCACAGTCTCTCTTGCCCGGGCTGGCTTTGAACTGCGATCCTCAGATCTCAGCCTCCTGAGTAGCTAGGATTACAGGCGTGAGCCACCAGCGCCCGGCTAAAAAGAAATATTCTATAGAAAATATTATATAGGAAAGGTATACACACATTCATCAGATGCATTTTTTTTTTTTTTGGGTCATTGTGGGGTTTGAACTCTAGGCCTGGGCACTGTCCCTCAGCTATTCAGCTCAAGGCTAGCACTCTACCACTTGAGCCACTGTGCCACTTCCAGTTTTCTGGTAGTTTATTGGAGATAAGAGTCTTATGGACTTTCTTGCCTGGGCTGGCTTTGAACCATGATCCTCAGATCTCAGCCACCTGAGTAGCTAGGATTATAGGTATGAGTCACTGGCACTTGACCAGATGCAATTTTTTTTAGTAGTTTTGATCTGCAGTTGGTTGAATCTGTTGACACACAGAATCCATGAATACAGAGGGCCAAATGTAGCATGGTACTTGTGGAAATTAAGTTCTCCTCTCTCCCTAAAGTTAGTTGTCATTGCTGATAGTTGTTATTTTCTACTTCAGAGACTTTTCTAAAATCTGTATTCATGGTCATGTTTGGCTACTGAAATCTTTTCAGTATTGTTGATAATGTATGATATAGATTTCCTTAAATATCAAGAACCAGTGTGTCCTAGTCTTTGCAAAGAGGCTTAAGTATGCTGGGGTTTACCTTCTTTCTGTATTCGGCCAGGACTTAGCAATTCTGCTCCAGCCTTTGGTGCCTGTTTGCATAAGTCTTCAAGGTTAGGTTGCACAGAAGTGAGGATTTCAGACTTTCTCAGCTCTTTCCTTGTGAGCATGCAGCCCCATGCTCATTCTATAGCTCTGTGCATGCATGTGGCCTCCTAATACATCACAGCTTTTCAGAGTACCCAGTGTCACCTGATTCTTTAGTTTTCCTTTAAGTTTGTGCTCAGTCTATTGTTTGGCAACTGTTATCTACTACTGAAGGCAGCCTTGAAATTAAACAATTGGTTCCAAATATCTTCAACAAATGCCTCCAGGGAAGAGGATTTTCGTACTGGGGAACCTCCAAATCAAGTCAAGCAAAGACTGTCTAAGAACTGGATTTTCAAAAATACTACTAGAATCTGGTACTGGTGGCTCACAACTATAATCCTAGCTACTCAGGAGGCTGAGATCTGAGGATCACGGTTCAAAGCCAGCCCAGGCAGGAAAGTCCAGAAGTCTCTTATCTCCAATTAACCACCAGAAAACTGGAAGTGGTGCTGTGGTTCAGGTGGTAGAGTGCTAGCCTTGAGCTGAAGAGCTGAGGGATAGCACCTAGGCCAAGAGTTCACCGACAAAAATGGAAAGAAAAAGCTACTAGAGCAAATCTTAGCCGTTCTCGGGGCCTCAAAATACTATACTCTACCCATGCCTCTAGAGTAGCTAAGATTGTATACAGACATGAATCATCACTCCCAGTCTTTTCCTTGAGATAATATTTTGTTAATTTTTTTTTTTTTTTTTTTTGCTTAGGCTGGCCTAAAATCACAGTGTTCTTATTTCCAACTCCTTAATACCTGGAATTACAGTTATGAGCCATTGTATCTAGCACTATTCCAATTTTAATTACTAATATCTATAATCCCCAAATCACATATTATATTTCAAGCAAGTATATATAGGTTATAGAAAGGCTGAGAATGGGTAAAGAGGCTATAGGACTTAAAAGAGTCAATGTAAAGACTCAATAGTGGTAAAAATCATTGTTTATGGTCAAGCAGTGGGGTAATGAGCAGATCTGAGCTCCTCAGGTTAGGGTCTGGAGGGGAAGTAGGCATCCTCAATGGCAAAGAGGATTGCACTGAGCTGAGTCCAGAGGACAGCTGGAAGTTGGCAGAGACCATGAGACAAATAAAGTTGCCCAGGAAAAAATGGTGGTTTGGTGTGCCAAGCTGTAGTCTGATTGTCTCTTGCATGTTTTGGATGAATTTGTCACATTAAAGTGTAACCAGGGTGTCTGGTGAGCCCACAGAGAATGGCCACTTCATTTGTGTCTTATGGTTGTGGTAAAAGAGGTATTTTTTTTAACTGTACAGACATGATGCCAAAGCATTCTACCTTTACACTCGTACCCAAAATGGAGAAACTCAGGGAAAGGTACAGCCAGCAAGCTACTGCTGTTAACACTAAGACCCAACTGTTTTTTTTTTTAATAAACATCTTTTGTATTGATTTACAGAGCTTTATAAAAGGTAATCCTGTTGCTAGACACTATATTGAAAATGAACTATACAACTTGTGGGTGGAAACTAGAGGGAAAAACTGGGAGAGAGCGAGAAAAGAAGTGATATTGTCCAAAAAGAAATGTACTCATTAACTGACTTAGGTAACTGTAACCCTTTATATCACCTTTATAATAACAATAGAAAATAGAAAAAAAAGTTAATACTGACCTTTTTTTGCCAGTGATGGGGCTTCAACTGGGCCTGGGCGCTATCCCCAAGCCTCTTTGTGCTCAAGGCTAGCACCCTAACACTTAAGCCACAGCACCACTTCCAGCTTTTTCTGAGCAGTTTATTGGAGATAGAGTCTCATGAACTTTTCTGCCCAGGTTGGCTTCGAACTGTGATCCTCAGATCTCAGCCTCCTGAGTAGCTAGGGTTACAGGTATGAGCTACTAGGACCCAGCTAATCCTGGCATTTTGCCAGTTTTCTTGTTGCTCTTGAAAAAAGAGGTAATTTTTTTTTTAGAACTTTATTATTTTGTGATAGAGAAAACAGAGTGTGAGTCGTTTCAGGTGATAACAGAATCCAGGATTGGGCCAGGGAAACGGACACTTGGAGTGGAGGGCAAGCAGAAGTGATAGCTATGGTGGAGGATCAGACAAAGGACAAAACCAGGTTGATGTGAAGGTATTTATATGGAGATTGAAATTCTCCAGGATGATGATAGTATATGATATGGGATAAGAACCAGGTACCTAAAGCTGCTGATTGTGAAAGAGTTACCTAAGATTGACAGGTGATGGCAAGAGGCTGTGTTAGCCAATATGGAAAACAATGGTAGAGATACTTTGAAGACTGAAGATGACCCTAAAAATTTACAGAATTACAAGCAAATGGAAAGTATAGACAGATAAGAAAGGAGAGCTGGGCTGGGAAGGTGGCTCAGTGGTAGAGCGCTTGCCTTGCATGCCTGAGGCCCTGGGTTCCATTCCTCAGCACCACATAAGCAAAAATTAAAAAAAAGCCTGAAGTGGTGCTGTGGCTCAAGTAGTAGAGCGCTAGCCTTGAGCTGAAGAGCTGAGGGACAGTGCCTAGGCCCAGAGTTCAGGCCCCACAACCAGACCCCCCCCCCAAAAAAAAAGAAAGGAGAGCTGTTATCAATGTAATTAATAATACTTTACAACTAGGAAAGGTATTTAATCTTAACAATTTTCACTCTTCCCTTCATGCATTCAATGAAGGTAGAAGGAATTGATCTTTTACAATTGATAACACCTATAACCATCAAAGCTACAGCCTAAAACACTAATGGGTAAAAAGCCTTATACACTACCAGTGTCTTAACAGAGCCATTCACTACTATGTCAGAATACAAACCAAGATATCAAAGACTAGAAACTGTAAAACACTCTCCATATAATTGCTTAACACTTCCATCACACTGGTTCAGCAATCATGACTGTGAAAAACACTTCAGATTCTGCTTTCAAGACTGTAAATGTGAGATCCAGGAACCTGAGGCAGATTCAGCTGCCTTTTAAGCAAACAGCCTGAGGAAAATGAAACAGAGAAACCTAGACTCTGGTTAAGCTTCACACACTCCCTCTCCTGCCTGGGGCTGTGATGCTCTGGAAAGAGTGGTCTCTAATTGCCTACTGGCTCTATCCCTCTCCTCCCTTTGTGGCCTGTGGTAGGCAGTATCCTAACTTCCTCCCCTATCACTTAAGAATATTGGTACTGCTCTCCTGCCAGTCTTCAACACTCTGAACCTGTTTGCTACTTTTGACAATACCAAGTAAATCATTCCTAAAACTTTCTTTTTTTCCCATTATCTTCTGGATACTCTCTTCCTATTTTTCCACCTACAAATATGACTATGGCTTTTGCTTTCACTGGCTTATCTTCTCTCAGCAGTTCCCCTAGCCATTTCTGAGAAGTCTTCCTTAGGTTTCCAGTTTGATTCCTCTTCCCCTTGCAACTTGTCTTTGCAACTTTTTCCTTGCAGCATAAAAACCTAATCTGTATCTCAAATCCCCATTTGTGACTTCTATAGGGATAGTTCTAACTTCCTACTGATACTAACACAAATACTTAGCAAAAATCTCTAACTCTGCATGTCTCAAATTATATAAACTGTTCCCCCATGTTATAAATACATTCCCCAAACCACTAGAGTAACAATGATAGACACAAAAATTAAGAGTTGCCTCAGGAAGGCAAAATTTGCTTCTGCATAAGGGTATGCCATCAGCCAAAAATCTGACAAGCAACAGGCTGCTCCCCTATTTACCCCTAATGTAGCAGGCACCACCCCTTTACTCAGATTGGTTGAGCTTAGGTTCACAATCTGCTTGTGATTGGCTAGTTTTAATATGGTAAATAAGATAAATATGGTAAATAAGATGACTTTGAAATAAAATTAACAGTACATAAGTAATCTCAAAATATACCCCACACCCCATGCTATTTCTTGAATAATCTGAGGTATGTCTTATTTCCATTTTTTTTTGGGGGGGTCCAGTCGTGGGGCCTGAACTCTGGGCCTGGGCACTGTTCCTCAGCTCTTCAGCTCAAGGCTAGTGCTCTACCACTTGAGCCACAACGTCACTTCCGGCTTTTTTCTTTTTGCTTATGTGGTGCTGAGGAATCGAACCCAGGGCCTCAGGCATGCAAGGCAAGCACTCTGCCACTGAGCCACCTTCCCAGCCCTTATTTCCATCCTGAAGAGAAACCAACCAGACTTCTCAGAATAAGAGATGAAAATGGCAAAGAAACATTCGAGGAAATGTTCATCATCCCTGCCTGGAAAGGAAATTCAAATAAAAGCAACACTGAAATACCACCTTATCCCAGTTAGAAGGGCCCACATTCTAAATTCAGCCAACGATAAATGCTGGAGAGGATGCAGAGAAAGAGGAACCCTACTGCATTGCTGGTGGGAATGTATACTAGTACAACCACTTTGGAAAGCAGTCTGTCAAAAGTCAAAAAGCTTAATATAGACTTCCCTTATGACCCAGCCATACCACTCCTTGGCATCTACTCTGAACAACAGGAACCAGGATACAAGGACACATGCACCTCCATGTTTATTGCAGCACTGTTCACAATAGCCAAGATATGGAAACAACCCAGAGGCCCCACTACTGATAAATGAATCCAAAAATTGTGGTACCTATATACAGTGGAATGTTATGCAGCCATTATAAAGGACAAAATAATGGCATTTGCAGGGAAATGGATAGAACTAGAACGAATCATTTTGAGCCAGGTAAGCCAAGAACAGAAAGACAAATGGCACATGGTCTTCTTGATATGTGGATGCTAAAGCCAAAATGCAAGCAACTATGACAAAGTAAACAGAACTCGAGAGAAACAAAAGACAGCTACTCATTTTGTGGTATCATTGCAAAATGACTTCATGCTCTTGACCATATATATATATATATATACCTATATATATATATATATATATATATATATGCATGCAAGGGAGGGAAGCTAGGAGGAGGACACCAAATAAGTGGGAAATGGAACAACACACAACAAAGGGGCCCATCAGCTGCACTGGACATTGAAGAAAAAGAACTAAGCAACCCAAAGACAGTGATGAGAAGGGAGGAATGAGAGGGAAAGAGGGAACAGCCTACACTAAGCAAAAGGAAAGAAATGTAAATATCACTTGATGTGGAAGAAATAATTGTATTGTCAAAGCTCATAGAATTCACAAACTTTATAGACCATGATAATGACAATTTGCCTTGTGAAGGTTAAAATGTGTTTGTGACTTTAAGTATCACTAGTCCACAATACTGTGGAATATGTGAAATTTATATAATCACCTAATCTCAATTTAAAAAAATAAAAGTGAGAGAAGGGATGGGTTAGGGGTGATGGGTGACAATGTTGTCAGACACTTTGTATCTTGAATTCATATACTGTTTTATAGAATGGGAACTTCTTTGTACAACTAATTAAAGATAATAATAATAAGTTTTTTTAAAAAAAGAAAAGAAACCAACCAGCTTAAGACAAAAGGGTCTAAAACCCTTCCTTATCCCAAAGCAATTCCTCTTTTTTTGGGGGGGGGGGTCCAGTTGTGGGCCTGAACTCTGGGCCTGGGCGCTGTCCCTCAGCTCTTCAGCTCAAGGTTAGTGCTCTACAACTTGAGCCACAGGACCACTTCCGGCTTTTTTTTCCTACTTACGTGGTACATGAGGAATCAAACCCAGGGCCTCATGCATGCAAGGCAAGCACTCTACCACTGAGCCATCTCCCCAGCCCCCTCTTTTTTTTAACAAGTGCCTGTAAGCATTATGTCCACCTTTGGTCCCAGCTCCACCCAGACCTGAGCTCCTCCCTGCCCTGGAGTTCCCACCATACGGCTTGCCCCTCCTCTCTCTGTCCAGACCCACCTACACTCCTATCTACCTCACTTCGTATCCCCCAGACCCTGCTGCTACCTATAGCAGAGGCTGCCATATCTCTCTCTCTGGGGGAAATATGGCTCCTCTAATAAACCTTGTAATAATCTTTCTCCTGTGCCTACCTGCCTCCGCATGGCCCCCTGGCATGGATGTGATGGATCCTTTCATTGATCCTTTCAGTGCCAAGCCACCAGGCCAAAGCAGCAACTTTTAAGTAACAAACTTGGACAGAAAATACAGTTTTTCTTACACCCAAGACCTGCTTCTTCTGACTTTTCCTAGTCCCCACAGGACCCAGCCTGGAAATGCCATCTCATCATGATGCCTGTCTCCATGTCCAAACCATCTGTAAAACAAGTCCATTCCTGTCTCTCCTCCCCATAACCATGATTTTCTAGCTGTGTCCCTGACAGGAGGACCCTGTAAGGTATAATAAATAGGTAAGTTTCATTAGTTAGCCAATGAAGACAACACAACTTGCTATTCAGGCAGGAAAAGAAGTTTATTTACTGACCTGCTGCCTCTGCTGTGCTTTGGGGAGAGGCTAGGAAGAAAAAGGAGAGACCCACCTCCAGGCCAGGACTTATCTAGGCCTGGGACAAGAAGAAGCCTGGCCAGGTGGGGGAAAGGTGTGGCCACACTGGATCTGGATGTGAACTTGGGGCCTGGGACCTGTCAGATGGAAGGCCAGGGGCGGTCCAGGATGTAACCTAGCAGGAGGTGAAGGTGACTGCTTCCTGGTGTGCCAGTTACCTAGGTAACAGATACCAGGTGGAAACTTAGCCAAGAGGTAGAGAGGTGTCTGCACCTCTCTTAAGGCGTTTCCTTACAGTAAGTACGTCCATTCACTCTCCAAAGATGCTTATTCAAATGAGCTCTCTCCCTCCTTCTGTCCTTCCCCCCTTCCCCCGTGTCCCCCCCCCCCCCCCCGCTTCTTACCACCCCTTAGTGATTAAAGAACTGAACTATGACTAGCTCTTTTGTGCCTTGGTTATTCTGAGGTCAAAATCTCTCTTTATGCCCAGCCCATCCTGGATTGTGGTTGAAAGAGGATCGGATACATCCATCCCAGTGGACCACGCAGGGGCAGGCAGGCACAAGAGAAAGATTATTATAAGGTTTATTAGAGGAGCCATATTTCCCCAAGAGGGAGCACATGGGTAGCAGGGCTGGGGGATAGGAAGTGAGGTAGATGGGAGTTGAGGTGGGTCTGGGCAGAGAGAGGGAGGGGCCAGCTGTATAGAGGAAACTCCAGGAATGGGAGGGGGCCCAGGTGTGGGTGGAGCTGAGGACCAAAGGTGAGCATAATATTTACAGTGGTCCACACTTGTGCTTCCCCATGTAGCTGGGCATGATAAGTAGGTGCCACAGTGCCCAGCCATTGGTTGAGATGAAGTTATATGAACTGTTTTTGTGTTTTGTTTTTTGTTTTAGTGCTGGTCCTGAGCACTGTCCCTGAGCCTTTTAGCTCAAGGCTAGTACTCTACCACTTGAGTGACAGCTCCACCTCTGGCTTTTTATAATTAATTGGAAATAAGAGTCTCACAGACTTTCCTGCCAGGTCTGGCTTTGAATTGCAATCCTCAAATCTCAGCCTCCTGAATAGCTAGGATTATAGGCTTAGCCACTGACACCTGGCTAGTTTTATGAACTTTTATGTCCCACCTAGCCTCAAACCATGATCCCACATTTCTGCCTCCCAAGTGGCTAGGGTTGAGCTTGAGGCCATCTGGCCTATGGTGCTTTCTCTTTCTGAACACTTGTCTGTTTGTCAACACCTTTTCCTCCACAGCTCAACCAAGCTAGCACTTCTGTGAAACAGCATCTCCTGTCAGCTCCTTCCTGTCAGGAGTGTCCTCTCCTCATAGCAATTTTTCCAAACCTCTGCCATGTCTTCTACTTTGAATATGGTACCACACCAAGGACCCTTCATGTCCTCGAAGCATTTTTCAAAGAGGGGATAAAGCCAGGTGTACCTTCACTTGACTCTGATTGGAATTGAGCTTTATCTTCCATATGAGATTTGCTTGAGAAAATCCAACAAGTCAGAGATAAGTCTATTTCTTCTTCATCTGTGAAATAATGAGACTAATTGCTGCTGCCAAAACCTGCCTAAGTGAACTCAATGGGGGTAATAAAAACAGGACCTGCTGTTGAAGTACAGCATGTTGAAATAGAGTGAGATGAGTGTTCCATTCCGTCATCCATCTCCATAGCCTGCAGCCTGTGTGGGGTGCCGGCAGGAGAAAATTCTGGCACATGGTTTAACACAGATGCTGCTTCTTTCTTTCCCTATTCCTGTCTCATGAGCTGCTAGCTACACTGAAGTATTGTGGGGATGATGGGCAAAAATTTGCCAAATGACATGGCAATACTGGGTACAGCACTATCCAGAGAGTCAGGAAGCCCCAAGCAAGGATGGACACTCAAGAGAGCTACACCCAATCTGCTTGAGAAGGCAGAATGGCTAGGAAGATGTCACACTGGAATTTAGGATCAAGAACAAAGAGAGCCGGGCGCTGGTGGCTCACACCTGTAATCCTAGCTACTCAGGAGGCTGAGATCTGAGGATCTTGGTTCAAAGCCAGCCCTGGCAGGAAAGTCCATGAAACTCTTATCTCCAATAAACCACCAGAAAACCGGAAGTGGCGCTGTAGCTCAAGTGGTAGAGCACTAGCCTTGAGCTGAAGAGCTGAGGGACAGCACTCAGGCCCAGAGTTCAAGCCCCACGACCGACCAAAAAAAAAAAAAAGAAGAACAAAGAGAAGCTCATAGATTTAGGAATGGTGATTGGTTTGATGAAGGGCAAGTTCAGTGTTCATTATAAAAGTGAGGTTTAGCCAGGTGGGTACACTAGCACTCTAGTATGTTTGACGTGGCAGAAAAACAAAGGTGAGAAATATTGATCTCTCCACTAATGGTTTCCCACATTTTACATTTCACAGGTCAGTACAATTTCAAAAAGAGTCTAGGAATCAGTATCAGAATGCCAATATTCCTTTGTCCCAAGTAAGAAGTATTTAAAAAGTGAAAGAATCCACAAAAACAAAACATCAACCACATCAGATTTGTTGCCATCAATAGCAATCATCAAAGAAAGGCTATAATAATCTTAGGCTAAAGATAATCACATATGCCGAATGCATCTAACTTTTCATATATCACAAACCAAGTACTGCACTGTCTCAATTTTTCTTATTTCATTCTGAGCATTTGATTACAGACTAGTGCCGGTATGTAAACCAATGCCTGGAATTACTACTCCAACAGATATAAACTTCTCCCTAAAGTTGCTCACCCATCAAATGAGAAAATTTGGGTGCTTTATGCTTTGCTTGATATGGAAGATAATTAAGTCATAAAAAAAACTCCACTAAGTAGGTTGGGAAATCATACAAACCATTAACTAGATTACATTACATACAAAAACAAGACATTTCCGGTCATAATTTAGTTTATATAGTTATCATCATTTGGCCATGGATTATTATCATTTTAGCTTTGTGCATTGAAGGTAATAATAAGTGGGTTTACAAGAAAACTAAAATAAATGGACTGGCTTTCCAAAACCTTTGTTTTCTGAAGCCCAAATATATCTAGCTAAATACATTTTCAGAATGGTACCCAGGTTGGTCTTGAACGCCTGGGTTCAAATAATCTGATGTAAAATTGGCTCTCTGAGTAGCTTTAGGTCATTTCATGTTACCACTTCCAGCTGATTTGCATTTTTCTTTTTCTTTTTTTGGTTGGTCATGGGCTTGAACTCTGGGCTTGGGCGCTGTCCCTGCGCTCTTCAGCTCAAGGCGAGCGCTCTACCGCTTGAGCCACAGCGCCACCCCCGGTTTTCTAGTGGTTTATTGGAGATAAGAGTTTCATGGACTTTCCTGCCGGGGCTGGCTTTGAACCACCATCCTCAGATCTCAGCCTCCTGAGTAGCTAGGATTACAGGCGCGCCCGGCTTGATTTGCATTTTTCAAATTGCACTTCCTAAGTTTCTTTGTGAGTTCCTAAAGAAATTCTTTTGCTACTGAAAGTAATGAGCTATTGTTAATAACTAAGGATATACTGACATTTCCTTCAATATAAAAGCATGCTGTGTTAAATGAAAACTATCTGTCATTTGCTTAATCAATACTAGTCAACTGGTTTTTCTACTTCTGTGCCTAGTAATTGGTGTTGGGTGGAGGGTGGCTATTGAAGAAACAGAGATTTATTATTAGTATACCATCTGTTACAAGATATGCTGGAAAAACCAGGTAGATGTACATTTGCACATTGTATAGAATGCTACCTTTAAATGAAATTCCAGATCTCATCAAATACCTCCCTGGAATTTCACAATATCAATTTATAACAAATTCCAAAAAGTCCAAAGTCACTATTTCCAAGTCTTTATATTTGTCATTTGCAAAAGTTATTTCTGGAATAGTTTCTAAAAAGTTATTTACCTCCTCCTCCTCTTCCTTCTTTTTCCTCAAGTACTCTTCCACTTGAGCCAAACTCACAGCTTTTTCACATTTTGTTTTTGCTGGTCCTGGGCTTGAACTCTGGGCCTGAGTGCTGTTCCTGAGCTTTTAAGCTCAAGACTAATCTCTACTACTTGAGCCACAGCTCCACTTCTGGGTTTCTGTGATTGATCAGAAGAGCCTCACAGACTTTCTTGCCCAGGCTGGTTTTAAACCATGATCCTCAGATCTTAACCTCCTGAGTAGCTAGGATTACAGTCTTGAGCCACTAGTGCCCAGTTTAGCTTTTTCACTTTTGTTTCTCAGGGCCTTAGGCTTTTATCCTAATCAGCCTTGGAAAGTTATCCTTCTGTCCCCACCTCCCCAGTATCTGAGATTATAGGCCTAAGCTATATATATATATTTTTCATCTTACAATGCAGAAAGTTTATTTGGCTCACAGTGGTGGAGGTGTGCACATGATCGCCAGCTCCATTGCTGTGTCACAGGCTGTGTGAGGCAAGTTGGGGTGGAGGAGGAGGAAACCCACCCATCCCACGGCCAGTCACAGAAGATAGGGGGACAGGCTGGGGTTCCACATCCCCTCCCTAGTTGAGCTATATTTTTATTTGTGGCTTGCCTCACATAAGTAACTGAATTCTGAAGATGTTTGTATCTCTCTTGGATATTTCTGACAGACAAAACTCAATCACATATGTTTCATGGACTTTCTTTTTGCAAATTCACTCACTAATCTATGTGTTTTAGTTTAGCATATTTTATTTCCCATCTGTATAATTTTCTTGAAGGGTATTTTTTGTTTGTTGGTTGGTTGTTGGTTGTGGGGCTTGAACTCAGGGCCTGGGTGTTGTCCCTGAGCCTCTTTGTGCTCAAGGTTAGTCCTCTAACACTTGAGCCATAGGGACTTTTCTGCCCAGGTTGGCTTCAAACCTCAATCTTCAGATCTCAGCCTTCCCAGTAACTAGGATTATAGACATGAGCCACCAAAGCCCAGCTTTGCTTGAAGATTTTGACATTCACATCATAAAAGATTTTTTTTTGGTTGGCTGTGGGGTCCGAACTCTGGGTCTGGGCGCTGTCCCTCAGCTCTTCAGCTCAAGGCTAGCATGCGATCACTTGAGCCATAGAGCCACTTCTGGCTTTTTTCTGGTTATGTAGTGCTGAGGAATCAAACCCAGGGCCTAATGCATGCAAAGCAAGCACTGAGCCACCTTCCCAGCCCAAGAAAATGTTTTAAAATATATGGAGAAAAACACAGTTCATTGTAAAAGCTGATAATTTCATAATGCTTAGGTTTGTTTCAATGAGAAAGCAGTAGGAATGTTTTGGCATTCATATTCTAATAGTATAAAATTTGTTCATGTGTCTGGGCACCGGTGGCTCATGCCTGTAATCCTACTACTCAGGAGGCTGAGATCTGAGGATCATGGCTCAAAGCCAGCCCAGACACAAAAGTCTGTGAGACTCTTATCTCCAATAAACCACCAGAAAAACCAGAAGTGGCGCTGTGGCTCAAGAGGTAGAGCACTAGCCTTGAGCTGAAGTGCTGAGGGACAGAACCTAGAGGTCAAGACCCATGAAGCACACACACAAAAAAAGGAAATAGAAAGCCAGGTACCAGTGGCTCATGCCTATAATCCTAGCTACTCAAGAGGCTGATATCTGAAGATTGCAGTTCAAAGCTTGTCCAGGAAGGAAAGCCCATGAGACTCATCTCCAATTAACCACCAAAAAATCTGAAAGTAGATCTGTGACTCAAGTAGTACACTACTAGCCTTGAATGAAAAAGCTCAGAGCAGTGCCCAGGCCCCAAGTTCAAGTTCCAGAACTGGCAGATATCTAGATAGATATCTAGATAAGATAGATAGATAGATAGATAGACAGACACACAGACAGACACACAGATAGATAGATCCAGCCAGGCACTGGTGACTCACTAGCTACTCAGGAGACTGAGATCTGAGCATCATAGTTCAAAGCCAGCCCAGGCAGGTTAGTCCCTGACACTTTTATCTCCAACCACCAAAAAACCAGATTTGGAGCCACCTCTTCCATGCTTTCCATTTTAGAGTTGCAGACCAATTTCTCAGGTCAAAGAAGGGTGTGAGTACCTGCTATAGAAGCTCTATCTCTGGATTTCAGTTCTCCCTTGTTCAAACAACTGTTCTGAGAACATAGCAAAAATATAAATGCTTCAGAAACTTATTTGGCATTAAAGGATTTAATACACCACAAGCACTTTTAGAAGTGAAATCTTTAACTTTAAAATATATGGAAATTGCCGGGCGCTGGTGGCTCACGCCTGTAATCCTAGCTACTCAGGAGGCTGAAATCTGAGGATTGCGGTTCAAAGCCAGCCCAGGCAGGAGAGACCTTGAGACTCCTATCTCCACTAAACCACCAGAAAACCGGTGTTGTAGCTCAAGTGGTAGAGTGCTCGCCTTGAGCTGAAGAGCTGAGGGACAGTGCCCAGGCCCAGAGTTCAAGCCCCACGACCGACAAAAATAAACAAATAAATAAAATATAAAATATATGGAAATCATCATTTCAAAAAAAATTAAGAGGGGCTGGGAAGGTGGCTCAGTGGTAGAGCGCTTGCCTTGCATGCATGAGGCCCTGGGTTCCATTCCTCAGCACCACATAAGCAAAAAGAAAAAAGCCGGAAGTGGCGCTGTGGCTCAAGCGTTAGCCTTGAGCTGAAGAGCTGAGGGACAGCGCCCAGACCCAGAGTTCAGGCCCCACAACCGGACACCCCTCTCCTCCTCAAAAAAAATCAAGAGATAAAACATTCAAGCCACCAAGTTTTGCACGGGCACATGCAAACAATCGTAACTGCTTGGGCCTGGTGCCTGCTGAGTCCTGAGTGCCCTCTGCTCCCCAGCAGTAGGTGCCAAGAATAGGAACCCACTGGCCTGGTTTCTGCAGCCTTTGGCAGTGCAGCTTTGAATCACTAGATGTCAGTGTGGACTTTCAACCACCACCTTTTCTCTTTGCAGGACCTTGAGGGACTGTACCTTGGCTCGACCTCAGGCCCTGGCAAACAGGGCTGTAATTTCAGGACTGCAGTTTCACTATTTTGTCTGTGCACATATTTTGAATTTTCAGGGTTTTAAGAAATACAAACAGAAGCGTTAGATGCCAGTGACTCACGCCTATAATCCTAGCTACTCCGGAGGCTGGATCGCGGTTCAAAGCCAACCTTGGACAGAAAAGTCCATGAGACTTATTTCCAATTAACCACCAGAAAATCGGAAGTGGCACTGTGACTCAAGTAGTAGAGCATTAGCCTTGAGCTGAAGAGCTGAGGGACAGTGCCCAGGCCCAGAGTTCAAGCCCTACGACCAACAAAAAAAAAAAAGAAAGAAAGAAATACAAACAGAAACTCTGAACCAAAGGTTCTTCTTTTTAACACTGTGTAGACTTTCTAATCTCAATGCTTGTTTGCATTTGAAAGACAACCTTGCAAGGGTGTTAACAAAACAGGCAATGGAAAGTTCCACTTCCGGCTCTTAGCAAGCCAAATACCTTTTGGCCTAGCTTGAGGAACTGTGGGCCCCCTACTCCACCTTGGCTCACCAGTGGAGTTAGGAAAGACACATAAGGATTCAATGGCCCTGAATACTAGTTTTTGTGGTTTCCTTTGATTTTGGGCACAGTTTAAAACAGGAGACTTCCAAACCCGTAAATAAAAGTTACTGTGTTAGTTTCAAATTGGATGATTTAACCCATTATAATGGAGTTAGTTGCTTTTTAATCTATGGTTTTAAATGTTGCTGGTTCTCTGGCAGAAACCAGCTATTGGTTAGCAGGGTTGTATTCCTCCTGGAGGCCCTAGAAGAAGACACCTTTGTTTACCTTTTTCTAGTTCTAGAAACCACTTGCATTCATCAGCTTGTGTCTCTGTCTTCAAATCCAACAATGGTAGATCAAGTCTTTCATTATACCACTCTGGCCCTGCCTCTCGTCTCCTTCTTTTACTTATAAAGAAACTTGGTCCCACCAAGTTATCCAGAACAATCTGTATGACTCAAGATCCTTAGCTTCCTGCCACATAAAATAATATACAGATTCTAGAGATGAGTACACAGTCATTACTTTAAAAAAATTAGTTTATATTAATTATAGGGGGAGGTTCATTGTGACATTTCCACATATTTCAATATATTCCAATCAATCTCAACCCCCTCATCATTCTCTATGACCTGTACACCGACAGTCATTATTTAAAAAATAATATCTAATGCTTTTTGTCAGGTGATGAACTTTTAGTAGTCTACTCAGAGGCATAGGCAACTGCTATTTTCACAGAAGGTTTTCTGGAAAATAACAAGACCTAAGGTTTTATTTTCACTCATGGAATGCTAACTATGAAGAAAATAAATTTTCCACACCCACTATTAATACTTGGTCACCCTCCAATCTGACTGTACACTAACTTCCTGCCCTGTGATCCTCACTTTCAGTATGTCTATCCTGAGAACGACACAGAGTTGGCACAGGGCAAGCACACACAGAGCAGGACATGCATCTCCTGATGCATATGAAAACAAGCGCTTGGGGAGACCAGACTAAAATAACCTCTGTGCTCCCCATGCAAAACCAATGGCAGGGCTGGTATAGCTCAGCAGTAGAATACTTGCCTAGCATATACAAGGCCTTGGATTTAATCTTCAGAATTGAAAAAACAAACTAACAAGAAAACAGAACTTAACCTCAAACCTTGCTGCAACCTAAGAACTAGGTTCCCTCTGCTTTAAAAAAAAGTTAGATTCAGTTCCTTTTCTCAAAAGTGCTTTTATATTTCTACCTAGTAGAGCACCACAGACCAGAAAGCTTATCTGTCACCCTTGCCTCTTCCTTCTTGGCTGTGTAAACAACCTGTTGATAGCCAAAGCCTCAAGACATTACTCTCTTTCAGGGCCTGACTGCTGCTCGAATGATGGGGAGTTTCTCTGCACTTCTTCCCAGGATGATTCCACAGTGCTCTCTTTCCTCCTATTCATTCTCCAAAATGCTTTCTGAGCTATCCTTCCAAACCATATGTAAGATCCTGCTACCAATGTTTAGGAAAGCAGTTCCCATTTGCTTGTTAGAGCCAATGAAACTTCTTAATAACCCAGCACACCAAGCCAGTTAGACTGTCCCAACCTCCTTTCCAGGCAGCTCTCAAACTTCCTTCCATCCTCCTCTTTATTACAGCCAGAGTGAACAGTTTGCAGTTCTTTAAATGCCCATATTTCTCTCTTGCTTCAGGCTACTGAACACTCAGCCTGGTAGATGCTCCTTTATCCTTTACCAGATCCCTGTCCTTTCTCCCAGTGCCAGCATGCACTTATCCTACTGCTTGTAAATCTTCTCTTTCTCTGTATCTAGGCTGCTGACTTTAAGCCATAAGGTTCTTTTGTTTTGTTTTGTGGTACTGGAGATTGAACCCAGGACCTAGAACTTGCTAGGCAAACATTCTACCATTTGAATCATGTCCCAGAACTTTTGTTTTGTATTTTGTTTTTGAGATAGTGATTCACTAACTTTGCTTTGGCTGGCCTCAAACCAGTGATCCTACTGCCTTCTGCTTTGTAAAGTTTTTGCAGTCAGACATCTTGTTTGGTTTAATTCTGAATCCCCAGTGTCAAAGCACATTACAAATGCACAGCTAGTGTTTGTTTAAGACATTTCCAATGTGGGTGCAAAAGTATCCTGATGTGTGAATGCACCAGGGATGACCTAGCTACAGTTTATGTTCCAAAATTTATCTGGTTTAGACTTGTAGCCCTGGAGTTCAGCCACAACCCAACTCTATTCTGCAAGCAGAGGGTGGGATAAATTCACCACCAGTTCTTACTGTGCTGTTTTTTTGTTTGTTTGTTTTTTGTTCCTGGAGAAGGTAGTCTTGCAGTTAGGACCTACTCTTTCCCAAGTGGCTCTGCTGAAGAGCAAAGTCCATTCTAACTTCTCAAATGGAACTGACCAACTCTCATAGGATGACTGCTCAGGCTGCAGAAGGTAGAAGTCAATCTTGGTCACCACAGGGTGTGGAGTCAGAGGTTATCTGAGAAATGTATTAATCATCCATCATTACCTGCACAGTGACTCACAGCAGTTACTCACTGTCTTCAGCTTGCAGGCTGTCTTGGAACACTCTAGAAGCAGACACTGTGGAGAGTTAAAAATAAAACAGAGTTCCTGTACTTGGGAGGCTTACACAATCTAGGTCTAAAGTTATGAGGCTGGCCTTTACTGGGGCTTTTGCTACCCTTGAGGAGGAAGTGTTAAGGGGAAATATCTTCTATGGCATTTAAACATTCATATACAACCATAGCAATTTAGGCAGTGGCAGGAGGTTGGACCACACAAGTGTACTGGAGGGACACAAGCATTACGTGGCTGAGCCCAGAGCTGCTTTTCTCAAAGCTAGTTTCTACCTCAGTAGGCTGGGGAAATCTCTTTGATACTGACTTTGTGACCTCCTTTCACTAAATTTTATGTCTTTTTGACTGTATATCCTAATAAAGATCTGAGATTTGCTCCAAACATTATGAAATGAATTTGAGAAGTTTCATTCCAGGTATTAGTTGTTTTGTATTCAGGATTTTAAGTAAAGGCTTTTAAGGACATTTTTGAAAATACATATTACTTGCAAGCCTAAGTAAATTGAGAAGAAACATAATATACATAGTCTCTTACTAATATTTGATGCCATTTTGATAAGCAAGAAATGAGTTATTTTTATTACTAGGTATTGACATTGTGTCTCACCTGTTTGCAGAAGGAAAACTTACTCTAGAATCTATGTTTAACAGCACAGGACTCTGATCATCAACTAATAAACATGAAACATTTAAGCCTATTTTTGTGACACATTTAAGCCTCTTTAAGATACTAAAGACGCTTCAAAGTTTTAACTACTCCATAAAATCAAGAGAAATGAATTAAAAAGCTCCAGTATTACAGATTTCAAATAGCTGGTCTTTTAATAATATTTCTTATCAAATTTCACATGTTATAAAACACATTCCAGAGTAGAAAGACATCATGGTCACTCGTGTCATCACTATTTTATTTATTTTTTTGTCAGTAGTAGGGCTTGAACTCTGGGCCTAGGCACTGTCCCTCAGCTCTTCAGCTCAAGGCGAACGTTCTACTGCTTGAGCCACAGCTCCACTTCTGGTTTTCTAGTGGTTTATTGGAGATAAGAGTCTCACAGACTTTCCTGCCTGGGCTGGCTTTGAACCGCAATCCTCGGATCTCAGCCTCCTGAGTAGCTAGGATTACTGGTGTGAACCACCAGTGCCCGGCTCATCACTATATTATTTGTTTGTTTTTTTGTAGGTCATGGGGCCTGAACTCTGGGCCTGGGCTCTGTCTGTCAGCTCTTCAGCTCAAGGCTAGCACTCTACCACTTTGAGCCACAGTGCCACTTCCAGCTTTTTCTGCTTATGTGGTGCTGAGGAATCGAACCCAGGGCCTCATGCATGCAAGGCAAGCACTCTACCACTGAGCCACTTTCCCAGCCCTCATCACTATTTTAATATCAATGATATACATACTTATTAGTAACTGGTTACAAAACAATTACTATCAATAAGGGCTTCTATTGATAATATAGTAAATTTATACAAGATAATAAATCAATTTTCTAAGGAAAATTGACATCTATTAAACTGTACAGTCTTACAACCTTCTGTAGGCAATATGCAATTATATGCTACTAGGATAACATGGAAATTAAAATTTATGTATTAACAAATTACTTTTAAATAGAGATTGAATCTTTTGAGACTCACAGCTATTCTGTGAGATTGGTGTCATGATCATGTGCATTTTACATGGGGAACAGGTTTAGCCAGGTTAAGTGGCTTGCCCCAAATCTCTGTAGCCAGTGTTAAACAGAGCCAGGGCCTAACCTCAGCTTGAACTCACCTACTTCATGGTGTGTGCTACTAATCCCCTGCTGATTGGCTTCTGTCCTTTGCCTCTCATTAAAGAACCAATGGAAATTCAGGGTAGAGAGAACATTAGATATGCTATCAATAATCTCTAAAAAATTACCCAATAATGTGATTCCTAAAAACTCTAATTTTAGTTTTAACGTTTTCTAATCACCACTAAAATACAAAACAATGTTTTTTCAAGATATATGAAGATAATTTTTAATGTTTATATGTTCCACTTATTTCTTCAAAAATAGGGAAAAGAACCCTCTATTTTAAAGGTAATTATACATATAGTACTTCTTTTTGTTCAAGAGGTCATACAGCATTAAAACACTGGTTGTTTCTGAATACTTTTTTTGTGGGTACAAGTACTGGGATTTGATCTCAGGGTCTTATGTTCTTGCTTAGCTTCCCTGTCACCCCAGGCTGGCATTCCACCACGTAAGCCCTATCTCTACTTTCAGCTTTTTTGTTTTCTCTTCTGGTTAATTGGAGATAAGATCTTGTAGTTTTGTTTGCCCAGGATGGCTTCAAACTGTGACCCTCAGATTTCAGCCTCCTGAGTAGCTAGAATTACAGGAGTGAGCTACTGGCACCTGGTATTTTTTTTTTTTAAGACAATGGGTGAAAAAGTGGATGGCAATGACTTTAGCAGGAGGTGTGGGGCTGGTGCTGACTTGAGGAGAGTCTTTTGGGAGACAAAATTAATGGATGCCACAAGTCTTTTTGCCCTGTGCAGATCTGCTACCCCACTTCTCAAAGATCTGACTTAGCACAGATTGGGAAAAGAAAAGCAAGAGAAAAAAAAAAAAAAGAGTAAAGCTAAAATTAGGCAACAGCCAACTGATCACATAGGTGTTTTAACATGACATACATTACAATGGGAACAAGGAAATTTTTGTTGTCAGGCCCCCTGGGGACTTTCATCACCTGATGACCTAAGTTTCAGTCTCCTGTAAGTAACAACTCCCAGTCAGCAGTGGTTTGAAACTACTAGAGGCCAATGTAGAGTAAACAGGTCAAGATCTAAGCATAGACAGATTTTTTTTCCATAGGATTCCAATAGCTCAGAAAATAAGAACAAGGATTGACAAGGGGGGGGTGGCATGAAATTAAAAAAAAAAAGTCTGCACAGTAAAATAAACAATCAGTAGACTGAAGACACAGCCGGTGGAATAGAAAAAAAAAATCTCTGCCATATATTCATCTGACATGGGATTCATATCCAGAAAATGTAAAGAACTGAGAATATTCAATAAAAGAGCAAGTGATCCAGTCAGTAAGTGGACAAATGAACTGAATATTTGTCAAATAAAGAAGAGTAAACATCTCCAACATCGTTAGTCATTAGGTAAATGCAAATCAAAATTTACACTGAAATTTCCATCTCACTCCAACTAAATGGCTATCATCAAGTAAAAAAAAATGCTGGTGGATGGAGAAATGGTTATTCACTACTGGAAATGTGAACTGCAACTATCTGTAGAAATCAGCATGAAAGGTCCTCAAAACTCTAAAAATAGACCCAGCTATACTGCTTCTGTGTATATGCCTCCAAAGACTCAAAATATCTATACAGTTACATTTATCGTTGTACTATTTACATTAACAAAATTATGGAATTGGCCTACGTATCCATTAATGGATAAGTGATAAAGAAAACAGAGCATGTGTAGTGGAATTTTATTTATATGAAAGAAAAATGTGTAATTTGCAGGAAAATGAATATAAATAGGATCATATTAAATGAATAAGCCAATCGTACAAAAACAGGTACTATGTTTTATTGTCTCAGATGAGGAATGTAGAGGATAGGACATGAAAATAAAAGGGAACAGAAGGATAAGAAAAGATAATAGGTGAATATGAGCAAAATACACTATATGCATATATGGAGATGCCATAATGAAACCCCTTACTTTATACAATTGCTGCATGTTAATTAAAATACAATGAATTAATAATGTTCAACATAATTAACTTTTATTTCACATTACATGCAGGCTTTGCTTAGTGTAATATTATCAGGGAAAGAGAAAAAATAAGTTAATACATAAGGAAGAAATAAAAATAGTACACTGTTCAGATAATATACATAAGTATAAAACAGATTGACACTATGGCTAAATACAAAATTAATATGTAAACTCTTCTCCCTACTTCTTAGTCATGAGATTTTTAAAAATATTAAGTGAAGGAATTTACAAAACTATAAGTAGGAAATACACAAGTGGACTTTTTTATTTTTGTTTTTCTGTCAGTCATAGGGCTTGAACTCCAGGTTTGGGTGCTGTCCTTGAGCTGTTGAACAAAGCTAGTGTTCTATTATTTGAGCTACAATGCACTTCTGGTTTCTGGTGGCTAATTGGAAATGAAAGTCTCATTGACTTTTCTGCCTGGGCTGACTTTGAGCCACGATGCTCAGATTTCAGCCTTCTGAGTAGTGTGATTACATGTTTGAGCCACCAATGCTTGGCAAGTGAACATTTTTTTTTCTTTTTTTGGGTCCGGTCGTGGGGCTTGAACTCTGGGCCTGGGCGCTGTCCCTCAGTTCTTCAGCTCAAGGCTAGAGCTCTACCACTTGAGCCACAGCGCCACTTCCAGTTTTTTTTCTTTTTGCTTATGAGGCTGAGGAATCGAACCCAGGGCCTCAGGCATGCAAGGCAAGTGCTCTACCACTGAGCCACCTTCCCAGCCCGCAAGTGAACATTTTTAAAGATACAAAAATAATTTCAGGGCTGGAAATGTAATTCAGTGGTAGAGCATCAGCCTAGCATGCACAAGCCCCGGGGTTAGATTCATCCCCCCACCCCCACAACCAAGAAATGCAGGAAAAAAGCTTCAAATATCATAAATTTTTGTTTTTGTTTTTGTTTGTTTGCCGGTCCTGGGCTTGAATTTGGGGCCTGGGCTCTGTCCCTGAGCTTCTCTTTGCTCAAGGCTAGCACTCTACCACTTGAGCCACAGTGCCACTTTCAGCTTTTTGTGTTTATGTGGTGCTGAGGAATTGAACCCAGGGCTTCATGCATGCTAGGCAAGCACTCTACCACTAAGCCACATTCCCAACCCAAGTATCAGAAATTTTTAAAGGTTGGATTCTGGCCTTTTGAAAAATCACAGAGGCAATAGTTCTGTTTAAGGACAGCATCATTCAGGACAATGCTGCCCTAAAGCTGGCCAGTAGTCTGGTAGAAGCACCAACACCAACAACTGGTAGAAGCCATTTAGGTTGCAAATTCTGAAGGTACAACTCTGAGCTATGGAATGACAACAAGTCTCAAAAGGATTCTTTTGTGCACTGAAATTAGAAAACACTGGTTTAGGCCATCATTTGTCAAACTGAAGATTATAATCCATTACTGAGCTGTGAAACCAATGCAGTGGACATTTTGACATGAAGTAGAATAAAGAAGGGGAGGCATCCATGTAGGAGAGGTATCAGCTCGTAAATCCTGCTTCCTGTTTGTACGGGTGTTTGGACTTGTGTTCATTTGGATAAAGTGCACTTTTAATTTTTGAAGAATTGATAGGGTTTAGTGAAAAACTATACATTTTAAGTGAAGTCAGAATTTGACAACAAAACAGTTGTTTTCATAGGATTTGGATGTGAAGATGAGAGGGCCAAGGAAAGAACAGAGAAAGCCAACATTTCACACCTCTAGAATCTTTGTGGAGAAAGGAACAAAAAGGTTCATTGGGAGAGGAGATGGAAGGGACACATTACAAGGCAGATGATAAGAATAGAAGTTCATGAGCCACCTATAATGAGCCATCAATCAGGAAGTGGCAAGCAAGAAGTCTAACAATAATAACCACATGTTCAGAGTTATGCAAGGATTATCATAAAGCACAGCACTGGGGGCTGGGAAGGTGGCTCAGTAGTAGAGCGCTTGCCTTGCATGCTCGAGGCCCTGGGTTCAATTCCTCAGCACCACAAAAGCAAAAAGAAAAAAGCCAGAAGTGGCACTGTGGCTCAAGTGGTAGAGCGCTAGCCTTGAGCTGAAGAGCTGAGGGACAGCACCCAGGCCCAGAGTTCAGGCCTCACTACCGGACCGCCCCCCCCCCCCAAAAAAAAAAAGCACAGCACTGAAATATTGAAGTACACCATCAGTATTGGGGAGTGGGGTGAAGATGGAGTAGAGGCTCCACTTTTTTTTTTTTTGGTCGGCCGTGGGGCTTGAACTCTGGGCCTGGGCGCTGTCCCTCAGCTCTTCAGCTCCTGGGGCTTGAACTCTGGGCCTGGGCGCTGTCCCTCAGCTCTTCAGCTCAAGGCGAGCGCTCTACCATTTGAGCTACAGCACCACTTCCGGTTTTCTGGTGGTTTATTGGAGATAGGAGTCTCACAGTCTCTCCTGCCCGGGCTGGCTTTGAACCACAATCCTCAGATCTCAGCCTCCTGAGTAGCTAGGATTACAGGCGTGAGCCACCAGCGCCCGGCCTAAACATGTTCTATAAAAAGCTTTGTGTATTTGTGTATTGTACAAATATATATACCACACATATTATATATATTGTATAGGTATGGATATACAATATATATTTTTATTCTCAATTCCCTCTTCCTCTCCTCTCCCTTTCTCTCTTCTCCTTTCCCCTTCTCCCTTCCCCCTTCTCCCTTCTGGCTATGGAGTCTACTTACTTGCCCAAGTGATCCTCCCACCTCACTAGTAACTGGCTTACTACAACTACATCTCCTCCCCCACCATTCATTTCTATAGTTTGTACAAAAACATCACTTGCTGTTATTTTCCAGGCCTTTTCAAGATGGGTCAGAGTGGGCTGTTCTCTGCATTCTAAATTATGCTTGTGCCAAGATACTTTCCTTAGGAATTCACTGAGAATTTAGTTAAATTTCATTGAGGGAGCCTACAGGATTGTCAAGTTGCATGTGCTCTAGGGATTAATATAAACATTCCAAGTAAAGGAAATAAGATCCAAAAAGGTAGACTAATTATACACAGAGATTGATGTTAAGCCTAAAGATCAGGTCTCAGATCAAGTGAACTTTTCTTTGCCCCTCAAATTTTTGAGTTAGGCTGGATAATCCATTATTCTTTCGATATTTTCTCCTTTCTTTCTTTCTTTCTTTCTTTCTTTCTTTCTTTCTTTCTTTCTTTCTTTCTTTCTTTCTTTCTTTCTTTCTCCTTCTTTCTCTTTCTTTCTTTCTTTCCTTCCTTCCTTCCTTTCTTTCTTTCTTTCTCTCTCTCTCTCTGCTTCCTTTGTTCCTTCCTTCTTTCCCTCCCTCCCTCCCTCCCTCCCTTCCCTTCCTTCCTTCTTGTCATGGGGTTTGAACTCTGGGCTTGGGCACTGTCCCTACACTCTTCAGCTTAAGGTGAGTGCTGTACCGTTTGAGGCACAGCACCACTTCCGGTTTTCTAGTAGTTTCCTGCCTGGGTTGGCTTTGAACCGCGATCAGATCCCAGCCTCCTGAATAGCTAGTATTACAGGTGTGAGCCACAGGCGACCGGGTTGATATTTATTTTCTATTGGATAAATATAATTCGGATCAATTTGGCTTCAAGGTTTCAGCCATCTTAGCTGAGTGCACGCTTGTGTGTGTGTGTGTGTCCCCATCCTGGGGATTGAACTCAGCTCCACTTTTGGCTTTTTGTTGTTGTCATTATAAAGGTGATGTTCAGAGGGGTTACAGTTATGTAAGTCGGGTAAAGAGTACATTTCTTTTTGGACAATGTCACTTCTGGCTTTTTGGTGATAATTGGAGATAACAGTCTCACGGATTTTCTTGCCCGGGTTGGTTCTGAACCAGGATCACCAGATCTAAGCCTCTTAACTGGTAGGATTACAGTCCCCGGCGCCTGGGCTGGTGCTGTCCTTTATCCAAGGCATTGCAGAATTTTTTTTTTAATCGCCGAGTGCCAACAACGACCACGACGAGTACGTCGCAACCTGATAACCCTAAGCCAGGAAAAAGTGAAGTGACAAACCTTTTACGTCTCAAGGCCACGTGTGAAAGGAGGGGCTGGTTTCTGATTGGTGCCGCTAGGAACGCTGTCATTCCAATCAACGCAGTAGAGGAAGGAATAAGCTCTGGCAAGGCAGAGCTACCGACCTGTCCATCAACGAGCCAGAGTAGTTGCACCTACCACGCCGCAGTACCTGGGATGGGTGGTACTGCGTTGGGTGGGGGCGGGGCATAGGAGCAGGAGCCAATCCAAGGGAGGCCCAGAAGGAGGGGGGGGGACTGTCCACGGAAGGGGGCGGGACCCGAGGAGCGGAAGCCAATCTAAAGGGCAGTGTTAGGGGAGGGGGCGGGGAATTAGTGACGGGAGCCAATCCACAGGGCGGTGCACGGGAAGAGGGCGGGACTTCACGAGAAGGGGGCGGGCCCCCGTGCCCGACCCAAACATACCGACCCCGGCGCACTCGGTTGTGCCGCCGCTCCCGGCCTTCCGGTTCGAGGCCCCCCCCATCGCCCCTCCTCCGCGCAACTGAGCTCGGCGACGGTTGCCGGGAAGCGCGCGCTGTCTCTCCGAGTCCTCTTTCTCCGTTTCTAACAGCCGGTGGCTCGGGGAGGAGGGAAGGCGGCCCCGGCGGAGTCCGGGCGGGCGCCTCCCACTCACCCGCGAGCCGCCGAGGGAGCCTGAGGATGGCGGCGGTGGCAGCGACCGCCCGGGAGGAGGCGGTGCCGAGGCCCGGGGCGCCCAGCGCGGCGGCGGCGGCAGAGAGCGGCAGCGGCCCGTCGCGGCGCCCCAGAACCGGAACGAGCGGCCGCCGCGCCGCCACCTGAGCCGACCGCCACCAGAGCGGCCTCCGCGTACGGGCAAGCGGCGCCCGCAGCCCGGCCTCCTTCCTGCGCCCCGTCCTGTCCGGTCCCCCGGAGCCCGCGGCCTCCCGGAGCCCGCCAGGCCGCCTCCCGCCACCGGCGCGAGCCGGGCGCCCACCGCTCTCGGACGCCGGCGGCCTGGACGTGCGGGGCCCCTGTGGGCCGGCCGCGGCGCCTCGGCCCTGCCCTCCTCTCCCTCCCTCGTCTCGCGGCGCCCGGGGCGCGGTGCGCGGGCCCGGCCCGGGGCTGGGCGGACATGGGCGCGAAGCAGAGCGGCCCGGCAGCCGCCAACAGCCGCACCCGCGCCTACTCGGGCTCGGATCTTCCTTCCAGCAGTGGTGGAGGAGCTGACGGGGCCGCCGGCGGCGCCGGCGGGGCTCGGGCCGGGGCCGCGGGCAGGTTTCCGGCCCCAGAGTCAGGCGCGCACCCCTCAGGCGCTTCGGGCGGCGCGGCGGCGGCGGCCCCGCGGAGTCGCTCCCTCGGCGGGGCAGCGGGTAGCGGGGCTGCGGGAGCCCGCGCCGCGCACTCCTCGGTGAGCATCCCCGGCGGCGGCGGCGGCCCCTACGGTTCGCAGGACTCGGTGCACAGCAGCCCGGAGGACCGGCCGCCGGGTGGGGGCCCCGGCGGGCCGCGCCTGGTGATCGGCTCCCTCCCAGCGCACCTCTCACCGCACATGTTTGGAGGTACGGCCCCTCCCCGCACGTGGCCCCTGGCGCCCGTTTATTTCTACCGGTCTTTGGCCGGCGGAACCCGGCCCGAGCGGGGCGCGTGTCCCCCCGCGCTGCCGCCAGCGCCCCACGGCAGGCGCTCGGTCCGGGCGGACATGGAGCCCGCGTGGGGTCTCAGCCGCCGTGGGAGCCGGGAGACAAGGGCTCCTTTAGGTGCTTTGTCAGGGACTGGGCGGCGAGCTGCTGTAGAGGACAGGACAGGAGTTAAAGGGACTCCGGTGGACCCTGAACACTTCATTTTAACACGTAGCTGTAGTTGAAAAGTGTTAGCCAGCATGCTCACCTCCCCGAGTCCACTCTTGGAGGGTGTGTTAAAATGTTTTAGCCCCGGTGAGCTGCTTTATATAATAGTTATGTCACTCCTGCTTACTTTGGACCACTCCTCTGCTTACAAGGTGAAGTGAGTGACCTGGTTCTTTTGAAGAGCAGTGTTGACGGAAGTAACGAAAAGTGGATTTTTTTTTTTTTTAGTAAGAAATGATGTGTTTTTAGGTAGAAACAAGGAAAATGACCTCGACCTCAGTGTCTCAAGGTGTATGAAACCATCTTTCTCTGAGAGAAATAGACTTATGGAGGATGAACATTCCACTCTTGCATTGTGTATTTGGGTAGCAGATAACACTCGCAACCGAGCACAGAAAGAGAAAAACATCCTTCCATTTTAACGGCCCTTTTTTTCATGTATTTATAAATTTAAGGACTTTGAGTAAGTTGGCAAAGTGGAGTATTCAAAATGGAATTTTGTTCTGATGTTCTATCTTATCAGTTCATACTGGTGTAAGTTTGTTGCATTTAGTTTTTCTCATCTTTTTAATGCTGTTTTGCACATTCTGTAGGGGAGGCACATCAGCTTTAGCTGCCTTATTTTAATGGCTTGTTTTATAGTAATCTTTGCTATATAAATAAAAATATGGACGTTTCCTAAAATTGAGTATCTTTTAAAAATCTGTTTTTGAGGAAAAATCTAGGATACCTTTTTCTGTGATTTGATCACAACACAGTTGAAGATGCTGTGAAATGGTTGCCAAAGAACATTTAAGATTTGGTGCAAGAATAAGTGGTTTTTAAAATACTATCTAAAAAGTTTTCCTTTATCAGTTATGATCATGAGAAGTAGGACTATGTAGAAGTTGCTAGAGGGGATAGAAAAAAGCTTTGCTAAATTAACAGTTAATGTTTATTACTTTTTAAATATTTGTATTGTTATTACAAAAGTGATGTAGAGCGAGGTTGTAATGATATAAGTCAGGCAAAAAGTGCATTTCTTTTTAGACAATGTCACCCCTTCCCTTGCAATCCCACCCACAAGTAGTATTTTCAACATGATGTCCAGTGAGTACCACTGCTGCATTTACTATTATTTACTATTATTATTTTTGTTTTTATAAAGGTAGTGTACAGAGAGGTCATAGTACTATTTTTTTTGGGGGGGGGGGCGGTCGAGGGGCCTGAACTTTGGGCCTGGACGCTGTCCCTCAGCTCTTCAGCTCAAGGCTAGCGCTCTACCACTTGAGCCACAGGGCCACTTCCAGCTTTTTTCTTTTTTCTTATGTGGTGCTGAGGAATTGAACCCACGGCCTCAGACATGCAAGGCAAGCGCTCTACCACTGAGCCACCTTCCCAGCCCCAATACTATATTTTTTTTTGGGGGGGTGGGGGGTCCAGTTGTGGGGCCTGAACTCTGAGCCTGGGCACTGTCCCTCAACTCTTCAGCTCAAGGCTGGCGCTCTACCACTTGAGCCACAGCGCCACTTCCAGCTTTTTTTTTGCTTAGGTGGGGTTGAGGCATCGAACCCAGGGCCTCATGCATGCAAGGCAAGCGCTCTACCACTGAGCCACCTTCCCAGCTCCCTATTTTTTTTTTTTAAGGGCTGATAATTCTCTTCCACAAGAGTCAGTATATTCGTATGGCTTTACTTTGTTAAAAGCAAATACACCCTGTCTAAACTAGAGGCAAACAGTTGATATTCATATTAATCATATAGTAAATGAGCAAGTGACAGTTGCTGGAACATGTCTCTGTAGAGAATAGAGCATTGTTGTCTTAAGTTCATATGTGCCACGAAATTTAGCTTTTCCTCTGTTGTATTTAGAATAAATCCAGTTTTGTCTCAAGAAAACATTCACTGATTTATGTAAGAAACTTTCATTAACAAAGACTAGACAAAGATGAGAACAATTACCTGTTCTTCCCTGAGAGAATTAGAGTAAAGTGACATGACTTCAAATCCTTGTTGAGACAGAGACATGGAATAGAACTGAGTAAAAACTTACCTCTTAGTAACATTGCCTTAATGAGATTTGACCTTTTATTTCAGTGGATGGATTTTTCAGGAATACAGTAAATGTTAATCATCATTTTGAGACTTAGGGAGCTAGATGATGGATCTTATTTTAAAAGTTAGATTTGATTACACTTCACTTCAGCCTCATTTTTATTATGTATTGCAATATTAATACATTTATTTAGTTGTACAAATAAGCACATGTAATGGTCTAAATCTGAAAGTTGAGAAAATGAGTATTTCTGAATTGGTGGGACATTCCTAAGGTGATTTTATAAAACCGTTATTACTGTTTCCTAGTAAGATTAAAAAGTGTTCTTTGTAGGCTGTCATGTAGGTTGTAGAAAATGAAGACCTACACAGTACTACTTTTTTGTTTTTTTTGTTTTTGGTCCATCTTGGGGCTTGGGCTTTCAGGGCCTGAGCTCTTTCACTCAATGCTAGTTCTTTACCACTTTGAGCTACAGCCCCACTTGTAGCAGTTAATTGAAGATAAGATTCTCATGGCCTTTCATGTCCTGGCTGGCTTTGAACCATGATCCTCAGATCTCAGCCTCTTTAGGATTACACCAGCACCCAGCCTGTATACAGTCTTGTAGAGAATTGGAAGAGAGACGCCTAATTGAGATATTTCAGTTTGAACAGACTTTCTGGGCATCAGAATATGATTAGAATTTTAATAGGCATTTTAGATGAAGTAGGTCTTCAGGGTTTTGTTACTCTTTCCAGACTAGAGAAGCCTTGTTAACTGAACAGAAGCCTTGTTGTGATTACTCCTCATACTATCCATCAGCTTTGTTTAAAAACTTATCTTTATTTTTATTAGCATACATTAGTCTTCCCAGAGGGTTTCTTGCAACGTTTCCACACATGTATAGAATCCCAAACAACCTCACCTAGGCTCTGTCATTGTCCCTTATCTCTTGCTCCCTTCTTAAAAAAGTATTTCAGCAGGTAAAACTGGTATTTAAATGTATAGTCTAGTATTTAAGTCTTAATGTGATATCTTAGAATTTGCTTAGCTTTGTGTTTATTTTCTTCCACTGTTAATGTTTATAAAAGTAGTGGATGGGAGTAGCAAAATCCTTCATGATGCAGCAAGGATGAGCTAAATTAAACTAAAAGTATGCCAATGTTAATGGAGATTATTTCTAGAAAAACTGTGTGGACTTGTGTAATAAATCTGGGAGTCTGGTAGTCAAAGTGTAAAGTGAATTATTTTAAGATAGCCTATAGTAATACGCTGCTTTTGGCTCCAAATTGTTTTGAGTTTGCTTAGGTGATTTGTCCATGAGATTTCAGTAGTTGAATTGTAATTCAGGTGCTTCTTGTAACTAATTATATGTGTTTCTAGGAAAATTTATTCTATCAATTTTAAGCACAGATGTGAGGTTTTCTGGCTTAGATGATCTCAATCATTACTGAACTGTGTTTAGTCATTACTTTTTCTATCAAGTGCCAAAACATGGGGTATTATAATTTGCTCTACTCCCAGATGCTTTTTATTTGATTGGAGGGTTTGAGGAGGAGTTCAGTGGCAGAAGAGATTTACATCATTGTTTAAATATTCCTAAGCACTATTACTTAACTGAACTGTAAGCCTTTTAATTTTGCGTGTACTTAACTAGTTTTGCATTTATATATTTAGAAGTTGAAGAAAACATAACCCTTTGTGTGAACAAAGGGTTCTGAAATATTTTTAGCTCTATACTGCTCATTAACAAATGGCTAGAAATTTAATTTACTTAAAGGAGCACACATTTGTTTGTATCTTGGGGTCAGGAGGATGGGAAACAGCATAGATAGGTTCTTTGTGAAACTATAAGGTGTTAGACAGGGTTACTGCATCATTTTCTAGAGACTCATTCAGCTGGGGAAGAATCTGCCTCCAAACTCTCAGGTTGTTTGGAAGAATTATTTCCTTGTGATGTGGTGCTTAGGTTAATAGCAGCTTTTAAGCCAGCAAAAGCAAGACTAGCAACATGGGCCTAAGCCCGTGTTATGTGATGGTTAAACCCAGCACTTTGCCTATTCTGTATTTCATTTGTTAGAAACACTTCAGATCCTAGTTCACACTCAAGGGAGAGAATATTGGCAAGATTAAAATATTAGTTCACCCTGAAGTTTAGTTAGTAAATAATTGTAATTTAAACAAAATGCTTAATGAAAACAAGCAGGCAACAGTGACTCACACCTGTAATCTTACTTATTGGGAGGCTAATGGAGGCTAGGGTCTAAATCACAGTTCAGAGCCTGCCTAGGCAGAAGTCTGAGAAATTCTTACCTCCCGATAACTACCAAAAAGCCAAAAGTGTAGGTGTGGCTCAAGTGGTTAGCTACAGTTTTGAGCAGAAAAGCTCAGAGACAGCACCCAGGCCTTGAGTTCAAATCCCAGTACTAGCATGCTCATACACTGTTTAGTGAAATATTTCCACTGTTAGGCTGTTTCATGGAGGAAATGACATTTGAACTATGTTGAAATGTTGAGAATTTTTAGAAGGGTAGGTAGAACACCCTTCAGAAAACTCCACAAAAGCCTAGGATCTTGATATTGTATACTACAAAGTTAAATATGTCTAGGTTGTTGGGTACATGGGGAAGTGATGTGCACTTAGAAAACTGGGTCAGATATTGAAGGGTTATATAGAGTTCAGCGTTTTATGCAGCTGTGCTTTAAAGCAGGGTGCTGATCAGGCCAGGAGGCACCATAGAATTCATAGCTGTATCTGGATGAGAACCTTTTTTTAGTGCCCAGCCTTTCAGCTCTATACAACTCTAACCAGGATTAAGGGATATTTTTTTGGAGGGGGGTGGGTGAGGAGAGGCTTGAAATCAGGGTCTGGGCATTTTCCCTTAGCTCTTTTGCTCAAGGCTGTCACTTGAGCCTTAGTTCCACTTCTAACTTTTTGGTGGTTAATTGAAGATGGGAGACTCGTGGACTTTGTTGTGTGGGTTAACTTTGAACCTCAGTGCTCCTATCTCAGCCTTCTGAGTAGCTAAGATTATAGGTGTGAGTCACCAGTGCCCACTTTGGGAAATCTGACTGATCAAAGCTTTTTTTCTTTTCTTTCCCCCATGGGTATTACGTTTCCTACAGATGCTTATAACAAATCGCTGTAAGTGTAGTGGCTTCAGATCACATGACCATAGTGCTAGAGGTAAAAAGCTTACAGTAGACTGACTCTCTGAACTAAAATGAAGTCGTTGTTAGGCTGCTTCTGGAGATTTCAGGAAAGAGCCTGTTTACTTACCCTGCCTGATTCTAGAGGCCACCTGAATTTCTTGGCTTATGGCCGTGTTCAGTCTTCATGATAGCAACATTGGGTCAAGTGTTTTTTTCACACTGCCATTGGCTTTAACTCCTCTGCCAGACTTTCCTACATTTTAAGGACCCTTGTGATTGCATTAGGTTTATGCAGATAATCTAGGATAATCTATTTTAAGAGCAACTGATTAAGCAAACTAATTCCATCTTCCACCTTAATTACCCTTTCTTTTGTAACATAAAATGGTTCCAAGAATTAGCACATAGGGATATTTGGGAGGCCATTCTGCCTGCCATAGTATAACTTTTGAATATCTACCCCTTCACCAGTCACTGTACAGAGACACTGTACACTAATTTGTGAGCACTAAATCCAACATGTTTAACTGTAGTCTCAAGAATAATACCTCTTAGACCAATTCAGCTAAAATTTCACATGCAATTTTGACTTTGTCATTTTAAATTTGATTAGTAGAAGTTTTGAATGATATTGAATATTTTAGGTAGTGGCTACTGCAGCAGCACAGTAGTTGATTTATTTGTAAATTGTAAATCCTCAGAGAAAGAACAGAGTTCAGGGAACTTTATTTTTAGGGCCAGTGTTTCTAAGTATGGGAGAAAGTTCCACTTGCCCAAAGAATGTAGAAACATAGTTGAACAAAGATAAAGATTCATGAATTTTGGACTTAATTCTTTCAAAATTGGGTAATCAATGGCTAGTTACACAGTTTTCTTTCTGTAGTATGCCTTCTGTTTTCATTTAGAAGCTTAGGAAATATAAATGAGTTAAAGATACCGGGTTTTGTGTACAACCTAATTGTGATCTGAAAAACAGCTGGGCTGTTTCAGCTGGGCTGAAACTTAAAACTAGAAAAAAGAGAGCCTTAATGGCTGGCTGTGATACGAGATGACAGACTGTACCAACTGTGTGAATTCCACAGAGATGGTTGAGCAGGGGAAGGTGCTGCGCTGGTCTCCTGGTCTTCATTTGAGGAAGGCCTGATTTTAAAAATATCTGTGGGGAAGAGAATGCTTATTTGAAAACTTGAAAAAAGTATATTGACTCAAAGTCCTTAAAATAATCTGGGACATGGTTAGCTACACTCACTTTTTATGTACTAAGTATATTTAGAAGAGGGACTGATAGGGGCTGGGAAGGTGGCTCAATTGTAAAGTGCTTGCCTCGCATACATGAGGCCTTGGGTTCGATTCCTCTAGCACCACATAAGCAGAAAAAGCCGGGAGTGGTGCTGTGGCTCAAGTGGTAGAGCGCTAGCCTTGAACTGAAGAGCTGAGGGACAGAGCCCAGGCCCAGAGTTCAAGCCCCATAACTGACAAAAAAGAAGAAGAAGAAGGACTGATAGATAGTAAGAGCAATCTACTTTAAAGTCAATCAGACTAGCTTTATGACCTTTCATTTTACATATGTTGGGGCTTCAGTGTCCTGGGTGAATTATAATAAAGCTTTTTTCAAAAAAAAATCCATGTCTTGGGTTTAAATATACAATTGTAGGCAATAATACCCCCCCCCCCAAAGGTAATTACATGTAGGAAACAGACTGAAGTGTGGCTCATGAGATAGAATGCACTTATGACAAGTGCAAAGCCCTGAGTTCAAAAACCTCACTTCTAGCTAGCATGGTGGCTAATGCCTATAATCTCAGCTAAGCAGGAGGTAAAGATGAGAAGAATCATGGTTCAAGGCCAGCTCTGGCAAAACAGCTAACGAGAACCTATTTTATCCAGTAATAGAGACATATAGTTATGTACACATGTCATCCCAGCTCCCTGGGAGGCTTTTAAATAGGAGGGTTGTGATCCATAGCAAACTCTGGGCAAAAATGAAGATCCTATCAGAAAAATGCCTAAGAAAAAGACCAAGGCATAGTGCAAGTATTAGCCCATTAAAAAAAAAAAATGCTGTCACTGGTGATTTATACCTGTAATCCTAGCTACTTAGGAAGCTGAGATGCTAGAAGTCAGCCCAGGCAGGAAAGTATGTGAGCATCATCAACAATAAACTACCAAAAAGCCAGAAGTAGTACTGAGGCTCACATAGTAAGAGTACAACTTTTAGTTTAAAAAAAAAAAAAAAAGGAAGAAGTGGCACTGTGGCTCAAGTGGTAGAGCGCTAGCCTTGAGCTGAAGAGCTGAGGGACAGCGCCCAGGACCAGAGTTCAGGCCCCAAGACCAGACCCCCCCCCCCCGAAAAAAAAAAAAAGGCCAGTGTGCAGGCCCTGAGTTCAAACCTCAGTATTGGCACACACATGTACATAAAACCCCAGCCAAACAAAAATATATGAAAGTAACAATCTAGAGAAGTATGTCCACTTATAAAAAGTCAGAAGGAAACTGGTAGAAGGCATGCTACTACTTGTTCTTAGAAGAAAGTAGTTTCACTTCCCCCACACCCTCAGAGGAGTAATAAACTAGTTCTGTCACCTTCATTCCTTGGTGTTGGTTCAGAAAGCAGTTTTTATCCTTAAGTCAGGTGTGCTCTAGAGGAATTTGAGAGGTCTGACAAGTTTTCTCCATTAAAAAAAAAAGTCTGTTCAAGACCAAATGGTCTACCATCCCACCAAGTATATTTATTCTTTAGCTATGTGTTCGCTTACTTAAAAAAAATTCTGTGTAGCAAAGGCTGGGAAAAAAATATTCCTAACTCTGCATATGAATGTGGGATAGAGGACTGTGACAAGCAAACATAGTACAGAGCCTAGCTATTCTTTTATGAGTTTAGCTCACTTAAAATTGAGCATGGAGGAGACATGAATGTTGCAGTCTACCTATCTGGCTTATGCTTTGTTGCTTTGTCCAATCAGTGCTGCAATTGGTTAAGTGTGCTTTTTGGTATTGGAATGTAAAGATGAAGAAAACGGCTAATGACCCTTGAGCAGGTGTACTGTAATGCATAGAGCATTGAAAAGAAATAATTTCAGGACTGAGAAGTGTGACTCAAATAGTAAAAGCCCTGCCTCTCATGCTTGAGCCTTTGAGTTCAAACCCAGTACTAGCAAAACAAAACAAAAAGAAACAATAAAAAATGGTATGTGTTTAATTTTGTTTCCAAATCCTGTGTATGTATATTCACAAAGACAAGAAGATAACACTACTAATGCTTCCAGGCCTCAGATTTTTTTTTTTTTTTTGCTTTTTAATTTTTTAATTGTTATTATTATAAAGGTGATATACAGAGGGGTTACAGTTACATAAGTCAGTACATTTTCTTTTGGATGATGCCACCTCTTCCTTGCTCTCCCAGTTCAGGCCTTAAATTTATAGTCAGCTCTTAACTGAGCCCAGCTCTGTTCATTAAAACTATCAAGGAACAAAAATCTATCTGGGATATCACTGCAAGTTTATGTTGTAGTCTGTTGGTCTCATTAGAGTCCCCTGGAAGGAAGCTTTTGGTAGCCAAGCAAATGTATAACTTATTACAAGTCTTGTCATTTGGTAACTCATTTTAATCCAGTATTTCCCAAATTAATTGTACAGTCACTTGATTCCTCCTTCCCTTCTTCCCTCCTCCTCTCCCTCTCTTGCTCTCTCATTCTACTTTGGTATTTCAGCTCTCAAACATTGAAAAATTACCTTAGTTGTATGAAGTGGTTTCAATTCAAAATGTCAGTTTATGAGTACAATGCATCTTGATCAAGGAGGTCATTGCTCTACCTTTACTGGTCATGACTGTCAGAGCTGGGCCTCTTCTAGTGTGTCTTGTCAGTAAATTTGGAGTAGAATCCGAGAATTTGCATTTCTAACAAGTTGCTGTTATTTCTCCAACTCCTACTTTCTTCCTTATGTGACTCAGGTTTTATTTGGCTTGAGGCGTAAGCTTTTAGAACTTTCCTTATACACTCTAATCTTAGTGTTTTCTCCCCAAATAAGCTATCTTAAAAGTAGGAAAGACAAGTGTGGTGGTACAGGTCTATAAGTAAGCCCAACACTTGGGAAGCTGAGTTCAAGATCAGCCAGGGCTACATAGCAAGATCCTGATTCAAGGACAAAAGTAGGAAATAATTGCATTGCTCAGAAAAAGCCTAGATTGGGGGTGAGGTGTCATTAACCAAATTACCATTGGTAGTATTATTTCCT
This sequence comes from Dipodomys spectabilis, assembly GCF_019054845.1. NCBI lineage: Eukaryota > Metazoa > Chordata > Mammalia > Rodentia > Heteromyidae > Dipodomys > Dipodomys spectabilis. The sequence continues at coordinate 13,762,284 of NW_024870855.1, read as the reverse complement.
TCTGACACATTTTTCTTCTGTTCCTGTGAGCTTCAGTTGAGTCAACTGTAGGTGGAAATGGTAACATATTTCTCTTCTAAAAGGCTGTAATAAGGATGAAGTGATAACCATATGTACAGTACAGGGCCTGTACATTCCAAGTACTCACTACTTTACTAATCAAGATCAAATGAATAAAGTGGTGTTACCTTCATTTGAAAGCTGGTTGGAAATACAGAATCTCAAATCATAACTCACACTCAGGGAAATAGCCTGCATTTCAGAAATGTTCTGTGATTTGTGTGCACATTACTTGTGAAGAGCACAGATGTGGCACACAAGTTACAGAAGTTACTCAGGGATGGTGCAGTGCATGGCTTGCTGTGAATCAGTTTATAATCTGATTTACCCGGGGCTGTGTCTGCATTGATGTTACATATTCTACAGCCCCAAAAATACTTTGGCAGTAATTTAATCTTGGTGCTTGCTAACCACAAAATAATTTATGGTATTGTAAAATCTTGAGGTAGCCCATAAATGAAAATTACCTGAAAATCTATTCCCTAGGAAAAATACTATTGACATCTGGTAACCCTTCAGCATATTTCTTTACACACATAATGCATAATTGCATTTTGATTTTTTTATTCATCTGCTGGATAAACTTGATCCTTTGTGCAGTATGTACATGGATATAATAGCATTCAAATACATAGTTTTTATATAGAAATAGGATTTGTCAGCATCTTATTTTTCTCACTTAAAATATTGTGAGAAATTCTTTAAGTAGAATACTTACAATTCCTCCTCCCTTCCCCCCCCAAGTCCTGGGGCTTGAATTCTGGATCTGGGTCTGGGCCCTGTCCCTGAACTTTTGTGCTCAAGGCTAGCACTCTACCACTTGAGTTCTACTTCCAACTTTTTTTTTTTTTTTGGTAATTTTTAGTGGAGATAAGAGTTTTCATGGAAGTCCTGCCTGGGCTGGTTTTGAATTGTGACCCTCAGATCTCAGTCTACTGAATAGCTAGGATTACATGTGTGAACCACAGATGTCTGGCTTTGTAATTCTTCTTAATGGCTACATGATATTTCATAGTAGAGGTATTGAACAACTTATCAACTATAATTATTTATCAATATTGGCTACCACAAACAAAATTCCTTGTTCATACACTGTTATCTGTATAGGATAAATTTCCAACAGGGGCATTCTGGGTTGAGTGGTAATTGTTTTTTGTGCAATTACTGAGGCTGGAATTCAGAACCTTGTGCTTTTTCAATCAGTGCTGGTGCTCTTCACTTGAACCTGTATCTTTTGTATTTTTATTTATTTATTTTTAGTAGTTCATGATTCTCTGTATAATTTGCACTTTTCTTCTAAGTTATATATGTTCCAGGTATCTTAACTGGGTTGTGTTTATTTTTTGCTTACAAGGAATAGGCACAAAGGTAGTGAAATTGTGTAGAAAACATTTATTACACTTTGCAGCATTAATTAAGTTGTTTGCCATATTTGTATTATCTCCCCCCCATCCCCCCCCCCCCCCCCGCCTTTTTTCCGAGATATTTTAATCAAAGCAAGTCTCAAGTATGTCATTTCCAGTGGACACTTATGGACATGGTCCTTTATTCAACATACTTTTCACTTTTTCTATTCTTTAAATGTTTCCCTTCTATTCTTTAAAGGTTTACTCTTCAAATAACTACAGTGACAGCATTTGTTAATCCTCCTGGAGTTGATTTTTGTGTATGGTATATCTTTGTATATGATTTTTGTAATAGGTATAGGATTCAGCTTGGTTTTTTTTCCATGTCAATAGCCACTTATCCCAACACCATTTATGAACTTCTGATCTGCAGTGCTGTCCTAATTGTGAAATGTTTTCCTAGAAGCCTTAGCTATTTGTATCAGTACATTAGTGGTTCTGGCACAGTGTAGTCCCAGAGATTAGCAGCATCAACATCTCCTGGCAGCTTGTTATACAGATTATTGAACACAACCTGGACTTACTGAAATCTTAGTGTCAGAGAGGGGGCAGTACCAGTCTATCCTTTAATAGATCCCCGCATGATTCTGGAAGATGCCCAAGTATGGAAGCTTTATCAGCTTGGTGGTTTTAAAACTACCCAAGAAACCTATTTGTCCAATCTTTCTTTGATTTGTTGTGTTTCTGGGTCTCTTAAGAAAATTTCAGCCTCTGCCAAGGAGACCTAGGCTTTCTCCTATTCCATCCTGTAATGTTTTCAGAGTGTCTGCTTTGTCTCAGAGGTTTTCGATCCATTTGGAGTTGATTCTGGTGCAGGGTGATATATAACTAGTAGTTTTCTACAAGTGATTAACCAATTTTGCCAGCACCGTTTACTGAAGAGGTTGTCTTCCATTCTATTTTTTTTTAGCTCCCTTATGGAAGATTAGATGGTTATAGGTCTGTGGGTTCATTTCTGGGTTTTCAGTTCTATTCCATTGGTCCTGAGGTCTGTTCTTGTGCCAATACCAAGCTGTTTTGATTACTATGGCTTTGTAGTAGAGTTTGAAATTTGGTTGATATTCCTCCAGCACTGTTCTTTCTGTTAAGGATCGTTTTTGCTATTCGAGGTCTTTTATTGTTCCATATGAATTTTTGGATTGCCTCTTCTATTTTCTTTAAGAGTGAGGTTGGAATATTGATAGGTATGGCATTGAATTTGTAGATAGACTTGTGAAGTATTGCCATTTTCACGTTGTTGATCCTTCCAATCCACAGCATGGGAACTTTTTCCACTTTCTAAGTTCTGTTTTGATTTCCTTTTTCAGGTTTTTAAACTTTTCATCATAGAGGTCCTTCACTTCTTTGGTTAAGTTAATTCCTAGGTATTTTATTTTTTGTGGCACTATTATGAATGGAGTTGCTTTCCTGATTTCAGCCACACTCTTTTAATTGTTGGGATACAGAAAAGCCATTGATTTTCTATTTTGGGGGGGAGTCCGGTCGTGGGGCCTGAACTCTGGGCCTGGGCGCTGTTCCTCAGCTCTTCAGCTCAAGGCTAGCGCTCTACCACTTGAGCCACAGCGCCACTTCCGGCTTTCTTCTTTTTGCTTATGTGGTGCTGGGGAATCGAACCCATGGCCTCAGGCATGCAGGGCAAGCACTCTACCACTGAGCCACCTTTCCAGCCCAAGCCATTGATTTTTGAGGGTTAAAGTTATACCCTGCTACTTTGCCAAAGTTTTGATTCAGCTTGAGTAATTTGGAAGTGGAATCCGTGGGATTCTAAGAAAGGTTGGACAAATGGGATTGCATGAAATTTCAGAGCTTCTGCATGGCAAATGACATAGCTAGCAAGATCAATAGAAAGCCCACGGATTGGGAGAAGATCTTCACTAGACATACAATGGACGAGGGTCTTATATCTAAAATATACCTGGAACTCAAAAAATTAAATCCCCAACAACAAATCCTCAAAGAAACAACTGCCCAATAAATAAGTGGGCTAAAGAGTTAAAGAGAAACTTCTCTGAAGAGGAAAGAAGGATGGCCAACAAACACATGAAGAAATGCTCCGAAATGCTCAACCTCCCTAGCCATAAAAGAAATGCAGATTAAAACATTGAGATACCACCTCACCCCAGTTACAATGGCTATAATCAAGAACTCTAATAACAGATGCTGGAGGGGATGTGGACAGAGGGAACCTTACTGCATTGTTGGTGGGAGTGTAACTTTGGAAAGTAGTATGGAGGTTCCTTAAAAGACTCCACATAGATGGGGCTGGGAAGGTGGCTCAGTGGTAGAGCGCTTGCCTTGCATGCATGAGGCCTTGGGTTCGATTCCTCAGCACCACATAAGCAAAAAGAAAAAAACTGGAAGTGGTGCTGTGGCTCAAGTGGTAGAGCGCTAGCCTTGAGCTGAAGAGCTGAGGGACAGCGCCCAGGCCCAGAGTTCTGGCCCCACGACCAGAACCCCCCCCCCCCAAAAAAAAAGACTCCACATAGAGCTCCCATATGACCCAGCAATCCCACTTTTGGGCATTTACCCAAATGATCACAAACAAGACCATACTAAAGCTACCAGCACAACTATGTTTATTGCAACGTTATTTACCATAGCTAAGATATGGACTCAACCCAGATGCCCCTCAGTAGATGAATGGATCAAGAAAATGTGGTATATATACACAATGGAATTCTACGCCTCCATCAGAAAGAATGACATTGCCTCTTTGTTAGAAAATGGAAAGATTTGGAAAAAATTATATTAAGTGAAGTAAGCCAGGCCCAAAGAAACAGGACTCATGGTTTCCCTTATTTGGAATAACTAGTGTATGTTTGAGACAAGCAGAAATGGTCAGATAAGTTGATGCTAAGGGGAAATGAACCCCAAGATAAGGATTCAGATGTTTTTTTATTTCTTGCTATTGTTTCTAACATATTTATAAGATGATTTCTTTGTTGCTTTGTATGTCCCTCCCCCACAGTATAACCCCTGTTTTCACTGAATTTGATGTTGGTATAATTTGTGGTGGGGAAGGGAAAAAACCAGTTGTTTAAATAGGGATACAGGTGGACCCATTGCAACAATGAGATGTACAAGACGTTATGACAAAAAACAAACTTTTCAATTTTGGGGCGGGGGAGGCGAGGGTGGGGGGTGGGAAGGGGAAACAAAGGAGGAGGCAACAATGCTTGATAAGAAATGTACTCATTTCCTTGCCCGTGTAATTGTAACCCCTCTGTACGGTATGTTCACAATTAAAAAAAAAAAAACTACCGAAGGAATTATGAACTTGAGAATACAAAGGCCACAGATACTCTGACTGTTAGTTCCAAATTCTCCTGGTGATTTTCCCTACCAAGTGTCAACCTTGAACAAATTTTCCTTGAATTTGCCTGGATGGTTGTGGTAGTTGTAAGAAAGGGCCGTTCTTTCTAGTTTACTTTGAAGGTTGCAACCCTTTGAGAACATCCTACTGAAGGCAAAAGCTTTCTACTAAAATTCATTTCATCTGTGTAGGTTTCTAGTCTTCTCTTTTCTAATCTAAGAATTCATAATTTCTTGCTACTTCATTAATGTTTTTAAGACTTTTTTGGGGGGAGAACGGGTGTGCCAGTTTTGGAGCTTGAACACAGGACATGGGTAATGTTCCTGAGCCTGTCTGTGCGCAAGGCTGGTGCTCTAACACTTGAGCCACAGCACCATTTCTGGCTTTTTCTGAGTAGTTTATTGGAGGTAAGAGTCTCATGGGCTTTTCTGCCCAGGCTGGCTTTGTACCCTGATCCTCAGAACTCAACCTTCTGAGTAGCTAGAATTACAGGCATGAGCCATTGGCACCCAGATATGATTTGTTTTTTAATCTTGAATTTTGAATTGTTTCTATTTAGCAGGTAATTCAAGTACCTATTTCACTATATCCTTAGAACAGCTTTCTTTATTATTAAAATTCAATACTTTTGCCAGATTTTCTTCCAGGGAAATGCAAACTAAAGTATAATAGCACTTTATGGTTGTTAGGTTAGCAGAAAAATAGTGACATATCCCAAATAATACACTTATAATAGTACTGGTGTAAATGTAAACTATAGAAAACCTTAAAAAGATGTATGTCAGGCAGAAAAACTCATTTTGAGAGAATAGGCAGAAGGAAGTATATTTGCATCAAATTTACTGGTCATTGCTTTTATTTTCCTGAGAGAAATAAGAAAAAATATGAATGGATGCTACCAGCTTTATTATTATTAAGTTGGGCCTTGTTTGAACAGCAAGAGTTGAAGGACTTTTAATCTTAGATGAAATTAAGACATCAGAGTGAGGAAAACATGACTTACAAATGCCGCAAAAATAGAAAAAATGATAAATGAGAAAGGATGAGGTTCAGGTACTGGTAGTGTGCTAGGACAGCTCTGCTTGGAATTGATAGAATTTTCAGACTTCAGTAAGCCAGCTGTTAACAGCTATCATTAAAATTTTAAGCCGGGCACCAGTGGCTCACACCTGTAATCCTAACTACTCAGGAGCCTGAGTTCTGAGAATCACAGTTCTCCAGTAAACTACTCAGAAAAAGTCAGAAGTGGTGCTGTGGCTCAAGTGGTAGAGCACTAGCCTTGAGCACAAACAGGCTCAGGAACAGTGTTGAGGCCCTGGACTGGCCTACCCCCCACTCCCCCCCCTCCAAAAAAAAAAAAAACCCACACACCCTCCCAAAGCATTGGTTCATGCCTACAATGTTAGCAACTCAGGAGACAAAGACCTGGAAGATTGAGGGTTGAAGCCAGTCCCAGCAGAAAAGTCTAAGAAACTCCATCTCCAAAATAAGTAAGAAGCTGGGCTGGAGTTGTGGCTCAAGTGCTGAGCACAAAGCAGTAAGTTCAAATCTCTGTATGGGGGCGGGGGCCGGGGGGAGTTGTATTTAAAACAAAAACCAAAAGTAGTAAGTACTCAAAACTTACATCCTAGTCCCTTGTCCTTACAGGTTGAGCATCTTTTTTGAAATGCTTGAGACTAGTGTGTTTTGGAAATTTAGATATTTTAGGATGTACACACACACACAGTGGGACTAGTGTGTTTTGAAATTTAGATATTCTAGGATGTACACACACATACACACACACGCACACACACACAAACACACACACACACACACACACACACACACAGTGGTACCTTACAGATAGAGGAAAGAAACCTAGCCTAAACACATAATTCATTTATGTTCCACTTTTTATTTATCTGTTTATTTTTTTATTTTTTTAATTTATTTTTTGTCAGTCGTGGAGTCAGGCCTGGGCGCTGTCCCTGAGCTATTCAGCTTTAAGCTAGCACTCTACCACTTGAGCCCCACAGCACTACTCCTGGCTTTTTCTGCTTATGTGGTACTGAGGAATCAAAACTAGGGCCTCATACGTCCAAGGCAAGCACTCTACCACTGAGCCACCTTCCCAGCCCTGTTTGTTTATTTTTGAAGTAGGATCTTCCTGTTGTAACCCCACCTGATTTGGAATTCTCAGTCCTTCTGCTTCAGTCTCCTATTGAGATTATAGTCATGTGACACCATTACTGACTCAAGGTTATTTTATTTTGGTATCTTTTAATGTACCCACATTTTGTGATATGTCATGAAGTAAGGGATTTTTCACCTGTTGCATCATGGCAGCACTTAAAGTGATAATAATACCAACCTCTCAGTAGTTTTGAAAATTAGATGAACTAATACAGCATTTGGCAAAATGTTAGTTTATAGTAAAACTTTTCAAATGTAAATAAAAGTCTTTATTATCGAAATGGTATGTTCTATCTACAGATTGACTAGTCTTTCTGCCTCCCCTCCCTTCCTCATTTCCCTCCCTCTTTCTCCTTCTTTTCCCGTATAAAGGTTAGGTGTCAGGTATATCAGCAAATAATAAAGCCATCTCACTTAAATATTAAACAGCTATTTTTTAGCTGCAAGGATGCTATATGTAGACAAGATTTTCTGAAAATAGTGGATAGCTCAAATGCTATAGAATTTAGTTACAAAATTTTACAAATTTATAGATTCTTGGACCTCTAACTTAGTGGAACCTGTTATATTTACAATTACAGGCCTTCCCTTCTTTGCCTTCCCAAGTCTGCTTTTGGAATACCTGTTAAATAGCTCTATATTGACATGAATAAAGGAGAAATAAAGCAAAAAGAAGCATTCAGAAACTGTTTATACTGCTAGAAAGTTGGCTGCTTAGCTTTACATTTTCAGTTTGCTGTTTTATTCTGGGCCTCTCTAGATTTGATATTGAGTTGTCACTTTTTGTACTTAGTATTGATTGGGATTTCTTTCTTTCTTTTTTTAAAATTTTCTACTCTGCTACCTCTTCTTCTGGAGCCAGTAATTTAATGGTAAGTATTTATATGAGTTACAAAATTTTTGATCTAGTGAGAATTTTTTTAGTCTCTCCTATTTTGATGAAAACTTTGTAGACTCTGTTGTTCCCAGGTTTTCATTGTTGCCTTGTGTATATAGACTGATAAAAGTTTAGTTCTGGGGTCCTCCTGTCCTTGCATGCTTTGTCACATGAGGGATCCATTATTTGTGTGTTTCTTAATGCTCTTTTTTTGGGGGGGGTCTGCTCGTGGGGCCTGAACTCTGGGCCTGGGCACTGTCTCTCAGCTCTTCAGCTCAAGGCTAGCGCTCTACCACTTGAGCCACAGCGCCACTTCCGGCTTTTTTCTTTTTGCTTATGTGGTGCTGAGGAATCGAACCCAGGGCTTCAGGCATGCAAGGCAAGTGCTCTACCAGTGAGCCACCTTCCCAGCTATTTGTTTGTTTCATAGTGATACTTTTCTTGGATCTTCCCTCCCCTACCCCCCCTTTTTTTTGTTGGTCATGGGGCTTGAACTCTTGGCCTGGGCACTGTCCCTCAGCTCTTAAGCTCAAGGCTAGTGCACTACCACTTGAGCCACAGTGCCACTTTTGGTTTTCTAGTGTTTTTTTGGAGAAGAGTCTCATGAATGTACCTGCCTGGACTGGCTTTGAACCATGATCCTCAGATCTCAGCCTCCTGAGTAGGATTACAGGTGTGAGCCACCAGTGCCTGGCTCCTTTTCTCTTTTTTTCTAGGGGAGTAAGGTGAAGGTAGAAAAGTTGGAGTGCAAAGGAGAAATTTTTTTTTTTCACACCTTTGGTACTTTTTTCTGTAGCATCTGGACTTTTTTACAAATATTTCCATCCAGATTTCTGGACAATGTTCTGTATCCATTGCAAGTATAATTGCTAATATCTTTGAGCAGAATTATTGATTGAGCCCAAAGTTCAGTAAATGCTGCTCCTTAAACCATTGTCTATTAATTCTTAAATTTTCTATCAATTTTTGTGTTCCATTACATCTTGTTTCAAATTTCAAGATACTGGAAGCTTTAAAGGTTTTGTTGTTGTTGTTGTTGATGTTTTGCTTTTAAGCATTTAAAATGATAAAATTCATTTTCTGGATTTATCATTACACTGTTTCCCTCAAACTTTGTTTCCATTTATTGAGATTTGCATTTACAACCATGCCTAATATATTCTTTAAACTTAGGTTATGAAATATAGTTGAAAAGAAATAGATGAAGAAAATGGGACTAGATTTAGTGGTAACACTTAACTAGTGGCCAGGTACCTGTGTCTCATGCCTGGAAACCTAGCTAGTCAGAAGGCTAAGATCTGCGGATTGGGGTTCAGAGCCAGCCAGGGTAAGAAAACCCGTGAGATACTCTGCAATTAAACACACACACACACACACACACACACACACACACGGAAGTGGAGCTGTAGCTAAAGAAATTTACAGACAGTGCCTAGGCCCAGAGTTTAAGTCCCAGGACCAGCACACAAAGAAACTTTAAATAGTGAACACTGGGAAAACACTTTGACAGAATTCTATCAATCAAATATAATGTCATTAAGACTTTTTTAGTTACATGTATGTAACTAAACTTATAAAACAAGAAAATAGTTGCAAAGTGAATAGCTGTGCAACTATCTTCTGTAGGTGGAAATAGAACATTGTCTGCACCCCAGGAAACCTCCCCCATCTTTATGAAACCATCTTCTTAGAGTCTTAACCTTTTTTTTTTGGTCAGTTGTGGGGCTTAAACTCAGGCCTGGGTGTTGTCCTTGAGCTTTAATGTTCAAGGCTGGTGCTCTTCCACTTTGGGCCACAGTTCCAGTTTTCAGGTGGTTAATTGGAGATAGAAGTCTCACAGGCTTTCCCACTTTGGTTGGCTTCAAACCTCAATCCTCAGATCTCAGCCTCCTGAGTCACTAGGATTATAGGCATGAGCCACCATTGCCTGGCAGTCTTTATGATAGTTATTTCTTTGCTTTTTAAAATTGTTTTTATATGCAATTAAACTAGCATGTTCAGTTTTGCTTCTTTACTATGAATGGGATTATACTCTTGTGTGAGTGTGTGCACGCACACGTGCATGTACCAGTACTAGGATTGAATTTAAGGCTCTGTACATTGTGCATCCCTCTACCACTTAAGCCACAACCTCTACTTCTGTCTTTTTTTGCTGGTTACTCAGAAATTAGTTTCATGAACTTTCTTGCCTGGGCTAGCATTTTGAACTGTAGATCTCAGCCTCCTGAGTAGCTACTATTACAGACTTGAGCTACCACCACTTGGCTGGAATTAGACTCTTCATTATGGGTCTCTTTATTATGCTGCTCCCAAAATTATGTTTGCAAGATTTATTGAATGTATTTATTGAATGTATAACTGCTGTATACTGCAACTGTCCTTACTCCTGTCAAGCCGGGTAAGGCCCACAAAATTGTTTAGTACATGATGAGACAGACACCTATGTATTCTTCTTGTTGGCTTCCTGTGGTCCATCTGCTTGGATTGCTAATTTTATATGGCCTTTAAATAATGTTATAAATATCCAGTGGCTCTTAGCAGAAAAAAAGTTTCCCATCTTTGGTTTAAGAGCCTCAAATTATTCCCTTTGAGTCCACCAGAATTATATAATTTTGCTTCCAAATTCACTGCTGCTGAGTGGATTTTTTTTTTTTTTTTTTTTTTTGGGAGGAGGTCCGGTCGTGGGGCTTGAACTCTGGGCCTGGGCGCTGTCCCTCAGCTCTTCAGCTCAAGGCTAGCGCTCTACCACTTGAGCCACAGCGCCACTTCCGGATTTTTTCTTTCTGCTTATGTGGTGCTGAGGAATCGAACCCAGGGCCTCAGGCATGCAAGGCAAGCGCTCTACCACTGAGCCACCTTCCCAGCCCTGGATTTTTTTTCTTTGTTTTTGGCCAGTCCTGGGACTTGAGGAATCGAACCCAGGGCTGCATGCATGCCAGGCAAGCACTCTTTCCATTAAGCCATGTTCCCGGCCCAATGAATGAATATTTTTTGGCATGTATCCTGGTATACATGTGTGCAAATTTCTTTAGGATAGTATTACTCAAAGTGTGGCTTTCAATCAACATTTATATTGTATTTCTTTGAGAACTTGTTAAAAATGCAAATGCATATGTCTCTTGCTAAGAATGGAAATTCAGGCACCAGTGGCTTAACGCCTGTAATTCTATCTATTCAGGAGGCTGAGATCTGAGGATCAGGATTCAAAGCCAGCCAGGGCAGGAAAGTTCATGAGACTCTTATCTCCAATTAACCACTAGAAAACCGAAGTGGTGCTGTAGCTCAAGTGGTAGAGTACTAGTCTTGAGCTTAAGAGCTGAGGAACAGCGCCCAGGCTGAGTTCAAACTCCACGACTGACCAGAAAACAAAAAAAGAGAATGGAAATTCATCTTGTCACAGTCCAGGCATGAGGTCCAAGAAACTGAAGCAACCTTCTGAAAATGAAACTTGCTTCATTTTGCTTTGGGATATATACCCTCAGTGAAATTGCACCTTACTGTTATCAAATGGTGTTCTCATTGGCGTTGTATCAACTTTTACTTAATACTGGTGGTACTTGAGAGTCTGCCTTTTCTCTTTATCCTCTAGGCTTAATATTGTCAAGGTTCATTTTTAAGTTTTAAAATTAGAATTTGAATCTTTTCCTGATTTTTTTTTTGGGGGGGTCCGGTTGTGGGCCCTGAACTCCGGGCCTGGGCGCTGTCCCTCAGCTCTTCAGCTCAAGGCTAGCACTCTACCACTTGAGCCACAGTACCACTTCTGGCTTTTTTCTTTTTGCTTATGTGGTGCTGAGGAATCGAACCCAGGGCCTCTGGCATGTAAGGCAAGCAGCGCTCTACCACTGAGCCACCTTCCCAGCCCTCCTGATTTCTTTTTTAACTACAGCTTAATTTTGCCTTTTCAGATGTACTAAAGGAATTGACTTAAATTGGTTGAGGATTAAAAAAAATATTATTAGAAAAATTTCAAATATACTCAGTAGTACAATGAATTAGTAAGCTTCACATCAGCATTCAATAGTTTTTTTTTGTTTTTATTTACTGAATTATGTCAAGCCACATATTAGATATCATTTCACCACCATATACTTGAATGTGATTACTAAAATATGTGTCATTTCTATCAATGAGGACGATGTCTTAGTTGCTGAGAGGTTTTTTTTTTTTTTTTTTTTTACAATGAGTAGCATCAGGTTAAGACATGTAGAAAGTCTAAAATGATGACAAGGCTGAGTATATAAGCCGTTTTCATCCTGAGTAGGAGGTTTTGAATTAAAGTCTTGCAACATTCTCTGAACTCTTCTAATGAATTAACTTAGATAATCATACTAGATGTTTCACCAACAGATTCAGAAATTTGGGTTCTTAAAATGCTTAACACAGGTTTATCTTTAGGAGTAACAGTATTTTGGGTTCTTAGAACTATATCATTTCGATAAAATCCAACATGTGATAATTTCTGCTCATTACCAAAGGAGACTGCTGAAAGGTCTCTCTATTCTTTGAAGCACTCTTTGAAAACTCAGATAAAATCTTTCAAATCTGCCACTGGCTTGCTTTTGAGTTGTGGTTAGTTCATTATCTCAAATCAACACACAGACTGCAGCTGAATTAAGAACACAGTGTTTTATAATGTCTCAAACTATTTTTTTTGCAAGAGTTCACAGTGTTGTTTATTGGATAAAAATGAAAGTGTAAGTTCCAGTGCTAATGTCTAATCTAGCTATGTTGTAGGCAGAGATTAGGAAGACTGAGGTTCAAGGTCAGCTCAAGCATAAACTTTAGGATCTATTTGAAAAATGTCAAAAAGGAGCGAAGGCAAGAGGTAGAATATACTACAAAGTTAAACCTCCAGTACCACCAAAAAAAAAAATTAAAAAGTGGGCTGGGCACTGGTGGCTCACTGTAATTGTACCTACTCAGAATTCTGAGATCTGAGGATCACAGTTCAAAAAGTCAGCCCAGGCAGGTGGGAAAGTTCATGAGACCCTAATCTCCAAGCAACTAGCAAAAAAGACTGAAGTGGAGATGCGGCTCAAGTAGTAGATGCTAACCTTGAGCACAAAGACCAGAGATACCATCCAAGCCCAGAGTTCAAGGCCCAGGACTGCAAGGAAAAAACAAAAAACCTGGGAAGGCAAAAATTAATACAGCAGTACAGAAAGGTACTCAAGTAATTTTTTCTTTGGCATTATAGTGATTCAGTTGAATACAAATCATGCTGACTAGGAAGTAGACACATTGTGTGTAATATATAGTATAATAAAGTATAACTAGGTTAGGAATTGGAGGCAAATTAGAGTTGGAAAAGACAAGTGTATACAATGAATATTTTTGTGAGTGTGCATGTTTGTATTTTAAGTAGAGCTTATTCAGTAAGATTTGTTTTTGTGAGAGTTGGGCTGTTTTGTCAGATCTGGGGACCTGGGTGCTGTCCCTGAACTCCTTTTCACCAGGCTTGTGCTTTATTTGAGTCACAGCACCACTTCTGGCTTTCTGATGGGTGATTAAATTGGAGATAAGAGTTTTGAGGACTTTCCTGCCCAAGCTGGCTTTGAACTGGGACTCTCAGATTTCAGCCTCCTGAGTTGCTAAAACAACAGGTGCAAGCCACCAGTGTCAGTGAGATATATGTTTTGAAGTAACCTGTAAAAATAGTGTGAGAAGACTACAGATGTACACAGTGGCTCCATGGTAGGGCAGAAGGTAATAATCTCACCTAAACTGAGGTGGGTAGATGACTAAAGAAGTGGCTGGATTGACATTCTCAGATAAATCCTAGGTTGGTGTGGCTCCAGGGAGCAGTAATAACACTGGCTTGACTGGAATGTCTTCATTGTTCTTCAGCCCTGCCCTGAACTTCACATCTTAGTCAAAATCATTGGTGGCTTACAATTAATGACTTTTTTTTTTCTAAAGATGTCCACTGACTCCAGAATTGCCACAAGTGCATTTATTTACAAGGAACATTTAAGATAGTATGTGAGATGTTAATTCCTCTCATTCCTATAGTCATAGCCCTAAAGGTTAGAGTGTAGTATTTTATTCTGTTTGTGAGTCTGGGGGGCCCCAAAGACAGAAACTCATTTCCTCCCCTTTCTCTCCCTCTCCCTCCTCCTCCCTCCCCCTTCTCTTTCTCTCCCCCCATCCCTCTCTCTTTCCCTCCCTCTCTCCCTCCCTCATCCTCCCTCTCCCCTTCTCCCAGTACACCCAGCAATAGCTAGGGAGATACTTAATGCAGAATTCCCATAAGAACCTTCAAGAAGGTAATTAACACATACCAATAAAAAGTGGTTTCTCCCAGAGGTCAGCCTGGGGGAGGGAAGGGGGGGAGTTAATAACTCGTTAAACTAAATACAAATGTGTTATGAAAGTGGATTTGGGTTCTAGAGTAGTAATGAGCTTAACTGTTCATACTTTGCATGTGAAAACTTTGTAGATCTTGTCCTTCAGTTCTAGATGAATTATGCATGAGTTACATTAGACTACTAGCAGCACTGACTCAGATAACTGGGTAGTTTTATCCATGTAAACAAAGGTACCCAACAGCTACACTTAAAATTTGAGATGTTTCTGTTTTGTTTTGGGAGGAGGGTGTTTTGATTTTAATTTTTTGAGCCAGCACTAGGGCTTGACTTGTTATTCCTTAATTTTTTTTCTCAAGACTGGTGCTCTACCACTTGAGCCACTGCTCCACTTCTAGGTTTTTGCTAGGTTTTTTGTTAGTTGGAAATGAAGTCTCACAGACTTTCCTGTCCCAGCTGGCTTTGAACTGCCTCCTGGTTAGCTAGGATTACACTTATGTGCCACTGGTGCTTGGCAAACACTAATACATTATTAATGCTTAAGTTTCACTTAGGTGGTTTCTTCTTTGGTCTCTCCTTTTTTTTTTTTTTTGCTCCGGTCATGAGGCCTGAACTCTGGGCCTGCACGCTGTCCCTCAACTCTTCAAGGCTAGCGCTCTACCACTTGAACCACAGCACCACTCCCAGCTTTTTTCTTTTGGCTTATGGGGTGCTGAGGAATCGAACCCAGGGCCTCATGCATGCAAGGCAGGCGCTCTACCACTGAGCCACCTTCCCAGCCCCATTCTTTGGTCTCTTAACCATCATAGCAGAAGTTGTACCTATTATAAAACCATAAGTGGTACTATGCAACTTGTGGGTGGGGATGGGAGGGAAAAGTTGGGAGAGAGCAAGAGAGGATGATATTGTCCAAAAAAAATGTACCTGACATGTAACTGTAAATTGAAGTAGATTTAATTAGGTAGCCAATAAAGAGAACACAACACCACGTGGTATTCAGGCAGGAAGAAAATTTATTTTAAACTGCCTGCCTCCACCTGCATAGTAGATGGCCGAAGGGTCTGAGGGCTGGTTTGCGCAGCCTTAACTAGGTGTAAGGTATATTAAATAGGTAGGTTTCATTAGGTAGCCAATGAAGAGAACACCATACAGGCAGGAAAAGAAGTTTATTTACCGAACTGCTGTCCCCGCCCTGCATGGTGGAGAGGCATGGCTGAAATGGAAAGGGGCAACCCACCCCTGGGCCAGGACTTATCTAGGCCAGGCATGGGAAGAGATGTGGCCAGGTGGGGGAAAGGTGTGGCCACACTGGATCTGGATGTGACTTCAGGGTCTGGGACCTTCCTAAGGTCAAATGAGAGGCATGTGACCAGAGGTGGCCCAGGATGTGACCCAGCAGGAGGAAAAGGTGACTGCTTCCAGGTCTGCCAGTTACCTAAGTAACAGATACTGGGCAGAAACTTAGCCAAGAGGTAGGGAGGTGTCCCTGTGCAGACCTTACACTAGGGAAGGGGCCTGGAGAAGGTAGGCCAGGTGAGGGGAGGCGTGGCCACACCAGACGTGGATATGACCTCAGGGTCTGGGTCGCTCCCTCTGTCAGATGAGAGGCAGGACTGGAGGTGGCCCAGGATGTGACCTGGGAGCCGCAGATGACAGCCTCCAGGTGTGCCAGTTATCTAGGCAACACAGGTGCTGGGCTGAGACTTAGCCCAGAGGAAGAAGTCTGCTCTGCCTTCCCAAGTCAGACCATTCAGTAATCACCTTTATAATAAAACATTTTTAAAAACCATAATAGTTGGGGCTGGGAAGGTGGCTCAGTGGTAAAGCGCTTGCCTTGCATGCTCAAGGCCCTGGGTTCAATTCCTCAGCACCACATAAGCAGAAAGAAAAAAGCCGGAAGTGGCGCTGTGGCTCAAGTGGTAGAGTGCTAGCCTTGAGCTGAAGAGCTGAGGGACAGCGCCCAGGCCCAGAGTTCAGGCCCTAGGACCGGACCAAAAAAAAAAACAAACAACAACAACCATAATAGTTTAGAGGAAATATAAGTAATCTGTTGTTGATCTTGTTTATGGCTATTTAGTTAGTTTGCATTTTCTGGAGAAATTTTTCTTAGCAGATAACCCTGAAATGTCGGTTTTCAGTTTAGTTTCAGACCTTTTGCTGCCTGCGCATTATGTATTCTATACTCAAAATTTCTTTGCATGTGAAAATTGTTGGTTTTTTTTTACTAGTTTATTAAAAATAATTTTACCTATAAAATGAACTTGCAGAACTTTTACATTTCTGTAATCAAGCTTAGGGCCGTAATAAATGGAATTGTGGTTACTAGACATTGGAATTTCCTAATCTGCCTTTAATTGCCTCTAGAACTCATGCCAAAGACATAATGTATTAATCCCTCCATTTTGACACTCAGTGTTGACTGTTGAACTAGCTGGATGAACAGGGTAGATAGAATGAATAGAGGTGGATGCAAATGAATACAATGTTTGCTTTCACAGATCAGAAGTATTAATGATTTGTATTGTAAGTTCTAACTGTAAAAGGAAAGTAGGTCAGAGAAGGGTATTTCGGAGTTGTCTTGAAAAACTTCAGTAAGATGGTGAGGCCTGATCTGTGCTTGAAGTGATAAGAATAGATTTCCAATAAAAGAAGAAAAGTGTACAGTGGCTTAATTGAAAGAAAAAGGCATAGAGATCTCATGAACATATGCTGTTGGAATAAAAGAATTAAATGGCTATACTGAACTTGTTTTATGATAATGTTGGAGGCAATCTGAGAAGCCTAGTTTGGGAAAGGAGGTATAAATACTGTGCAATGATGTAAAAATGAATTGAGCTAAGATGCTAGAGAAAGCTTGGAAGCTTGGAACTCATAAGAACTGAATTTATCACTTTGTTTCTTTTTACAAATCTTTACTCTTTATCAGCAATGTAAACCCATGGAATCTTTTTTTTTTTCTTTTTTCTTTTTTAGTAGGTTGTGGGGCTTGACCTCTGGGTTTGGGAGCTGTCCCTGTGCTCTTCAGCTCAAGGCAAGCGCTCAAGGCAAGTGCTCTACTGCTTGAGCCACAGCGCCACTTCCGATTTTCGAGTGGTTTATTGGAGATAAGAGTTTCTCAGACTTTCCTGCCCAGGCTGGCTTTGAACCGTGGTCCTCAGACCTCAGCCTCCTGAGTGACTAGGATTACAGGTGTGAGCCACCAGCGCCAGCTAAACCATGGAATATTTACGCTTCTTTTGCTTACTATTTTTATTTTCATTACTGAAGACAGGAAATGACATTTTTAATACCTCAGGAGTTCTGTATTGCCTAATATAAAAATGCTGTTAAAAAATCTCTGGACATGCTGGGAAGTTGGCTCAGTGGTAGAGTGCTTGCCTTGATTGCATGAGGCCCTGGATTCAATTCCTCATTACCACATAAGCAGAAAAACAGGAAGTGGCTCAGGTGGGTAGGGCGCTAGCCTTGAGCCGAAGAGCTGAGGGGACAGCACCCAGGCGCAGAGTTCAGGCCCCACGACTGACCAAAAAACAAAAACAAAAACCAAAAAACCTCTGGACACATTTGTCTGTCATTAATTTGTTCATTGACATACTCAATTCATAAATACTTAAGGGAGCTTTAAACTCATTGATCAATTCTTTTCTAGAATTATTAGTCAGTTAAATTATCTAATTTAGATTAGATGGAATAGAGTGAGCTTTGTTTTAGAGACAATGCAATGAAATAATTTTGATTTGGGGGAAGCATGTACTGCCAGATTTGGGTAGGGAACATTGATAATAATGGAGATATATAGTGTATTAATGACCTTTGGGGTGGTTTGAAATATTTGGCTTTTTATAAAAGCTCAAAGTTGGAAGAAACTGGAAAACTGGCATTTATTTTCCATCTCTACAGGAGGCAGCCTATAATATAGTATCTGGTTTTCCTTTCTCTCTGGACTCTAGTAATATTGAGGGGTCAGTTTCTTTGATGTGATTCTAGTATTTTTTTTATTTTTTAGCTCTTGGAATCTTATGATTAAGCAAGTTGCACTTAAATGAAATGATGCAGTTTTGAAATGGTGATTTTGATATGTAAATTTATAAGGTCTTAAAGTTGGGTTAATAAGTGGTAGAGGCCTTTCCTAGCACATTGAAAGCCCTGCCTGGGTTTGATCCTCAGCACCACAAACAACAGCAATAATAATAATAATGCTTTCTTGTCATCTCCAACAGATTCTGATACATGGTAAAAGCAAGTTCTCTACCATTAGGGGAACAAATTACCATATTTTTCTTGGTAATAACTATATTTATCAGACTAAGGTTTAGAATAACTTTTAGTTATGATTGGTTGATTTCTAGGAGGAAACAATGTACAAATAAGCAGCTCAGGGACAGCGCCCAGGCCCTGAGTTCAAGCCCCAGGACTGGCAAAAAAGAAAAAAATAAATAATAAATTTTTTTTGCCTTAGTCACCAACAGTGGAAAAAGCACTTGGTATTTACATGTGTTGATGGTTAATTTTACTGCATCAAGTAACTTTTTTTTTTTTTTTTTAAATCCATCACTATAACTGAGCGCTGTCCCTCAGCTCTTCAGCTCAAGGCGAGTGCTCTACCACTTGAGCTACAGCGCCACTTCTGGTTTTCTAGTGGTTTATTGGAGATAAGAGTCTCACAGTCTTTCCTGCCTGGGCTGGCTTTGAACTTCGATCCTCAGATCTCAGCCTCCTGAGAGGCTAGGATTACAGGCGTGTGCCACCGGCGGCTGGCTTGCATCAAGTAACTTTGATCAAATAGCCATAAATTGTTAAAGGTTTACCTTAAAAATTCAGTAAATGCTGACTATTTAGTGAACACCTATGCTTAAGGCACTTCATATATAATAATCCTTAATATTTACCAGATTGCTGATGTGCAAGTAGCATTACCAAGTTTTCCCATGTAGGGTTTGTACTTAGGTCTTTTGGGTATCAGACCACATCGTGGTTTTTTTGTTTTGTTTTTTTTTTGGTCAGTCATGGGGCTTGAACTCTGAGCTTGAGCGCTATCCCTCAGCTCTTCAGCTCAAGGCGGGTGCTCTACCGTTTGAGCCACAGTGCCACTTCTGGTTTTCTAGTGGTTTATTGGTGATAAGTGTCTCATGGACTTTCCTGCCTGGGCTGGCTTTGAACTGTGATCCTCAGATCTCAGCTTCCTGATTAGCTAGGATTACTGGTGTGAGCCACTGGCACCCAGCCAGACCACATAGTTTTACAGTAAGAATATAGGTAAATAAAGAATCCACTTGTTCTGTTGGAATATTGAAAGTACTATCCAAACACAAAAGAAACTCAAATGTTGGGAATGATTCAATCTGCTTTGGAGTAGAGCATTTAGAATAAGATTTCTGGGGCTGGGAATGTGGCTTAGTGGTAGAGTGCTTGCCTAGCATCCATTAAGCCCTGGGTTCAATTCCTTAGTAGCACATAAACAGAAAAAGCCAGAAGTGGCACTGTGACTCAAGTGGTAGAGTGCTAGCTTTGAGCAAAAGCAGCTCAGGTACAGTGCCCAGGCCCTTAGTTCAAGCCCCAAGATTGGCCAAAAAAAAAAGTAAAAAAGAAAAAGATTTTTGGAAAAAGGCATCATCACCTTAAAGGATAACAATGTAAAGGTGACAATATAAGAATTCTTTAGTATAGAAAAGAGGGAGCAGTGTTACTTTTTGCTCTTATTTCCTGGGCAATTATATTTCTAATAAGAAAATTATTGCCTATTTTTAGGTATTTAGTATTTGTTAAAACTTGTTTTATATCTTAGAATATCATCTATTTTTTGGGGGAAAATCTTTGGTCTAATTAGAATAATGTGTTTATGGGGCTGGGAAGGTGGCTCAGTGGTAAAGCGCTTGCCTTGCATGCTTGAGTCCCTGGGTTCGATTCCTCAACACCACATAAGCAAAAAGAAAAAAGCCGGGAGTGGCGCTGTGGCTCAAGTGGTGCTAGCCTTGAGCTGAAGAGCTGAGGAGTTCAGGCCCCACCACCAGACCCCTCCCCCCCAAAAAAAGAATAATGTGTTTATGAAGCAGTTGAATGAATATATTGTCTATTTGCAATGCCATTTAATTTTGTTTTGGGATTTATCTGATTTTATGTATTAGTGGTTGGTTTTTTTGTTCTTTTTTAAAAAAATATATGCTATACTTTATTGGTTTTCAATTAATTCATATAGAAACAAACTTTCCAGATCCATTATATATTTATATATGTTATACTTTCCTCTATTTTTTTTATAGTGAAAATACTGTATAGAGGGGTTACAATTACATGGGCAAGATAATGAGTACATTTCTTTTTATTTTATTTAATTTTTTAAATTTTTTTATTTTTGGGTCTGGTCATGGGGCCTGAACTCTGATCCTGGGCACTGTTCCTCAGCACTTCAGCTCAAGGCTAACGCTCTGCCAGTTGAGCCAAAGCGCCACTTCCGGCTTTTTTTCTTTTTCCTTATGTGGTGCTGGGGAATCGAACCCAGGAGCATGCAAGGCAAGCACTTTACCACTGAGCCACCTTCCCAGCCCCATGAGTACATTTCTTATCAAGCATTGTTGCCTCCTCCTTTGTTTCCCGTCCCTTCCCATCTCTCCCCCCCCCCCCGCCCCCCGTTTTTTTGTTCTTTGTCCAATACTGGGGCTTGAACTCAGGGCCTGGGCACTGTCTCATAGTTTTTTTGCTCAAGGCTTGTTCTCCACCACTTGAGTGCAAGTGGCTTTTTAGTTGTTAATTGGAGGTAAGCATTTCATGGACTTTTCTACCTGGGCTGGTTTCAAACCTCTATCTTCAGATCTCAGCCTCCTGAGTAGCTAGGAATATAGGCATGAGCCACCAGGACCCAATCATTCTTATTGTAGTTCTTTAAGTTTGTTGTTTAATATATCATTATGAAAAAGAAGTGAAAAAGAACAGCAGCACAAACAAAAACCAGTGTGGCAATCTTAACAATCTGATAAGAATTAATTACAAGAAAGAAGGGGTCTCCTTGGGGAGGAGCACAAAGGCTCAATATGTGCTTCTGATCATGTACATATTTCTCAAAATGGACTCCAGGAAATGGAAAAAGAAAGTAGAAATGGAGGAGTATATTTAATCAGAGAAGATATTATTAAAAACAACATTTAAAGATGTGTAGAAAATGAAAGATGTGTTGTGGCTCACATTGGCTATAAGTAAAAGGTACAAGAAAAGAAATGAAGGAAGAAAAATGCCCATGTCAAACCAAAAAAGACAAAGACAAAAACAGTACTTTATCATTGGAAAGGAAGGTGGCTGCCTTTGTTCCTAGAACTTTTTTTTTTTTTTGGTCGGTTGTGGGCCTTGAACTCTGGGCCTGGGTGCTGTCCCTGTGCTCATCAGCTCAAGGTGAGCACTCTACCACTTGAGCCACACCACCACTTCCAGTTTTCTAGTGGTTTATTGGAGATAAGAGTCTCATGGAGTTTCCTGCCTGGGCTGGCATTGAACTGTGATCCTCAGATCTCCTGAGTAGCTAGGATTACAGGCATGAGCCACCAGCGCCCTGCTCTTAGAACTTTTTAACCTGAACTGGTTAGTAGTAGGGGCTGTCTCATTGACTGAGTTTGGGTCTAAGTTGGCTCCCATACAGAAACATAAACTTGAAGTTTTGCTTGCAAGTTAGGCAAGGGACTAGGTGCCTAAATGTACATCCTCCTGTTTCCCTCCTCCTAAGGCCTGTGATATTCTCCACATCTCCTGGGTCCCCCCACTAACTGACAGTCTGTTCACTAGACATGAATAGTTCTCAAGTCAGACTGTAGTTCTGGGCTCTGATTTGCTGAGTCCTTGTAATCATACCACTTTGGTACATGCTGAGATTCCCAAGATGCACCTGTGGCTAGAGTCAGGGTTGTGCTGGTCGTCAGGACTCTTGACTTGAGGGTGGTTTCTGTGATGCAGTAGGTGCAGTGTAGTTAATTGGATGGTCCCCAAGGCAGAGCTGGTCAGTGCTGCAGCTGCCTTCAGTGGTCACTCTATTCTGTGCTACTTTATGTCAACTGATTGATGCCCTCTTATGTGCCACTGGTGCTCACTAGTGTATTGTGAGGTGCTGATGGAAACAGGCCTTTGAACTACCAGTCCCGACTTCTTGGTTCTAATGGAGGAAGTGTTCACTTTGGTCTGCCTGTGAGGCAAGATGCTAGGACTGTTGCTCAACTGCCCTCTTTTGCCTTTATCTATTTGTTCCTTTCAACCTTTATATTTGTGAACTACAGTTTAGGAAAGTACATTATAGTAATTTTTCTCAATTCTGTGGTTTATAGTTGAGTCTGTGTTAGAACTCCTGGATTGGTCATGTGACTTTGTCACCTGCTTTCCTTGACTTTTGGTACTACTTTCTGGGAAATTGAAAAGGCTGTGCAGAGAAATGGTTGAGGACTCAGGTTTTACAGCCAGAAGGCCTGCTTGGATTCTGTTGTGGTCAGTTTCTAGCTTTATAACCACATGAAACTACTACTTCATAGCTTTCTTTTGGTTCTACTGTTTTATAGTCTTCTGTTCTTGTTTCATGGGCGCAGTAACTGTATATGTGTGTATAGCTGTGAGTGTGCACATGTGTGCATGCCAGTACTAGGGCTTAAAATCAGGATCTGGGTACTGCCCCTTAGTTTTACTAGTCGAGCTTGAGCTATAAACAGATTATTGATGATTAATTATAGATAAAGAATCTCAGAGCCATTTTTGCCTGGGCAGGCCTTGAACTGTGATCCTCAGATGTCAGCCTCCTGAATAGCTAAGATTACAAGCGTGAACCACTGATGTCTGGCTTCAAAATCCTGTCTTTCATATAGGAAATTGAATGAGTGGAGAAACCATGCTAAAACCTTATTCCCATGCTTTATGAAGTTATGTATGACATAGGATTCTGGTCTAGCTCATTAGGTTGCCACTGACGTCTACCTCATGATGGAGGGAAGACAGCCCCTGCATTAAAGTCACCATGGAAAAGGACAGTCCCTGTATTACAAAGTCACCATGGAGGAGGACAGTCCTTGTATTAAGGTCATCATGGAAGATGACAGTCCCTGTATTAAAGGGAGGATAGTCCACGTATTCATGTCACCTTGGAAGAAGAATAGCCCCTGAGTTCATGTGACCATAGAGGAAGGACTGGCCCTGTATTTGTGTCGCCATGGAAGTTCCTGTTCATGTCACCACAGAGGAAAACTCCCTGTATTTATGTCACCATGGAGGAGGGTGGTCCCTGTATTCATGTCACCATGGAGGAAGGTGTTTCCTTTATTTATGACATCATGGAGTGAGGATGGCTCCTGCATTCATGTCATTATGGAGAAGGATGATACATGTATTCATGTTACCATGGAGAAAGGAGGATGATCCCTGTTTTCATGTCACCATGGAGGGGAACTATTCCTGTAGTCATGTCACCATGGAGGGGGACAGTTCCCTCATGTACTACAGCTGCAGAGTTACAGAATGCCTGTTTCACTGCTGGTGTATTCATTCTATATACATTCATTTCAGGTGCGCTACTTTTCTTTTTTTGCCTACAATTTTTGTTTTAAGTTCAGCCTTCGTGAATACCCCTGTTTGTTACTGAACTTTCTGCTGCCCAGTATAGTCTCTCACTGTTTCTTAGTTATTCTTCCAAGAAATCTGATTATTCTAACTCACAGTTAGTTTTGGTCCACTTTCAATTTGTCCCCCCTTAACTATGAATTGGCTGTCTGCAATGAAAATTTCCCAGTTCTATTCAAGTACCTTCAAGTGCTGGAGATGACAGAAAGACTTGCTAGCAGTGAAATAGTAGAGTTGAGGTGGGGAAATCCTAAGCAGTAAGGAGCCAGAGATAATAATAGTTCCCTTTTGTACTTGGGGGACAGGCAGAGCTAGCATATGATGTATGTAGTCTCTAATTTAATAGGATTTGTCCTTCAAAAAGTACTTCAGGCAAATAGTGCAGATTGGATATTGTAAAACAAAACTATTTAGGCAACTGTACTTTGATTTGATGCTTTTTTTTTTTTTTTTGGGTCCAGTCGTGGGGCCTGAACTCTGGGCCTGGGCGCTGTCCCTCAGCTCTTTAGCTCAAGGCTAGCGCTCTGCCACTTGAGCTATAGCGCCATTTCCAGCTTTTTTCTTTTTGCTTATGTGGTGCTGAGGAATGGAACCCAGGGCCTCAGGCATGCAAGGCAAGTGCTCTACCACTGAGCCACCTTCCCAGCCCCTTGATGCCCCATGTCTTTAATGACATGATATGACAGAAAGACCACTGTATTCATATTTGTTACTATAATTAAATTCCTGAGGCTAAGGAACTTGATTAAAAAAAAAAAAAAGCTGTTTTGTTCACAGTCCTAGAGGCTTTAGTGCATGTTGCTTGTATCAGTTTTGTGGTAAGACCTCCTTGTAGGCACTGTAAAGACAGATACACATTTTGGGGTGAGAGATCACATTGTCAGGAAGCCAGAAAACTATGAAGGGCTCATGCTGAGACTTGATAACGAGCTTCCTTTGCAAGAACCTACACTAAAGTCCTACAAGAACTCCTTTAATCCCTCATCTCCCCCTACCCCATTTTTTGGTGCTGGTCCTGGGGCTTGAACTCAGGGCCTGGGCACTGTCCCTGAGCTTTTGTGCTCAAGGTTGGCCCTCTGTTACTTGAGCCACAGCTCCACTCCCAGTAGTTAATTTGAGATGAGAGTCTCAAGGACTTTCCTGCTTAGGCTGGCTTCAAACCATGATTCTCAGCTCTCAACCTCCTGAGTAGCTAGGATTACAGGCATGAGCCTGTCACACAGGTTTTATTTTAATCCCTTTTGAGAGCACGCCATCAGTGACCTAAGGATATCCATAGTAAGCCTCACTTTTTCTTTTGTTTTGTTTGTGTCAGTATTGGTACTTGAATTCTGGGCCTGGGGACTGCCCCTGAGCTTCTTTTGCTCAAGGCTAGCACTCTACCATTTGAGCCACAACTCTGCTTCCACCTTTTTTTTTTTTTTTTGGTCATTTATTAGAAATAAAAGAATTTTATGGACTTTACTGCCTGGGCTGGCTTTGAATTGTAGTCCTCAGATCTCAGCCTCCTGAGCAGCTAGTAGCCACTGGTATCTAGCTAACCCTCATTTCTTTCCTCCCTCCCTCCCTCCCTCCCTCCCTCCCTCCCTTCCTTCCTTCCTTCCTTCCTTCCTTCCTCTCTTCCTCTTTATTTCTTTTGTCAACAGCATTTTATTACATTTAAATAGGATTTACTAAAATGCATCATCCAAAGATGTTCAAGTCTTGAAAGTTTGTTTTTTCTTCAGTATAACCCTCATTTCTTAGTTACCATCACTTCACCACCATTAATCTGGTAGTGAAGCTGCCAGCACAGGAATTCTTGTGTGGCAAACTCAAACTTTGTCCAAAACATAGCAATCACTAGTGTAGAAAACAGGAGTCTTCGGTTTATGACCTGGATACACAGAAGCAGTGTAAATATACTTTTGCTGTTCTGAAAGCCATCACTTTCTTCATCAGGTAAAAATTTAAAATACTAGAAAGAATAGTTCTTAGCTACTGTGTCTGTAAAACCTTGTGACTTGTGTACTGTACACAGTTCAGGAAGGTAATTTTCCCACAGATGGTTAAAACAAAAAGCTGTTGTATACATTAACACAAAATTCTAAGTAGAGATTAATATGAAGTCAGAATCATGAATTGCTTGGTTAGTACATTAAGAATAGGGAAATTCTATAGTGTTGTGTATGTTCTTTGAACTTGTTTTATTTGATGGTTGAATGGTATGTCTGATTCATAAACTTTTTCCCAACTGCACATAATTGATTTATTATTCTAGCTGCAATATTGAACTTTGCCATGTGTTTTCATCTTCATGCTTTTTAAAAACCATATTTGATTATTCTAATAGTTAACTTGGGCTCCGTTTATTTTTTAGGATTTAAGTGCCCTGTATGCTCAAAATTTGTACCCTCAGATGAAATGGATTTACATCTTGTGATGTGTTTAACAAAGCCAAGAATAACCTATAATGGTAAGTACAATGCTATATATTATATCTATCTTACCTATCTATCTGTAGGTATCTATATAATATATATGTGTGTATACACACACACAGTATTAGGGCTTGAACTCATGTACTTGTACTTGCTCAGTTTGCTTGTTCAGCTGGTACTCAGCTACCCCTCTAGCCAGGCTTATTTTTTCCTGGTTATTTTGGAAATGGCTGGCTTTGAACTGTGATCCTCCTGATCGAAGCCTCTTGAGTAGCTAGGATTACAAGCATGAGCCATCAGCACCTGCTTAGAGTAATAATTTAAATTACAGTCGCCTTACATTTTTTAAGTTTCAAGTAAAATTTGAATGTTAAGGAGGACTTTGTTTCAATCTTTACTAGTCCCTTAAAAACCATAAAGGCAGTTATTCTCAAACAATGGTCTTAGGATGCCTTTACTCATTTAAGACATTGTTGAAAAAAATGTATTGTATCTATTGGCATTTGTTATATTGGGAATTAGAAGTTCTGTAATCTTTCCATAATTTTTTGAACAAAGTAAATATGCTTATGTTGCATGATGTTTAATGAAAAACAAGTAAATTTTCTAAGGCAAAAAAATACTTAGTGACATAGATGGCATATTATTTCTGTTGTAAACTAACATGTACCTTGATAACAGAATTTTCACATTATCTGCATTCTATTTGTTGTAATAATGGTATATCATGTCCTAGAAAACTCACTGGTACAGTGTAAAGAATAGTAATGAAAATCAAATGATACCTTAATGCTTTATAAAAATAGCTTTTACCTTATGAAACTCAGGTATCTCAAAGATTCCATCACTTCCTCTAATCCAGAAGCCTCCTTTGGGCCACACTTTGAGAACTGCTGCACTGATAAAACCTTTTGAGGTCTGGCTTAAGTAAGAAAAAAATGCCTGTGATGGCTATTCCTTTTCTTTCTTTCTTTTCTTGTTTTCTTCTTCTTTTTTTTTTTTTTTGACAACCTTGGGGCTTGAACTCAGGGCCTGAGTACCATCCCTAAGCTTCTTTTGCTCAAGGCTACTATTATACCATTTGAGCCTTAGCGCCACTTCCAGTTTTTTCTGTTTATGTGGTACTGAGGAATCAAACCGAGGGCTTCATGCATGCTAGGCAAGCACTCTACCACTAAGCCACATTCCCAGCCCTGTAATGACTATTTCCAAAAGTAAGTATATGTGTGGCTAAAGTAGAACTTTTTGTTCTTAAGAATGCATAATAAACTAGGTGCTGGTGGCTCTCATATCAATAATCCTACTTAAGAGGCTTAAGAATGGGAGGGCAGCTAGGTACTTTTGGCTCACACCTGTAATCCTAGCTACTCAGAAGGCTGAGATCTGAGGATCATGGTTCAAAGCCAGTCTGGGTAGGAAAGGCCATGAGACTTTTATCTCCAATAAACTACCAGAAAAGCGGAAGTGGCACTGTAGCTCAAGTGGTGGTAGAGTGCTTGCCTTGAGCTGTAGAGTGCAGGGACAGTTCCCAGACCCAGAGCTCAAGCCCCCACAACCGGCAAAAAAAAAAAAAAAAGCGGGAGGGCATTAGTTGGAGACCAGGAGAAGCAGAAAAGTTCTTGAGACCCTTTTTTATCCCATTGCTGGTGCAATGGTCCATGTCTGCCATCCTAATCCATGTGGGAAGCTTAGATTGGGAGGATGAAATTTGAGGCCAGATTGGGCAATATAGGCCAGGAGACCCCCATCTCAATGGGAGAAGATGGATGTAGTGGTATGTGCCTATCATCTTGGCAACTACAAGAAACCTAAAGTATGGGTACAGATAATGATCCAGACTCATACCAACATGGGAAGCAAGGTCCTATTCTAACTAACTGGGCACAAAAAGGTTGGAGATATGGTTCAGCTGTAGACAGCCTTCATAGCAAGTAGGAGACCCTGAGTTCACACCTTAGTACTATAAAACAAAAGGAATACCTAATGAATTTTAAAAGGGTAGAACAATAAAGCAACAGCTAATAGAAGAAATGCATGAGCGAAGTCAGAACTTCACCTATGCCATGTGCATCTGTTGCTTTTGGTTTGGTTTTGTTTTTTTCACCAAAGACAAGTAAAAATTCCATCCTGATCAGAAATCATTGGATACTTAAGGCCCTAGGAAAGATCTTTAGTGCAGTTTTAGCATACTTTACAATAAAGTTGGTGAGTAGGGGGACTCAAATAGGTTCCTCTTGACTAATACAGTAATATAAGGGAAAAGGAAAAAGGGAATTTTTTTCTCCAAATATTTAAAAATAGAAAACAAACTTCAAACCAGGCATATTGGTTCATGTTTGTAATTTAGTATGAAGGAGCTTTGACTTCAAGGCCAGTCTTGGCTACATAGTGGGACCTCGTCTCAAAAACATAGGTAAGAGAACTGTGGTCCATGGCAAAAATGGGAGACGCTGATTAAAAAATAACTAAAGCAAAAATAGATGAGAGATGTGGCTGAAGTGTAGGGGCCATTCCTGAAATCTTGAATTTTTTAAATTTTTGTTGGTGGTAGGGCTTGAAATCAAGACCTGGACACTATCCCTGAGCTTTTTCATTCACTAGTGCTCTACCGCTTTGAGCCACAGCTCCACTTCCGATTTTCTGATAGCTAATTGGAAATAACTTCGCAGACTTTCCTGCCTACACTGGCTTTAACTTCAATCCTCAGATCTCAGCCTCCTGAGTAGTTAGGGTTACAGGCGTGAGCCATCAGCATCCAGCTTGAAATTTATTGTAAAGTATATATTAAACTCTATAAACACAATTAGCAAAGAGAATAAACAGGCTCATTTTCAGGTTTGCTGTATTTATAGACAGCCTTCCCCAAGTTGTCAACCTGGAGTTGCTAATTTATTCTCACAGAAATGTTTCAGATATTGATTTGGTTTTCAGACTAGCTCACAACTTTTCATTCATTCATTCATTCATTCATTCATTCATGTTAGCACCAAAATTTAAACTTAGCCTCACACTTACTGGACTGGCTTGCTCACAACTGGTGCTGTACCACTTGTGGCACACCCAATTGGAGATGGAGCTTGGCAAACTTTTTCAAACCATGATCCTACAGGTCTCAAGCTCCTGAGTTACCAACACCTGGCTACAACAACTTTTTTTTTTTTAATCTAGTATGCAAAGAAGAAAATTGGCTTGGTCTGTGGGAGCTGTCAGTCCTAGGCAGCTGGGTTAACAGAAGATCAGGAGAGAGGCCCAGGACAGTTAAGGCGAGAAAGGATCCTGAACAGTCTGAGCATTGTTGCCTGTCACTGCTGGTATTTTGACAAAATAAAAAAAACTTTAGACTACCACAATGAATATTGTTAACATCAATTCCCTTAACTTGGGGCCTGCCTGTGTTGTATATGTACTTCTCCTCTTTCAGATACTTCCTTGTTTAGCTTATCCATCTGGTAAGTGCATTCTTTGAACTGAATGGAAGTTTTGTAAGTATAGAGTCTTGTTCAGCATCTTTGAAAACATTTAAGACAAACCAAAATATGAATATCCTTAGCAAATTAGTGTTGATTGTATTGGTCTTCAAACTACTTTGGATTATAGTGCATTTTATATCATATAAATTTTGGCTTTTACTTGAGACTTCTGTGATAAAAGATAATAAAATTGACCTTTTTTATATTTGGGGATGCTAGAGATCAAACCCAAGATTTTGTGCTATGTGCAACTTCAAACTATCATCTGAGAGTTAAAATTTAAACTCATTTAATCAAAACAGAACTGTTCAGTGTCATAGAAAGTGTCCTGAGCAAGCTTGACTATTACTTTGTCAAAGAACCATATTTGATTGAAAGGCAACTTTTTCTGCTGTGACAGTGAGGAAAAGGACAGTGCAGTTTGGATTTTTTTTTGTTGTTGTTGTTGTTGGTTGGTTGTGGAGCTTGAACTCTGGGCCTCTGCACTGTCCCACAGCTCTTCAGCTCAAGGCTAGTGCTCTACCACTTAAGCCACAGCACCACTTCCGGTTTTCTGAGTGGTTTATTGGAGATAAGAGTCTCCTGGGCTTTCCTGCTCGTGCTGGCTTTGAACTGTGATCCTAGATCTCAACCTCTTGAGTAGCTAGGATTATAGGCATGAGCCACCACTACTAGGCTTGGCTTTTTCTTATCAGACTTTCCCATGGGTTGTATTAGGCAGTGAGCACCTTAACACCATTTGCTCAGACAGGATTCTAATGAGTCAGACTCCCAAATGCAAGTTTTTACAAAAGACATATTTTCTTCCTTTGTAGTATAACCTTGCCTTCCAACAGTTAGAGTTCTCAGGTTTAAGTTTAACACTTTCTGCCGTTATATGCTACATTTTCTGCTCTTCATATCTTGCCCTGAAATTATTGTCTTTGCAAGTTCAACATATTTTGTTAAAACTGGCATGTCTCTTACAATTGAAGATTTAAAAAACAAAAAACAAGGAAAGCCAAGCTCAGAGAGACAACCAAAACATGTTTTCCCTCATTTGTGGAAGCTAGCTCTAAAATACACCAGGACCTGATAAACTTTACAGGACTCTAGGCATCGCACACAGTGGGACCAAAGGAGGATACTGTTTAGAGGAAGAACACAAAGGGATAATGTCTATGTGCCTCTGATCATATAAAATAATGAACTCCAGGAAATGGGAAAAAATGGCTTAAAAATATAGCCCAGTTGTAGAACACTTTCTTACCATGGTTGAGGCTCTGTCCAAACTTGAGTATTCCAAAACAAAAACAAAAGGAAACAAAAAACCCAACTAGTTGTGTTTCATAGCACCAAGGGCATTTGTAAAGAAATCAGTCAAAGCTGGGCACCTGTGGCTCATCCTGTAATTCTAGTTACTCAAAACTAAAAAGCCAGAAGTAGTGCTGTGGATCAAGTGGTAGAGCCCTCACCTTGAGCAAAAGAAGCTCAGGGATAGCACCCAGGCCCAGAGCTTAAGCCCTAGGACTGACAAGAAAATAAAAGAAATCTGTCACCTTGCCTGGGCAGTGTGAACCTTGCCTTCTATAGATTTGTTAGTACCCTCTCTCTTCGCTATCCCCCCTTATGTTTTTCTCTGTCTCTTTGTTTTGTGTTAGTGGTTTCTATACTGGAGAATTAACTTAGAACATGGAACCCTAATTGCAGTTTTAAAATACTTTATAAGAATTATAAGGCAGCACTGAAGTGAAGAGCTACCTTTTTTTTTTTTTTTTTGGTTGGTCGAGGGGCTTGAACTCTGGCCCTGGGCGTTGTTCCTGCGCTCTTCAGCTTAAGGCGAGCGCTCTACCACTTGAGCTACAGTGCCACTCCCTGAAGAGCTTTGTTTTGTTTTGTTTTGTTTTTTTGTGTTTTTTTTTGGGTCGGGTCGTGGGGCCTGAACTCTGGACCTGGGCACTATCCCTCAGCTCTTCAGCTCAAGGCTAGTGCTCTACCACCTGAGCCACAGCGCCACTTCCGGCTTTTTTTCTTTTTGCTTATGTGGTGCTGAGGAATCGAACCCAGGGCCTCAGGCATGCAAAGCAAGCACTCTACCACTGAGCCACCTTCCCAGCCCAGAAGAACTATTTTTTATGCTACAAATTGACTACTGACAATGGACTGAAATTAAAGATGGTAGAATGTGTCAAGTTCCTAATCTTATACCAAGTAAAATGAAACCCACAATTCCTATAGGAGAATGCAGTGTTTATTAAAGGTAAACTTGTGATGAAAATTATATGTAAAAATGAGATCAGATTCAGCTAGATCTATATTCCTAAGAAATTGTGTATGTGTGTGCATCCATGTGTGTTTATACCTGTGTGCCAGTTCTAAGGCTTAAACCTCAGGACCTGGGTGCTTTTTCTGCTCAAGGCTAGCACTCTGCTACTTAGGGCATAGCTCTTCTGGCATTTTGGTGGTTAATTCAAGATGAGAGTCTCACGAGTTTTCCTTTCCCTGGCTGGCTTCAAACTGTGATCCTCAGGTCTTAGCTTCATGAGTACCTAGAATAATATATACATGAACCATTGGCTCTTGGCTTTTAAGAATTTAAAAAATGACTACAAATATGTTTTTAAAGTATTATTATGAAAGGATGAGTAGGGCTGGGAAGGTGGCTCAGTGGTAGAGCGCTTGCCTTGTATGCATGAGGCCCTGGGTTCAATTCCTCAGCACCACATAAGCAAAAAAAAAAAAATCACCGGAAGTGGCACTGTGGCTCAAGTGGTAGAGTGCTAGCCTTGAGCTGAAGAGCTGAGGGACAGCATCCAGGCCCAGAGTTCAGGCCCCATGACCGGACCAAAAAATAGAAGATAAATAAAAGGATGAATAGGAAAAAACCCATAAGATTTGAAAAGGGCTTGAATTTAATTCTTTACAATTTAGTGATTGGATTAAAATTTCAGTGAGTACATTGAGGCAGCCAATTAGAGATGTAAGGAGAAGTGAGCAGTACATGGCATGGAGTCTGGAGTAATATCATCTATCATACATATAATAAGAAAGAGAGGTGGGAGGAGAATTGGCAGAGGCAGTATTTGAAGAGAAATGACAGACTTTTTTTTTCTTTTGTTGGTTGGGCTTGAACTTGGCCTGGGCACTATCCTGGATCTGTTTTTTGCTCAAGGCTAAGGCTCTACTACTTTGCACCAAAATCTCCATTCTTGTTTTATTGGTGGTTAATTACAGATAAGAGTCTCTCAGACTTTTCTTGCTCAGGCTGGCTTTGAACCTTAATCCTCAGATCCCAGTTTCCTGAGTAGCTAGGATTACAGGCATAAGCCACCAGTGCCTGGCCCTGCTAGACACTCTTAGAACTGGAAAAAATTAGTAATTCTCAGATTGAAAGAGCTCAGCGATTCTGCCACAAATAAATCCATGTGAAGAAACACCATACATCAAATACCAAAGAAAAAGAGAGTGATAAAAATAGCACCCACAATAATCATTTATCTTGATTCGTTTGTGCTAACATTTGTAAATGCTTTGTTTTATGGAGTAATTTGAATTTAACAGATGTAACATTATAAGGTTCTAATGGATTAGAAATTGTTACATAAGAAATTTTGCCTTGGGGGGAGGATGGGAAGGGCTGGGAAGGGGAAACAAAGGAGGAAGCTACAATGCTTGATAAGAAATGTACTCATTATCTTGCCCTTGTAATTGTAACCCCTCTGTACAGTATTTTCAAAATAAAAAAAAAAGAAATTTTGCCTTGTTCTACAGTCTCACAAGTCATAATTTCATAAGCCCATTTTATTTATTTGTCAGTCGTGGGGCTTGAACTCTGATCCTGGGTGCTGTCCCTGAGCCCTTCAGCAAAAGGCTAGTACTCTACCACTTAAGCCACAGCACCATTTCTGGTTTTCTGGTGGTTTATTGGAGATATTAGAGTCTCATGGACATTCCTGCCTGGGCTGGCTTTGAACTGTGATCTTCAGA
The DNA here is from genome assembly GCF_019054845.1 of Dipodomys spectabilis. Taxonomy (NCBI): domain Eukaryota; kingdom Metazoa; phylum Chordata; class Mammalia; order Rodentia; family Heteromyidae; genus Dipodomys; species Dipodomys spectabilis. The sequence goes on along the minus strand of NW_024870855.1, from coordinate 13,728,713 downwards.
TCTCAGTCTTCTAAGTAGCTAGGATTACAGGCATGAGCCACTGGGTGCCGGGCTTATAAGCCCATTTTATATGGCATGCAATCTAGTTTTACTGCCCTTTTGTAATCATAGTTGCTCAAAAGTGGTATTGATGTATTTAAAATATTGTGAATGTACAAAGTACAAGCTTTGAGTTCAGTTCTTGATTCAGATTCCAAATCAATAGTTTAGCAACTGTGTGGTCTTGGTCTTGGATTTCTCTCATGTAAAAGTGGGAGTAGACGTGGTCCCCTTCTTTCTTCATGGAATTATTTTGAGAATCAAATGAAAATATCATGTATAGCTCTTGGTTTGTTTCACATTTTTGCAGTGCCTGGGGATCATGCCCAGGAATGAGCTATATCCCCAGCCCTTTCAGACATTTAAAAGGGATTCAAAGATACATTTTCAAATGTATATGTATGTGTGTATGTATGCAGTAACATATAAAACATATTTACTTAGGCATTTAACTTAGTCAATGAGGATGAATAAGATTTAGAAAAGGAGGGCAAGTTTAGGATTAACTAGTTGGGGAGAATTGAAGGCAAAAAAATAAATTAGGCTGTATGATGACTTTCTTTCAAAAACAGTTTGGGATCTTGGAAGATTAGTCTGTATTAGTATGCAGAAATATTTGTCAGTAAAACAGAGAAGATGACCCATTTGTAAATAGTATAGTACCTTACATTGGTGTACAGTAATTTATAAGGGCTATACACTGGAGAGAGGAAAGAGACCATGTGGTAGGTGTATCAGAGAAGGGACTAGTTGAGTTTAACAATACCTGAAAATGGGTTGGGAAGGTGGCTCAGTGGTAGAGTGCTTGCCTTGCATGCTCAAGGCCCTGGGTTCGATTCCTCAGCACCACATAAGAAAAAAGAAAAAAGCCGGAAGTGGCGCTGTGGCTCAAGTGGTAGAGCGCTAGCCTTGAGCTGAAGAGCTGAGGGACAGCACCCAGAAAAACAAAAACAATACCTGAAAATGACTGGCTTGGTTTAGGGTAAAGAGATTATCAAGGAGTACCTACCTAGCTGCTGTAAATGTGCCAGGGACATAATCTTGCCAAATGCAAAAATTATGAAATGCCATTTTAGGGAAGCAGTAAATATTTTGTGCAGATTGAGAATATTAAGCAATATTAGAATGTTGCTTGTATAATTACTTATTGTATAAAACTGAATAGTGTGTCCCCTTTAAAGTGACCTTTGTCCCAATGAGAGCCCTTTCTGTTGCCCTGGATTTGCCTTTGAAGAAGTCTTGAGAGTGCTTGCTTGAGAGTAGTGCAGTTTTAGAAAATGAAATTAATAATTTCTGAGGAGAATTGTATTTAACTTTTGGTTTGGTTTGGTTTGGTGCTGGTCCTGAGCCTTGAATTTAGGGCACTGTCCTTAAGCTTTTGTGCTCAAGGCTAGTGCTTTTACCACTTTGAGCTACTGTGCCATTCTGGCTTTTTGGTAGTTAATTGGAGATAAGAGTCATATGGACTTTCTTGCCTGAGCTATCTTTAAACCATGATCGATCCTCAGATCTCAGCCTCCTGAGTAGCTAGAATTATAGGAGTGAGCCACTACCCAGCTTGTTTAACTCTTAGTATTTTAAATGTGTTAAGGTAATAGAAAATTCATAAAGAAAAACATTCTAGATTATCTCATTCCTTTATAGTACATTTGTACTAATTTATAATATTATACTGATTTATTACACTGATTTTGGAATTTCCAGGCTTTGTGGCTTTAGTAATAATTCTGTCTCCTTTTATCTTAATCCTTTTAACTCTACTTATTAATGTTTCTCTCCAAGTCTGAGCTTTCCCTTGTGTTGCTTTTCAGTATGAGAGACATGACAAAATTAAGTTTCTGACACCCAACATTCAGAGCTTGGTTTCTAAATACCATTTTTGTTAAAATGGCTGGTTCTGTGGGGAAGCAGCTGATTGATTGTAAGACTAGGACAGAGAAAATAAAAAATAGCCTGGAGTACCCTGCTGTCTGAAAGGAAGTACATAATCCAAAAACCAAAGGATGTAGGCATGCAGGGACATTGGAACCAAGTCAGAAGAGCTCCCATTGGCCAAAGCTGGAACCATTTGAGCAATAACATGGTAGTGTATTGCAACCCAAAGTATGAAATAAACAGACCTCATCTGGGAAGGTGGCTCAGTGGTAGAGTGCTTGCCTTGCATGCATGAGGCCCTGGGTTCGATTCCTTAGCACCTCATAAGCAGAAAAAGCAGGATGTGGCGCTGTGGCTCTAGTGGTAGAGCACTAGCCTTAAGGGACTGTGCCCAGGCCCACAGTTCAGGCCCCACGACTGACCAAAACAAAAACAAAAAAACAGACCTAGTCCTTACTGATAAAATGAACCAATGAATGAATCTATACAGAAAAGTAAGAGCATAGCCTGTATCCTTACTCCTTTTTTTTTTTTTTTTTTGCCGGTTGTGGGGCCTGAACTCTGGGCCTGGGCGCTGTCCCTCAGCTCATGGCTAGCACTCTACCACTTGAGCCACAGCGCCACTTCTGGCTTTTTTCTTTTTTCTTATGTGGTGCTGAGGAATCGAACCCAAGGCCTCATGCATGCAAGGCAATCACTCTACCACTGAGCCACCTTCCCAGCCCTGTATCCTTATTCCTAAGAGGAAACTACGTGTTTCTTTGAATTGTTTTAAATTATAGCATTTTCACTTGGTATAAAGGGATTTTTCTCCCCAAATTTTCTAAGGTCTTGTGTGAGCAGCTCTCTGAGTCTACACATATATTCTATACAGAATGTGTAAAATTTGAGCCACATAATCCTAGTTTACTATCTGATATCACAATAGTGGATGAAAGGGATTTAGGGATTAAGAGTTGTTTTTGTAAGCCTCACCAAAAATGGTAGTGTAATTTTATCTTCCCACAGGTTCTAGAGGGAAAATGTGAATTAACTTTTTAAGTTTTAAGTTTTTTTTTTTTAATTAAGGAACATGATTTGTTTCTACATTTGCTTGGATTCATATAGAATATGCATCTTCAGTGTTTATTTCTACAGTTGCTGTTGAGAAGGGCCAGTTTTTGTCATTTGAAGTTCAAACTGTTTTTGCTAATTGTGTCAGTGTTCTATGTCTATAACAAAATACCTAATAAAAATCAACTTAAGCTGGTAATTGTGGCTGTAATCCTAGCTACTCAGGAGGCTAAGATCTGAGGACCAGTGTTCAAAACCAACCTGGGCAGGAAAGTCCATGAGATTCTTATCTCCAATTAACCACCAGTAAACTGGAAGTGATGCTGTGGCTACAAGTAGTAGAGTGCTAGCCTTGAGCAAAAGAACTCAGGGATAGTGCCCCAAGCCCTGAATTCATGCCCTACAACTGACCAAAAAATCAGTTTAAATGTAGGAAATAAACTATGTAACTTGTGGGTAGGACATGAAGGGGAATTTGGGGAAAAGTGAAAGAAGGGGTGATGTTGTCCAAAAGGGAAATGCACACAGTATTTCAATTGTAAAATGGTAACCCCTCTGTACACCACTAATAAAAGCAGCAAGATTATCTTTAAAAAGTAAAAAAAGGCTTATTGGCTATATGATTTTTTTTAAATCAACTTAAAAGAGGAAAGATTTGTTTGTAGTTTAAGAGGTTTTAGCCATGGTCACTTGACCTGAGGAAATCTACAAACAATGTAAAGTGGTACTGTGAGATATACCTGTCTTGTTCTTGTGTTGTAGAGCTCTACCTGTCTTTTTTTCTGTGTTGTAGAATAACAGTGATGTGGGATGTGCATGTCTTGTTCCTATGTTGTAGAGTAATAGTGAGATTGTAAGCTATACTTGTCTTTTTTCTATGTTATAGAGTAACAGTGATGTTGTGGAATATGCATGTCTTGTTCCTGTGTTGTAGAGTAAGTGATGATGACATGAGCTGTCTTCCTGTGTTGTAGAGTAACAGTGATGATGTTAATCTATACTTGTTCCTGTGTGTTTAGTGTTTCTTGGTCTAATGCTTGCTTGCATTGACTTTTGACAATCATTTTAATTGGATATGTGTCATTTTCTTCCCTTTCCCTTAAAGTGAAAAAACAGCTTAGTTTTATTAAGTGCTTTAAATTGTCATTATGGGCTCTGAACAAAAGATTCTCCTACCTCAGCCTATGGAAGTGTGTGTTTCGTGGCTGGTTTTTTTTGTTTTGTTTTTTGTGGTGGTCCTGGTTCTTAAACTCAGAGCCTGGGAAAAGTCCCTGATCTTTTGTGCTTAAAAGCTAGTGCTCTAACACTTGAGCCATAGCTCCATTTCTAGTGCTTCTATGGTTAGCTGAAGATACGAGTTTCATGGATTTCCTGCACCTCAGATTTCAGCCTTCTGAGTAGCTAGGATTATAGGCATGAGCCATTAGCATCCAGTGTTTTCTGACTTTTCAATTATTTCTTCTTTTTTTATTTGTTGACTTAATTTGGTAGATTTTCTGATGTTCTAGTTTGTTTGTATTTGTAATGTTGCTGCTTTTAACTATTTGATCCTGATCTATTATCTTTTTTTTTTTTATTTTTTATTTTGTTTGTCAGTCGTGGGGCCTGAACTCTGGGCCTGGGCGCTATCCCTCAGCTCTTCAGCTCAAGGCTAGTGCTCTACCACTTGAGCCACAGCACCACTTCCGGCTTTTTTTCTTTTTGTTTATGTGGTGCTGAGGAATCAAACACAGAGCCTCATGCATGCAAGGCAAGCACTCTACCACTGAGCCATCTCCCCAGCCCTATTATCTTTCTAAAACATGCTACATACCATAAGTATGCATACATAGGAAAATGTTATGCAGATAAATGAAGTGGGAATTCCATCTTTGCTCTGAAATAATTTGAATAACTTATGAACCTCTGTTTTGTTTCGTTTCATCAGATATGACACAACTATAGAACTGCCTATCCTTTTGAAGATCAACCTTTGACAGTTTAATTAGTGTATTCAGATTTAAAAGTTTCCTGAGTAAATTTGGGGGATTTGTTTTTACTACAAAATAATCCTTTTTGGAGGGGGGACCAAGATGGCGACGGGGCAGTAGGGAAACGCCACAGCTCTCCCCAACCAAAAAGAGAGTTGGAGTTCCAACGCTTAATCTCCCCAGGAGACCGACAACAAAAAGACGAACACTCAGAGAAAAACAGGAGGTAGAAAATAACAAAAAAAGAAAGAGAGGAAAAGAAGAATTTCAGAACAAAGAAGAGCGAAGACCCCTCCCGGCGGGGGCTGCCGGAGCCCCAGAGACACAGGGGGCCGCCTGCAGATCACCCGCGCAGAAGCCGCCTGAGGTACCGTTTTGCAGAACAACTGATCGCCAGGAACAGAGAAACCTACCAGCCGGGAGTCTCCACCAGGATCCCACCTCCACCCCTCACTCTCCACCTGAGCAGAGAGGCTCCATCCCGCCAAAGCCACCTGGCACCAGCAGCGCGACAAAGGGACCTGTCTGCAGACCACCCGCTCAGAAGCCACCTGAGGCACTAGACCCGCCCATTTGCGATCGCAGGATGGGTCCCAGAGGCACAGGGGGCTGCCTGCAGATCACCCACGCAGAAGCCGCCCAATCGCGATTGCAACGACCGGCAGGGGCCGCCCGGGTCCCAGAGGCACAGGGGGCTGCCTGCAGATTACCCGCGCAGAAGCCGCCTGAGACACCGGACCCGCCTGATCACAATCTCAACAACCTGGCTGGGCCGCCCAGGTCCCAGAGGCACAGGGGGCTTCCTGCAGATCACCCGCACAGAAGCCGCCTGAGACATCGGCGTCAGACCCACCGGATCTCTACAACCCACGAAGAAGCCGCCTGAGCGTGGACACTGTGGACTCGACAGCTTCCATAGAGGCAGAGACAGAAAAGAATCACACAGAGCCACCACTGCGCAGCCCAGCCCACAACCACCACAACTGAACTCGGATTTCAACAACAACTGAGGACATACACCACACAGAAACAACCAGCTCCAGGGTGAGTACCCCACAGGGGACAGTGTATCCCTCAAGGGAGACCAGAGCTGGAGGGAATCCCCAGACCCTGACCTAGACTCCCTACCCCAACACCCGGACCACAAGACCCACTAAAACTGGGAACTGTTCGAGAGCTCCACCAGCCGGTGGAGCACACTCCGCTGGCCAGGCCAGAGCAAGAGTACCCCTGGAAGGGAGCTTAAATGCCCAATCCAGGAACAGCACCCCTGGGTCAAGACTACCAACAGTAGAAGAAATTTGAACTGTGTCCTCCAGGCTGCATAACCGAGGTGGTATACACATCAGCACAGGCCTAACGAGCGCACTCCAGGCTGGGGCTGGAACCAGGCCCGGGGATCTGGCACCTGAACAACACAACCAACTCCTCCCAACTGAAGTAAAAAGCTGAGCATACGCCTCAACAGAGGGGAGAAAATCAGGAAACAGCACTCCCCGGGAAGCACGCCTGTGACAACAAAAGACCTGGAGGCTCAGGACAAGAGAAGCCCAAACCCCACCAAAACTCCACCCATATACCCTAGGCTGGAAATTGGGCAACACAGGCTGCCAGCACCTGATAGTAAGCAGGAACTCAGGCTGATAAGGCGGCTCAGCAGTAGAGTGATAGTCTTGGATGTATGAGGCCCTGGATCTGATTCCTCAGCATCACAAAAGCAAAAAGGGTCAGAAGTGGTGCTGTTGCTCAAATGGTAGGGTGCCAGCCTTGAGCTGAAGAGCTGAGGGACAGCACCCAAACCTAGAGTTCAAGCCCACAACCAGCCCAAAACAAACAAACAAAAACACATCAGGAGCCCATAGCAGACTCCAGTATTTGGGAGAGTGCATCCAGAGCATCTGATCTTCCCAAGAGCACCCGTAGGAGCAAACACAAGCAGTCTAGGCTGCTCAACCCTTCCAAAGGCGGGAATTGCTACAGCAGAGAGCTGAGAATCCTAAGTAGGTCAGAATAGCAGCTGGAAATAGGCTCCCAACAGAACCCAGATCAGGCACAAACTCTCTCTACCAATACAGAATCAGCAACCAAGCAAAGACAGACACACCAAAACAAAATTGCAGAGCAGTCTCCTGAACCCCCATGCGAAAATCACAGAGAAAAATCACAAGGTTTACCACCGCCCAGGACAGCAAGCTCACCTCAAAAGCCAGCAGCCACGCAGGGGAGAGCCCCAGTGGGAGCAAAGCAGGAATGGAAGACAAAAGCTACATCCAAGGGTTGCTGGAGGCAATGACTCAAGAAATAAAGCGAGAAATTGATCAGAAATTGCAAGAGCACAAGGATGAACTATCAAAAGAGATACAGGATATTAAGAGTTGGATGCAAAGATAGAAGCTGCACAAACCTCAGTAAGAAGTGAGATAAACGCCAAATTAGAGGTAATACATACTGAGATCAGTACTCTGAGAACCAACATTGAATCCATAAAGGGATCCATTTCCTCCATGCAAACCACAATAGAAGCCACGGTCAACAGAGTGAATGAAATGGAAGGTAGAGTGTCAGATACAGAAGACAGAATACACCAACTGGACCAAAAAGTGACAGATATGGAAAATTCACTCAAATTAAACCAAAGGGAAATTCAAGAGCAAGCAGATAATGCCAAGAAATTTAACCTTCGCATAATCGGAGTGGACGAAGGTGAGGAATTCCAGAGCAAGGGAATGCAACACTCATTTAACAAGATAATCAGTGAAAATTTTCCCGACATCAAAAAGGACCATCTTACCTACATTACAGAAGCATATAGAACATCCAACAAGCAAGATCCCAGGAGAAACACTTCTAGACACATTATAGCAAAAATGATAGATCTGAATAATAAGGAAACAATCCTGCATGCAGCAAAAATGAAGAAGGAGCTATACTACAACGGGAAAAAAAAAAATAGAATCACTGCAGATCTCTCTACACAATGAATGCAAGAAAAGCCTGGGAAAGCACCATACGAGCCCTGAAAGCCAATAACTGCCAACCCAGACTGATATATCCGGCAAAGCTAGCATTCACATTCGATGGAGAACTGAAAACTTTTAATAGCAAAGAAAAACTAAATGAATACATAAACATTAAGCCAGCATTACAAAGAATTCTAGGAGGGGGGGACACAACCTGAAGAAAGCAACCAGGAACTGGGACCTGCCCCAAACAGGCATTACTCAAAGTCTAACTGAGCAAGCACAGGAGGAAAGGAAAGAAGAAAAACTTCGGAAAACGGAATGGCAGGACAACAATGCATCTCTCTATACTTTCTCTTAATATAAATGGGCTGAATTCGCCAATTAAAAGAAAACGAACTGAGGACTGGATCAGAAAACAAGACCCATCCATCTGTTGCCTTCAGGAGACTCACCTCTCAGCCAAACATACAAACAAACTCAGAGTGAAGGGGTGGAAAAGGATCTACCAATCAAATGCCCCCAGTAAGAAAGCAGGTGTAGCTATCCTGATATCTGACAAAATAAAGTTTTCATTAAAATCAGTACAGAAAGACAAGGACGGACACTACATATTAATACAGGGAACAATCCAAGAGGAGGATATAACCATCATCAACTTATATGCCCCAAATATTGGTGCACCCAGATATGTTAAACAAATGCTCTCAAACTTACAGAATAAAATAGATCCCAATACGATAATACTAGGAGACTTTAACACACCACTCTCATCAAAGGACAGGTCTACCAACCAGAGGATTGGCAAAGAAGCTACCGAAATAAGTAAGGCCATACTTCAAGCGGAATTAACTGACATCTACCGAGTATTTCACCCTAAAACAACACAGTACACATTCTTCTCAGCAGCTCATGGAACTTTCTCCAAAATAGACCATATCATAGTTCATGCAAGGAACTTAAGCAAATACAAAGGGATCGACATAATCCCTGTATCCTATCTGACCACAGTGGAATCAAGCTAGCTCTCAATAACAAAGCATACCGCAGAAATTTCTCTAACAATGCCTGGGTAACGGAAGAGATCAAAGAAGAAATAAAGCATTTCCTACAACTCAATGAAAATGAAAACACCTCACAAAGAAACTTGTGGGACACAGCAAAAGCAGTCCTGAGGGGCAAATTTATTGCCCTCAGTGCCCACATCAAGAGAATGGAGACAGACCAAGTAAATAATCTCATGTTGCAATTAAAACAGCTAGAAAAACAAGAAAAAATGGGACCTAAAGTTACTAGACGAAGCCAGATAACCAAATTAAGAGCAGAGATTAACCAATTAGAAAATCAGAAAACCATAACCAAAATAAACCAAACAAAAAGCTGGTTCTTTGAGAAAATAAACAAAATTGATGGCCCGTTGGCTAGATTAAAAAAAGAAGAGAGGAAACCCATATTAATAGGATTAGGGATGCCAAGGGAAACATCACAACACGTACCCAAGATATCCAAACAGTTCTAACAGACTACTTTCAAAAGCTATACTCTCTAAAGGAAGAAAATCAGGCAGAAATGGATGCATTTTTAGAGAAATACAAGTTGCCCAAACTGAGCAAAGAAGAAGTTAACCAATTAAATAAGCCAATATCCTATAACGAGATACAGGAAGCTATCAAAAGTCTTCCAACAAAAAAAAGCCCAGGACCAGATGGATTCACAGCAGAATTCTCTAAGACCTTTAAACAAGAACTAATACCCATACTCCTCAAGCTCTTCAGAGAAACAGAGAAGGAGGGAGTTATCCCAAACTCATTCTATGAAGCCAATATCACACTCTTCCCCAAACCAGGCAAAGACCCAACCAAAAAGGAGAATTACAGGCCAATTTCCTTGATGAACACAGAGGCAAAGATCCTTAACAAGATTCTAGCTAACAGAATCCAGAAACACATAAAAAAAATAATACACTATGACCAGGTAGGCTTCATCCCAGAGACACAGGGATGGTTTAACATAGGTAAGTCAATAAATGTAATCCAACATATCAACAGAGCCAAGGTCAAGAATCACATGATTATCGCCACAGATGCAGAAAAGGCCTTTGATAAAATTCAACGTTCATTCGTGCTAAAAGCGCTGGAGAAAATAGGAATAGAAGGAACATTTCTAAAAACAATAAAAGCCATTTATGACAGACCAATAGCCAATATTATACTTAATGGGGAAAAGCTACAACCAATTCTCCTAAAATCAGGAACAAGGCAAGGATGCCCACTGTCTCCACTCCTCTTCAATATAGTCCTGGAACCCTTAGCCAGGGCAATAAGGCAAGAAAAAGACATTAAAGGGATCCGCATAGGGAAAGAAGAAGTTAAACTATCCCTTTTTGCAGACGACATGATACTATACCTTCACAATCCCAAACTCCATCCCCAAACTCTTAGAAATCATAAATCACTTCGGCAAAATAGGATACAAAATAAACCCACAAAAATCAGTTGCCTTCCTGTACACTGACAATGTCCAAGAAGAGAGGGAAATAAAGAGAGCAACCCCATTCACAATAACCTCCCCCAAAATAAAATATTTAGGAATTAACCTAACCAAAGATGTAAAAGAACTATTTAATGAGAACTATAAAAAAGAAAGAAATTGCAGAAGACACTAGGAAATGGAAAGACTCCCATGCTCCTGAATAGGCCGACTTAATATAGTAAAGATGGTAATACTTCCAAAACTAATATACAAATTCAATGCAATTCCTATTAAAATCCCAATGACGTACATCACTGAAATACAGAAAACAGTCCAAAAATTCATATGGAACAACAAAAGACCTAGAATAGCCAAAACAATTCTAGGGGATAAAGACAATATGGGAGGGCTATCCATGCCGAACTTCAAACTCTACTACAGAGTTATAATCACAAAGACAGCATGGTACTGGCACAAAAACAGACCTGAAGACCAATGGAACAGAATAGAAGATCCAGAAATAAATCCACAGGCCTACAGCCAGCTGATATTTGACAAAGGAGCCAAAGACATACAATGGAAGAAACACAGCCTCTTCAACCGCTGGTGCTGGGAAAACTGGGCAGCCACATGCAGAAAACTAAAAGTAGACCCCAGCCTATCACCATGCACCAACATCAACTCAAAATGGATTAAAGACCTTAACATTAAACCTGAATCTCTGAAACTACTGCAGGACAGAGTAGGAGAGACACTTGAGCTAATAGGCACAGGAAGGAACTTCCTGAACAGAGTACCAGGGTCACAACAAGTTGGAGAGAGACTCGACAAATGGGACTACCTTAAAATAAAAAGCTTCTGCACAGCTAAATCTATCGCAACTAAGCTAGAAAGACAACTAACTAATTGGGAAAAATATTTACCAGCAATATATCAGACAAGGGGTTAACATCCTGTATATACAGGGAACTCAAGAAACTAATCCCTCCCAAACCTAACAAACCAATTACTAAATGGGCAAGGGAACTAAAGAGGGACTTCTCAAATGAAGAAATAAAAATGGCAAAGAAACACATGAGGAAATGTTCATCATCCCTGGTGGTGAAGGAAATGCAAATAAAGACAACCCTGAGATACCACCTTACCCCAGTCAGAATGTCCCACATCCACAAATCAGCCAACGACAAATGCTGGAGGGGATGTGGAGAAAGAGGAACCCTATTACACTGCTGGTGGGAATGTACACTTATACAACCACTTTGGAAAGCAGTCGGGAGGGTCCTTAGAAAGCTAAAGATTGACCTCCCTTACGACCCAGTCATACCACTTCTAGGCATCTACCCTGAACAACAGGAACCAATATACAAGGACACGTGCACCTCCATGTTTATTGCAGCACTGTTCACAATAGCTAGGATATGGAAACAACCCAGATGCCCCACCACAGATGAATGGATCCAAAAATTGTGGTATCTATACACAATGGAATATTATGCAGCCATTAGAAATGACAAAATAATGGCATTTGCAGGGAAATGGATGGAACTAGAAGGAATCATGTTGAGCGAGGTAAGCCAAGAACAAAGAGACAAACGGCACATGGTCTCCCTGATAAGTGGATGCTAAATCCAAAATGTTAGGTGATACGACAAAACTAACACGACTTAAGAAACAAAGAACTCCCACTCATCTGGTTGAACCACTACTAAATATCCCCATGCTGCTGATCACATATATGGTATATAACATGTGAACACCGTTATATGTTACAGACTGTGATAGACAATTTGCTCCAGGAAAGTAAGAATGAACTTGTGACTTTAAATGAGCATCATTATTCCACAATACTGTGAAATTCCGGAAAGTATGTAATCACTTAATCACAATAAAAAAAAAAGAACCTCGCGGAAGGGAGGGAGGGAGGGGATGGTAAGGGGAAAACAATGGAGGGGCTAACAAAGTTCAAGAGGAAGTGTACTCATTACCTCACTCATGTAACTGTAACCCTCTGTATAGTATCTTTACAATAAAAAAAAATAAAAAGAGACGTATGAGAAGTAAAAAAAAAATCCTTTTCTTCTAAATTTCCTGATTAATTGCTAAAACATTCATTTCACATAACATTTTCTTATAATTTTTAAAAATCGTACATGTTTTGGTAATGCTTTTTTCTCATTTATTTTTACTTTTGTACAAAAGGCTAGTTAAAATATTTAACCTGTTTCAAGTAGATAAATTGTAGATAAAGCATTAAAATTTATTAGTGCTAAGTACTAAATAGAGCTGTTTAGTTTATTTCAGCCTTTCAATTGTAATACTAAAAGTACATTACCATTTTAAGTTTTAATTTTCTCTTTGATGTAGAGATTACTTATAGAAGGTGTTTCATAATTTCAAAGATCATCTGTAATAGGAAGTTACTTTGACATTGATCTTAGAGAATTTTCCCACATATACCTCTGTTTTTTGAAATTCATTGATGTCTTTGTAGCCAAATATATCATTGCTTTCTCTAAAAACTATGAGGGAAGCATATGTGTTTTCTATCAAGTGAGAAATGTACTTCTTTTGCAGTTTTCTAATATGTAAATTCAGTCATATTATTGAAAAATTCTGTCCTTGTTTAGAGACCGATGTTTGATCTACATAATCTGACAGCTTAGAAAGGAATTAGCAAAAATATCCTCACTGTGACTGTGGTTTTATCAGTTTTCCTCATATTTAAAATCTCTTAAGTTGTTTCGGTAATATTTGACTTACAGCAGTTTTATTTTGGCTTTATATATTTAATAACTATGTTATTTGCATGAATGTTTGTGACATTTTCCTTTTTGGATGGAACCTTTCTTATGTTCTTTTCTGACCTTTGTAAGGCTTTTAGTCTTTTTCTGCTACAATTATTATTCATGCTGGGGGTCCAGCCCAAGGCCTTGTGCATGCTAAGCAGGCAGTCCACCAATATGTAATTTTGACTTACAAAAAGAGTTTGCTTACCCTAACAAGCTAACCTGTTAAGGTAACTGAGCTTACTATAGCTGCAAAGATTCTAGCAGAAAATATGAAAAACGCCTGAATCAGAATCAAAGAACTTTATTTATTAAATAACAATAGCCAGGGTAGCCTTTTTTTTTTTTTTTTCGGTCCATCCTGGGGCTTGAACTCTGGGCAGGCCTGGGTGCTGTCCCTGTGCTCTTCAGCTCAAGGCAGCACTCTACCGCTTGAGGTACAGCACTACTTCTGGTTTTCAGATGCTTAATTGGAGATGAGTCTCATGGACTTTTCTGCCTGGGCTGGCTTTGAACTGTGATTCTCAGATCTTAGCCTCCTGAGTAGCTAGGATTACAGGCATTGAGCCACTCTTGCCTGGCTAGCCTTTTTTTTTTTTTTTTTGGCCAGTCATGGGGCCTGAACTCTAGGCCTGGGCACTGTCCCTCAGCTCTTCCACTCTAGCACTCTACCGCTTGAGCCACAGTGCCACTTCCAGATTTTTCTGCTTATATGGTGCTGAGGAATCGAACCCAGGGCCTCATGCATGCAAAGCAAGCACTCTACCACTGAGCCACCTTCCCAGCCCCCCTTTTTTTTTTTATTTAATGTCAGTCCTGAAGCCTCAGTTCCTACATGGTCATGTGAGGAGAACTAGGTTCCACCTGCATACTCTGTGAACTAACTGCCAACACAGGAGAAGCCCTCTGACAGGGAGCCTTCTTTTTTTTTTGGGTCCAGTTGTGGGGTCTGAACTCTGGGCCTGGGCACTGTCCCTCAGCTCTTCAGCTCAAGGCTAGCGCTCTACCACTTGAACCACAGCGTCACTTCCGGCTTTTTTCTTTTGCTTATGTGGTGCTGAGGAATCGAACCCAGGGCCTCATGCATGCAAGGCAAGCACTCTACCACTGAGTCACCTTCCCAGCCCCATCTCCCTTTTTTTTTTTCTTGAGAAGTAGGCTTGTCTGACTTTGCTCCAGGGGACATTGTCTCTGTCTTCCTAATCTGTTTGTCATACGACATCCTAGAAAAAGCAACCCAAACACAAAATTCACCTAATTGACTTGTTCTTTACCTACCATATTTACTCCTTTTAAGTTAATTTCAGTCTTCTTTTTGAATAGATGATAATGTTTTGCATGATTCCAAAGCAGAGATAGAAAGGATATCCAGTGCGATCTTCCTAGTGATTATTAGGGGGTGTGAGGTTTGTTTTTTTGTTTTGTTGTTTCTTTGTGGTGATGAGGGTAGAACCCAGGGCCTCATTTGTGCATAAGCTTCCTTGCTTGAAGTTTCCTTGCTTGCTGGTCATAATTTGCTTCATCATTCTTCTTTACAGTTACCCTATATTTTATCAGTGACTTTACCACAGGTTTTTAACCAGTTTTTTATAGATACATTTTTACAATGTTGTTGATCGTTTGAATGTATATAAATATTTATATGGATACATTTCTTATTTATTTATTTTTGTATCTCTTAACAATTATCATAGCTCATATTGTCACAAATACTGGTATCTGTTTCTTTACACACACGCATACACGTCAGTCCTGGGACTTGAACTTAGGCCCTGGGCATTGTTCCTGTTCAAAGCTAGTGTTTTACCACTTGAGCCACAGCTCCACCTCCAGCTATTTTGGTGGAGTTAAGAATCTCACAGACTTTTTTGCCTGGGCTGGCTTCTAACTTCAGTCCTCAGATCTCCGCCTCCTGAATTACTAGGATTACAGGCATGAGTCACTGTTTTGGACTTCTTTTCTGCTTCCATTAATGTTTCTGATCACTTTGTATCCTGTTCCGGTGTCATCTTTATCATCAAGTTTATTTTACTACATCTAATACCCAAGCATTCTGTGTTCCTCCTTCTTTATTTTCTTAATGTTTCTGGTTATTTGTGCTGGTTTATTTTTCCAATAAGCTATAGAATTACCTAATTTTAAAAATGAAAAGAAACCTCTCTATACATACAGCATCTTTACAAGAAAATAAATTTTATTTATTTATTTATTTTTGGGTCTGGTCGTGAGACCTGAATTCTGGGCCTGGGTGCTGTCCCTCAGCTCTTCAGCTCAAGGCTAGCACTCTACCACTTGAGCCACAGCGCCACTTCCGGCTTTTTTCTTTTTGCTTATGTGGTGCTGAGGAATCGAACCCAGGGCCTCAGGCATGCAAGGCAAGCGCTCTACCACTGAGCCACCTTTCAAGCCCGAGAAAATAAAATTTAAAAAAATTAAAAAGAGAGCTCTTTTCCCCATACTATGTACCATTTGTCCTTTAGTTATGGGCTCCTCTCATTTCCAAAATTACTTTAATAGTCAACTCATTTGTCTCAACACCTTTGACAAGGTTGTACCATACATTTATAATACAATTAAATTACCTTATAATATGTATATTCAGTTCTATAATTTCACCATCTTGTAAAAAATTGTTTTACTTTGCATGCTGTAAATTTCGGTGTGTTTCAAAGAAGCATTGTACTACATATCCACAATCCTACAGAATAAAATCATCATCTTGCAATACAGTTTTGTATATGTTATCATCCCTCTCTCCAAAACCACCAAAAGCCACTTATTTTTCAGGTTCTCTTTAGTTTTTGTCCTTTGCAGAACATGATACAATTGAAGTCATACTGTGAAGAGCTATTTCAGACTTTCTTCATATCATTGCCTGTATTTAAGCTGCCTCTCTATTGCTTTCTGTTTTTGGTATTTCATTTACTTTTATCTCCGAATATTGCTTCATCTCCCACAGTTCACAGATATACAACAGTCTGTTTATATGTTTACTTATTAAATGAAATGAAATCTTTCTTGCTTCCACTGCTTTTGACAGCTATAAATAATACTTTTAGGTTTTCTTTCTTGTAAAGATGCTGAACAGAGGGGTTACAGTTACATGAGTAAGGTAATGAGTATACTTCCTATTGAGCATTGTTAACCTCCTCCTTTGTTTTTCCCCTACTAATAAGTAATATTAAAATATTCAAGTGCAGATTTTTATGTAAGCTTAGATTTTAAGTAGTATGATAGCAGCTGATAGTTGATAAACACATAGCACAATGCTGGATCATATAGTAAGACTTCTTGGTGCTTTCTTTAATAAATTACATTGTGTTCTAGATTACTCTTCCTTTTTCTCCTACTTTTCTTCTTTTTGTGCTGTCAGTAGGGCTTGAACTAAGTGCCTTGAGCTCTCACTTGGCTTTCTTGCTGATATCTAGCACATTACCACTTGAGCCATTCCTCTAGTCCAGCATTTTGCTGGTTAAGTGGAGATGGAGTCTCTGGAGTTTTCTGTCCCATGTGGTTTTGAGGATGGCTTTAAGCTAAGATGATCCAGGTCTCAGCCTCTCGAGTAGCTAGAATTTAAGGCATGAACCATTGGGGCCTACTGTTAAGGTTTCTTTATAGAAGAGCATTATATGTTTCACTTAGTTTTTTCCCAACAATCTTAACAGATTGTTGTGATGACCTTTGATTTCTCTTACTAATAATCTACCTAACCTCTCTGTTAGCTTTTTTTGTAGTCTTTGGTTTGCCAAGTATATAATCATATCATTTGCAAGTAGTGATCCTTTAAGTTCCTCTGGCCTTACTTTCTTTATACCTTTCATTGATCATTTTGGCTTATAGTTCCAGAACAGTGTTTTGGGTAATTGTTACTACTCTTACCTTTTATTTACTTCATTGGGAGCATTCCAGTATTTTACCCATAGTATAGTACTGAAATATATTTGCTCTGTTAGTATTTCTGAAAGGTGAGGTTGGATAAGTTGGTGATTATCTCTCTTTCAAGTCTTAAAAGTGGGATTATGCTTGCTTCAGAAAGTTAGGGGACTATTTCTGTTCTTATCTATTTTGAAACATAAATAGCATTTAAATTGTGTGCTTTTAAAATATTTAGGTATTTTTTGTTTGTTTGTTTCACTCAAGGCTAGTGTTCTACCACTCCTTATTTTCTGATGGTTAATTGTAGATAAGAGTCTCATGGACTTTCTGGCTGGCCTGGCATCAAACCACAGTCCTCAGATCTCAGCCTCCTATGTAGCTAGGATTATAGACTTGAGCCACCGGCACTTGTCTAGTATTCTTTTTGTGTCTTTATATATACTGATCAGCTTGATCTCAGGGCTTAGGTGCTGTTCCTGAGTTTTTTTGCTCAAGGCTGGCACTCTACCATTTGAGCCACAAGCCCACTTTTGGCTTTTCGGTGGCTAATTGGAGATCAGGGAATCAACAGACTTTCCTGACCTGGATGGCTTTGGACTGCATTTTAAGAACTCAGGCTTCTGAGTAGCTAGAATTACAGGCGTGAGTCACCACCATCCAGCTAAGTAGTATTTTTTTTTTCCAAAGCGTCTAGAGCTATATACTTTTAATTTCGTACTTTCCTATGGAAATTAATCTCCTCAAAAGATTTCTGTTTTTAATCCATCTTTTAATTCCTTCTAGAAAATTATTTGTTTCATTACTACAGACAATAGTAAAAAGTAATATTTCATGGATTATTTTCTACCATTCTGTGATTATTTTCCTAATCTGTCCTTAATTTGTTATTTGTGTCTGTACCTCCTTACCCTTATTATTATCAGCCTAACAAGAATTTCTTCTACTTAGGTAAGCCTTTTCTGAGTTTATTCTGATGGTGATATTAGTTGATTTATTTTCTTCCTTTCTTTGTCCTCCTCTCGTCTCCTTCTCTTCTCTTTCTATCTCTTTCTTTTCCTTTTCCTTTTCTTTCCTTTCTTTCTCTCCCTCCCTTTCTTACATTACACAAGGTTATGGGATTTTCTTTGAAAATGTTTTAGCTCTGTTCCATAAGCTCTGACAAGGGCTGTTTTTGTCATCACTACTTGAACGACTTTGTATATGGGAGATACTTCTTTTTTCTTTATTATATAAAATTATCTTACTCTGTTTTACTTTTTTTTTTTACCCAGTTAGTAAAAGAAAGACATGTGTCTACACATATATACAGATTCAGTTATTTTTTTTAAAAAAATAGCATATTCAAAGAGAAAAGGGCTTGGGTGAGATATTCTTTAAGTTAAAAATTGTTTGAGTTAAATGTTTTTGAATATTTAATGTTAAGGTAGTTCCCCCCGCCCTGGTTTTGCTGAATAATAAATGGTCAGAGGATGTTTTCCATAACATTTTTATTATTTATTTTATTATGACTATGTAAAGGGCCAGTTACTATGTGGGAGTAAAGACCTAGTGTGGCTAGATTTCAGAAACTTAGAGCTGGTAATAATATGGCAGCTTTAAGTATCATTTAAAAACCCATTATGGTACTTGAGTGTAAATAATAGCTTATGTGCTTGAAATCTAGGATATTAGTTTTAACTCCTTTTATACCTTTAAGAGAAAATATATGAAAGTATATTTAATAAACCTTGTAAACCCCGACTTTCCATTCTTTGAATAATTGCTTCTTACTAATGTTGTACATTTTTTAATTCTTGATTTTTCTAGGGATTATTTCACATTTCAGCTGCTTTTGTTTTCTACTGCTATCATTGAGGGTTCAAGAACAAAAAATAAGTCTTCAGGTAAAATGCCTGATCCATGATAGTGCTTGGCATTGTATTTGCTGAAAAGATCCATGTCCCTGTGTGGATGCCTGATCCAAAAATAAAGTTGTGATGATCATGAAATGTTTGCATGGAGTTTTCCTGGCTGCCTCTATAACAAATTCAGTCTTATCTGTTTGTTTTGTTTGTTTTTATTGTGTTTTTAAAGAATTCTGGCTATCCGCTTTCTTTTCCCTGTTGTCTTGATCTGCAATAACTATGGGTATGTGCTTGGATTTGCTAAATATTTTAATTTTGCACATCTGGCTGCTTGAATTTTAAGTAATTTCTTTGGACAATGCAAACTTAAAAGCTTGAGGCTATAAATAAACTAATTTATAGACGTTTGTAATTCGTTTATAAATGAGTATTATTTACTATGTATTTTAAGGTTTCGTATTTTAGCCAAATTGAGTAAAACTGCAAACTCTGCTCTGTTACACTGGCCACATTGTAGACAGCACAGGTAGAAGACTGTTTCTTCTATAATTCAGCATTCCATTGTACAAGACTGGTTTAAACTACACAGAGGGTTAAGTAAACTGGTTTTTGATAATAGTTCCTTTGGGGTAGTGATTTTGAACTCTGGTCCTTGTAATTGCCCAGGCAAGTCTCTACCACTTGAGTCAGGCCTCAGTGTTTTTTACTGTATTTTTCAGATAGGTTCTTCTGCTTTTTCTTCAGGTTCTCCTAAAGCCCCCAGGTAGGCATCAGACTGCAGTCCTTATACCTTTACCTCCTTTGAATTGGGTGTTACAGACATGAGCCACCACACCAGGCTTGTTCTTCAAGATAAATCTTGCTATCTTTTTACCCACGCCACCCTCCTATTCCAACTTTCCAAGGAGTTAGGATTACAGCCATGAGTCATTCCTCCCTGACCATGATACCAATTTTTATAAAAGTTTTTTTTTTTTTTTTGGTCGGCCGTGGGGCTTGAACTCTGGGCCTGGGCTCTGTCCCTCAGCTCTTCAGCTCAAGGCGAGCGCTCTACCACTTGAGCTACAGCGCCACTTCCGGTTTTCTGGTGGTTTATTGGAGATAGGAGTCTCACGGTCTCTTCTGCCCGGGCTGGCTTTGAACCGCGATCCTCAGATCTCAGCCTCCTGAGTAGCTAGGATTACAGCCAATTTTTATAAAAGTTTAAGAACTCCAGAAGATAAAACATAAAACATGACCAATCTTGAGCATTCTTCCTCAAAATACGTTGTCATCTCTGTGTGAGTTCATTCCCTAGTATCTCAAAACAAAACGAAATTAGTGATCCCTAGCTAGTCATTGCAACGTATTCATTTGCATCCGTACTGATGAAACTTCAAAACGAAATTATTTCTTGTAGCAAAATTCATAAAATAGACAAAAGCCAACAACATACTTAGCCAGCCTAAATTTGAATCCTGGTTCCAGAACTTTAGTAGCTTCTGATAACTTTTTAACTTCCTTGAGCCTGTTTCCTTATGTAAAGGGCATAACAAAGTAGATACTTGAAATGCTTTAAAATATGGAATGAAGCCACAATATTTACATGGAGTTGTTCCTAGACAGTTGTAATGTTCCTATGGAAATAGTAGGTCAGAGGTGCCTCCTAGGAGGTCCTGGTCATGGTAACTTCTTTGGCATGTAAATTTGAAACTAGAGTTAACAGGATGGAGAAAAAAAGAAAGAGGAAGAAATCATTTTTGTTTTTGAAGAGGCCCAAAAAGTACTTCCTAAAAATAAGACTAATCTTATGCTTAATATAGTAGCTTGTAAAATATGTTTATATAGTTATTTCAACGCCATCTCTTAATAACTTGAATATTTATGCATATATAAAGGATAAAAGGACATTTCATATACTAACAATTTTGAGATTATATAGTTAAATATTAGTGAGAATGAAAATCTTACGTTTTCAACTTTAAACCTTTTTTGAGTTTTGTTTTTTAAGATAGTCTAGTTCATTGCCCAGACTGCCCCTGAACTTGTAAAAGTTTTGCTCCAGTCTCCCGAGTGCTAGGATTATAAGCATGCTGTTTCTTGTCTTTTTTCTTTTTTTTTCTTATTTCTTTTTTGGTCGGTCGTGGGGCCTGAACTGTGGGCCTGGGCGCTGTCCCTCAGCTCTTCAGCTCAAGGCTAGCGCTCTACCACTTGAGCCACAGCACCCACTTCTGGCTTCTGCTTATGTGGTGCTGAGGAATCGAACCCAGGGCCTCATGCATGCAAGGCGAGCACTCTACCACTGAGCTACCTTCCCAGCCCTCTTTCTGTTTCTTTTAAGAGCAATCTAATTTTTCTTTTTCTTTTAAGTAGTTGTACAAAGGGGTTTCAATTCAGTTAAGTCAGATTATATGTACAATGCATCTTAAGCAATGTCACTCCTTCCATTGTTCTGCCCCATCTTTCCCAATCCCATCCATCCCCTCAAGTTCATTTCATTTCTGTCTTTTCTTCTTCTTCTTCTTCTTCTTCTTCTTCTTCTTCTTCTTCTCCTTCTCCTTCTCCTTCTCCTTCTCCTTCTCCTTCTCCTTCTCCTTCTCCTTCTCCTTCTCCTTCTCCTTCTCCTTCTTCTTCTTCTTCCTCCTCTTCCTCCTCTTCCTCCTCTTCCTCCTCTTCCTCCTCTTCCTCCTCTTCTTCCTCTTCTTCTTTTCTTTTCTTGCCAGTCCTGGGCTTGAACTCAGCCTGGGCACTATCCCTGAACTTCTTTAACTCAAGGATAGCACTCTATCACTTGAGCCACAGCACCACTTGTGGCTTTTTCTGTGTATGTGGTACTGAGGAATAAAACCCAGGGCTTCATGCATGCTAGGCAAGCACTGTACCACTAAGCCACATTCCCAGCCCTCAAGTTCATTTCTTGAGTCAGGCATATAATGTAAAGTCTCTAGGTACGTAGTTTCCTTGTTTTATTATTTTATATTGAGGCAAATATTCCTTCCAGGTGATTCTAGTGCCATTTCTAATTAAAGATAATTAACTTTACTGCCATAGATGTTTAGGTGGATGGTGACCAACACTTTCATCTCCAGTCTTAGGACTGTTTACTGATGCATGCTTGTGGAAGGGCAAATCCAGAGTAGCCAACTGTGGCAGTTCTGTTTATTTCTCTCTAATGCATGTTTTGCCAGACTAGCCAACAGTGGTTGTTAGATCTGCTAAGCTGGAAATAGAGCTGTAGCTCAAATGGTAGTGCTTTAGCCTTGAGCACAAAAGTACCCAGGCCTTGAGTTCATGACCCAGGCTAGCACCCCCTCCCCCTCAAAAAAAAAAGCATTTGCTTTTTGAGGCAATAATCATAAAGTATTATAATATGAATAAAATACCTTCTAAGGTATTTTATGTAAATGTAATTGAGCAACCCATAGTTAAAATTGGCTTTTATGTTAACATTGGCTTTCTCTCTATTTTTTTTCTCAAGGATTCTGCTCTACCACTTGAGCCACAACCACTTTCAGTGGTTAATTGGGAGATAAGGGTCTCATGGACTTTTCTTCCCCAGGCTGCCTTTGAATCTTGACCTTCAAATCTCACCTTCCTGAGTAGCTAGAATTACAGTCATGAGCCACCAGGGCCTGGCAACCTTGGCTTTTAATTTTCTCAGCAGAGATAATTTTATTAGATGTTATTTACTGTGGATATTAGCTGTTTTTGTTTGGAATTGGTATCTTGGGCTATTTTTGTCTATAAGTATACTTTCCTCCTTGTTTTCTCTTCCTTCTTTTTCTCCACCTCCTTCTTCCTTCTTCCTTCCTTCTTAAAAGAACTTCTGACTGAAATGACTGGTTTTAATACAGTGTTCTGAATTAAGCTAAAAACATTAAGCTAAATTTTTAACCTAGTACCTGCAAATTCTCTGAAGGATAATTCTTGCCCCTGTTGATTTTAAAATAGCATTATATATATTTTCATTTTTGTCACCCCTTCCCTCACTCTTCCCCCAGTTTAGCATTCTATTTTTAAACTGTGTTAATTATATAGATTGAATTTAATCTTTTCAGAAATACTTGAAAATTCAGAAATACTAAATTTAGCAAGGTGTTTTAATTTTTAAATATTAAACGTTTAATGTAATTTTTCTCTTAACAGTTATATGTAAAGTCTGCATTTATTGAATTTCTACTTCATTTTATTTAGTAGTGGGAATGTGTTACTTAGGTTTATGTGACAAAAAATGGCAATCTTATTTATTTTTTGAAAGCTGGTTTATCTCTTAATTTATAGTAAATGGGATTTGACAATTTATTGAGACAAATCTGAATCTGTTGTTAATGTATTCCCAAGGGTGGAAAATGTAGCCTAGTGGATGAGTTTTATGATATTCTTGTAAAAATTCAGCAACTTTAAAAATGAGATGTATATAGCTAAACACTGGTGATTCACACCTATAATCCTAGCTACCCAGACACTGGTGATTCACCTATAATCCTAGCTACCCAGGAGGCTGAGATCTGAGGATGACAATTCAAAGCCAGCCAGGGCAAGAAAGTCTGAGATTCTTACCTCCACTTAACTACCAAAAAGCCAGAAGTAGATCTGTGGCTTACGTGGTAGAGTGCTAGCCTTGAACAAACAAAAGGCTTAGGGACAGCACCAGGCCCTAAATTCAAGCTCAAGACCAACACACACACACACACACACCTTAAAAGTTGACTTATCATGGTTTCCTAGAGGGTGATTTTCTTAGTGATTTGTAAACCAATGTAGCATCTTAGGTCTAGAGTTAGATTGAAAGATAATAGTGGATTTTTTTTTCAAGTTGTTACAGAAATTATATTCATACAATATAGTTTTCCAGTATTTTTTTTCTTTTTTACATTTTGACAATACTGAGGATTGAACTCAGCTTTGTGCTTATGAGGCAAGTATTCTATCACCTGCTACTCCTACATAGTGCTTTTGCTTTTTAGTTTGTTTTTCAGGTAGGGTCTTGCACTAATTAGGGACTGGCCTCCGACTGCCATCCTCCTCTCTGCCTCCTGAGCAGCTGTTTTTAAAAGGTATGGACCGCCATGCAAGGCTCCATTTTCTTTTTGTTCTCACTGCTTGGAATCCTGTGTCTGGTGGGAATAGTATATGAGACCTTCCAGGGTCAACAGAAGAAAAAATGTGAAAGGGAACTTGAAGAAAGTCTAATAAACAGTGTTGAACATTTATACAGTTTTGTTTATCCAGAAATTATTTTCCTACTTAAGTCTCTAATATATTAGCCTGTGAGCTACCCGGTAGTAAGCTAAAAAATTCACTCCTAATATTCTCAAGGCTTGGTTGTATAAACTCTTCTTTTCTGGAGACTTCTCTTACTTTGTAGAAGTTGTCCATTTATTCCCACCTCTAGATAGTACCTTCTCTTTTGTGGTCAAGATAGAAATCTTTCCTTTAAATTTACTGTCTCAAAGTGAACAATGGGATGAGGAACTATACCTTCTCAAACAGTTTTCTTCTTCATACTCTTCAGCAACTGCATGTTTTGGTTATTCTGCATTTTAAAAGTCACAAAAGCTAGCTAGCTAGCTGCCTTGCCTCTATTATAGTGCAAGATCTTTTTAAAAAGTAAAATATACAAGCCGGGCGCTGGTGGCTCACGCCTGTAATCCTAGCTACTCAGGAGGCTGAGATCTGAGGATCGCGGTTCAAAGCCAGCCCGGGCACGAGAGACCGTGAGACTCTTATCTCCAATAAACCACCAGAAAACCGGAAGTGGCGCTGTAGCTCAAGTGGTAGAGCGCTCGCCTTGAGCTGAAGAGCTGAGGGACAGCGCCCAGGCCCAGAGTTCAAGCCCCACGACCGACAAAAAAAAAAAAAAAAGTAAAATATACAGAACATTCAAATAATCAGTATAAAACAAGAATTGAGAACTTTCTTTTAAGGAAATTTTGCTTTATAATAAGAATTTCCCTGGGAGTATTTTGAACACCACAGAGTTTTGAAATACCTTGGGGCGTTCTCTGAAGCCTCTGTGCTGTCTGGAGTGGGCTTAGTATTGTCATGGAAAAGGATTATAAGAATCACTACAGCCAGTGCCATCATCGGTCCTTCCAAAGTCTTTCAAAATTTAT
The DNA here is from genome assembly GCF_019054845.1 of Dipodomys spectabilis. NCBI lineage: Eukaryota > Metazoa > Chordata > Mammalia > Rodentia > Heteromyidae > Dipodomys > Dipodomys spectabilis. The sequence continues at coordinate 13,703,743 of NW_024870855.1, read as the reverse complement.
ACAAAAGCTTTTGTCTTCTGCTTCTTGAGTTAAGTAGCTTTTTAGAAGTTTCATATTTAGGATGCTTTGTTTTGTATTTTACAATTTTGAAAGGGATAATAGCATTTTCAGGTCTTCTCAATCATTTTATACTCAACTTTTCTGAACTATCTTGAACACCAAACCGATAATGACTAGTAGGAAAAACAAAATGAATTACATATTGCAAATGGTTTACTTACTGGTTTTAGAGGAAAATCCTTAACGTATAGGAGATTTTGCCTATTTCTTACTTCCTGTAATGCCTCAGTAAGATGGAAATGCATAACACAAAGTACGGGAAACACTATTCACTCAATTGTGAATAATATTTCAAATACAGTTTGCTGAGTTTTGAGTTTTATGGTAAAATATGCAAAGTACATTGGGATTGCTACACTGTAAACTTTAAAAAGTCTTTTTTAAAAAATTTAATGGCTAATTTTTTTGTCCTGAATTCGTTATTTCTCTACAGAGGATGTGCTGAGTAAAGACACTGGGGAATGTGCAATATGCCTTGAAGAATTACAGCAGGGAGACACAATAGCACGACTGCCTTGCCTGTGCATATATCATAAAGGGTACGTGTGTCTTTATGTTAACTGGGTGATACTACAGTAAAAGATAGCTCTCATGGTCTCAAACATTGTAATTTGGGCTGAAAAGTTTCTTATTTTTAAAACTCTTCCTTTCAACTTACAGCTTCAATAATGGACTTTTTTTTCCTATAAAGATACAAATTGAACCCATAATCTATTGTATTCGAAATGTTACTATTTTTAAAGTCAGGAGCCACAGGATCGATCGTGTCTGTACTGCTAGCCATTCAGAAGGTTGAGAACTGAACATCCTGGTTTGAAGCCAGTCTAGGCAAGCAAATCCATAAGACTCTTCAGTTAGCCACCAAAAAGCTGAAAATGGAGCTATGGTTCAAAAGATAGAGTGCTATGCCTGAGAAGAAAAGCTGAGGGACAGACAAGCGCCTAAACTCTCAGTTCAAGCCCCTCTCCTTGAGGGGGGAAAAAAAATGGCTACCATTACTGTAGCACTTTTCACGTAGGTTAAGCCACATAAACCTTGTAACAACTCACAGTTGAGAAAAAAGAGCTTCTCCAAGATTGCATTACTGATAAATGGCAGAGCTTTGATTACAGAAGTTTTGTAGTTTGCTTGACTTGTGTATTCTTCTTGCTTACAGAGCAGTAACAAAAGGGTTAGGTTTAAAAGTTATTTTGGGAGAGACAAAGGATGAACAAATCAGTAATGGTAATTACTAGACACTGTTGAAAATGAAATATATAACTTGTAGATGGGAATGAGAGGGAGAAACTGGGAGAGAGTGAGGTAAGGGGTGACATTGTCCAAAAAGAAATTTATTTACTTATAGCCTGATTTATGTAACTGTAACCCTTCTATACATCATCTTTATAGTAACAGTAAGTATATATATATATATATATATAATTTGTCAGTTGTAGGGCTTGAATTCTGGGCTTTGGCTCTGTCCCTCACCTCTTCAGCTTAAGGCTAGCGCTTTACTACTTGAGCCACAGCGCCACTTCTGGCTTTTTCTGCTTATGTGATACTGAAGAATCAAACCCAGGGCCTCATGCATGCGAGGCAAATACTACCAGTGAGCCACCTTCCCAGCCCAAGAAAATAATTTTTAAAAAACTAAAAAAGCTATTTGAGTTAATGAAAAGTTAATGAAAGAAGGTAGAATTTTACTTGGAGCTTTGAGAAATTAGAGTAATACAAAATAAGGAGGCAAAAAGAAATCCAAATATTTCAGTGATTATAATAAAATTGAAGAACAAGCTTGCCATCAACAAACAGATCAAAAAGTTTGGCTGTGTTGTTTAAAGAAATAACTCAAGCTGGGCACCAGTGGATCATGCTTATAATTCTAACTGCTCAGGAGACTGAGATCTGAGGATTGCAATTTGAAGCTAGCCTCGACAGAAAAAGTCTGTAAGACTCTTACCTTCAATTAACCACCAGAAAACTAGACGTGCCACTGTGGTTCAAAGTTGTAGAACACTAGCCTTGAAGCACCCAGGTCCAGAGTTTAAACCCTAAGACTAGCAAAAAACAAACAAACAAACAAAAAAAACACCCTTAAAGATAACAGGCAAATATGAAAGGGAAAGGATTAGAAGTCTAGTACTAAAAGAAAACTGACAAAGTGAAAAAGTGAACTTAATGGCAGAAAGCACTACCAGGAATTAGTAGTTACTATATAACAAGAAATATATAAAATTCTGTTTTTATATACCTAATCTGTCCAAATAAAATATGAAATTCAACATGAGGGAGAGGATGACACTGTTTAAAAGGAAATTTACTCATTACCTGACTTATATAATTATAACCCCTCTGTATATCACTTTTACAATAAAAGTTTTAAAAAAGCTAGGTGCCCATGGCTCACGCCTGCAATCCTTGCTATTCAGGAGGCTGAGATCTGAGGATCATGGTTCAGAGCCAGCCCACGCTGGAAAGTCCATGAGACTCTTATCTCCAATTTAACCACCAGAAAACCAGAAGTGACACTGTAGATCAAGAGTGCCTACCTTGAGCTGAGTAGCTGAGGAACAGCACCCAGGCCCAGAGTTCAGGCCCCATGACCGACAAAAAAAAAGAAAAAGAAATTTAAAACAATTGGAAAGTTCCATATTTAGGAATTTGAATAAATGGATAATATCTTTAAACATATAATTTCACTAGCTACTCAGGAGGTTGAGATTGCAGTTCAAAGCCAACCTGGAAAAGAAAATCTGTGCGACTCTCAACTCCACTAGAAAACTGGAAGTGGTGGTCTAGCTCAAAGTGGTAGATCACTAGACTTCAGCAAAAAAGCTCAAGCCCCACACCCAACCAATATATAGGGAATGTCATCAAAAGTTATTCAAAAAGAAATTGAAAATCCAAATTGACTAATAGCTATTATAAGTAGTTCAGACTAACCTTGCAAAATTAATATGTAAAAGGAAAATTCTAAAAATGACTTCATAGACAGTTGAGGCAGTAAATTTTTCTAGGGATCCATGAAAAACTATGTTTAAAATCTTAAATTCTGGAGTGCGTTACTTACCTCAACTCTTAGCTTGTCAGGGACGTAACTGGGACTTGCGGTGCCTGCTCCTGCTCCTGTCACCTTTGCCACCAAATCCACAGTCATCATGCATGAATGCATCTCCATCCACATGGGCCAGGCTGGTGGTTCAGATTGGGAATGCCTGCTGGGAACTCTACTGCCTAGTACATAGCATTCAGCCTGATAGCCAGATGTCAAGTGACAAGACCATCAGGGGAGAGATGACTCCTTCAATACCTTCTTCAGTGAGACAGGTGCTGGCACGTACGTGCTCTGGGCAGTGTTTGTAGACCTGGAGCCCACAGTCATTGATGAGGTTCAAATTGGCACCTACTGTCAACTTTTCCACCCTGAGCAGCAAGAAAGGCACAGGCAAGGAAGATACTTCCCGTGGTCACTACACCATTGGCAAGAAGATCATTGACCTCGTATTAAACCAGATCAGAAAACTGGCTGATCAGTGCACAGGTCTTCAGGGCTTCCTAGTCTTCCACAGGTTTGATGGGGGAACTGGCTCTGGCTTTACCTCCCTACTGATGAAGCGTCTCTCTTGTGAACTATGGCAAGAAGTCCAAGCTGGAGTTATCCATTTACCCTGCCCCCCAGGTGTCCACAGCTGTAATTGAGCCCTACAACTCCATCCTCACCACACTGGAACACTCTGATTTGTGGCTTCATGGTGGACAATGAGGCTATTACATCTGTTGTAGAAACCTCGATATTGAGCACCCAACCTACACTAACCTGAACCACCTTATTAGCCAGATCGAGTCTTCCATCATAGCTTCTCTGAGGTTTCATGGGGTACTGAATGTTGACCTGATAAAATTCCAGACCACTTCCCCTTGGCCACATAGGCCCCTGTCATTCTGCTGAGAAAGCCTACCATGAGCAACTTTCTGTAGCGGAGATCATCAATGCTTGCTTTGAGCCAGCCAGTCAGATGGTGAAATGTGACCCTCACAATGGTAAATACATGGCCTGCTGCCTGTGGTTGTGGTGATGTGGTTCCCAAAGATGTCAATGCTGCCATTGCCATCATCAAGACCAAGCACAGCATCCAGTTTGTGGGTTGGTGTCCCACTGGTTTCAAGGTTGGCATCAATTACCAGCCTCCCACTGTGGTTCCTGGTGCAGCAAGCTATATATGCATGCTGAGCAACACCACAGCCATTGCTAGGCTCGCCTGGACCACAAGTTTGTCCTGATGTATGCCAAGTGTGCCTTTGTCCACTGGTATGTGGGTGAAGGGATGGAGGAAGGAGAGTTTGCTGGCCTGGAACTTGTGGCCCTCCCCACTCTGCTTCTTGGGTGCTGAGATTAGAGGCACATATTATTGTTCTCAGATTTTTTTTTAACAATTATGTATTTGAAATAACATTTGTAAGAAATTAATATGCTTGCTTCTGGTTGTAAAATTGTATGATTTGAGTAGACTGCCTTTAAATTGGTTTTCCCCCCATAATTCCATTTTGCTTCAATCTTGTGGAAAGCACAGTTTATCAAAAGCATAAATATTGTCAGGCCTGATGGCACCACCTGTAATTCTAGCATTCGCGAGTTTGAAGCCAGCCTGGGCTACATATCTCAGAAAACCTTAAATAAATAAATCAGTCAACCAATAAATAAGTAAATACAATGAAGTACCTGAATAATAGCATTGTAAATATCCGTAAGAAAAAGACAAACCAACAGAGAAAATTTTGCAAAAATTTAGTCCGTCATTAAAATAAACCCCAAGTAGCCCATGAATATAGAAACATGAAGTGAGATATTTGGTAGATAATGACAGCAGCAATGAACAGTATACATGCTGCAATTCAGAAATTGTGCACTATGTTTGCCCAGAAATAGAAATTCAAAGAATGTTCATAGATCATTGAAAATGTCCATTGGTACAATACGTTTATAGATGGTTATTAGTATGTTTATATAACAGACTGCTCTACACAGTGGGAATATAAAAATGAGGGCTTTATTAACAATTAGAATCTCAAAAGTGGACCAAAAAAGTGAGTTAAAAAAAATAGTTTTGGGGCCTGGAAATGTGCCTAAGTGGTGCTTGCCTAACATGCATGAAGCCCTAGGTTTGATTCTTCGGTTCCACATACATCAAAAAAGCTGGAATGAGATTCAAGTAGTAGAGTGCTATCCTTGAGGGAAAGAAGCACAGGGACACAGTGCCCAGGTCCTGAGTTCAAGGCCCATGACTGACCCCTCCAAAAAAAAGTTTTGTCTGGATATGGTGGCTTACAGAGGCAGAGATCATAAGGATTGCCATTTGAGACCAGCCCAGGCAAAAAAGAGATCACACACCTCAGTCAGTATAAACTGGACATGGTGGTGCATAGCTGTTTATCCCAGCTGTGTGGGAAACATAAATAGGAGGACCAGGGTCCATGTGAATCTGAGCAGAAATGTCTAAAGAGGTGGGGGCAAGTAAATAAAACTAAAGCAAAAAGGGCTGGGTAAGCCAGGCACCAGTGGCTCACATCCTAGCTACTCAAGAGACTGAGATCTGAGGGTCATGAGCAGAAATGTCCCTGTGAGACTTTTTTTGTTGCTGTTGTTGTAGGACTTGAACTCTGGGCTTGGGTGCTATCTCTGCACTCTTCAGCTCAAGGCAAGTGCTCTGCCACTTGAACCACAGTGCCACTTCCAGTTTTCTGGTGGTTTATTGGAGATAGGTGTCTCAAGGACTTTCTTGCCTGGGCTGGCTTTGAACCCTGATCCTCAGATCTCAGCTTCCTCAATAGCTAGGATTACAGGCATAAGCCACCAGCACGCAGCTTTCTGTGAGACTCTTTTCTCCATTAAACTACTCAAAAAAACTGGAAGAGGCACTGTGGCTCACGTGGTAGAGCACTAGTTTTAAGCACAAAGAGGTTCAGGGATAATGTTCAGGCCCTTCATTCAAGCCCCAGAACAGGCAAAAAAAATAAAAGGGCTGGGTGCATGGCTTACGTACCTTGTAAGCACCATTCCCTGAATCCAAATGCTGGTGTCAAGAAAGAAAAAAAATAGCCTGAGTTAAAAACTACATATATTGGGGCTGGGAAGATGGCTCAGTGGTAGAGCGCTTGCCTTGCATGCCTGAGGCCCTGGGTTCGATTCTTCAGCACCACATAACCAAAAAGAAAAAAAGCTGGAAGTGGCGCTGTGGCTCAAGTGGTAGAGCACTAGCCTTGTGCTGAAGAGCTGAGGGAAAGCGCCCAGGCTGAGTTCAGGCCCCATAACCGGACTCAAAAAAAAAAAAAACAACTATATATATTGTGGAGTTAGGAAATGTGTAAGCACCAAATACAGAAGTGAGATTTCCTGTCAGGAGCTAGGGAAAGAGAATATGATCTTTTCTTTCTTTCTTTTTTTAATCAGTTATGGAGCTTGAACTCGGCTTAGGTGCTGTCCTTAAGCTCTTCAGCTCAAAAGCAAGCACTCTACCGCTTGAGCCACAGTGCCACTTCTGGTTTCTTGTTGGTTAATTGGAGATAAGAGTCTCACGGGCTTCCCTGCCTGGGCTGGCTTTGAACCACACTCCTGTCTCAGCCTCCTGAGTAGCTGGGATTACAGGTGTGAGCCACCAGCAGCTGGCTACAAACCATTCTTTAATATTATTTTTATTGTACAGATACAGTACAGAGAGATTACAGTTACATGAGTAAGGTAATGGTACCACTTTATACTAAAGCGCCTGAGGTTTTAAATACCATGTGGTTGTACAATAAATAGCTGTTTTAGATAACATACGTTCTGATACACCATGAATTAGTTACACCTGGAGTATTTTATCCAGTTCTCAATACTTGTTTTAATGTTGTTCTCATAGATCCAGGGACTTCTAGAGCTAAATAATGAACAGAGTGAAAACTGTTATACGTCAAATCAGATACATGTAGAGAACTTCCTTTTTCTTTTTTTTTTTTTCTTTTTTTGTCATGGTGCTTGAACTCGGCCTGGGTGCTGTCCCTCAGCTCTTCAAGGCAAGTGCTCTACCACTTGAGCCATAGCGCCACTTCCGGTTTTCTAGTGGCTTATTGGAGATAAGAGTCTCACAGACTTTCCTCAGATCTCAGCCTCCTGAGTAGCTAGGATTACAGGTGTGAGCCACCAGCACTTGGCTAAAAACCATTCTTTAATATAGTACAGAGAGATTACAGTTACATGAGTAAGGTAATGAGTACATTTCCTATCAAGTATTGTTATCTCCTCCTTTGTTTTTCCCCTACTATCCCTCCCCTCCCCATCTCCACAGCTCCTCCCTCTTCCCCAAGTTGTAAAGTTCATTTCCAACATAGTGTCTTGTAGGTTTTATTCCTCCCTCTTCCCCAAGTTGTAAAGTTCATTTCCAACATAGTGTCTTCTAGGTTTTATTGTTAAAATGAGTCAACATTTCAGCATTTTGTTATTTCCCTTCCCCTCCCCAAATTAGAAAAATATATATACAAGAAGCAGGGCACCAGAATCAAATACAGTGACAACAGGGTTTTACCATAGCGGGAAGAACGTACAAAAGAAACAAACAAAAAAAAATATCACATAGTACATTATAAACAACAGCAGCAAAGAAAAAAACCCTCTTGTGTCCATATCTTGGGGTTCATTTCACTTAGCATCAAGAACCATTCTTTTTTTTTTTTGGGGGTCCGGTCATGGGGCCTAAACTCTGGGCCTGGGCGCTGTCCCTCAGCTCTTAAACTCAAGGCTAGCGCTCTACCACTTGAGCCACAGCGCCACTTCCGGCTTTTTTCTTTTTGCTTATGTGGTGCTGAGGAATCGAACCTAGGGCCTCTGGCATGCAAGGCAAGCGCTCTACCACTGAGCCACCTTCCCAGCCCTCAAGAACCATTCTTAATAGTAACAAAAAGTGTTTTAGATAGTTGAGAGAATGGGTAAGTGAGATATCTTACTTTTTTTTTTTTTTTGTCGGTCATGGGGCTTGAACTCTGGACCTGGGTACTGTCCCTTAGCTCTTCAGCTCAAGGCTGTCGCTCTACCTCTGGAGCTACAGCACCACTTCTGGTTTTCTGGTGATTTATTGGAGATAAGAGTCACAGACTTTCCTGCCCCAGCTGGCTTTGAACCGTGATCCTCAGATCTCAGCCCCCTGAGTAGCTAGGATTACAGGTGTGAACCATCTGCGCCTGGCTGGTATCTTACCTTTTTTCTGTGACATTTTCACTTAACAAACCAACCTGTCGGGATATAAGAGTGATAAATACTAGCTTTACCCTTCAACACATTTATCTAACCTTTCTTGCTTTGTGGTGTGTGCAAATTTGATATGTGTTACCAGTGAAAATGCTCAGTAGTTTGAATCCTATTTTGGTCACAGACTAACTGCTGGGGAAGTTACTTAACATTTCAAGACATTGATTTTATCTTCTGTTACAATACTATGAATTAGAACTTTCCATGGAGATGGAAATGTTGGGTTTCTGCTGCCTGGTGTAGCCACTATCAGTGTCAAGTTTTTTTTTTGGGGGGGGGGGATTCGGTCATGGGGCCTGAACTCTGGGCCTGGGCGCTGTCCCTCAGCTCTTCAGCTCAAGGCTAGCACTCTACCACTTGAGCCATAGAGCCACTTCTGGCTTTTTTTTTTTTCTTCTTATGTGGTGCTGAGGAATCGAACCCAGGGCCTCATGCATGCAAGGCAAGCACTCTACCACTGAGCCACCTTCCCAGCCCTCAGTGTCACTTTTGAACACTTCAAATGTGCTGGTTGTGACTGAAAAACTGTATTAAAACAGTTTAACATAGTTTTATATATAAACACGTGATTCTTTCCTGCTGCATTAGACAGTGAAGATTTACATTAAGGATAATTATTTGCATCCTAACGTTTAATTTTTTTAAAACATGATCCATGTGTCTCAGACTGTCCTGAAATTCATTCTTTCTGCCTCTGCCTCCCAAGTGCTAGGGATTACAGGTTTACACTAATCTCTGATATTTAATTTCTAATAAAATTAGATCATGATAAAGTCTGTAAGTGCATGTGGATGATGTTATCTTTATATTTACATATGTATATCGATTACAGAGCAAATATACAATATGTGATTGAATGTTGTTAAGTATTGGAAATTTTAAGCAATTTTTGTTACATTGATAAGGTGACATGAATTTGTTGATGTATAAGGTACTTTAGGAAAAACATTTTCCAAATTTATTCTTTAATTTTGAATATTAAGTAATAGTTCTTGTTTGTCTTTAGGAAATAGTGTTCTACTTAAACATTAACATTAAAAGTCCCTTTTTTTTTTTTTTTAAGTTGGTAGTGGCTGAACTCTGGGTCTGGGTGCTGTCCCTGAGCTCTTCAGTTCAAGGCTAGCGCTCTACCACTTGAGCCACAGTACCACTTCTGGCTTTTTTCTGCTGATGTCGTGCTGAGCAATCAAACCCAGGGCCTCATGCATGTGAGGCAAGCACTCTATCACTGAGCCAACTTCTCAGCCCTTCATTAAAAGTACTTTATAGAATAATTTTACAAAGATTTTTCCCCTTGAAACCTTAGAATAATAGAAACATAACAAACAATACTTACATATGCAAAATGTGATCATTAAAAATAAGGATTTGGGCCAGGCACCTGTAATCCCAGCTACTTAGGAGGCTGAGATCTGGGGATCACAGTTCAAAGCCAGTCCAGGCAGGAAAGTCTGTGAGACTCTTACCTCCAATTAACCACCAGAAAACTGGAAGTGGCGTTGTGGCTCAAGTAGTAGACTGCTAGCCTTGAGCTGAAGAGCTGAGGGACGGACAGCGCCCAGGCCCAGAGTTCAGGCCCCTTGACCAAAAAAAAAAAAAGAATTTGGGCTAGGAATGTGGTTTAGTGGCTTGCCTAGCATGCTTGAAACCCTGGTTTTGTTTTGTTATGTTTGTCGGTTGTGGGGCTTGAACTCTGGGCCTGGGTAATGTCCCTCAGCTCTTCAGCTCAAAGCAAGAGCTCTACCATTTGAGCCACAGCACCACTTCCAGCCGCACCACTTCCAGCCTTTTCTTTTCTGTTTATATGGTGCTGAGGAATCAAAACAAGGCCCTCATGCGTGCAAAGCAAGTACTCTACCACTGAGCCACCTTCCCAGCCCAAAGCCCTTGGTTTGATTCCTCAGTACCACATAAACAGAAAAGCCAGAAGTGGTGCTGTGACTCAAGTGGTAGATTGCTAACATTGAGCAAAAGAAGCTCAGGGACAGTGCCCAGGCCCTGAGTTCAAGCCCCAGGATTAGCAAAAAAAAAAAAAATGCATATTTGCTTTTTAGCTCCTAAGATGTAAAAGTCAGGTATAAATATTTTATTATGGCTATAATTATATAGACAATTAGACATAAGCATTTATGATTTTTTATTTTTTTATTTTCTAGCTGTATAGATGAATGGTTTGAAGTAAATAGATCTTGCCCTGAGCACCCTTCAGATTAAGCATCAGATTCCTGTTCGAAAGGTACTTTTCCCATTTGTTTTGATTATTTTAAAAAATACTATTTTGAAATATACACTTAAAGCCGCCATGTATTCATTTATTTCACTTCACTGAGGAACATTCATGTGCCTGTGTATATAAATGTATCTATATGTGTATGTTACAGATACTTAGACTAGAGAAACTCATATTTTAAAGTGTACTGAAGAACTGGATGTGGTGACTCTTGCCTACAATTCTAGTTAAATCTAGTTACTTGCAGGCTAAGATCTGGAGGATTACAGTTCAAGGCCAATCTAGACAAAAAATGGTCAAGATGTATTTCAAGTCATAAAAATCTGGGAACATAAATAGGATTATGGTCCAGGCCAGCCCAGATAAAAAGTAAGAACCTGTTTAGAAAGTAGTGACAGCGAAAAGAGTGGGGGCATAGTTTAAGTAGTAGAGTACCAACCTATCCAGTTCCATCCTCAGTACTGCTAAATGAATAAAATTACATTGGAGGGGCTGAGGGTGTTGCTCAATGGTTTAACACATGCTGAACATACACAAAGCTCTGTTCAATCCCCAGAACCAAAAATAATCTTCAGAAAACAATACAAAATAGGCTTTTTGATTTCTGAATACTACATTCTTAGCACTTTAAAACACATTTGTTTATTATAGTTTAATACTGAAGAAAACCTGAAGTTTATGTAAATATATAAATCATGGTCCCCTCTCACTGAGCAATGTGTGCAAGGCTTTAAGAACATTGTATACCTTTTATGTACTTTTTTTTTTTTGGTCTGTCATGGGCCTGAACTCTGGGCCTGGGCACAGCCCCCAGCTTTTCGGCTCAAGGCTAGCGCTCTACCTCTTGTGCCATAGTACCACTTCCAGCTTTTTCTGCTTATTTGGTGTTGAGGAATTGAACCATGCCTCATGCATGCAAGGCAAGCACTCCACCACTGAGCCACCTTCCCAGCCCTCTTTACTCTTTTAATAGTCAAAACAACCTTTGAGCTCAGTCCTACTTGCTGAGATCATAGAGCTAGTTTGTTGGTGGAGTTGAGATTTGTTCATGTGGTACTGAGGAATTGAACCCAGGGCTTCATGCATGCTAGGCAAACACTCTAGCACTAAGCTACATTCCCAGCCCTGGAGTTGGGATTTAAACTCCACTACAGACAGGTAATTCTTTCTCTAAAGACAGTTTTGTTTGTTCATCAGTTTTTCTGTACTTTGTAGAAGCATTTTCTTCTAAAAGTTGCATCATTGGCTGTATTACTTAATCACGTTTATCATTCACCTTTGGATTCTCTCCATGTTATTGTTTATATAATAGGCAAAACAATTTAGTTTAAAAATCAAATTAAGAATATATTGTTTTATATCCAGGACCAGTGATTCTTCACACCTTAATCCTTGCTACTCAAGAGGTCAAGATCTGAGGATTACGGTTTGAAACTAGCCCAGGCAGGAAAATCCATGAGACTCTTACCTCCAATTAACCACCAGAAAACTGGAAGTGGCGCTGTAGTTCAAAGTGGTAGAGCATTAGCCTTGAGTGAAAAGCTCAGGGACAGCACCAGTCCATGACTTCAAGCCCCACGACCAACATCAACATCAACATCAAGTTTTACAGCCAGGCACTGTTAGTTCACACCTGTAATCCTAGCTATTCAGGAGGCTGAGACCTGAGGATCATGTTTCAAAGTCAGCCCAGTAGTGATGTCCTGAATCATAACCCTTTGATTTCAATAATTCTCGCTCTTTAAAAGTATAGGTCCCAGGGCTGGGAAGGTGGCTCAGTGGTAGAGTGCTTGCCTTGCATCCATGAGGCCTAGGTTCCATTCCTCAACATCACATAAGCAGAAAAAGCCAGAAGTGGCCCTGTGGCACTGTACCTCAGTGGTAGAGTGCTTGCTAACCTTGAGCTGAAGAGCTGAGGAACAGCTCGGAGTTCAGGCCCCATGAACGATCCCCCGCCGCCCCCCCCCCCAAAAAAAATGTATAGGTTCCTATTGCATTTCCACTTTGGAAAGCAGTCTGGAGGTACCTCAGAAAGCTCAATATAGGCCTTCCCCATGACCCAGCCATACCCCACTCCTGGACACCTACCCTGAGCAACAGGAACTAGGATATAAGGACACAATGCACCTCCATGCTCATTGCTGCACTATTCACAATAGGCAAGATATGGAAACAACCCAGATGCCCCACTACAGATGAGTGGATCCAGAAATTGTGGTACCTACATACAATGGAATATTATGCAACCATTAGAAAGGACAAAATAATGGTATTTGCAGGGAAGTGGAACTATAGCAAATCATTTTGAGCGAGGTAAGCCAAGAGCAGAGATGTAGTCAGCATATGGTCTCCCTGATATGTGGATGTTAAATCTAAAATGCAAGGAGATATGACCAAGTAAAAAGGACTCGAGAAACAGGACATCTACTTAATTTGTCATATAATTTCTAAATGACTCCATGTTCTTGACCTCACGTGTGTGTGTGTGTGTGCGTGCGTGCGTGCGTGCGTGCGTGCGCGCGCGCACGTGTGTGTGCGTGTGTGTGTGTGTGTGTGTGTGTGTGTGTGTGTGTGTATCAAAGGGAAGCTAGGGGGAGGGCACAGAATCAGGGAAACAGGAAAAAAATACAACAGAGGGGCCCATCAGCTGCACTGGACATTGATGAAAATTAGCTAAGCAACTCAAGGGCTGCCATGGGAGGGAGGGAATAGGAGGGAAAGAGGGAACAGCTAACACAAAACAAAAGGAAAGAAATGTACATATCTCCTAACACAGAAGAAATAGTTGTATTGTGAAAGCTTGTAGAATTCACAAATTTTATAGAGCAAGATGATGACAATTTGCCTTGTGAAGGTTAAAATGTGTTTGTGACTTTTAAGTATCACTATCCTGCAATACTGTGAAATTTATGTAATCACTTAATCTCAATAAAAAGTGATTTAAAAGTATAGGTTCAAGCCAGGCACTGGTGGCTCACACCTGTAATCCTAACTACTCAGGAGGCTGAGATCTGAGGATCACAGTTCAAAGCCAGCCTTGGCAGGAAAGTCTGTGAGACTCTTATCTCCAATAAACGGTCAGAAAACCAGATGTGGTGCTGTGGCTCAATTGGTAGAGCACTAGCCTTCAGCTGAAATGCTAAGGGACAGTGCCCAGGCCCAGAGTTCAAGCCCCACGATCAACAAAAAAAAAAGTATAGGTCCTGAGGTTGAAAATGTGACCAAGCAATTACTCTGTTGATGGTGTAACTTAAACATAGTAGATTAGAATTTTGACATAGAAGAATAATTGAACCATATCAACTGAAATGAGAGCTACAGCAGAAAACTTTACATAAAAGTAGGATTGTATATAACAGAGGAAAGCCTGCTAAAGTATAGGGTACTAAAAGACTCCCAGCTTTTTACTCTTTCCCTTTGGCACATTTACAATAGGAATTGGGATAAGTTTGGTTAAGAGTAGTATAGTGGTACAGGGGTGTGCATATATGTTCTGTTCCAGAGTGGAAAAGTTTTTTTTTTGTTTTGTTTTGTTTTGTTTTTTGGGTCTGGGTGTGGGCCCTGAACTCTGGGCCTGGGCACTGTCCCTCAGCTCTTCAGCTCAAGGCTAGCGCTCTACCACTTAAGCCACAGCGCCACTTCTGGCTTTTTTCTTATGTGGTGCTGAGGAATCAAACCCAGGGCCTCAGGCATGCAAGGCAAGCGCTCTACCACTGAGCCACCTTCCCAGCCCCACAGTGGAAAAGATTTTGGTGGTTCACTTGTGTTCCTAGCGATCAAATTGAGGGCCACGGACATGCTAGTAAAGCACTCTACTGCTGAGCTGCACCCCTAGTTCTTGAAAGAGTTTAGGGGTGGATGCCATGAGATGTTGTCAGTATTGCCTTGTTTTTGAGCCAATAAAGTAAAATTCTGGCTAAATTATAAAATGTATTTTAAGAGAAATACTAGAAACCAATACTAATAAAATAAAATTGTGATAGACTTGATTGGTGGTCACAAATTACAGTAGGACGACTATCATCCAGATATTCAGCACTCAGGATGCTGAGTCAGGAGACCTAGGAATTTGAGTTCAGTCTGGGCTACATAGATAGCAAGACTTAGGAAGAGAGTAGAAAGAACAATGGAGGAAATTTTTATCTTGGAATTTTATATGCCAAAGTACTACTGGCAAATCACTTTCGAGTCTTCCTATTTCCTTACAAATTCATTGTACAATATTCTTTCTGATGGAAGCATAAAATTCCATTGTGTATATATTACCTACCACATTTTCTTTATCCATTCATCCACTGAGAGGCATCTGGATTGATTCCGTATCTTGGCTTTGGTAAGCAGTGCTACAATGAACATGGTTATGCTGGAAGCTTTAGTGTGGCTTGCTTCGTGATCTGTTGAAAAAATTCCAGGACTGGAATTTCTGGGCCATAGGGACGCTATGTTCCTTGAGGAACTTCCATACTGCTTTCCATAGTGGTTGAACAACTTTACATTCCCACCAATAGTGTAGTAGCATTCCCTTTTGGCCACATCCCTGCCAGCATGTATTATTGTTCATTTTCTTGATAATGGTTATTCTAACTTGGGTGAGGTGGAATCTCAATGTTTTGATTTGCATTTCTTTTATGGCCAGAGATGTTGAACATTTCTTCATGTGTCTGTTGGTCATTCTTACTTCTTCTGAGTAGTCTCTCTTTAAGTCTTAGCCCATTTATTGAGTTGTTGTTTTTTAAGAGGTGGGTTAATTTTTTGTGCTCTAAGTATATTTTAGACATGAGATCCTTGTCTGATGCTTAGCTGGTAAAAATCTCCTGTTCTGTGGGCTATTTATCTTGTTAACTATGTCTGTTGCCATGCAAAATCTCTTCAGTTTGATGCAGTCCCATTTATCCAGTCTTTCTTTGATTTGTTGTGATTCTGGATCTTTGGAAGTTTTTTTTTTGTTTTGTTTTTTTTGTTTTGTTTTTGTTTTTGTTTTGTCGGTCGTGGGGCTTGAATTCTGGGCCTGAGTGCTGTCCCTCAGCTCTTCAGCTCAAGGCTAGCGCTCTACCACTTGAGCTACAATGCCACTTCCGGTTTTCTGGTGGTTTATTGGAGATGAGTTTCATGGACTTTACTGCCCAGGCTGGCTTTGAACTGCGATCCTCAGATCTCAGCCTTCTGAGTAGTTAGGATTACAGGCGTGAGCCACCGGCACCTGGCTCTTAGGAAGTTTTGACCTGTGCTTTCCTGTAATAATCTGCATGGTATCTGGCCTTACATTGAAGTCTTTGATCCATTTAGAATGGATTCTGGTGCAAGGATCTAGTTTCACTTTTCTGCATGTGTATAGCCAGTTTTGCGAGCACCATTTGTTGAAGAGGTTCTTTCTTCCATCCTGTGTTTTTTGCTCCTTATCAAATACTAGGTACCTATGGGTTTGTGAGTTCATTTCTGGATCTTCTGTTCCATTGGTCCTCAGGCCTATTCTTGTGCCAGTACCAAGCTGTTTTTATTATTGTGGCTTTGTTACCAAGTTGGAAGTTTGGTATTGATATTCCTTCAGCACTGTTCTTCCTTGATAAGAATTGCTGTTGCTAGTCATAGTCTTATTATTTCATATGATATTTTTTGGATTGAAGAATGTTGTTGGGATGTTGGGATTTTGATGGACATTGCATTGAATTTGTAAATTGCTTTGGGCAGTATTGCTGTTTTCACAATATTAATCCTCTCAATCTAGAAACATGGAAAGCTTTTCCATTTCTTTAAATATGCTGTAATTTCATTTTTCAGATTTTTATTGTTTCCATAAGATCCTTCACATCTTTAATTCCTAGGTTGTTTTTGGTTTTTTTTTTGTTTTTGTTTTTGTTTTGTTTTGTTTTGTGAGATTATTACAAGTGGAGTTGCTTTCCTCATTATGATCCTCATAGTTGTCATACAGAAAAGCTACTGATTTTAAAGTTTCAGATTATCTCAAGTAATGTGGAGGAATCTATAAGTTTTTTTGTTTGGTTTTATCGGTCTTGGGGCTTGAACTCTGGTAGTGCTCTAGCACTTGAGCCACAGCGCTACTTCCGATTTTCTGGTGGTTTATTGGAGATAAAGAGTCTCACAGACTTTCTTGCCTGGGCTGGCTTTGAACTGCAGTCCTCAGATCTCAGCCTCCTGAGTAGCTAGGATTATAGGCATGAGCCACCAATGCCCTGCTCTGTAAGGTTTTTAAATTACAGGATCATGTCATCTACAAAGAGGGATAGTTTTACTTCTTTCCTTATTTGGATCCCCTTTATGTTTGTCCCTTGCCTTATTGCTCTGGCTAGGTATTCCATTATGTGTACTATACTAAAGAGAGGAGTGAAGAGTGTGGACATCCTTGTCTTATTCCTGATTTTAGAAGAAATGGTTTTAACTGTTCACCATTTTGTATAAAGCTGGCTGTAGGCTTGTCATATACAGTTCTTATTATATTGAGGAATATTCCATGGATTCCTAGCCTCTCCATAGCTTCTATCTTAAACAGGTGTTGGATCTTGTCAAATGCTTTTTCTCTGCATCTATTGAGATTGTGGTTCTTGTCCTTGTTTCTGTTGATGTGTTAAATTACATCAATTGATTTAACATATATTGAACCAGCTTTGCATCCCTGGAATGAATCCTGTTTGATCATAGTGTATTATTTTTTTTTGTTAGTTGTTGAATTCAGTTAGTTGGCCAGATGAAACACATTTCTGTTAGTCCTAACTAGCATGTGTTTTGTTACACTGCATATCAGTGTTATCTTTGTAGGACCTTTTATATAGAAAACCTGGTTTTAAAATTAACCTACATAGGACAGGTTGAAGAATCCCACCAGCTGTTTATAGAAAGCTGAACCAATGGATTCTGTCTCTTTGACTTATCTGAAAGGACATAGATATGGAATAGCTTCACTTAAATCTTTTGCTTCTGTTCTGACTGCCCTTACTTAGCAAATGGTAAATTCTGTCCTTTTGTCCTACACAAAGTATATGGGTTTTAAGAAAATTCAATGCTGTTAAGACATTTAAAACAGTATATAACAAGGGCCAGCATTTTAAAAATACTTTTAGCTCTTTAATTTACCAACCCAAAATAGAGAATAACATCTGTGTCTCAGGTCTTTTTGTTTTTTGTTTTGTTGCTGGTTCTGGGCTTGAACTCTGAGCCTAGTTGCTGTCCTTGAATAGCTTTCTCCTGTCCCCTCCAAGACTACCTCTTGAGCTATAATCTCTACTTTTGGCTTTTTGGTGGTTAATTGAAGATAAGAATCTCACTGATTTTCCTACTGAGACTGTCTTTGAAACATGATCCTCATATCTCAGCCTCCTGAGTAGCTAGGATTACAAGCATGAGCCACCAGGACCCAAGTGTTGTTTACTATTTTCATTTTGGGATTTTTAGTTTTACGGGGAGATTTTTAAAAATTGAGCCAGACATGTTGGTACAAACCTGTTTGCCTAGCTTTTCAGGAGGTGGAGTAAAGGAAAAGTGTGAGTTCCAAGTCAGCCTGTAAAAGTTAGCTGTGAAACCCTGTCTCAAACACAAAAATAAAAGGGCTGGGGGCATGCCTCACCTGACACAGTACTTGCCTGGCATGTGTAATGCCCTAGGCTTTAATCCTCAGTGTTAGCAAAGAAAGATACTTACTCATATCCTTTTTGTTTTACGAAAGGAATGACACATATATATGTATATAATATATATATTTAAATATATAGTGATGTTGTATATATTAATGACATTGTTAAGCCCTTCTGTGTCTTGATGTGCTTTTTTGCAGAACACTGATTCTGTGAGCTTTTGGAACAGTAAATAAGGATATGAAAGTTTACAGTAATGAAAATAATGCTTTTGGGAATTTGGATGTTAGGTTTTAATTTGTATTATTATTATGGACCATGACTTAAAATAAGTTTATCTGTTTTTGCACAGGTTTTCTTGTCTTTTCAAGATGCTTGAAAATATAGAGGATTTGAAGATCTGTCTCTGGACAAACAAAATTGCAGGTTTACTCAGCCAGAACTCTGAGTTCTGTGAAAGTGGGTAATACAAAAATGGACAGTGGCACAGGAAAATATCCTGCTGAGTAGAGGGACGGTCACATAGAACTCAGTTCACCAAACTTGCATAAAAGGACACACAGGGATTTTGAAAATGCTGCACATCCCTTAACAGACATCCACACCAATAATCCTGATAAACATTTTGTATTCAGACGCCAAAGTTAACTGATTTAAAAGTTGATTTACTTTTTAAGTTCTCTAGGGCTCAAAACTAGCTGTGTTTTCATTTGTTTTGTTTGCTTAGTTTGGGGTCTCTTTATTTTCCCCAACATGATGTTTCTGCATTCATCTCCTTAAATTGAAAACTACGTAATTTACTCCTTATAAAGTCTTCAATGTGAAACCAAGAAGTGTAATCAAGCAGTAAAACATTGTCTGGATGGAGACCATGATCTCAAGTTATTCCATTTTCTCCAAGTATGGAAAATAGACTTCTGCATAAGAAAGCTAAAATGTTAATATTTTTACATTAGAGGCTTAATATTACCAGAATGCCATCCAAAGAATAAATCAAGTTACATAATTACATTTTAATTAAATGTAGAATTGTCTACTGAATTGCAGTTTATGAAATATATTGTTTCCTCTTAAATAAAACTGCTCAACAGCTAATTAGCATTGAATCATCGTGAGCTATGCAACTTTAAAAAAGATATAAATTACCAATTTTAAGTGCTGCCAGCTATAATAACTTTAACGGGTATTTTTTGGTTTGTTCTTTTCATGTAATTATTATTCTGCTTTGCATCTCCAGGCATTTTTCCCACATTTGGGTTTAGCATGTTATAACTTTCACAACTTATAGTAAGGGTAAAATAAACTTTTCTGGAGTGGAACTTGGAATAATTGGAGGGATTTTTATATATTTTAAAAATCAGAATTTAATTGAGATGCCAGATTTATAGCAAATTTGCATCTTTAATTTTTCCAGATAATCTGGAAGTTAGTATTTTTAAAACAATTTTTAAAGCAAATACAAAGGTTTTGTTAATTTATAATTTATTAATGTGTTACTACTGTAATTGAAAACATTACAAAGACTTTAAATTGAGTCTTGTATGGAAATGTATTTAAAATTATGTGAATAAATATTCCCACAAAATACATCTGAATGGTTAAGAATACTGGAAAAGGATTATCAGGGCTATGATAGTGAATGTATTTTTTTTTAACATGAAAATATTTCCAAGAAGTCAATTTCACATTTTCAACATAGGGAAAATGTTATCCATGAGCATTTAGGCACCTCCCTTGGTGTGATTGACAGTTACACCATGCTGGCTCCCTCAACATAATGAGGTATTTGCTGTTTGATTTAAAGCTGCTACACACACACATACCATCCACCACACCACACTACACCACAAACCCCCAGCCTGTTCCCCCTGCTGTTGTTTCTGTTTCCTACAATGTAAGTACAGAAGCAGCAGCTGTACCCGGACACATTTATGTAATGCTTCATAATCATTCTTAATGGAATTTTTAGTTATTTCCTTTGTGATTTAGATAACATTTTCCCTGAAGTTATGCTGTGAAATGCTTTTTGGTACACTGCAATTGCTGAAAGAATCCAAAACCTCCATTGTGACAGCTGACAGCACAGTTTCTTAGGTGCTTTTTTTTGGAAAAAAAAAAAAAAACAGTTATGGAAATTTATTATTCTTTCAAGAGAAATATATTTTCCTTAAAATTTTTTAGTTATGAAATTATCATTTGAATTTGTTTTATTTCATACTCATTTTCAGTTTTACAAGCTTTTTACCCCTTTCTCATAATTCCTGAAGGAAAAACCTCTTGGAATGTGAATAATTTGTTTTCTACTGTATATTGTGATTAAAAATTACTTGGTTGTCTTCCATTCTTTTAAGAGAGTTATTACAGCTATCGTAATTAACTATGTTCTCCTAGAAGTTGATTTTCTGAGATAGGTGATGTGTTAACTCTCCCTGCCTTCCTCTGACTCTCACTCTGTCATGAACCCTGTGCTACAGCTGCTACAATAGAAGTTCCCATGGTTTTAAAGAAAGTTCAGTGTTTGTAGGTGTCAGGTACTACATATTATATTTGCCTAAAACAGTGTTTATTGAAGTTTTGTTAAAATTAACAAAGTCGGCATTTTTACTTTAAATCTGGTCCCTGATAATTAAAAAAAAAAATTTGAACTTGAAAAAAAACTTAAAAGCTTAGCCAGGCACCAGTACCTCAGGCCTGTAATCCTAGCTACTCAGGAAGCTGAAATCTGAGCATCACGGTTCAAAATCAGCAGGCAAGAAAGTCCATGAGACTCTTATCTCCAATTAACTACCAAAAAAACAGAAGTTTGCTCAAGTGGGAGAGTACTAACTCTGAGTGAGAAAGCTCAGGTACAGTACCCAAGCCTTGAGTTCAAACCCCAGTACTGGCACCAAAAAGAAAAAAGTTTTTAAAGCTGAAATGTTCATTTTTGTTCAATTCAAATACTATTCTGAGCTGCACACTGGTGGCTCATGCCTGCAGTCCTAGCTACTCAGGAGGCTGAGATCTGGGCATCACAGTTCAGAACTGGCCCAGGAATGTCTGTGAAACTCTTAATCTCCAAACAACTACTTAAAAATCCAGAAGTAGAGCTGTGGCCTTGAGCAAAAAGAAGCTCAGGGAGAGCTCATAGGTCCTGAGTGCAAGCCCCAGAACCAGCACACAAACATAAAAAGTACTATTCTGGAAAATACTGTAAGTGATATTTTATATAATATTACTTATAATAGTTATAAATCTGTAGTAGTATGTTGATAGTAGTATAGGACATGAAATCATACTAGGCATTTAAATACTCAGCTGGAACTATTGGTGACCAGGTTTTATAGAGTCATAACAAAGGTTGAAAACAGCCTTCATAGGAAGTTGGTTGTAGCTTCTAAGAATCTTTGCAAATACTCATCTCCAGAAAAGGTCATTTGTGAGTATGTAGAAAATAATACAGTATACAGAAAATAATAAATGACTTTGGTGCCACTCTATAATGGATTTATTGCCATTTTCAGTCATTTATGTTTTTCAGATCTAGTTCAAATTCAGATTATAGATTACGGTTGACACTGAACAGTGAATTCTACAACTGGTTTGTGTGTGTGGTCTCAGAAACAACAGAATTCATGTTGTAGCTGTTGTTTCAGTTTCTTAGTGCAAATCTTACATTTCTTTTAAATGTTACATGATTACTTCAGTGTTCCTACTCTGTACACTTTACTGGAATGCACCCCCAAAACGACTATAAAGACCACATAGAGTATATCTGCAGTATGTATTTCAAAAAGATTCCAGTTTGAATGAGTTAATGAAATGGCAAAATCCTTTCCAAAGCTTATTTGATTCACAGCTGTGTTTCAAAGTTCGGATATAATGAAGTTCAAGAACAATCATTTAGGTTAATATATTGTAGCAAGACATAGAAATACTTCTTTAAATGGAAAAGACTGTAAATTCAGTGTAAATATTATCTGCTTTTATGTACTGACTGAAGAAGGGCCTTTACCCAGCAATAAGCTACATTTGAACAAAGCATAATACCGTTTTTTTTTTATAAATTCAAGAATGGTTTAATTAGTGAAATTTAATTGATACCCACATTAAGCATTGGTAAATAATATTCACCTCTTTCAGAGGAAGTCTTCATATAAATTGGATTGCTAGGAACTATGTAAAACTACTTAAAGGAAAATGGTGCTTATTAAATAGGTGGATAGTTGTTCATTGCTAGACATTTACTTTATTAGGTCCATTTTCTTGCACTTTTGGTATCCTGAGGCAAACTCAGAATATATTGACAGTGGTGATTAAGTGTGAAGTGTTGCTTGTTCAGTATCCCTTGTTGTGCAAATATTTTCTTAGGTTTAAAAAAAAATGTAACATGTCAGTACATTTTCTTTTTTTTCCTGGAATATGTAATGTCTGATATTTTCTTGGTTATGAATAACAGTTAATTTATTTCACTATTAGTGTCTTCTCAACTTTTTTTGGGGGGAGGGGGGTTGTGGGGCTTGAATTTTGGGCCTGGGTACTGTCCCTGAGCACTTCAGCTCAAGGCTAGTACTTGACCACTTTGAGCCACAGTGCCACATCCAGTTTTCTGATGGTTAATTAGAGATAAGTCTCATGGACTTTCCTGCCCAAGGCTGGCTTTGAACTGCAATCCTCAGATCTCAGCCTCCTGAGTAACTAGGATTACTGGCGTGAACCACCAATGTCCAGCTCTTCTCAACTCTTCATCCTGAAACTAAGTTGCTGCTGCCTCATTTTCTTTACAGGAAATAACTACTTGGTATATCCTGGCAGCCATCCCTATTCAGAAACAGTTGATAAAAATGCTTTGATTGCCATATCCTGTGAATCTGTTTAAACTAGGAGATTTTAATTAAAGAATTCCTGTATTAAATGGAAATACCTGTTCACCTAAGTTGCTTTTCTGTGGAATAAGAACCTTGAAGAAATCAGATATGTGGATATTTCATTTTGGTTAAGAACCTACCACTATTGTACTTGGAGTAGTTGGTTTATTTTCACTCAGTTTAGGCCAATGGATAATACTACAATTTGTTATTGTTTATAGAGAGGCAAAGAACAGCATAACAAACAAATATCCCAAATAAATGAAAAACTGTTAAGTGATACTAAACTATCTAGTAACCTATTGTGTTTCTTAGTTGTGCCCTAGACAGCACTTGTCAGGACCTCAAGACTTGACATTACAAATGACTATTCTCCTTTCAATAGGTATTGGGCACTCATTTGTAGTAAACTCATTTGTAGTAAAAAAAAAAAAAAAAAAAAAAGAGTTCTGCCTATATTCTGTGGTAAGCCTGGTAGTAGAGTCTTAAAAATGTTTTATTATAAAAATGTGTAATTCTAGCCCTCAGACAGCTGGAACAGAGGGGTGGTGAGTTTGAAGCTAGCCTAGGCTATGTAGTAAGTATTACAAAAGGAGAAAACAGTTTTGTTACCAATTAACTTTCAAATACTTGAATGCACATAATGCAGTTAATGGAGTCTACAGGGAGATACAGAAGGCATGTTAGGATATTACCAGCTCATTAGATTTATTGGCAAGTTTCAAAGCTTGAAAATCATAGGGGTAATGTTTACCTCTATTGCTTTATTTATGGTTTCCAAAACTCTTCTGTAATACCTCTCAATTTCCCTTAATAGAAAATGTCTGTTACATTCGATATTGCAAACAAATCGCAAGAAATAGAGAAAATGTATTAGGTATAGCTTGTATGTTCTAAATTAAATGGGAAATTTGTTACTGATATTTTAATTACACATCCAAGTGATCTTGTTAAATTATCCTGTTATTTAGTCTTAGAAAATAAAAGAATGCTTTCAAGGAAAGTTGTCCTATCCTACCATATGTCTATTAAGTTGACATTATAATAAAACTGAGAAATACCTAGCTGCTGTATACCCATTGTCACAAAATAGAATCCAAAATTTACTAATTATTATTAGCTTAAGAAATGACTTTAGGAACAATGGACAAAGAGGTGTTTGTGGTGTTTTTCTTTGTGGTTTTTTGTTTGTTTGCTTTTGTTTGTTTGTTTGCTGGTCTTAGGGCTCTATCTGGGCCTGGGCACTGTCTCAGAGCTTTTTTGTCCAAGGATGACATTATACTTCACAACTCCACTTCTGGCTCTTTCAGTGATGAATTGGAGATAAGTCTCATGGACTTAACTGCCGTGGCTGGCTTGGAACCACAATCTTTAGATCTCAACTAGGATTACAGGTGTGGTAGGTACACTGGTGCCCGGCTTTGTTTGTTTTTTACTATCTTCTTTACTAAGAAGTTTTTGATTAAAAAAACCAAAAACTAAATTTTATGATTAGAAAACTTACAAGTTTCATTTGAATTCAGTAACAATCCACTGTGGTTTAAAAAAAATTATCTTTTAAAGCAGTTTTCATGCTGTAGTATTGAGTTTGTAGCAGGTGGAGCAGAAGGACCTCAGCTACCTGGTTTGTAGCAATATCGATGCTTTTAAGGGTGGTAAAGGTTATCTAATGGCTGAGACTAGGATCTGATCTACCCTGATGTCTTAAAAGTTGACAGCCATTTTTTTTTCCTTACTAAGAAACCATGGATGAAAATAACATTTCTTACATTCATTGCTTAGAATTAAACCATATGGCCATACCTACCTATACACAATGTTGGAAAATTGTCGTATGCACATAAGAAGGCCTGAATATACAGTTTTGTTTGTGTGTGTATATGTGTGTGCATACATGTGCCAGTGCTAGGGTATAAACTTAAGGCCCTGAGTGCTATCCTGAGCCTTTTCACTCAAGATTGTGTTCTATTACTTGAGCCGCACAGCTCCACTGCCAGGTTTTTGCTGGTGAATTAGAGATATGAGTCTCATGGACTTTGCTGCCCAGGCTGGCTTTGAAACAACTTTGTCCTCAAGTCTCTACCTCTTGAGTAGCTATGAACACTGGTACCAAGCTTATTTGTTTTTAGTTATCTCTTTAGTCCTACTCCCAACCCTTTAGGCATATATCCTACATTGTATTTTTATGTTTATCTTACATGTGATTAAGCCTTTATGAATATTTGAAAAATATATAGGATATCTTTGAGTTTTATATATCTTGAGTATGTTTTTAAAATGTTATCTATCTCATTCTGACCATTTTCACTATACATTTTTTTTTTTTAATTTTTTGGGCCCGGTCGTGGGGTCTGAACTCTGGGCCTGGGCGCTGTCCCTCAGCTCTTCAGCTCAAGGCCAGCGGTCTACCACTTGAGCCACAGCACCACTTACGGCTTTTTTCTTTTTGCTTATGTGGTGCTGAGGAATTGAACCCGGTGCCTCAGGCATGCAAGGCAAGCGCTCTACCACTGAGCCACCTTCCCAGCCCATTTTTTTAAATCTTTAAAAAAAATTTTTTGTTCGTTTTTTCTTTTATTTTTCCCCTTCCCATCCCATCCTCCCCCCACATTTATTTTTGAGATCTAAGTATGTTGCTCCATGTAATCTTACCTCTTTACTGCTTAAAATGATCAAGTTATTTAAATGTGTCTGATTTTAATCATTTAGATGTATGTACATGTTGTGTATGCATACATACATACAGACACATGCAAATACACCTGCTGGGTGCCGGTGGCCCACACCTCTAATCCTAGCTACTCAGGAGGCTAAGGTCTGAGGATCACAGTTCAAAGCCAGCCCATACAGGAACATCTGTAAGACTCTCCAGTTAACTCCCAGAAAACCAGAAGTGGCACTGTGGCTCAAGCGGTAGAGCTGAAGAGCTGAGGGACAGAGCCCAGGCCCAGAGTTCAAGACCTACATCTGAAAACAACAACAGCAAAATAAACTCAGCTTTTTTTAAATACAGGGTTTCAGTAGTCCTCTAGGCTGGCGTCAAGCTTAGGGTCATTTTGACTCTGTCCCCCAAAGTCTGGGATTACTATATGGGTCCCATACCCAGCTCGTACATTAGGTTTGGTAATATAGTATTTAGTCTGTGGATTATTTCTGCTGCATAATGAAGTATCTGTTCCCAACTTGGTGACATAATGACAACCATCCTTTTTCCTTTTTTTTTTTTTTTTTTGTGGTCATGGGGCCTGAACTCTGGGTCTGGGAGCTGTCCCTCAGCTCTTTAGCTCAAGCCTGAGCCACAGCACACCTTCCAGCTTTTTCTGCTTATGTGCTGCTGAGGAATCGAACCCAGGGCCTCATGCATGCAAGGCATGCACTCTACCATTGAGCCACTTTTCCAGTCCCTAACATCCTTTTTAACAAGTAGATTGGTACATAGCAATGTGGAAGGGAGGAGAAGACCATCCTCAGAAGCTCACCAGCCCAAAACATCTCATAGATTCTCTCCTGCTGTGCCCCCAGCTTCAGCCTTTGCCCCACTTCCTCTTCTCACTTCCTGGATTCCCCTGTCCCCTCCAAGAGGAACATGATGTCCAAAATTTCCCTTCTGAAATGAAAGCCAGGCTTCTGTGCCACAGGCTGCCCACTTCCCATTTCAGTCCTCCCTTCCCCTCCCCACCCCCTGCAATTACTGTGAAGCTCAGATAACTATGAGGACCTTATACTGAATTTACTAATTCAGAATACAATAAAACTAGTGGCATCACCCCTGTTGAATTATTTACATTTCAGAACAGGCTCTGGCTGATCAATAAAGGCTCTAACCAGAGCCAGGTACTAATCCCAGCCACATGGCCCTGGGCAAAGACATGAAACACTATCTGAAAAGGAAAGCAAAAGTGGGCTGTGGGTGTGGCTGAAGTGGTACAGCCTGTGCCTGAGTTCAAGCCCCAGTACCAACATGTTGGGAGATAGAGGTAGGATCTGGAATTTGAGGCCTGCCTGGACCATTTTATATAGCCCAACACTGCCTGGAACAAAACAAGAGCAGTAATAAAATGAAAGGCAAGACTGGAGGAGGGCAATTCTAGCTTTAGAGAAGCTTATAGGCATAACAAGAAAAATATACTTGTTCTTGGTTGATTCAGCCTCATGCTTGCCAGGTAGATGCTCTACTGCTGAATATGAAAGTAAATCAGGTTCTGTTTGGGAGGTGGAAGGACCAAAGGAGAGTGTGAATAAGAATGAATACGGTTGAAGTATTTTATATGTGTGTATAGAAATGGAATAACAAAATCTGTTGCAATTGTTTCAAGAAGAGGGGAGGATAAGGGAGAGAGTAAGGTTGGTGGTAGACATTGTATGTGAAAGTCTCACCCCAGAAAAATCACATGACACAAAAGTTTGTCAAAGTTTGTCAGCAAGCTGACAGGTTAACCCTGCTGGGCAGGGACAACACTTATCCTTGAGCAAGGGTGTTTATATGGCTAGGGCCGGAGGTGGAGAATTTTACTAGGGGCTGCGGGGGGGGGGGGGGGGGGGGGGGAGGGGAGGGGGCGTACACTGTAGTTTGTGTGAGACATGGAGTTTGTGAGGTGTATGAGAGCAGGAGATTTGTTGTGGTGGGGCTAACTAAGGTTTATGGTTGCAGCTGCCTGTGTCACCCGATAAGGCTTTGAGTCAGCTAATATCAGGGAAGGGCCTGTGTCACTAGATTTCAGTCCCACAGCACCGCTGGACAGCCCCCAACCGCTTCAGGATAAGTGAGTACCCCACGTGGGACTACCCCATGGGGGATGCCCACCACCATAGGAGACCAGTGCTGGTGGTAACCCCCAGAACTTGACCCAGACCCCTCCCCCTGCCACCTGGGCTACTGCTCCCACTGAAGCTGGGAATTGTGTAAGTGCTCCAGCAACAGGTGCACACCCAGCCCACCAGGCTTGACCAAGAGTGCCCCTGGAGGGAGCTCTAACAGCCAGTCCTGTACTCATGGACCTCAGTTGCCAGTGGCAGAAGTAGCCCAAATAGAATATCCCAAGTTGATGATCGAGCAGCTCAAGCATCTGGCTGTGAGCAGGCTTCAGCAACTGGTGGAATACATCTAGCCCACCTGGGTTTGCCAAGAATGCCAAGAATGCCCTGCCAAGAATGTCAGTGACCCAAGAATTAAAGTAAGAAATGGATCAGAAATTTAAAGAACAAAGAAATGAATTATCAAAAGAGATCTAGGATTTCAAATAAGATATGCACTCAAAAATAGATGCAGCCGAGTGCTGGTGGCTCACACCTGTAATCCTAGCTACTCAAGAGGTTGAGATCTGAGGATCCTGGTTCAAAGCCAGCCCAGGCAGGAAAGTCCATGAGACTTTTTTGGTTTTTTTGGTCGGTCATGGGGCTTGAACTCTGGGCCTGGGCGCTGTCCCTCAGCTCTTCAGCTCAAAGCAAGCGCTCTACCACTTGAGCTACAGCACCACTTCTGGTTCTCTAGTGGTTTATTGGAGATAGGAGTCTCACGGTCTTTCCTGCCCGGGCTGGCTTTGAACCACGATTCTCAGATTTCAGCCTCCTGAGTAGCTAGAATTACAGGCGTGAGCCACCTGCGCCCGGCTTCCATGAGATTCTTAACTCCAATTAACCACCAGAAAACCAGAAATGGTGCTGTGGCCCAAGCGGTAGAGTGCTCTCCTTGAGCTGAAGAGCTGAGGGACAGCACCCACGCACAGAGTTCAAGCCCCACAACCGACCAAAAAAAAAAAAGATGCAGTACATACTTCCTTAAAAGATGAAATTAATACTTTGAGAACTGACATAGAAATCATAAATGGTGCCAGGCGCCGGTGGCTCACGCCTATAATACTAGCTACTCAGGAGGCTGAGATCTGAGGATAGTGGTTCAAAGCCAGCCCGGACAGGAAAAGTCGGTGAAACTCTTATCTCCAATAAACCACCAGAAATCTGGAAATGGCGCTGTAGTTCAAGTGGTAGAGTGCTAGCCTTGAGCTGAAGAGCTGAGGGACAGCGCCCAGATCCAGAGTTCAAACCCTATGACTGACAAAAAAAAAGCATAAAGATTCCATTTTTTCCATGCAAACTCAATGGAAGCCATAGTTAATAGAGTGAATGAAATGGAAAGTAGAATATCAGGTAAGGAAGATGAAATGCAGCAAATAGGGAAAAAAAAGTCACAGATATGGGAAAAACACTTAAACTGTGCCAAAGAGAAGCCCAAGAACATGCAGTGCCAAGAAATTTAAGCTTCATATAATTGGGGTCAACGAAGGTGAGGAATACCAGAACAGAGGGATGCAACACTTATTCAATAAGATTCTAAAAATTTCCCCAATCTTAAAAGAGAAAAGTCTTACCTACATAACAGAAGCATACATAACACCTAGCAAACAGGACCTAAGAGGAACACTTCCAGAAACATCATAGTAAAAACACTAGATCTGAACAATAAAGACATGATCTTGCACATGGCAAAAACAAGGGAGCTATACTACAATGGGGAAAAAATCAGAATCACTGCAGATTGTACCACACAAACACTCAATGCAAGGAAAGGATTGGAAAGTACCATCTGAGCCCTGAGAACCAGTATAACTGCCAACTCAGACTGGTATATCCAGCGAAGCTAGCATTCACATTTGATGTAAATTGATTGATTAAAAATTTTAATAGTAAAGAGAAACTAAATGAATTCATAAACAATAAGCCCATACTATTAAAAAATATTAAGGGGGGATTAAAATCTGAAGAAAACAAGACTGGGAATTCACATCAGACAGATATCACTAGAAGACCAACTTCGCAAGCAAAGGAGGAAAGGAAAGAAGAAAAACTTAGGAAAGCAGGAAAATGACAGAACACATTGCACCTCTATAAAACCATAAGTATTAATGGATTCAATTCACCAATCAAAAGAAAAAGAACTGCAGATTGAATCACAAAACAAGATGCAACCATTTGTTGTCTTCAGGAGACCCATCTCACAGCCAAAGATATAAAATCTAACATGCAAATGTTCCCAGCAAGAAGGCAGGAGATGCCATCCTGATATCTGACAAAATAAACTTTTCATTAAAATCAATACAAAAAAGACAAAGAAGGACACTACATATTAATACAGCAAACAGTCCAAGAAAAGGATATCACCATTATCAATTTATACTCTCCAAACATTGGAGCACCCAAATACGTTAAGCAAATACTCTCAGACTTACAGGAAGAAATAGATGGAAATACAATACTAGTAGCCTTTAGTACTCCACTCTCACCAAAAGACAGGTCTACCAACCAGAGGATTGGCAAACAAGACTCCGAGTTAAATGATGACATATCTCAAGTGGAATTAATTGACATCTATAGAGTTTTCCACCCAACAACCCAGTACATATTATTCTCAGCAGCCCATGGAACTTTCTCCAAAATAGATCGTATCATAGTTCATACAAAGAATTTAAACAAATGCAAGAGGATCAACATAAGCCCTTGTATTCTATCCGACTATAGTGGAATCAAGCTAATTCTCAATGACAAAGCATACTGTAGAAATTACTCAAATACATGGAAATTGAACAGCACACTTCTGAACAACACCTGGGTCACAGAAGAAATTAAAGAAATTAAATTCAATGAAAATGAATTTACAAGAAACGTGTGGGGGGCTGGGAAGTTGGCTCAGTGGTAGAGCACTTGCCTTGCATGCATGAGGCCCTGGGTTCGATTCCTCAGCACCACATAAACAAAAAGAAAAAAGCCGGAAGTGGCGCTGTGGCTCAAGTGGTAGAGTGCTAGCCTTGAGCTGAAGAGCTGAGGGACAGTGCCCAGACCCAGAGTTCAGGCCCCATGACCGGACCCCCCCCCCCCACCAAAAAAAAAGAAACGTGTGGGACATGGTAAAAGCAATCCTGAGGGGGTAAATTTATTGCTCTCAGTGCACACATCAAGAAAATAGAGACTGACCAAGTAAGCTCACGATGCAGCTAAAACTGCTAGAAAAGCAAGAAAAAAATTGAACCCAAAGTTACTAGATGGAGCTAGATAACCAAGATAAGGGCTGAAATTAATGAGAGAGAGACTAAGAAAACTATAAAATTAACAAAACAAAAGGTTGGTTTTTGTGGGGGGAAAAAATCAAAATTGATGGACTTCTGGCAAGATTAAACAAAAAAGAAGAGAGGAGACCCGAATCAATAAGATGCTACAGGAAAAATTACAAAAGACATCCAAACAATTATAAAGAACTATTTCCAGAATCTCTATTTACCAAGGAAAACCTAACAGAAATAGATGAATTTATACAGAAATACAAATTGCCCAAACTGAATGAAGAAATAAATAAGCCAAGAATTCACAATGAGATAGAAGAATCAATCAGAAGACTTCCAACAAGAAAAAGCCTAGGACCAGATGGATTCACTACGGAATTCTATACAACCTTTCAAGAGGAACTAATGCCTATACTCCTCAAGCTCTTCTAAGAAACAGAAACAGAGAGAGCAATCCCAAACTCATTCTATGAAGCCAGTATCACACTCATCCCCAAACCAGGCAAAGATACAACAAAAAAGAACTATAGATGAGTCTCCTTGATGAACACAGATGCAAAGCTCCTCAATAAAATGTTAGCCAACAGAATCCAGAAACATCAAAAAAAATCATACAGTATGAGCAAGTAGGCTACGTAAATAAGTAAATGTAATCCATCATAACAGATTCAAGGTCAAGAACCACATTATCATCTCTATTTTGACACAGAAAAGTCTTTTGATAAAATATAACATTCATTCATGTTAAAAGCTCTGAAGAAAATAGGAATAGAAGGAATGTTACTTAGTAAAAGCCATATACAACAGACCAATAGCCAATATTATACTAAACAGGGAAAAACAACCAATTCTCCTAAAATCAGGAACAAGGCAAGGATACCCAGTCCTCTTCAATATAGTTCTGGAATCCTTAGCCAAAGCAATAAGGCAAGAAAAGGACATTAACGGGAAGGAAAGGAAGGAAGAAGTTAAACTATCATACATTCCACCATCAAATGCAAATGGGCTTTGGCTTGCCTACCCCATGCGCTGGGTGTGCCATCTGGACTTGGCTGGACTTTGCTCTCCATGTGGAGCAGTGATATTGTCTTGAGGCATTAGGAGCGAGCATTTCCTCCTCCTTGTGGTGGTGAGTTGAGTTTCCCTTCTGCATGGCTGGAGGGGAAAGATCCATCTAGGTAACATGAGTTGCTGCTTCTAGAGCCTGTTTTAAGTATTTCACACTCTATAAACTCATCTACTCAAAGAACTCTGCACAGGATCATTGCTTTATCAACCCATGTTAAGAGATGGGAAACAAGTACAGAAAAGCTAAGTCATCTCCCCAAGGTCACACAGTCATAGTAGCACTGGAATTTGCACCCAGACACTCAAACTTAGAGAACATGACAAATACTATCTTATAGTGTCTGTGGCCTCACTCATGTCTGTGCCCTAAATAACATCTAGCTCATCGATGAATGGGTTTAAGATAACATGGTTATTAGCCCAGTATGCTTTGGCTTGAACTTACTTCAACGTTTCAGGGTCCATGCCCGCCAACTCTTTTGGGCTACTTCATGTAATGGATTAAGGACTGGATATCTGCTGCTCTCATAATGAAAATTCACTCCCATATGACCTCCGCTCCCTGGAGTTAACCCACTCACCTCCTTTGCTCCAGACTCGTTCTGGGAGTAGAAGATGTATGGTCAAAAATAGATGTGGACCAACATGCCAACAAACCTCACACTCCTGTTTTAGCAGCTATATTAGCTTTCCATCGCTGTGACATGAAGCCTGAGAGGAATCATCAACTTAAAGAAAAAAGGGCTGTTTTGGTTTATCGTTTCAGTCCATGGTTATTTGGTTGTTTCTGGGCTTGGGGTGAGGCAAAACATTGTGGCAGAGTTACTGCTCATCTCATAGTTGCCAGGAAGGCTAGAGAAGAGGAAGAAGAGGGAGGGAGGCAGAGAGACAGAAGACAAGACAGAGGAGCAGGAGAGAGGAACAGGATCCTCTCAAGATCATACCCCTCAAGTTCATGCACCAATGACCTTCCTCCAAATTGGGCTCTGCCTCCTAGAGCCTGCCTCATTTCCCAATGTCCCTTTAAATTACAAACATCAATTTATTAATGTATTTATGAAGTCAGAGCCCTCATGATCCAATCACTTCCCAAGAGCCCCTGTGCAGCAAGTTAAAGTGGGGTTCAAGCTCACAGACAAGTTCCTTCAAAAAATCCCATTAGAAATAGTATTAGCTAGGCACTAGTAGCTCACATCTGTAATCTTTGCTACTCAGGAGGCTGAGATCTGAGGATCATGGTCAAAAGCCAACCCAGGCAATAAGGTCCATGAGCCTCATCTCCCATTAAGCACTAAAAAGCCAGAGGCAGAGTTGTAGGTCAAGTGGTAGAGCACTAACCTTGAATGAAAAAACACAGGGACAGTGCCCAGACCCTGAGTTCAAGCCTCAGGACCAACAAAAGAAAAAAGTAAGCATTTGCAGTATTTTATTAACAAATGAATTGCAAAGAAACAAGCATTATGATACTATCACCACCCACACCATTGGACACCCCCCCCCCCAAACTATGAAAGTGGATGTCTGATGTGTTGTAAGGGCCAAGTTCTCAGCAGCCCCTAAGTCTCTGCTTTGTTCAGCTTCCCCATGTCTGGGGGAAGTAGAGACCTCTCTTCTCAGAAGCAGGGAGAGGATTTCCCTTTGATGCCAGGGCCCTCAAGCCAACCAGGCCTTGTTCCTGCAGGGCAGAGAGTGGATTGACCTTTCTCTTAGATGCCTCTGATGATCTTACACCAACCTCAGCTGTCACAGAAACATCAGCCATCAGTGGGGAGGAACTGACATTGTTCTTCAGCACCTGGCCTCTAACAAAGTAGCCTGGCTCTGCACCCAATGTTCACACTTTCCTATAGACAGGTTGGCCAAGTGCTGTGTGCCTGAGGCTGCTTTTGTTCTCCAAAGTTGTCTTCAGTCTCTGTTCTCTGTAATCTTCTTCAGCCTCTTCTATTCTCCACAGTTCTCCTTCTTCAGCCTCTTTGTTCTCCACAGTCTTCCTTCTTCAGCCTCTTTGTTCTCTGTGGTCTTCCTTCTTCAGCGTCTGGGGAAATAATCACAGACACACACTGTGCACCTTTCACAGTATAATAAGACACAGTACTGTTGGCTGTGCAGTGACTACAACAGCCCATGAAACTTGGGCAGGCATCAGTCCAAGCCACCAGAGGAGTTCCTGACGGCCTCTTTGCTCCACTCCACCTCGCAGACTGCACAAGGTGCCTTTGGCTGCTAAGATGCCTTTGGCTGACACAGGGCTGAGATCCAGCCCGAAACATCCTTCAGAAGCAGATGAGCCGCTTCTCATCTCCAAACACTTTGGCTTCTTCTGGCTTTATCAAATTTCCATTTAGACTGGAAGGAAAAACACATTGTTTACACAAAGCATTAGGGGCTGGCAGATGTCCCTTCCTGGTGGTGGCCTCAGGGCTTCCTCAGCTCATGAGTACTCTGATACTACTTCAGGGGCTGCCACTGGTCCTCAGCCACCATCTCTTTCACCAACAGCCTCTGCCAGGCAAGCTTTAATGACATTTCCTCAGATCTTTTCTTTCCTCTGGACTTCCCCAGGCATCTATCTGGTTGTCCTGCCTCCTCCCTGAAGCACCTCCTTCCCTCAGCTTGGCATTGTACACCGGGAGGCTCACTCAGCTTCCTGTCTATCCCCCTCAGGGCTTGGACCTCTCACCTCTCATCTCTGATACTTGCAGGTCAGGGGGTCGAGTTTCCTTTGGGACATTTCCCCTAGGACATCTCCCACACTCTGGTCTCCCTTTATCTGGCTGTCATGGTGTCCAGAGTCCACCCATATGCCTTTCTTCCATCCTCAGCGTCCTTTTAACACAAAGTTCTGTTCTATCTGGCAAGTCCTGGAAAGCCCCAGAGCCCCTTTAGGGCCTCTCATGCAGGCTCTGTGGCTCTGTTTTACTACCCCTTCCTCAGGGAGCCCTTCCTCACCTTCCTATATGGAGCTCTATGGTTACAACTAAGTCATCTTGCAAACGTCTGCATCCCCTTACTATGCAGCTCCCTGTCTAGCTGGTGAGCCCCAGAGGCCATAGCGCTCAGTACTTGTCCTCTGTGCCATCATAGGACCTGGCATTCAGGCACCGAGTTGCTTGAAAGAATGAGGACACAACACCTGGAGGACTTACATATGACTGCCACAGATACCACTTAGAAGACAGTGTACCAAGGACTCAGGGTTTAAGCTCTTTGGGGGAAATGAGGTTGGAATAAACTTCAGAATGAAATTAACTAGAATACTCAGTCTGTGTTTGCAAAAGCCAAGCACAGGTCTCCAGGCACAGTTAACTGCAGCCTGGACAAAGGTCACTAGACAGAGAAAAACTAATAACCAAAGCAAAAAACTGCCACAAAACCCCAAAACAGATGGAGGTTTGGCTCAAGTAGTAGAATGTAATGTCCTGAGTTTAAAACTCCAGAACTACACATATACCCCAGTCTGAGGGAGACTTCTGCACCCCAGAATGCCCAGAGCAGAGCCAGGCCCATCCCCACAGGCCTGCATAGGCCCTCTTGCTCATAGCCAGGCAACTCACAGCAGGAACACGTCACACGTTGGTGTTCCCATGCTACCCACCAGGATGCTGGCAGGCTAGGTGAATTCTATTCTGCTCTCATACCTGACCTTGGGCAAGGTTTACTGGTCTAGTCTGAGCCTTGTTTTCTCTATCTGTCATGAGCAGCCCTGTGGGGTGCCTGGCACCATGCAAAGTCCACTGTCACTGTGGTTCTGACAGGCAGGTGGCCTTACCAAAGCTCCGTGAGACTACTATTCTCCTGCAGGGCCTCTGCCAGCAGCGCAGTCCCCTTGGCTGTGATCTGATTCTGGATGAGCCTGAAAGAAGAGCAGACCTGTGTCCAAGATGGAACACTGAGTCCCCTCTGCCTCTTCCACAGGGGAAGGTCGTGCCTGCTGGGGCAAGAGAGGGGGTGGGAATCGGGGACCAATGCTCATGACCCTGCCAGGATAAGGGTATCTCTCAAGTACACGAGAATAACAGCCCTTAAAATGTTTCAAATCTTTATAGTGAGCAGAATATACCAAGATTCCTATGCTGGCTGTAATCGCGCGCGCGTGTGTGTGTGTGTGTGTGTGTGTGTGTGTGTGTGTGTGTGTGTGTGGCTGTAATCGCGCGCGCGCGTGTGTGTGTGTGTGTGTGTGTGTGTGTGTGTGTGTGTGTGTGTGTGTGTGTGTGTCCTTAAGGACAGAAGGTGCAGACTGAATCACAAATTCCAGAACATGTCACCAGGGCACAGGCTCTGCTGCCTCCTCCCGCTCTTTGTGGTACCAAAAAGCTTCTAAGATTGCATCACATCCCCCAACTTCTACATCCAAGACTTGAAAATGATTCTGCTGCAGTTGTTAGGATGCAGTAGGAAGGCAGAGCATGGGGCTCTTAAGAGTGCAGGTGCCACTGTATGACCCCAATCCAATGGGGCCAGGTTTCTGATGTGGCTGGGAAGGACTGCTGGGAGCTGACCTGAGCACAACAGCCCTAACCCAAATTGAGAGCAGGTGCAGGCCAGGTCCACCAGGTGTCTGTAAAGGAGTGAGTGCTCCTCACTCCCAGCTGTCTACTGGACAGGCTACCACCAAACCTGGCTCTTGGAAGTTATACTGACCTAGAAGAAGCCCTGCCAGGAAGGTGTAGAGATGCAACTGTGACTGATAGGGATACAGAACCAGGGTGAGAGGCTTTGCTTCAAAGAGGCAGCATAAAGCCCCACATGGTGGTGCACAGCTTTAATCCCAGCACTGGGGAGGCTGAAGCAAGAGTTTGAGGTGAGTTTGAGGCCAGCCAGGCTACAAAGCAAGACCTTGTCTCAAAAACAAAACAACTCCCTACCAAAGAAACCCCAAAGACAGTCACCTGTGCTTATGCCCATAATCTTAGCTACTCAAGAGGCCGACACTGAGGATCATAGTTTAAAGCCTGCCTGGGAAGACAGATCTCAGAGACTTTTATTCCAATTAGAGCAAAATAACCAGAACTGACATGTGACTT
Organism: Dipodomys spectabilis; assembly: GCF_019054845.1. Classification (NCBI taxonomy): domain Eukaryota; kingdom Metazoa; phylum Chordata; class Mammalia; order Rodentia; family Heteromyidae; genus Dipodomys; species Dipodomys spectabilis. Next base: position 13,666,611 of record NW_024870855.1, on the reverse strand, counting down.
AAATGGTAGAGCACCAGCCTTGAGGGAAAAAGCCAAGCAAAAACATAGAGCCCAGGACCCAATGGAGGGAGCTCTTTTGTTGTTGCTATTGTTGTTTTTAGTTAGTGTCCACTTGTACTATGAAGAGCTTATCTGTGCTGTTATTTCCATACCTGCACACACATGCACACAGGGCACTCTGGCAAATCCACCTCCCTGCCATCCTACTATTGTTGCCCACATACAGGACCACAGGTAGCTGGACTGCTGTGGGACCCATGTCCCACCTCACCCCCTGTCCTCAGTGGCAGAGATGATAGCCTTCCAATGAGCATGGCCACAGAAGTGGATATGGAGTGCTGCATCCAGTTAGACTTTCCTGTTTTCTAGTTACCATATTCACCGTAGCTGCCACTGCCAGCCCCATACCTCAATGGTGGTAGGGCAGGCTGCCTGCGAAGTCAGGCAGTGCCCGGCACCTCTGCTCCCTCTCCCCCGTGACTTCATCCAGTGGGCATGCACCAAGTAGCCAGAACTTCTCCAGCCCCTCAGGCTTTGCTCCAAGAGCGGCTGGCCTAGTGCCTGGGGAAGGGCAGAGAAGATATCCACAGACTGAACAGAAAAGGAAGAAAGAGAAAAGCAGCACAATCTGGCTTTTTCTGCAGAAACCGACAAGGTCATTTAAAACTCACGTGGAAATGAAAGAGATCCAAAAAGGCCAAAACTATCATGAGAAAGAACAAATCTGGACTCACACTTCCTGGATTCAAAACTGATGTCAAAGCAATAATAAGACAAATCAGGTAGGTGTGATGGCACACACCTGCAATCCCAGCAGCTGGGAGGTACAGGTAGGAAAATCATGAGTTCAAGGCCAGCCTAGGCTACAAAGAAAGCTCCTGTCAGAAAAACAAAGTGTACCCTTGTAATAAGATACATAGATGAACAACTAGAATACAGTCTGGACATACATTTTTGTGTCAAGCTCACCCAACAGAGTCTTTTCAAGTTGCACATCCATGTGCTAAGCAATGGGCCACACTCTCACTCTGAATGACACACAAAATCAGCTCCAAGTACTTAACCACAAACTTAGGTGTGAATCTTTGTGATCTTGGATTAAACATGATAATCTTAGGGAAGGTCCACAAGCACAAGCAAGTGAAGAAAAATCAGACTTCAAAGCCCAAAGCTAAAGTAGGTAAATCAGATTTCACAGGCCAAAGCTGCTGTACTTCAGAGGTGAATATCAAGAAAGAGGAAATGCCACAGTAAGAAAGAAAATATATGTAAACCTAATAAAAGTCTAGTAGTCCAAAGAATGCCAACAATGAAGCAATGGAAAGACAACACAATTGCAAGATGGGCAAAGGGTGTGGAAACATTTCTTCGAAGATGTGAAGGCAATAACAGATGCCTGGAAAGATGCACCGTGGAAATGCAAATCAAAACCACAATGTGGTGTCACTGAGAACCCACAGGTGTGGCTAAAATTAAACACAGACAATCATACCATGGATGGAAGGAGGCAGATAAATGAGAATCCTTATTAACTGCTGATGGGAATATAAAACAGTAAAATCATTTCAGAAAGCAGTTTGGTGGTTCCTCAAAATGTTAAACAAACATTGAATTGCCATTGCACCTAGAAGTCTATTTTAAGTATAGAGAGAGACAAGTGAAATGAAAACATATTCTCACAAAATATGTGCATGAACTGTCACAGCTGCATTACTCCTAACAGTTAAAAAGTAGAAACAACCCCAATATCTTACATGTCACATATCCTTTCAATGGAGGATCATTCCCCAGCAGAAAAGCAGTGGTACACATATATGCCACAATATAGATCGAGCATAGAAACTTAGTAGCAGAACGTAGAAACAAGCTCAGGAAACGTCAATTCCACTTACATGAAATGCCCAACATAGAGTCTGAGGAAGGTCAGTCATTGGCATGGCAAGGGGAAGGCAGGGGGAAACTACCTAAGCCATGCAGGCTTTTAGTGGGGGGCAGTCGTGAAAATGTTTTATAATGGTTGTATAATCTAATGGTTATATTTGACAGATATATGAAAAACCTCTACACTACAAATATATTTTAAAAGAGCAGATTTTGTGGTATATAAATTTTATCTCAAAAACTAGGAGAAAGCTGGGCGCTGATGGCTCACGCCTTTAATCCAAGCTACTCAGGAGGCTGAGATCTGAGGATCACAGTTCAAAGCCAGCCGAGGCAGGAAAGTCCGTGAGACTTTTTTTTTTCTTTTTTTTAAATTGTGAAAATACTGTATAGAGGGGTTACAATTACATGGGCAAGATAATGAGTACATTTCTTTTTCTTTTTTTTTTTTGGTCGGTCGTGGGACTTGACCTCTGGACCTGGGTGCTGTCCCTCAGCTCTTCAGCTCAAGGCAAGCACTCTACCACTTGAGCTACAGCGCCACTTCCGGTTTTCTGGTGGTTTATTGGAGATAGGAGTCTCACGGTCTCTCCTGCCCAGGTTGGCTTTGAACCGTGATCCTCAGATCTCAGCCTCCTGAGTAGCTAGGATTACAGGTGTGAGCCACCAGCGCCCGCCCGGCTAATGAGAACATTTCTTATCAAGCATTGTAGCCTCCTCTTTTGTTTCCCCTTCCCATACCTTCCCATCCTCCCACTAACATTTTTTGTTTGTTTTGTTTTCATTTTGTGAGTCATGGGGCTTGAACTCAGAGCTTGGGCACTATCCCTGAGCTTTTTCACTTAAGCCTAGTGCTCTACCACTTGAGCCACACCCCTATTTCCCGTTTTCTGGTGGTTCACTGGAGATAAGAGTCTCATGGACTTTCCTGCCCAGGCTGGCCTGGAACCGTGATCCTCAGATCTCAGCCTCCTGAGTGGCTGGGATTCCAGGTGTGAGCCACCAGCCACCCACCCATGAGACTTTTATCTCCAATAAACCACTCAGAAAACCAGAAGTGGCACTGTGGCTCAAGTGGTAGAGCTCTAGCCTTGAGCTGAAGAGCTGAGGGACAATGCCCAGGCCCAGAGTTCAAGTCCCATGACCAAAACAACAACAACAACTAGAAGTAATACAGCCTAAGTTACCATAAATGCTTCAAATTCTGGTTGACTTTCAACATTTCTGCAAAGCTCTCCGCCACTTCATCATTCAGTTCATTTTTGGTCAGCCTAGAGAAGAGAGAAAGTGTTGAGTTTGGAGTGCTGGGCAGGCAGACTGCAAATTTGTTCACACAAGTGGCACTCCAGGCCAGGCTTTTCCAGCCCTACAGACCCCCAGGTGCTGAAAGCCAGGGTTAGCCCAGCTTCACCACCGTGCAGCAGACATGTGCTTCAGTGCAAGTGCAAATCCTGCCTTTCTGTATGCAGAGGACAGCAACTGGGTATGGTAAGGCTAGAAAAATCTATTCTTGAGGGCTAGGGACTGCATCTCTAGTCTCCAGCCCTCAGGTACCTCAATGCCACTGAGAGCATGCTATGCAATCAGACTGGAGACTTGGAAGGGCACAAAATGTGTTCAGCACTGCACGGAGGCCAGCTGCCAAGGACCTAATTCACAATTGAGAGCTCAGGAAGCATCTCCAGTATCTAAAACCAGTAGTACTCTGAAAAGGCAAAGAAGCCCTGCACATCCAAAGCATTGGGCTCTTTTCTTCTAGTGGATGAGAAAATGAGAATATCAGAATAGTTTGGCCCCTGTGACTCATGCCTGTAAGCCTAATTACTTAGGAGGATACAATCTGGAGATGAGCCAATTCAGGCAGAAAAGTCCTTGAGAGACTCATGTGTGTGTGTGTATGTGTGTCTATGTGTCTGTGTGTCTGTGTGTGTGTCTGTGTTGTGTGTGTGTGCATGCATGCCCACTAGTTCTGGGGCTTAAGCTCAGAGCCTGGGCACTGAGCTCCCCACTTTAAAATAACTCCCCACTTTAAAATAACCAGCAAATGCTAGGCTGGAGATGTAAGTCAATTGAGTACAGTGACAACTAACCAAGGATACCAGAATAAAAGAACATCATTTAAAAGCATTCACTGAAGGGTACTTTGATCTTGCCTTATATAAATTTTAAGACAAAATCAGATTTAGACATTTACCAACTCACGCAAGATGTATAACAGGACAAGTGGCCACACATTCATTCCCGCATACTCAGGAAGTAGGGGCTCTGTGATTACAAGTTTGATGCCAGCCTGAGCAATTTGGTAAGGCCCTGTCTCAACAGTTTTTTGATGGCTGGGTATCTGTGGTTTATGCCTATACTCCTAGTCACTCAGGAAGCTGAGATTCAGAGGATTGAGTTTCTATAGTCTACCAAGCAGAAAAAGTCCATTAGACTCCATATCCAAAATAACCATCAAAAAGCAGTGCTCGAGATGTGGCTCAAGTGGTAGAGACAGCTGAACAGACATTGGTCTTAAGTTCAAGTCCCAATACTGCCAAAATAAGGGGCTCCTGGGGACATAGAGCTCAGGGGAGGAGTGCTTGTACAGCATCTGCAAGACCCTGGGTTCAAAAGTACTAGGAAAAAAGCTTCAAAGAAGATTTCTAGGGAAGGGGAAACAAAGGAAGAGGCTACAATGCTTGATAAGAAATGTACTCATTATCTTGCCCATGTAATTGTAACCCCTCTGTACAGTATTTTCACAATAAAAAAAAAGATTTCTACCTTGCAGTTCACACTGTGTACTGTCACAGTGTAAAATCTGAGTAATAATTTACCTGTCAATAAAAAGACATGACCTTGAACATCCACTTGTGGGCTCTGTGTAGCCCTGAGGTGGTGAGGCAGAGTCAGGAGGCAGCAGAGGGCAGTGTCTGGGAGGCTGAGCCAGGCTTACTGGGTTTGTAGCACTTGTCAGCAGTATAGGGTCAGGAGAGGTTTAGTTTCTCTGGGTCTGAGCTTAGTCATAATTAGATATAAATGGTGGCAACACAGCCCTCATGAGTGGTTGTGAGACTGAGTAAGCACACGCAGAAGATATAGAATGGTAACCACATGCAGTGCTCACTAGTCTGGGTACCAGGCATTATCACTGCTCATGTAGCAGAACAGTTCTCAACCGAGGCATTTCACACTCACCCATGGCAGAGTCTGGAGACGGTTTTGATGGTCGTAGTTGGGGGATGGAGGCTCCTGGTATTTAACAGTAAAGGCCAAAGATGCCATGGACACCCACAGATGTACCACACATTCCCAACCAAAAAAATATTCAAACCAAATGCCAAGTGTGGAGAATGAGAGACCATGCCATAAGAACACGTCAAATGCAGGCAGTCTTTGTTCCCTGTGTGTGTGTGCTGGTCCTGGGGCTTGAACTCAGGGCCTGAGCGCTGTCCCTGAACATTTTTCACTGGAGGCTAGCACTCTATCACTTGAGCCAGACCTCCCAGAGCATCTTTTTGACTATGATGCTCACTGTGCACAGCCTAGGGTTTTATGAGCCAGACCCAACCCTGGAAAATAACCGTGATCATTACCAAAATATCTCCAGAGAAGTGTTCTGCTTCAAGGCCTGTGCCAGGCTCTTCCCTCCTTCTGTGGAGATGCCGTTGAACGCAAGACTAGGAAGGAAAACACCTGAGATGGATTACTAGAAACACCTCCACATCTGTCCTTTGTGTTACCCCCAATCAGCTGGGCAGTCTCCATCTGGATGTGGTATTGGCCTGGCCAACCTCTGCAGGAAGCAGAAGCACTCTGCACGGTCAGCAGAGAGCAAGTACGAAACTGCTCCAGGAAAGGCCAGGCAGAAATGGATGCAGAACATTCAGGCTGGGGACCAAGGACATCTGGGAGATGTGCCTCATCTGATGGTTTCATTAGGGACCCACTGACAAGACATGGAGAAGGTTCCCCATCGAAAGACACAAAAAAAATACCTTCTGCCAGTGCCCTCCCCTACCTCAGACTACCTTTCACCTCAGGAGACCCAAAGTTCTGGGATTAGGTGGAGCCTAAGGAGGGTTGGAAAGCAGCAGCTGTGTTCAGAGAAGGGTCCCTTGTCCCGGCCATTCATTCTGAGGAAGGGGCAGCAATCTGATAGCCAGCATCCTTTCAGTTTTATCCCTCCTCCCCACAAGAAGCCTGCAATGACCCAGGGGCTGAAAGTGTCCCTTCTTGATCTGGGTGTGGTGACACTTTGTGTTGGGGGGGGGAGGGGTCTGGGTGTGGTCACACTGTAATGTGAGAGGTGTGGGTATGTAGGAGGGTAAAACTGAGCTGAACATGAAAGAATTGCACCTTCCTGAATGCCTCTTAGACATCAAGAAAAACCTTTTAAGAAGAGATAGAATCACACAAGCAAATCCCCCAACTAGGGATGCTGGGCCACTCTGCCAGGGCCCCTAGAGCCATTCCTCTCCAATACAGGCAGACCTTTGGCTCCCAAAGCAGGGTTACCTCAGGTTGTTCAGGCTGGGGTGGTCCCTCAGAGCCTCTGCGAAAGCTGCAGCTCCTTCATCCCCGATTTGATTGCCCCACATCCTGAGGACAGAAGCAAGGCAGTGACAATCAGGCCCTTCAGAACAGCCAGAGGCCCAGGCTTGATGCATGTGCCAAAAGGTGGCCACAGGAAACCCTTATGGAACTGCTGTAAAAAAAAAAAAAGGCAGCAGAAACCCTACTCATAGATGTGGATCAGCAAGTTGCACGCATGCTCTCTCTCTCTCTCCCTCCCTTCCTCCTTTCAGGAGGGCTGTCAGTAAAAAGCCTCAGCTCACAACTGTCCTGGAAGAAACTACCCACATGTCCCCTGCAGAGGACAAGGGCCACACTGACCTAAAAGGAAGGCTAAGTGCAGAACTGCACCCCACCCTGTTCTGCTTTGCATTAGGGCTGGGGCCACTCCTCCCGACATGGAGCAGATTTGAGGCAGCAGCCTTGCTCCTGGTGCATGGAAAAGCTGTTGCTGAGCCACGCCCTGCCCACTGCTACAGCCCCAGAAAACACTGTCACTAACCATGGAGTAGCTGAGAATATTGGGCTCACACAGCCTGCATGGCAAGATGTTCACCACCTCCCACCCATAGGACACATACTTGAACTTTAGTGTCTTCTGTAAAATGGGAATAAAAGACCATTCCCTCATAGAGCACCCATGATGATTCTGAGTCCATACGTGAAACACACATAGAACACCCATGACAACTGTATTCATAAGTGAAACTCACACAGAGCAGCCATGATGATTGAGTTCAAACATGAGACCATGTAGAGCAACCATGACCATTCTTAGTTCATATGTGAAAACACAGAACAATCATGACAATTGAGTTCATACAGGAGACACATATAGAGCAGCCATGACAAGTCTGAGTTTATACATAGACCACATAGACCAGCCATGATGATTCTGAGTTCACACATAAGACCACATAGAGCAGCCATGATGATTGAGTTCACACATAAGACCACATAGAACAGCCATGACAATTCTTGAGTTCATACATGAGACACACATAGGGCAGCCATGACCATTCTGAGTTCATAGGTGAGAGACACTTACAGGCCACTGGCCTGTAATAAGTGTCAACTATTCCTAAAAGGACAAGGGGGCTCTGTCATAAAGAGAAGCGCCATCGCTCAACCCACACACAACAGAACTGGGCAGCCCAGGGCAGGCACTCACACCCAGCCTCCAGGTAAAGCCAGTGAGACTCAAGACTCAAGTACTGCTTTCAGTACTTCACTTTAAAGATGTATGCACTCTACATTGATTGGCATAAGCCTAAACAGTGTCAAGCTCTCATGGCATAAGGTTAGGTGAAAAGCAGAAGACAAACCCTGCATGTGTAGGGCAACCTCTGCAAGTTAAAGAAAAAGCAAACAGAAGCAAGAGAATACGAGCCAGAGCCAGTTTGCATGACCACACATGTTAACCATCTGAGATGATTTTTATTATATCTCATAGTTTCAATGTAAAATTATCTACACTCTTTTATAATCCAATGAAGATTACGATCTAAAACTTTTATGAGGGGCTGGGAAGGTGGCTCAGTGGTAGAGCACTTGCCTTGCATGCATGAGGCCCTGGGTTCCATTCCTCAGCACCACATAAGCAAAAAAAAAAAAAAGTTGGAAGTGGTGCTGTGGCTCAAGTGGTAGAGCACTCACCTTGAGCTGAAGAGTGACAGACAGTGCTTAGGGGCCCAGAGTTCAGGCCCCACAACCGGCCTCCCCCCAAAAAACAAAAACAACAACAACAACAACAAAAAACACCGTTCTGATATAAAGCCTTTTTACCCTCCCATCCTGTTACTATTGGTTACTATTAACAAAACACAAAAATAACAGGTGCTGGCAAGGACAAAGTGAAATTGAAACCCTTGGGCAATGAAAATGTTGCATCCACTATGGAAAATAGTACAGTGGTTCCTCAAGAGATTAAGAATAGAATTAATACATGGCCAGGCAATCCCAATTCTGACCAGATACCTAAAAGAAGTGAAAGCAGGGTCTCGAAGAGATATGTGCACACATTGACATTATTCTCAATAACCAAAACACAGTAAGCCAAATGTCCACCAACAGATGAATGAAAAAACCAGACTGAGGTGAATATACACAATAGAGTATTGTGTTGATGTGTTAGGATATGAATAAATGTTGAGAATATTATGCAAAGTAAAATAAGCCATTACTATATGGTCTACTCACATAGGGCTCTTACAGGAGCTAGGGCTGGGGGGGGGGGGCAGGATGAGGAGAATGTTCAAAGGCTACAAAGTTTAAATTTTGTAATATGAAAGGAGTTTCTGGGCAAATAGTGGTCATGGTTGCATAATGCTATAAATGCACTTATATCCCTGAATTGCACAATTAAAAATGGTTAAGATGATTAATTTTATGTGTATTTCACCCCAATAAAAACCAATCAGAAAAACAATTCCTCCAGAGGATATAACATTTTCTTTTCTCTCTTTTTTTTTTTTTTTGCCAGTCTTGGGGCTTGAACCTAGGGCCTGGGCACTGTCACTGAGCTTCTTTTGCTCAAAGCTAGCACTCTACCACTTGAAACATAGCGACACTTACAGCTTTTTCTGTTTATGTGGTACTGAGGAATCAAACCCAGGGTTTCATGCATGCTAGGCAAGCACTTTACCACTCAGGTACATTCCCAGCCCATACCATTTTCTTAAAAAGGAGACTATCAGCCAGAAGTCAGGACCATCCAGAACCTGGATGGCGCTCTCCAGTTTCTAGTGGTGAAGACACTGCCCTCTGACATAAGGCCTGTGCAGTGGCAGTCAACATTTTCCTGTGACTTTCCACCACCGCCCATGCTGAAGTCACAGGGGCATCTTCGCTGCCTCTTCCAAACCCCAAGGGTCCTTTTATAACAGGACATGGGCCCCCACCTGGGCATCCCCCTCTACTCACCCAATATCAAAGATCGACGTGCTGTTCTTCACAGCCTGGGCCAGGCACTTTGCACCTTCACTTGTTATTTTGTTTTTGCCCAGTCTGTAGAGAGGTAGACAGTCATGTACATTTAGCCCCGAGGTGAGTAGAAACCTATAATCAGCCATCTGCCCCTCACCATAGAACCTCCCAGCCTGCCCCTCTTGCCGTGTGATCTGGCAACCAGGCCCTCAGTGAGAGACATGTGCCCTGAAGACAGACTATCAAGGCTCCTCCCAGACAACCCAGCCTCTGCAGGTGTTTGGCCTCTGGGCTCTCTCTGGGCTTCAGCAACCTCAGAAATGCCATTCTCTCACTGGCAGGCAGAGAAACGACCGTGTTGATTACCTATAGTCACTGTGGATATTTCCATTTCTGGACTAGGATCAGGTTCTCTACCACTCTTGGCTGAGTGTGTCTGGCAGGACCCAGGATCAAGCTTCTTTGAGGGGGAAAGATCATTGTTTCTGGCATTACATAAAGGGACTTAGTCATAGCATTTCTTCCTGGTCAGTGAAGAACTCAAACAGCCATTACTCTGCCCCCTTCTCCCAACAGGTTGTCCTTACAAACTCCCAGCCATATAAATATTCCACAAGACAATCTCACCTCCCACACAAGTCTCCTTAATCTGACCAGTATGGTGTAGGGAAAGCAGAACCCCCAGGATTCCAGCTGTGGCAGTACATTGTTTTTCTTTTCGTGTGTGTGTGTTGGGTGCTGTCTCTGAGCTTTTGTACTCAAGGCTGGTGCTCTACTACTTGAACCACAACTCCCACTTCTTGGTGGTTAACTGGAGATAACAGCCTCATGGACTTCCCTTCCCAGTCTGGCTTCAAACCTTTATCCTCAGATATGAGCCTCCTGAGTACTTAGATTACAGGTGTGAGACACCTGTAACTGTTCTTTAAAATTGTTCAGCATTGTTCTTTAAAATGGAGAGTTGAAGAGGAAAAGCAGCTACTAAGGAGCCTGTGCCACTGACCTCAGTTACTTACTTTAGGTGTGTGAGGCTTCTGCATTCATCCAGGATTCGTGCAACATACCTGGCGCCAATGTCAGTGATCTGGTTGTTGTACAAACTTAGAGAGAAAACACAGTGGAGACTGTATGAGTCTGGTGTGCTGTGAACCCCTTTCTCTAAGTGGGATTTTCTGCCTAATGATGTTCATTCTCTGAGTTGAGAGGAGGCTCCTGGAAACAGGAGCTGGGCTCTGTGACTCTGTAGCCCTGTGACTCTGCGGCCCTGTCCTGTGCTTCCATATCTCTCTGCAGTACAGTGACAACCTCAGTGCCTCTCAGGGATGAGTAACAACCTAAGCTGAGGTTTTCAGGGCTGCACTGTCAACCAGGACTGCGAAGCAGATGGGAGCTTGGAACCTCTGCTTCAGTGGTCTCATCTAACACTGGAGGAATCTGGGGCCCAAAGGTGCTGAGCAACTGCCAGGTTCCCGGACCCAGGAGCAGCTTGGTACCCAGACTCTCTTTTTTTATGGAAGTATTAAATTTCTTGAGGCTGGGCACTGGTGGTTCAAGTCTATATTCACAGCTACTCAGGAGGTTAAGATCTGAGGATCATGGTTCAAAGCCAGCCAGTACAGGAAAGTCTGTGACTCTATTTTCTCTAGTTAACCACCAAGAAACTGGAAATGGAGGTGTGGCTCAAGTGACAGAGATCCAGTTTTGAGTAAGCAAAGATGAATGCAAGGCCCTAAAAGTGTGTGTGTGTGTACAGGTATTTGGGGTTAAGGTTCTGTCCTAGGCCTGGGAACACATCACCATCAGCACAGGCACTAAGTCCATACCTTAGCCTGAGGATTCTGGAAAGAGATGGAGGTTCCCACCATGGTAAATTCTAATGCATAGGTAGTATTGTTATCTTAACAAAACCTTTCCCCACATTGGATTTTGTGACTGGCTCAAATAGTGGCCAGCTGCCCACACTGAGGGCTCTCCGGCTCTTTGACCCAGTATTCTTGAGAAAGACATACCCCAAATATGTCACAATCTTGTACTTGGTCAGCTCTTCACTCAGCACTTTCACCCCAGTATCAGTGATGTGGTTGACACTGAGTCTGAAACAGGACAGAAAGTATCAGGAGGTATGTCATATGAAAGTGCTCTCATCTCTAGAATCCAGAAGTCTGTGGACCTCGGAGACTCCTTGGTTATAAACATCCAGTAAAGAGGTCCTGGGACCAGCCAAACAGCCCCTGAAAAGCCTGGATATGCTGGAGCCAGGCTTCAGGCTCGTGTCCTGCAGGAAATGCTAACTGGTGAAGTTAGGCTAGCTTCCCTTCCCTCCTAGCCTCCCAAGCAGGAGGTGGCAGGCCTGGCCTGAGAGGAATGCTGATCAGCTCCTGCTGTTTTTCCTGCAGTGATAAACATTCCCACGTGTCGGAGACCTGAGCCTCAGAATCATTTTATTCAGGAGATGCTGGGTCTCAGCTGTGTGGCCTAGAGCAGGCCATCAACTCTGTACCTCAGCTGTCTTATTTGTCAAACGGAGACAAGGGCAGTCCCACCTTACAGGGTCAAGAGCAACAGGCAAAGTTCTGTTCAGAGGTACTTCATCACTCACATGAGCGCTGGCACTGCTAGCTTTAGGACATCTTTCTCTAGGTGAGGAACAGAGAGGCAGTGGGGCTGATCTAGCACCACCTGACCTGCTTTGTTCCTTGCCCTCTGCCACCCTGAGATACAGACTAAGGCATTTTCAGACCAGAAGTCATCAGTCCTAGGGCGGGTGAGGGGCCCGGAATCCTGGCTTGCACCCCCCCCCCATCCCGTGGGCAGGTCCCCACCTGAGGACCGTGAGGTGGCTGAAGCAGGGCTGCAGCTCACGCACGCCAAAGTCGTTGAGGTTGTTGTTGTCCAGGTCTAGGGCCAGGCGAGTGGGCAGGTGGCGCAGGACGAAGGCCAGGGAGCTGCAGTCGGCCGGACAGGCGTTGCAGAAGGCCAGCTTGAGGTAGTCAGCGCGGATGCCGCGCGCCGCGCGCCACCCGACCTTGCGGCTCTGCGTCTCATAGAGGCATCGCAGCATCCAGAGGAACGCGGGCATGGCCTGCACCTGCCGGAAGCCGCCGGACTGGAGCCGTGGCAGCCCTTGCAGGTGGGCGCGCAGGCGGTTGAGTAGGTGGGTGCACAGGGCCCTGCGCTTCCTCCGTAAGGCAGCCGCGGGCACCAGGGTCTGCAGGAGCCTCTGCCTGGCCTTGGCCAGAAGCCCGCACAAGAAGAGATTGGTGAACTGGAGGTGGTCCTTGCCGGAGGAGGGCACGAGGCCGGCGGAGATGCAGTCGCGCAGGCACGGGGCCGGAAGGCAGGGGTGGCAGGCGCCTGCAGAGGCATCTGAGTCCCCATCTCCGTCCGCATCTCCATCCGCCGCCCCCGTCCCGGTTCCCAAGAACCGCAGCAGCTCCCGGGTTCCCACCCCATCGTCCACCACCAGGAAGAAGGCAGCGAAGAAGGCCTGGAGTGTTAGGTGCAGGAACTCGAAGACGCGGCGGCCCGGCTCGGGCCCGGGCGCGGGCAGGGCCCGAAGGAAGCCCAGTGGCAGGAGCTGCGCGCTGCCCTCCCGCAGCTCCGACACCCGCACCTCGTCGGGGCCAAAGACGAAGCGGCCGCGCTCGGTGCCGCGAAGCGCCACGCGGCCCAGCGCCCGCAGCGCGTGCCGCCCCGCGCGCAGGGTCTCGGCCGAGCAGCGCGCCGGGTGCTGCACCAGGCTGCGAGGTTGCGCCCGACGCAGGTGGACCTCGGCGACCCGCAGGTAGACGTCGGTCAGAGTCAGCACGCCGGAGTCCTCCCGGGTGTCGCAAAGGCTTGCGCAGCAGCGGAAGACGAGGCCGCAGAACAGCGGCACGGCGCAGAGGCCGCCCAGGCCGGGGTGGGCGTCCAGCTGCTGTAGCAGGCGCTCGCGCGCGGCGCGGTCCGGCACCACGCGGCGCGCGTAGTTGCGCAGCTGAAGCGGGCCGAAGCCGCGCAGCCGCACCTTGGCGCGCAAGAGGTTGCGCGGGAGCGCCGTGCCCGTGCGCGCCGTCAGCAGCTTGCGCGTGCCCGACAGCAGCCGGCCACTCAATAGCGCCGCCAGCAGCGCCATCGGCGGCGCGGGCTCCCAGGGGCTGCAGCTGTCGGGCGCGCGGCTCGGATCGAAGTCGGAGGGCAGCTCGTCCAGGCCGTCGAAGGCCAGCAGCGCCAAGCGCGGGAAGCGCAGCAGGAAGGCGAAGACCTCGTCGGCGCCGCACTCTGGGAAGCAGCAGTGGCGGAAGAGCAGGTCCTGCAGGCGCAGCGCAGCGCCCGCGCCCAGCCCGCCGAGCGCGCGGCAGCGGAAGAGGAAAAAGAAGCGGAGCTCGGCGCCCAGGCGCCCCGCTGCCCACAGCCCCTGCAGCCGCTGCAGCAGCGCCGACTTCCCCGCGCCCGCGTCGCCCAGCACCAGCACAGCCTCCCCCTGCCCGCCGAGGACGCCAGGATCGGGGTCCAGCAGCCAGGGTGGGCCACTCAGAGGGCCCAGACTCTCGTCATCGGGGCCCAGCAGCTCCAGGACCGGGTCCTCGTAGACCTCCTCCAGCGGCAGCTCGCGCTCGCTGCCCTGTGCGTAACTCGGCAGGAACCCGGAGTCGCAGTCCCCCAGGTGCCGCAGCTGCTGGGTGTACCTGCTCACTGGGGGGGGGGGGGGGGTGGGAGGTGGCCAGGGGGGAAGAATAGAAAGGGGGGGAGGAGTGGGAGGGAGACCCAAGGAGGAAGGCGGGGGGGGGGGGGGAACAGGGAAGGAAGACCGAAGAGGGGATAGGAGGGCGGAGAGGGGCGCATGGGAAAGGACGAGTAAGGGGCAAGGGGTAGGATAGAGACGTGGAGAAAGGGGGACGGGGGAGAGCAGCGACCAGAGGGAGGAGGGGGCAGAGAAGGAGAGAGACAAGAGAAAGTACATCACACAGAAGGTCCTAAGAAATAGAAGCCAAAGCACAAACCAACCAAACCCACTCCCTTGACCCTGCGGTCAAGTGCAGCCTCTTCAAACCTCAAAGAGCCCAGTGCTCCAGGGTCTGCGACTGGGAACTGGAGGTTCCTCCTCTGCCAATAGATGACCAGTGTTTAGAAAGCCTCTCTCCCAGGAAGTTTGTCATTGCCAAGTAAGCTGTATTCCACTTACAGCTTTATCGGAGAAAATTATGCCATAGTGTTTACTCATTACAAGTGTTATTTATATATTTAAAACACAGTCTCATTCTAGAAATCTCCACCACCCTCCCAAACATTTCTGGAGACTCTCTGCCTCCAGTGCTTGCCCTAACCCTGGAGATTAGACAACTACTGTTCTGCTTTCCTTCTCTACAAATTTGTCTTTTCTGGGTATTTTATATAAATGGTATCGATTCAAAATGTGTTTTGCATGTAGCTTTTTGTAGACTAAATTATACTTTAAAAGCTAGCAAATATCTGGGCATTGGTGGCTCACACCTTGTCATTCTAGTTACTCAGAAAGCTGAGATCTGAGAATTACAGTTCAAAGCTAGCCTGGGCAAGAAAGTCCATGGAACTCTTATCTCCAATTAACCACCGGTAACCAGAAGTGGTGCTATGGTTCAAAGTGGTAGAACACTAGCCTTGACAACAAAAACTCAGGGACAGTGCCCAAGCCCTGAGTTCAAGCCCCAAGACCAAAGAGTACTCTCTCGCTTTCCTGGAGTTAAAGAAAGTGCCTGTAAGAGCAAGATACTAGCTGATGCTGGACCACAGGTACAAACTCAGTCCTGACACTGCTGCTGGGCCTGGCTCTCCCTAAACAGATGCTTTGCTTGCTGGGTACATCCTTCACTTCTGTCTTTAAGCCAAACCAGGGTTCTTTAAAATTCAGAGAATGGGGCCTTGGTGCTGTTGCCAAAGGAAAGACAAACCCCTTCCCCCAGAGTAGACCCACTCATCACCCGTCCTGGGCAGCTACTATGCTGATCACTTTGTGCAAGGTCACATTTGTGGGAGTCCCTTTCTATACTGAGCAACCTGAGGGACAGGGATCCATCCTCTGTGCTCACCCTCTATCCCTAGCCTTCAGCACAGCACCTTAGTGGTGAGTACATCAAAGAGACCAATAAAGAATGGTTAACTAGTACTTTCATTGGTGCTCTGCAGATAAGGACTAGACCAGGGTAACAGAGAATACCAGACCTAGAATCAAACCTTGAAAGGTTATCTCCTGAAAAGATATTTATTATTAATTTATTTATGATACTAATAATTTAATCCAAGCTTCCTGTGTGCTAAGTAAGTGTTCTGTCAATGAGTTATATCCCTACCTCCCGGAAAGATCTCAAAAGGAAAAAAAAAAAAAATACATAGTCTGGGGGAAAGGGGAAGGGAGTACATGTCTCTAATCCCAGGTATGCGGGAATGTAGACAGGGATATAGCTGTCAGGGGAGCTGGAACAAAAAGGCAGAACCCATGGGCTGGGAAGGTGGCTCAGTGGTAGAGCGCTTGCCTTGCATGCCTGAGGCCCAGGGTTCGATTCCTCAGCACCACATAAGCAAAAAGGAAAAAAGCTGGAAGTGGCACTGTGGCCCAAGTGTAGAGTGCTAGCCTTGAGCTGAAGAGCTGAGGGACAGTGCCCAGGCCCAGAGTTGAGGCCCCACGACCTGACCCAAAAAAAAAAAAGAAGAAAAATAAAGCAAGAAGGGCTGGAGGTGAGGAATAAATGGTAGAACACCTATAAGACCATAAGTTCAAATCCCAGTACCACCACAAATACACATACACACACACACACACACACACACACGGCCTCAAATCTGTACAGCATTAGCTTATCTACATATGTCAGCAGTGTAGGAAGTGAGCAAAAAATCAGAATGGAGGCTCTTCCCACACTTCTCTAGGCCCTGTTGAAATCAGATGAGAGGGCTAAGCTATAGCTGATGGTAGAGTACATGTCTAGCATGCGGAAAACTCTGGTTAGAACTCCAGAGCCAAAGCTAATGAACAAACAAAATTGGAAACCATTCCTCTAAAATCAGGAACAAGACAAGGATCTCCACTCTCTTCACTCCTCTTCAATATAGTTCTAGAAATTCTAGCCAGAGCAATAAGGCAAGAAAAAGACATACAAAGAGTTCACATAGCAAAAGAAGTCAGTTATCCCTATTTGCAGATGACATGCTTTTGTATCTACAGGACCCAAAAGACTCCATTCCCAAGCTCAAAGAAACAAGATTTTCTTTTCTTCGTCAGTCATGGGGCTTGAACTATGGGTCTGGGTGCTGTCCCTGAGCTCTTCAGCTCAAGGCTAGTGCTTTACTACAGCGCCACTTCTGGTTTTCTAATGGTTAATTGGATAAGGGTCTCACGGACTTTCCGCCCCGCTAGGCTTTGAACCATGATTCTCAGATCTCAGTCTCCTGAGTAGCTAGGATTACAGGCATGAACCACTAGCGCTTAGTGAAAACAAAATTTTTTTCTTTGCTGTTGTTTTGTTTTCTTTTTGTCTTATTTGTTCACTTATCTGTCTTTGGAAGGGGAAGAGGGACACAGAAATGAAGGGATAAAGGGTGAACAAATGCAGCAGTGGTACTCACTGGACACTAGGCTGAAAATGAACTATACAACTTGTGGTTGGGGACAGGAGGGAAAAACTGGGAATGAATGAAGAAAGGGTGACGTTGTCCCAAGAGAATTGTACTCATTACTGACTTATAAAATAGTAACCCCTCTATACATCACCTTTATAATAATAAAAATACTCAAAAAATAGGAAGCCGCACGTGGTCATTTTGGTTGCAGTCATCTGAGTTGGACAGGTGATAGGAACCACAACTTCCTTTCTAAAATTGCAGCAATACTTGGGTTTGATTCCTGGGATGGAGCAGGCTGTGGTAGCCACTCTTTTATACCCGCTTGGACCTCAGTAGGAGGGCAGATCTGGATCCCTGCGCCTTGCTTGTATCCCTGCTCATTCCCCTTGAGCTGACTCATACCTGGGTCAGTGTTGACAATAGTTTTGCTCTGAATTAGCTGGGAAGGGGAGAAGCCGATCTCCAGCAGCCATGGCTGGAGGTCCACAAATGCATCTGTGAGTTGCTGGAGCACATAGAGGAAGAACTCAGACACCTCCTCGCCCTTGCTCTGTACCAGGTCCAGAAGGTTTCGAACCTGGTGGTGACAGGAACATAAGAACAATAGTAAGAGGGGCAACTACTCACCAGAAAGACTTACCCAGGGTGCTTCTTTCTACAGCCATGAGCCTAACCATGTACCCAGCTATGAGTTCTTATGTTGAAATCCTAGAATGTATGAAATGAACGTCTTCAGTGAGAGATAAAACCACATGGCTCTATGATGCTGGAGCTATGGCCCTAGTGTGCTTCTGTAAACTTAAAAAGGTAAATGAGACTCAGTACTGGAGCCATATTCAACCATGGAGTTCTGTCTGTTTTTCTCTCTCAACCTGGATGCATCATCCAGGACCATGTGTGCCTCTGGCAGGCAGGTACCACAGAGTGAGAGGGCAGCTGACACTCATCTATGTTCTTTCATCAGGAAGAATACTATTACGTCATTTCCAGGGAAATGGATAGACCTGGACAAAACGTTATGGTAAATAAGTCAGGCTCAGAGACACAAAGGGGACATGTTTTCTCTCACATGTGGAAGTTAGATCTAAGATATAAACATATCTGAAAGCACATAACAGGGCCACATGCATATATACACAACCAAACACTACAGAAGATACAGGCAGGGGAGTATTCCAATGGTTTAACTCCTTTCAACAATTACCTGACAGTTTAAAATGAACTATACAACTTGTGGGTGGAGACAGAAGGGAAAACTGAGAGAGAACAATGGAAGGAGTGACATTGTCCAAAAAGAAATGTACTCGGGCTGGGATGTAGCTCAGTGGCAAAGCGCTTGCCTAGTAAGTGCAACGTCCTGGGTTCGATCCCCAGTACCAAAAAAGAAAAGACAAAAAAAAAAAACAGTTAAAAAAAAACCCAAACAAAAAGAAATGTACTCATTACCTGACTCACATAACTGTAACATCTGTACATCACCTTTATAATAATTAAAAAAATGAATACCCTAAGTAAAAACATCTTTTGTCTGAGGAGGTTGGGACTTGACGGGTAAGTGGAGAGAGGAATGGTGGTCACAGTCAATAAACTCTGTGAAGGGGAGGCAGGTAACATGAAGGGTTGGCTGAGATAGAATGGGGGTGATGAAGTGGTGACACTGAGCAAGATGGGTATAAACTACATGCTGAACGAAACTCCTTTGTACAACTACTTAAAGGTAATAGTAGTAATGTTTTTGAAGTCTAGGAGAAAAACTGAAGAAAAAACAAAGCACTCCAGTGTTGTCACTGGGCTTCCTCAACAGCAGCATCCATGACCAACAGTTCCTGTCTGTCTCATGAAGAAAGACTTACAGATCTCCACTTCATCTTCTAGAAAGTTCCACTGAGCTTGTGTGGAATGTGGGAAATTCTTCGTTGTGGTTCCACCCAGAGGAGCTGTTGTTCCTAAACTAGACAGGAGGCCATCCTGAGCCTCACCCCACATGGCCCTGGGTGTGAAGCACTGAGTGAGTGGCTACTAGTGTGCTGTGCCCATTTGTGTCCTCCCTTGTTCATTTAAAGTGAACTTAAAAGTGGTGGCCTGGGATCTATACACCATGCAGTGGTGACAACCTGTTCTACCACATACAGAAGTGCTTGGCTGTGCAGAAAGCCAGTAACCAGGGCTTTTTCCTTCTATCACAATCCTACTACTGTGGAACTCTGCCCTGTACTAAACTCCCACATCCAGTCAGGAAAGGCTGCTTCTGGCCCCTGAGGTCTGTCTGTACCAGTCCCACACCTGTTCCTGCACCTTGCCAGGCTGAGTGGTGCAGGCACACACAATCTCCACGTCTTCAGCCAAGAGATAGCCATTCTCCAGCAGGTTGTCCAGCAGACACTGTGTGTTGTGGATGTGGGCGACCAGCAGCTCTCGATTGGTCTTCAGTAGTTTAATGTAGGAGTCAGAATGTGATGTGATAACATCCTGCTTTTCCATGGCTAAAGCATCGAGGAACTACTTTTTCCAAATTCATCTTTAGCCACTTGTATCCTCTAGGCAAAAGGATTTAGAGTCCTCCAGACCTCTGCTTCTCCCTGAAGAGAGAAATGATATCATCAACTAAGCAGAGTCAGGGAAGGGGTCCCCTCTCCATCACCATAGAATTTTCTGCCCAGACTGGCTTCAAACCATGATCCTCCAGATCCTAGACTCCTGAGTAGCTAGATTATGGGTGTGAGCCACCAGCACCTGGCCTATTATTATTCTTAAAAAAGCAAAAGTGTGGGCCAAACACCAGTGGCTCACGCCTGTAACCCAAACTACTCAAGGGGTTGAGATCTGAGGACTATGGTTCAAAGCCAGCCCTGGCAGGAAAGTCCATGAGGCTCTTATCTCCAATTAACCACCAAAGAGCCAGAAGTAGAACTGTGGTTCAAGTGATAGGATGCCAGCTTTGAGCACAAAAGCTCAGAGACAGCACCCAGGCCCTGAGTTCAACCCCCAAGACTGATACCCACACAAGTACAACACTAAAGTGAGCCTCAAATGTAAAATGACATGGAAATGGAGAGGGAGTATTCCTTACATCATATTGAGGCTGGACTGGATTACCGGTTTCTGTCACCCAGAATTGAGAGCAGAGGAACTGTTCTCAATTGGTGGGGTAGAAGAGAGAGACACCCAGCAGGAGGGCATCTGGAGTAGCCAGAGCTGAAGAACCAGAAGAGAGCAATGCCTCAGTCATAACTGCCCCTCCTGAGTTGAGCCATGGTCCACTCCATTCCTGCATTCTTCACACCTTCAGCAAAATGTGCTCTGCATAGGCACCTCAGGAAAAGGAGAAGCTATGGATACCCTGAAGTGAGCACAGAGGAGTACAGTGTGGCAACATCAGGACTCCATGAATAGGAAGCTTGAACTTCTTATCTGGGCAGAGCAGGGAGCTCAGCTATTTTATTAGAAAGTAACTTTGGTTCCTCTGAAGGATCCCAAAATTGCACTAATTTGTTTTCTTGTAACAACAAGTACAAGCTAAGATCATTTAGCTAACTTCTAGCATCCAAGTGTATAGAATGAGTCATCTGGAAAGAGAAAGACCCCAAATAAACCTCTGATCCTTTGTCTAGGCAGGAAAAAGCAAGCATTCTCAACAACCCATGAAACTTTCTTCAAAATATCATATTTTAGGGCATAAAGGAAGTCTTAGCAAATATAAGAAAACTTAAATCACTCTCAATGTTCTTTCAGGCCCTAATGGAGTAAAATTAGACCACAACATCAAAATAAACTACAGAAAATATTCATACATGTACGGACTGAACAATACATTGTTTACTGGCAAGTGGATCATTGAAGAAATAAGGGTAGAAATCCAAGTTCCTAGAATCTAATGACAGAGAACACAACCTACCAGAACCTTTATGAGACAGCAAAGGCAGTACTACAAGGAAAGTTTTAGCTATGTGGATTCTATTCCTAAAAGATAAACACATAGATAAGCTTTTTCACATTCTATCTATCTATCTATCTATCTGACGAGGGGAGTCAATCTGATTCAAGTATTTGTAGACATGTATGAAATAACCCAGTGAAACACCTTTGAACAATTAACATACACTTTTTTTTTTTTTTTTTTTTTTTGCTAGTTGTGGGGCCTGAACTCTGGGCCTGGGCACTGTCCCTCAGCTCTTCAGCTCAAGGCTAGCGCTCTACCACTTGAGCTACAGTGCCACTTCTGGCTTTTTCTGCTTATGTGGTGCTGATGAATCGAGCCCAGGGCCTCATGCATGCAAGGCAAGCACTCTACCATTGAGCCACCTTCCCAGCCCTTAACATACACTTTTGAAAAAGAAAAAGAAAAAAAAAAAAACAGGAATGTAAGACAGATCCTGTCCAGGTACTCATGGGAGAGGGAGGTAACCGAAGGGGGTGAATATGGCCAAAATGCTTTATGTGCATGTGTGAAAATGGACCAGTTTAGCTTGCTGAGATTGATTTGGGAAGGGAAAGGAAGATAAGAGAAAGATGAAGGGAATGAGTCCAATCAAGGTACACAGACAAATACAACAAATTGATGCTAATAAAAAGTGTAGGGGAAAATGTTTCTGTTTAGCTCCAAAAACAATCTATAGGCTCAGAGTATGGCTCAAGTAGTAAAGCATCTGCTTACTTGCCTTGAGATCAAACTTCATACCTCAAAAGAATTAATTTAAAAAGGAAAGTCTATAGACACCTGAACACTGTATCATTATTTCATGAGTCATGCCGATTAATATTTAAGTCCAGTGTTTCTCCCATTTTCTTCCAGCAAGTTGTTCTGACAATTTTTGCTCTTTCCTAATCCATTTTCTCAGCTTTGCCTATCAACTTGCTAAATCTCCACAGACATTCTCAGGTAGAAACTACATAGTAACTTTCCTTTCATGACCTGAACGAGTGATCAAGCAACAACACTGCATAAACAATCTTAGCCCCAGAGGGGTCTGAAGAGTTGGGAATGATGAAGCAATGTTACTAGAGGTGTGCTAGGCCATTCCATGGGGGCATAGCCCTTCCTGCAAGACCAGCACTGCGACCCACTGAGCTATGTGCTAATGAAATATTGTAAGCTTATTCACTATTTTGGGTTGACAGCCTTCACCCTGGGTCATCCATAAGCCAGGCCCAATCACAGTTGTCTATTCCCACCAGCCCCAGCTGCATCAGCAACGTAGTCCGGATGCCCAGTCCCGGCCACACACAGGTACTAGTGTATAATCACAAGATACCAGATATAGAATGTATTGTCTCTGCTGTAGCGTGCTTTCCCTGGCTACATGACAGCTGTAAGATATATTGACTTTGTCTGATATAGAATATTATCTCTGTGATAGCAAGTTTTCCCTGGCTGCAAGCCAGCTATAGAATGTCCTGCCATGGCTGTCTGATATCACCTGTCCAGCTGAAGATTTCCTGCCCCGGCCACTTCTCATGTCTTCAGACTCCGATACTATAATTTACCTTTACAGTTCTGAGAGAAGTTTGCTACTCTCTATCCCACAAGAGATGGCCTGTCAGCCTCTAGCTGACATTAAATGCTTCTTTCTTCTATGTGACTGTGTGTCCAAGAGGTTTTTCTGGGGGCCGGTGCTTACAAATATAGTGTATCAAAATTTGTAGGAAACAAGCCAGGCACCAGTGGTTCAAACCTGTAATCCCAGCTGCTCAGGAGATTGAGATCTGAAGATCACAGTGCAAAGCCAACCTGGGCAGGAAATTCTGTAAGACTTTTTTTTTTTGGGTGGGGGGGTCCAGTCATGGGGCCTGAACTCTGGTAAAGGTAAAACAGAAGGAAATTCAGATTGTGATTACTTTTGAGAGATTGCAGGTGATTTCTATCACTTTGGTTTTGAGAGACATATCCCAAATTATCTGCCAACAAGTGCACATGAGATGAGAGGTAAGCCTGCACTAAAGGGTAGTCTCTATCAGCCAAAGACCAAGGGAAGACATCTCAGGCTTGCTCAGCAGAGTCACAGCCCACAATGAGGTCACTGGGACACACAGAGAAGGGAGAACAATTGTAGAGGGAGACTGACTTCTGGCCTTGTGGTCCACTCCTGGGGAGGGCCCTAGAGAAACCACAGTCACAGTTTCTAAGGAGAGAGTTATCCAGGCCACTACCCCACTACACCCTGATAGGAGAGGTACATTTCCTCGTAAACGATGCCAAGACAAAAAAAAAGCACTTTATGAAGGCATTTTCTGGGGAGCCTTTCTGTTTTAATATTTCTTCCACTATGAGAGGAAAGTAAAAATCTCTGTAGGAAATTTGTGACATGAAAATGTATGCGAGAGCTTCAAAGATGATGCCCAATGAGAACATGGCCTAACCACCCTGCCCCCAGCAAGTCTAGACACCTTGCTCAGCAGCTGGAGCCAGCTGTCATCAGCCAGTGGTTCTTCACTCTCCCTGTGGCTTGTGGTCTGAGGAATGGGAGACCTCTCCTCCACCACAACACCCCCACACACAAGCCTACGTGATGCCACACCTTGTTGTTTCCTTCTAAAGAGAACTCCAGTGAGCAGTGTTCCCACCAGCGTGGGGGACCAGCAGGGCACAAGCGAGAAAAGCTAACACCTAGGAAGCATGAAGGTAGGGATTCACACTTGACTAATGCTTGCACACTGCAAGAGACAGGACAGCCTAAGGTGCAGGTACGGGGCCTCTGGAGCCCTCCCAGCTAAATTTACTCTTGTCTGGTCAGTGAGTTAGAAGCTAAATTTACTCTTGTCTGGTCAGTGAGTTAGAAGCTCCAGCTGCCTGGACCCAGCTAGGTGGGCTGTGAGCCAGAGCCTTTCAGTTTGCAGGGCGAGGGGTACAGAGGACCAGCTGTTTCTGAGATTCCCTCAAAGATCTCATTATCAGGAGCACCACTCACTGGCAAGCTTGTTGTATTCATTTCTCTTTTTGCTGATGCTAGGGTTAAGTGATTGACACTAATGTGTCCCAAGTGCAGACCAGGCCTGGAGACCCCTGAAATGTTAAAACACTTCATCCGTGCGTCTTCTTCATCCTCACAACCAGCCCAAGCACTAGAGGTCATTGCTAGCAGGAGGAGGCTGAGGCATAATAATATTCAAGCAGCTTCCTGTCCTCAAAGAGTGTACCTGGGGAAAGCCAGAAACTCCAAGTGCAGTGAGAGATAGACAGAGCCGAGAAAGCCAGAGGTATCCTCAAGCCCCTGGGTTCAGATACCATGCTCAGACAGGCTGTCCTGTGGGGGCCCTGCAAGTGGAGGAGGAAGAAAAGAAGGAAGGGGAGGACAGGTGGGGAGATACAGTTGGTGCCCTTCTCTCTTAGGATGTCTAATTTGCTTGGCTTGGCACCTTTTTTCTTCTGTGTATCCTTATGATAACTCCATGAACAAATGAATAACCTCAGTGTGTCCTTGTTCCTCACAGCCTGGAAAACACCAGCACACACAGCCCAGTTAGCAATACAAAACCACCAAGCAATGGCCCATGCCAGAGGTCCCCACATGGAGTATGAGCAGACCACGCCCTCCCAGGGTGGACAGGCAGAATTTAGCCCCATCTGTTGGGGCTAGATTGAGAAGGGAAATCTTGGGGAAGTCATCTCCACCTCCCCTCCAGTCTTAATTCTTTTCATAGACACCAATGGCTGGATAACGTTCATTCTTTTCAGATTCCATGTATTTCCAAACAAGTGGCCTCGCTTTCTGTAAATCAGTGTTGCAATACCAGCAGATAAGATTGCCAACCACTCTGAGACTTTTGGAAAACATCCTTGAGCGATGTAGCAGAGTTGCCTCATTTTATTCTAAACAGTGAGTTCTATTCAGCTAGTCCATGCTGCAAATCTGTCTGCTGTGGAGACTTGCTGTTATAGGGGAAACAAATACAAAGGCAAAGGCCAGGCCAGCTTTGGGATCCAGCTCACCATCCACATTTGACCCATCCTTTTCTTTTTTTTTTTTTTTTTTTGTCGGTCGTGGGGCTTGAACTCTGGGCCTGGGCGTTGTCCCTCAGCTCTTCAACTCAAGGCGAGCGCTCTACCACTTGAGCTACAGCGCCACTTCCTGACCCATCCTTTTCTTGGGATGTGAGCCCAGGGGCCCTGGAAGCTATGAGAAGAGGCCACAGTTTCACATCATAGAAAAGACTGGCACGGACAATGGGACTTTGCTGACCAGGTGATTATTTTTATGGCCTTTCCCACCCTTCCTTGATCAACACAGTGGTAGAAGTATGCTGATAATTAAATGACTCAAGTCCTTCCGAAGACCCAGAGTGCCTTCCCACCTCTTTCTTTAACTGGAAACAGAGGAAGAGTGACTCAGTGGGCCTGGAACAGCAGCATTCATCAGAATGCTCCCATCTTCTTCTTCAGGAACCATGCAAAACAGAGGCTGATCCACCAGTGAGCACCACAAGTAATCACAATGAGCAGAGCCTCTTGAGTGAGAGCAAGAAATGAGCCATGACCAAGACTTAATGAATTATCTGTCACTGTGGCACAGCATTACCCAACAATTTGATTGAAACAACCATTTTAGACAAGAAAAGCACTCAGTATGTGAGGAAGCTGAGGCCCAGAAGGTAAGAGAACTTTCTAGAGATGCCAGGCAAGCAGGACCACTGCAGACATCTTGCCAGGGTGCTCTGTTCAGCCCTGTCCTTTACTCTCCAGCTCCAGTTCCTAGAGTAGACACTGCTGTGGCAAAGTGCATCTCATAATCACCCTGTTTAAGAAACTCTTTTTGGCTAGTCCTGGGGCTTGAACTCAGGGCCTGGGCACTGTCCCTGAGCTTCTTTTGCTCAAGGCTAGCACTCTACCACTTGAGCCACAATGCCATTTCCAGCTTTTTCTGTTTATGTGGTACTGAGGAATCGAACCCAGGGCTTCATGCATGCTAGGCAAGCACTCTACCACTAAGCCACATTCCCAGACCAAAAAACTCTTTCAACTCAAAGATTCCATTGGCCTTGAAAGAAAATGGCACCAATTAAACTATATACTGGTTTTCTAAAACCATACACACTTGGATGAGCCAAGACTAAGTCCTTGTCAATGATTGACAAGTTCCTCCTGGTTTGGTGAAATAGCAAAGTCAACATGGTGAGTTTGTAACAGATTTATTGTATAAAATAGAAACTCATAGCCTGGTTTAAAACAAGGAATTGAAAGTAAAAAAAATCTCTCCACAAAATGTAGAACACCACATGTGGGAATGTAAATAAGAAGTCCTTCCTGCATAATTAATGTATGCAAGCTAATAATAATGATAATAAATAAAGAAATAATTTGGAGCAAAAGTTAACAAAGTGGACTTCAAAGAAAAAAAATTCTTTTTGTCAGACATGAGGTTTGAACTTTGGGCCTGGGCGCTGTCCCTCAGCTCTTCAGCTCAAAGCTAGTGCTCTACCACTTGAGCCACAGTGCCACTTCTAGTTTTCTGGTGGTTTATTGGATATTAGAAGCTCATGGACTGGGCTGGGAAGGTGGCTCTGTGGTAGAGTGCTTGCCTTGCATGCCTGAGGCCCTGGGTTCGATTCCTCAGCACCACATAAGCAAAAAGAAAAAAGCCGGAAGTGGCGCTGTGGCTCAAGTGGTAGAGCGCTAGCCTTGAGCTGAAGAGCTGAGGGACAGCGCCCAGGCCCAGAGTTCAGGCCCCATGACCGGACCCAAAAAAAAAAAAAAAAAAAAAGAAGCTCATGGACTTTCCTGCTGGGGCTGGCTTTGAACCGTAATCCTCAGATCTCAGCCTCCTGAGTAGGTAGGATTATAGGCATGAGCCCCCAGTGTCCAGCCCATGGAGATTTTTTTAAAGCCAGTCCTGAGGCTTGAACTCTGGACCTAGGCCCTGTCCCTGAGCTCCTTTGGCTGAAAGTTAGCACTCTACTACATGAACCACAGCATCACTTCCAACTTTCTCTGTAAGTCTATAAGAGTCTATGAGACTCTTATCTCTCCTGCCCAGGCTTTGAACTGTGATCCTCAGATCTCAGCCTCCTAAGTAGCTAGGCTCCTAAGTAGCACTGGGCTCCAAGGAGAGTCTTAAATCCTTGAAACTCAAGCAATTCCACTTTGAAGCAATGCTCCATGACTACAATATGTTTTATCAACCTTGTATTTCCCCTTCTTTCCATGTAACACACATGTCTAAACACTGTGAGACATTCTCAGCTCCACTACCCTCTAGGCTGTGTATGCATGTGTATATAGGTATATGTGTGTGCACATGCATGTGTGTACATATAAAAGCAGCTCAAGTGATACAGCAAACTAGCAAACTCAGGCCATGAACTCAAACCTAGTATCACCAAAAGCAAGTAATACCCCACCCCAAAACCCCCTACACCAACACCATATCAGCAAACTCTAACAAGCAAATAACATCTGCAGCCAGAACTTATCAAGGCAATACAAGCTCCCAAAGCATTCTGCCACCACAGTCCTAGACAAAAAGGAATAAATGGTGGGAATTTACTTCTGAATTGAAATAAGTTAAAACCATTATTCCCTGGCTACTTCAGGTGCCTACCCACCTCAAAGCTAATATTATCCAGAGGGCAAATAACAAAACATTCCGGCTCCACCAACTTGGCCATAACCCCCAGCACGTTTGAATGCATATATCCATGAATGCCAAAGAACAAGCCTGGATTCTTAAGAAAATATTTGTGTCCTGAATAGGATTTATTTTGAACTTGGTGCATAGTTTCCTCCTCAGAGAAGTTTTATAAGTGATGAGAATAATTCTATATCTGTATGGTGAACTGTGTGGACACTCGGAAGTGAGGGCTTCACCCTTTCTCAGCAGGGAGTGGGGGGGGGGGAGGAAGGGGTTAACTCATCCCTACAGGGGTCCAGCAGGGAACTGGACTAAGCCAGAGTCTGTTCACATACTACTGCCCAAGCTGTACAGGATCACCCACCTCCCTCCGTATCCTTCTTGTTATTTCAAGATGGGCTACTTTCTCTGCTGCGTCCATGTTTTGTTTTAGGTTTTTCTTTGTGTCACTCCTGGGATTTGAACTCAGGACTCAGCACTTTACCGCTTAGGCCACAGCTCCACTTCCAATTTAGTGGTTAACTGGAAATAAGAGTTTCATGGATTTTCCTGCCCAGTCTGGCTTCAAACTATGACCCTCAGATCTCAGCCTCCAGAGTTGCTAAGATTACAGGCATGAGCCACTGACACCCAGATTTTATTTTATTTTTTCTTGTGATCAATTTATTCAGGCAGTAAGCTGGCAAACAAGCCAGGTAGTTCATCTCCCCAGCAGCCCTTCAGCACGGAAAAGAAACCAAGGTCATGCTGGACCTTTGAAGCAACACTGTCACTCATATACTTTAAGTGTATGAGTCAGCCCCTATCCATCTCTCTCTTCTCTCTCTCCCTTTTCTTTCCTTTTCTCTCTTTCCTTGCCCTCTTCTCTCAGGAGAAAACACCATATAATTTGAACCTCAGACATATAGACACTGCCACCCTGCCCACAAAGAAAGGAATGCAGACAGAGCCCACGTAAGCACTCAGGGTGGGTCTGAAATGATGCACAGATGTCCTTTCTCAGTGCTGGCTTTCCAAGAAGCCAGGCAGCAGCCCCTGTTCCCAAGCCAAGAGCCCCTTCCTCTGGCCAGAATGTCCCATCCAGAGCGTACTGAGGACCAGCACCACCACTCTGCTGGCGCTGGGGCTTTCTGACTGGAATGGATGCTGTCCTCCACTCAGGCCCCTCAGCAGAACAGACAAGTCTGGCTACAATGAGAACCTAGGCTTCCTGGCAAGGAGACAATTGCTTTTGTTTACTTCTGTCTGGAGAGGGCCCTTAGCCTTTAGTCTCCTCACCTCCCAGAGGGGCCTCACACCATCAGAAAAGAGGAAGGGCAGAATCCCTCCCCAAACCCTTCACTGTCCACTGGAATTCCCATGGCACTTTAGCCTTACCACTCTCTTCCTTCCTTCCTTCCTTCCTTCCTTCCTTCTTCCCTTCCTTCCTTCCTACCTTTCTCCCTCCCTCCCTCCCTCCCTCCCTCCCTCCCTCCCTCCCTCCCTTCCTTCCTTCTTTTCTTCTTTTCTTTTTCTCTTTCTTCGTTGGCTGTGGGGCTTGAACTCTGGTCGTGGGCACTGTCCCTTAGCTCTTCAGCTCAAGGATAGTGCTCCACCACTTGAACCACAGTGCCACTTCTAGTTTTCTCATAGACTTTCCTGCCTGGGATGGCTTTCAACTGCAATCCTCAGATCTCAGCCTCCTGAGTAGCTAGGATTACAGGCGTGAGCCACTGCACCTAGCTACCACTATCTTTCTAAATTGATTATCCTCTTTCATGAAAACTAACAATGAACCATATTCTAAAGCTGAGGTATGAAGCAGACATAAGGAACCTCAATGAAAGCTGCTGATCCACACGGGTGAGAGAGAAGAGAATCAACAGAGAGGGTTATTCTGAGCAAAGCATAAGATAAGGACATCTGAAACACCTGGGTATAATTCATACACTCTAAAAAATGAATGACAGGAAAGCAAAACAGGCTTGGATGGGAAAGGGGCAAGGGTAGGGGAAAAGAAGGGAGAATAAGGATGAATCTGATTGATGAAGTTTATTTGCATGTATGAAAACAGAAGGATGAAACCTGCTGAAATTATTTCAAGGAGGAAGGAGTGGGGTAAGCAGCAGAGGGGTGCAACTGATCTGTATATATTGTCTACACATGTAGAAATGTCACAACAAAACCCACCTTGTACAACTAAGGGATGCTAATAAGTTTTTTAACCTTATAGTTAAAAATGTTTTTAACCTAAAGGCTCTGATCACTAGCTGTGTGACTTACACAATGACCACATCTGTGCTTACCTTCCTTTACCTATGAAATGCACAAACCACAGCACCTATCTGGTAGGAGTGCTGTGTGCTAGAACAACACTGGCAGCAATCTAAAGATGCAGTTTAGGCAAGGACCGCATCTGCTGTCTTAGAGGCCCAGCATCTAGCTAAAAGCCATGGTATCACCTGTTGTTACTGCATCCTAACACTTAGGAGAGATGAGATCAACATACGAGACGAATGGCCTAGTACATTGCTTAGAGCAGGTGTTCAGATCACTGACTGATATGTGCATTTCCATTATTCAGACTCACTTAGGGACAGGTACCTGCCCAGTTTATTAGTGGACAAGTTCAGATCTGCCTGGTAGCATTTCCTATTGCTATACGTCTTTCACATTAGCTGCTGCCTTCAGAACATTAACCAGAGCCCAGTTCTCTGTTTCTAGAGCTTTGTCTGCATAATTGCTCATGGCGAATCACCTCCTGCTTGGTAACCATCCTTATAAGGCTCATAAGCTGTTTTATTTTTTTATTTTTTTATTTTTTTGGGGGGTCCGGTTGTGGGGCCTGAACTCTGGGCCTGGGCGCTGTCCCTCAGCCCTTCAGCTCAAGGCTAGTGCTTGAGCCACAGCGCCACCTCCAGCTTTTTTCTTTTTGCTTACATGGTGCTGAGGAATCAAACCCAGGACCTCAGGCATGCAAGGCAAGCATTCTACTACTGAGCCACCTTCCCAGCCCCCATAAGCTGTTGACTGATGTTTTCCAGGCTTTAAAAAGCAAAAATCCAATGGTCTGGGAAGGTGGCTCAGTGGTAGAGCGCTTGCCTTGCATGCATGAGGCCCTGGGTTCGATTCCCTAGCACTACATAAGCAAAAAGAAAAAAGCCAGAAGTGGTGCTGTGGCTCAAGTGGTAGAGCGCTGGCCTTGAGCTGAAGAGCTGAGGGACAGCACCCAGGCCCAGAGTTCAGGCCCCACGATTGGACCCCTCCGCCAAAAAAAAAAAAAAAAAAGCAAAAATCCAAAATCATTGTACTTGGTGTTCATCTCTGAGGAACCAGTGAAGGAAAAGATTTTAAGCAGAGTCAACAGTTTACAACAGAGCTCAGGATTAGAATCTGGGTCCTGGCACTCTACACAGGGACTAAGGCTTTAGAAGACAGGATTATAGGAGGAGCAGATCTTGAAGCCAGAGGGCATCTGGAAAGGCATTTAGGACTAGTTGGAAACTATCTAAGACTTCTCAAATGAAAGCCATTTCACAAGAACAAAATATATGCGTCACCACAGAAGCTTGAACTTGAACTTGGCTGTGAGTTAATAAACAGTGTGCTGACTGCTGGCCAGAGAACTTATGTTAGGATTTGTCTTGCCCCATCTGAGCACATGTGCACAGCCAGCAACATTTAAGGCACAAATCTGTCACAGAGCTCAGCTAAAGGACACCATGGTACTTCTGTGCAATGAGGGGTGAAATAACACTGAGAAAATGACAAAAGTACAAAGTCTGGGTCCTCATCCCAGAGAAGGCATGGCATAGGCCAGGCTGTTCTCTGAGTTTCAGTGAGCAAGGTCTTGACCTATGGAGGAGCTCTGTCCAATTAGCCATGATAGAGAACTGAGTCCCTGCAGATGCAGGGAAACAAGCCAGCCACCACAGTCAAGACTTGGCCCCATACCACTGGAGGCTTTTCCTATGACCTTAGAAAGCTTTAAATCATTTGTTTTTTTCAAACACAGGAGGGAAGGGGTGTAACTCATTGGTAAAGTGCACATTCAGCATGCAGGAGGCCTTAAGTTGGATTCTTCAGCACTGCAAAAACAAAACCAAAGGCAAAATACCTGTGCCTATAAAGTATATGCCAAAGCTGGGAATGTGGCATAGTGGTAGAGTGCTTGCCTAGCATGCATAAAGCCCTGGGTTCGATTCCTCAGTACCAAATAAATAGGAAAAGCCAGAAGTGGCTTTGTGGTTCAAGTAGTAAAGCAAAAGAAGCTTAGGGACAGTGCCCAGGCCCTGAGTTCAAGCCCCAGAACTAGAAAAAAAAAAAGTATATGTCAATAAATACATTGCGATTTTCAAGGGTGAACAGGGCAGAAAAACATTCCATTGGGGACTTCTGGGCAGCCTTCCCTTTCCTTACTTAATCCTTCCCTTAGCCTTGAGTCCCAGCATTCTGAAACTGTAGATCCTGACCCCCAGCCCCACACTTCCAACTCCCTCCCTTCTTGGGGCCTCTTGTTCATGTTTCTAGGAGTCAAGATGGACTTGAACTCCCAGAGGTCATCCATTGAGCCTGATGATGAAGAGTGCCAGGTAGCCCAGCAAACCCTACCCAATCACACCCATCTGTCCCTGACAGTGCCTGAACAGGCAGGCCAGGCTGCCCACAGGCACCTGAGGTGGGCCCAATCCCAATCCTGCCCTCTTTGATTTTGTTCAGAGTCTCAGAACAAATAAAACTATTAGCTCTATCTCCAGAATTGTTTCATATTTTAACATGGTATTTCTAAAGCTTGCTAAGTAAGAGCTACTATGGTTTGAATATATGTTCTCCAGAATACAGATGTGGGAAATTTAATCCCCAATATCGTGTATTAATGGGATTTGGAGGTGATCTTTGAGAGAAGACTGGGTCCCAGATGCAATTCCTGTTGATTTAATCCATTCACAGATTAGAGGATTAAAGAATTAGAGTTGTGGGCTGGGAAGGTGGCTCAGTGGTAGAGCGCTTGCCTTGCATGCATGAGGCCCTGGGTTCGATTCCTCAGCACCACATAAGCAAAAAGAAAAAAGCCGGAAGTGGCGCTGTGGCTCAAGTGGTAGAGCGCTAGCCTTGAGCTGAAGAGCTGAGGGACAGCGCCCGGGCCCAGAGTTAAGCCCCCACGACCGGACCCAAAAAAAAAAAAAAAAAGAATTAGAGTTGTTCAGGGTTGAATCTCAAATGTCCTCCAGAAGCCCAAATGCTAAATCTTTGTTGCAGCCTGCAGCACCACTGGGAAGTGGTGGCATCTTTTAGGGATGGGCCTTGAAGAGGAAATTGGGGCCCCAGCATCTTGCATTGCCTTCAGCCACAATGCGACAAGCACCTTCCCTAGCCCACTACATTCTGTGATCTTCCTTCTAAATAGATTCTCTCAAGTGTTTCGTTACCTGCAGTGGAAAACTGACCAACCAACTGGGTTACATGCTGATGACCACATATATGGTGTATATGTGTGTGTGTGTGTGTGTGTATGTGTGTGTGCGCGTGCGCACGCGCGCGTGTGTATCAGAGGGAAACTAGGAGGACACAGAAACAGAGGGAAACAGGGAAAAACATACAACAGTGGGACCCATCAGCTGTACTGGTCATTGATCAAAACAAACTAAGCAACTCAATGGCAGCGATAGGAGAGAGGGAATGAGCAAGAAAGAAGGAACAGCTGACACTAAGCAAAATGAAAGAAATGTACATATCACCCGATGTACAAGAAATAACTGTATTGTCAAAGCTCATAGAACTCATAAACTTTATAGACCATGATAAAGACAATTTGCCCCATGATGGTTAGAATGTGTTTGTGACTTTAACTAAGTATCACTATCCCACAATACTGTGAAATTTATGTATTCACATAATCATAATAAAAATTTGCTAAAAAAAAAAGAAGAAAGAAAGAAAGAAAAAGAACTGCATTAGTTATCACAAGAGTAGGTCTGTTAATTTGAAAAACAAGTGGCTCTTGTGGGCTCCCTTTCCTCTTTTTCCACCAGAAAGCCGGCTCTCACAAGACGTGGCTCCTTTACCTTGAACCTCTCAGCTCCCAAACTGTAAGAAATAAATTTCTTTATAAATTACTCAATATCAATAGCAAACTAAGACAACGCTGCTAGCTGTCTCTTCCTAATAAATTGGTAGGGAAGAGCGGCAAGAGGCTCTCCAACAGCTTCCTACAGCACTTTAGCTAAAACCCTGCCTCCCTGCCCAGGCCAGAGGCTCTGTTTGACCTGAGATTACATTGTTATGTCTGTCTTCTCTGTGTCTTCCAAGCCCAGCCTTGCTAAAGCAGCCTCACCCCCCACTACTTACATTCTGGCTCCTCCTCCCCACCCCTGGTCTTCAAACATATTTATTTATTATTTATTTATGCAGTATTGGGGTCTGAATGCTGGCTTTTCCACAGGTGCCCTACCATTCCTATAGCACCCAGCCCTTTTGGCTTCTGTTACTATTGATAAGATCTTGCATGCTTGGCTCAGGCAGGTATCAAACTATGATTCTCTTATCTATGCTTCTCTAATAGGTTAGGTTATAGGGCTACCATGCCTAGACTTTGCCTTTTGTGCATCTCTAGTCTTACCTGAAAAGACTCTTTTCTGGATAGACATCTCTAGTCTTTCTTAATCCTCATAGGCCCTGATCTGCTGTTCGCTGATGCTGTTGTTTCCAGTCACAGAACTTACTACAGTTTACAATCATACATTTTCTTATATGTCTGCATGCCCATCCCTGCTGTGAGTCCCCTCAGAGCTCTGAGGTCCTAATCCATAGTGTCTGGAGGAGGGGGCCTTCGCCAAGTTTACATGAGATCCTGAGGATGAAACCTATGGGACCATTGGCTTCCTAGAAGGAGACACCAAGAGATGTCATGCTGTCTCTGGTAGCTGCACAAGGACAGAGTAACAGGCCACCAACCTGTGACCTCATGCTCCAGGCCTCCAGAACCGTGAGAAGTCTGTTGTTCAAGCCTCTGTCTACAGTAGTTTGCTCCAGAGGCAAACTCCATTAGCCTGCCAATCACTTGGCCTGAAGCTGGCACTGTTCCATTCACTGCTGCATCCCAGCAAGGCCACCCTTCTGAGGACATTCACTGAATTAACATGTTGAAGAAGCTCCAAAGAGCCAAAAGGAACCAAGAGTGTAAACAGCTTTTGCTCCCTAACTTGCTGGCTGCATCCCTGCAAATTGCCGTTTCCTTAGAACACATGTAGAACACCCACAACTCACTCAACTGAGAATTTGTTTTTTTGTATCCAGCCCAGGTCCACTGACAGGCCTCTGGGAAGATCTGCAGAAGAGGAGCAAGCTGTATGAAGATGAGCAAGGAATCTCCAAAAAGGGGTGTACTTAGTAGGCCACTGTACTGGTGAAGGAACAGTGACACTGTATGCTCAAACCCCACCTGTGGAAATCTGATCCTGGTTTCTGTGCTCCCAAACACCCCCACCAGGGCCAGGACAGGGTGAGCTTTACTGTACCCAGGCAATGACCTCAAAGCACCTCAAACATCATAGTCTACCTCAACAGCATTAGTCAATACTGCTATCAGGTCTATCTGTTTTTTCATGTTTCATGTTTTTCATGGTATTAAGTTAGCCTAAGCAATGGCTGAGGTTTAAACATCATCTGGAAGGCAGAAAGAAAGGCCCCCTTTTCCACTCTCTAAGCAGGCAGTTCTCTGGACTCCAAAGCCCTGTGCCCAGGAATATGGCTCTACACAGTGTGAACATTTCTCCTACCAAGAGCCATTTGGACATTTATAAAAATGAATTGAAGTCCTATATTTATCACATTTCACCTTGAAAAAAAAGCACTTAGATTTACTGAATGCCAAGTCATACTTACAGTTGCCTTGACAAGACTAGACCAAATAATTTCAAGAACCTCATCCCTCTTGCTGGTGTCCAGGAGGTTCCCCACTCCTGGTACAGAGCAGGCACACTGAGGAAGGTAGGCAGAGCAAGCAGAAAGGGAGGGGCTCTCCATGAGCAGCTGGGGTAGGGGTTGAAGAGCTCCCCATTAAGTCCTGGGCACAGCAATATAACCTCACAGAGTCATAGCTAGCTCATCATTAAATGGAGGAAATTATAACTACTGCACAGTTGTTGAGAAGATTCAAGGAACTAAAAAGAAAAAAACAGAAAGGAAAAGAAAAAAAAGCCTATGCTGAATCACATAGATCCATTGGCACACTATGTCTGTGTGTATGTTATTATAATCTAGGGTTTACTTTGTCAGACACACCATTATTTCATTTCTTCACCCTAAGCTTTCTGTATGGATTGTGATCCCCACTTTACAGATCCAAGGTTTGGCCTCAGGAAAGCTGAATTCTTCTTCCAAGTCATGCCAGAAAGAGATGGGCACCATGCTACTAAGGTAGTCAACATAGCCATTATCACCGTTAATACTCACCTGCTGAGTACCAGGAGGCTACTTAGCACTTCACCCAGATTAATTAGCTCAAGTATTCAGAACACCCTGTAAGGAAAGAATCATTACAACTATCTTCTTATACAGGAAGGCACAGTTGGAGAGGCTGAAGACCTTGGCGAAGCCCATGGTTAGTTAAGGTACAGTGTAAGGGTATGATCTCTGCTCTGACTCCACAACCCAAGATTTCTTCCACGTAACACAATCCTGTCTGTATTTGTTACAGATCTTGTCTCTACTTCAAATCACCAGCATGTCTGATTCTATGTTCCATGGGAAGTGGTTGGCCTGATAATATGGAGTCAGGAATCATCCTGCTAATGGCAGGGCCATCAGTTCTGTACCATTAAGAATTAGGGCAGCCTCAAAGAAAAGCCTGGCTTTATGTCCAGTTCCTTCCAAAGAGTTTGCTGTCTAAGAAGTAAGAGCAATTGAGAATGTGCAAAAATGAAACACAGCAGTTTCTTATCATTAACCTTTTAGAAAACAGAATATCGTAAACCTTCTCCCCAGTAAATCATCATCTGCTTATAGTTCTCCCACTACTCCTTGCCTCTGCCATACACGGCTCTGAAAAAATCTATATGTCATCACACCTTCACAATCCTGATATAACCTCTGAGGTGGCCACCGCACACAGAAAGACAAGGCACATTAACATTCCAAACAAACATCTGTCAGGGAGACATTTCATGTTTTATTAAAATATTAATCTACCAAAACCTGGTGCTAAGCTGGGTCACAATCACCAAGGGTCATCTTTGTCTTGACCCATTTGTTAGCCCTTATGCTTAGAGGAAATTACTTCTCAGCAAAACAAATTCCTGTGTGATAGTTTCCTAGAGAGTGGCCTATTGACTTTAATAAAACATAACACAAAACTGCTTTGTTGTCTCTCAAGACACTCACCTCTGGCAGGAAGAGCTTCCCTTCAGAGGGCCAGAAGAAGACCGCAACCCACTGGCTTCCTGGGTTCCAAGACTGGGAAGAAGGTGAAGAGGATGGCAGTGGTTGTGGTGGTGGCAGCAAGTGAGCTTGCAGTGTCCAACTATGCAAAGTGATCTCTGCCAACAGTTTGGTGTGTGGTGGTTCCAGATAGAACTCAAGTTTCAATAAAAATCCGAGCCAGGGCACCATACTTTGCCCAGCCTATTAGCAGCAAAACCAGCAAAATCTGGCAGCAAACTACTCACTTCTTCCTACAAGGTCAAATTTCAAAGAAACATTTATCCTCAATGGGCATTCAGTGTGCCAAAAGGTTTTCCTAGAGACATGTTCAGACCTTATGGATGACCAAAAAAGACCCTTGTGGGACATGCCACATCCTTCCTCAGAATGTCACAGAGAACAGCTCACTATGGCAAAAATCAAGCACAGGCACAAACCTTAGCTTTTCTAATTTCATCTTGCTTAAAATCTCCCAAAAGAAATGTAGAAGAGTTAGACAAGATAAATTATGCAGCTCTCTAGACAGTGAGACCAAAGGAGGATATTCTTAGGAGAAGATCCCAAAGGCTCAATAGTTATGTGCATATAATCATATAAATATTTATCAAAATGAACTCCAAGAAATGGAAACAGGAGGGGTTTTTTTTGTTGCTGTTTTTGTTTTCTGTACCTAGTGTCTTGTTTATAAGTTCATCTGTTTGGAGGAGGGTGGTGACAAGGGGAGACACAGAAAGGGTAGGGCAAGGAGAGAACAAATGCAGCAGTGATATTGGCTAGGAGGGAAAAACTGGGAGAGAGCAAGGGAAGGAGTGACATTGTCCAAAAAGGAAATGTACTCATTACCTGATTTATGGAACTGTAACCCCTCTGTACATCACCTTTATAATAATAAAAAACTGAAAACAATCTTCATTATACCTTCATTATTTTCTGTTTATATTCTGAGGACATTACTATCAAAGCCATTGTCCCAACACACATGCAGGGGAAAGTCTTGCTGGGACATGGGGCATCAGCATTTGTAGGGCTTGGCTTCTCTATCCCCAGATTCCTGGCTGTTCTTGGTCACTAGGAAATAGCCAGGAGCAAAACAGCAACTGTAGGCCCCTGATGTGAGACTGCTCTCAGTAGGAGAGCCATGAATGTCCCACATCCATTCTCTTCATCTCTATCAAAGCCCATTTTTCTTGGAGGCCATATTTGTATGTATGTGGCAGTGGGTAGAGAAAATCTGAAAGATGAAAGCTCTATTTTGTCAAGAAATTCATTCCTATCTCTTGCTGTAAAATGCATCTTATTAATAAGCCAATGTGGTAGTTGTGGTAGAGTTAATAGCCTCAAAGCTGCCTTTTACAGGCTCAAAGACCCAACAGGAAGAAGGCCCGCCCTGAGTAGAGTGGAGAAACAGGCTTGGAGTGCTGTACTAAATGAAAAACTGTGAGATACAGATCACCAGTACTGCATCTAACAACTACCAGTGATAGAACCATGTGCCACCTGGACTGCCAGGTGGGTATACATCATCTTCCTCAAGACTGGTAAGAAAGTAGGCTCAGAGAAGCCAAATAACGTGCCCATTGCCACATAGCTCACAATGGAACCCAGGCTTTGGGTTCAAAACTTAACATTCTGTTTCCATTCCTCTTTCCTTTAAAACACTTCTACTTCTGCTGTGGATTTCAAATCTGCCTGGTGGAATGGCCTTGCAAGCCTGCATTACAGCCCCCTGCTGCTGGTTCCTTTTCCCAGATGGGAACAGAGAACCTGATGTGGCTACTGTCCCAGGACTTACCGCCCCCCCCCCCCAGTCCCCTCTCCCTACCGGTGACTTAGGGAGCCCTGAGGAGGGACAGGCCTGGCTTCAAGCAAGTACATCTCTGGCTTCATTCTAAAAAACAAAGGACGGAAGTTGCCCAGGGTTTACTGAGGATTTAATGGCTTCCCAAGATGTTATCTCAAAAACCCACAATCCATGTCTTTACAAAAATGCCAACAAAATGCAGGGTGGGGGGCTTCCTGATTTGTCATTTACCACACACACACACACACACCACACATACAGAATATGTCAACATCACTGTGTAGAAGTGGTGTTTGTCTTCTTTCCCTGTTTTGTGGTCCCTGACGCCCAAGGGGATCCTCCCTCCCTGGAAGCCGAGGAAAGGCAGCCGCATCCGCCGGTAGTTTGGGCGGCTGCTCACTGAAATCAAGCGGGGAAGGGGGGTAGGGGGTGAAAACACACAACCCTCGAGATCTGGGTGGGCTCGGTGTAGGACACGTCCAGTGTCAGCGGTTTAGAAGTGCTCTAGAGTGATTCTAGTTGAGGGCGGGATTGAGAGCCGCAGCCTCGGGCCCCGAACCAGGGGGTTTCCGGCCCAGTCCACGCCGGGCTTCCGGACCCGTCCACCGCACCACCACCCCCCAACAAGCTCCAGCCTCGGGCTGCCGACCCCGTCCTCCCGCCCCCAAACAAGCCCCAGGCCCGGGCTGCCGGCCCCGTCCACTCTGCGCCCCCGACCCCGATCTCCCGCCCCGGAATAAGCCCCAGCCCCGGTTGCCGGTCCAGTCCACGCCGCCTTTCACGCCCGCGGAGCCCAGCGGCGCGCGGGACCCAGGAAAGCTGAGGCCGCCCTGCCAGAACCCCAGGACTTACTTGACAACCAAGTTTGCAGAACTTGCAATGACTGAGCCGGACGGGTGATGCCAGGAGCGCGGTAGCCCGAGGATCGCGGGGACCGAGGGGTCGTGGTGGCCCGGGGGCTCGGGGGCTCGAGGACCGCGGTGGCCTGGGGGTCGTGGGGACCCGGGCGCTGCGGAAACCCGGAGATGGCAGGGGCCCGCGGGTGGCGGGGAGCGCGGTGGCCCGGGAAGCACGGCAGCCTGGGAATCGAAGTGGCCCGATGATGGCGGGGGCGCAGGAGCGCGGTGGCCGGGGAGCGCGGGTGCCCAGCAATCGCGGCGACCCGGGGGTCCTGCGAGTACGGCGACCGCAGCTCGGCGAGGGCAGGGCCGGAAACTGGCCCGGCAGCCGGGGCAGTCGCGCCCTCTGGTGGCGGGGGCTCTGCAGGCCACCGGCGAGGCGCAGGCCCGGCGGCGGAGCCGAGCAGAGGGGAGACCTCAAACCCAACTGTGGTTCGCGGGAAACCAGGCGGGGCCGGCGGAGGGGACGCACACTCGGGGACTGGTGCCAAGGCCCGCCCAGGGGAAATGCCAACACCCCAGCCAGAGCCAGGCTAGGACCCGACCTGGAAAGTTGTCCAAGAAAACTGCAGAAAGTCGTCCAACTAAACCTAAAGCCTTTCTGTTTCTACTCAAGTCCTCTCGGCAGTGTGCACTTCATATGCTTTTCATTTACAGTAACGCCTTGTAAAGGAACTCTTAACATACTGATAATCCACCGCCTCCCTCCCCGACCAAAAATGTTTTTAATATTTACAATTGTTTAAACAAAAAAAGTCACTTCTCTCACAAAAGTGTATTAAATCATGTGCCCACATCTATTCAGGAACCTTCCCAGCAAAGCCTGCTCTCAAAAACCAAAGTATGGGAGGCTGAGAAGGTGGTTCAGTGGGAGACTGCTTGCCTTGAATGCATGAGGCCCTGGGTTCGATTCCTCAGCACCACATAAGCAGAAAAAGCTGGATGGAACTGGTGCTGTGGCTCAAGTGGTAGAGCGCTAGACTTGAGCTGAGGAGCTCAGGGACAACGCCCAATCCCAGAATTCAGGCCCACGACCAGCAAAGAAAAAAGAAAAAACAAAGTATGTTCAACTGCAAATGTGTGAGCTGGAATTCAGCTTCATCACTTACCCTGCCACAAATCTGAAGGAAAAGATTCAGAACCATTTGTGCAGTGCTAGGTATGAAAGCCATCACTTGCAGCTACCAGGCAGTCACTGAGCTCAACTCCAGCCCTAGGTTTCTTTCTGAAAATCAGGATTCATGTCTTTTAAGCTTCATTTGTATTTCCCATGTCCTGTTTCTCCTGCTGTAACTTTAGTTCTGTCTTTCAAGATTTCAAAGTGTGAATTTGTGTTAATATAATGAAGATACTGAATCTGCAGTAAGCAGACTAGCCCTCTCTTCTGTGATGTTCATACCTACCCTGGAACCCATGAACATGGCAAACAGGAACTCTAATTGCTTATCTGCTCACCTTGAGATGGAGAAATAACCTGGGTTTAAGATTGGGTCTAAAGTAATCAGAAGAGTCTAGATAAGTAGGAGGCAGAAGATGGAGAAGCGGCTAGTTGTGAGTACCTTTAACACCACCAGTGGTTTTAAAGGTGAAGAAATGGTTATGAGCCAAGAAGTGCAGTCCTCACACTTGTATTTTAGCCCACTGAGACTCTCTGGAATTCTGTCCTCCAGAAATTTAGTACCCCTAGTCTTGGGGTACTAAATTTGTGATAATTTGTTATGGTAGGAATGAAATACACACACACACACACACACACCCATCGGAGTTCTTAACCTTGACAGGGTTTTCTAAGATGTTTTCCATCCTAGCTTTTTGTTGTTGCTTTTCCTCTTTCTTTCCTTTCTGCAGTAGTAGGGTGTGAACTCAGGAGCCCCTTCCTCACTCAGCTTGTTTGATAAGCTGGTGCTCTTCCACATGAGCCACACCTCCAGACATGCTTTTGTCTGGGTTACTTTGTAGCTGGAGTCCCAGTTTTCTGCCTGGGGCTGGCCTTGAACCTCAGTCCTCTGGATCTCAGCCTCTGAAGATTACAGATGAAAGCCACCAGCACCTAGCTTTTTCATTCATTTGTTAAAACTAATGCTGGAGAGATCAAGCGCAGAAGCTTATGCATGAACACATGCTCCACCAGTGAGCTGTATCCCAGACCCACTATTCTTAGTGAACTGCACTTTATGAATCCATCTTTTTTTTTTTTTGCCAGTCCCAGAACTTCAACGTGAGAGCCTAGGTGCTGTCCCTGAGCTTGGTTGCTCAAATCTAACACTCTACCACTTGAGCCACATCTCTTCTTCCAACTTCTTGGTGGTTAATTGGGGTAAGTTTCACAGACTTTTCTGCCTGGGCTGGCTTCAAACTGCAATCCTCAGCTCTCATTCTCCTGAGTAGCTTGGATTATGGGTATGAGCCACTGGTGCCTGGGTCTGAATCTACCACTTTTTAAAAAATCATTTTTTTTTCTAAGAGGTTTCACTTTAAGGTATTATAAATGCACTCGGAAGAAACGCAGAAATCCACTCTGAACTCAATTTTCCCCATTGGTAACACCTTGCATTGTTATAACCAGAGCATAACATAGTAAAGATACAAAACATTTCCAGCACTACAGAGATGCCTGGTGGTGTCCCTGATCTAATGTGCCCCTTCTTTTTTGGGGGGGGTCCGGTCATGGGGTCTGAACTCTGGGCCTGGGCGCTGTCCCTCAGCTCTTCAGCTCAAGGGTAGTGCCCTACCACTTGAGACACAGTACTACTTCTGGCTTTTTTCTGCTTATGTAATGCTGAGGACTCCAACCCAGGGCCTCATGCATTCAAGGCAAGCACTCTACCACTGAGCCAACTTCCCAGCCCCATAACATGCCCCTTCTTATCCAATCCTAATTTTGTTATTTCAAGAATGTTAAGGCTGTGGGATCATCTACTAGGTAACTCTGGGATAGCTGTTTCCCTTGCAGTATAATTCTCCAAAGATGTACCAGGCCATTGCATGTATCAGTCTTCCCAATTCTTTCACTCAAGGCTAGCACTCTACCACTTTAGCCACAGCACCGCCTCTGGCTTTTTCTGTTTATGTGGTTACTGAGGAATTGAACCTAGGCTTCATGCATGTGAAGTAAGCACTCTACTACCAAGCCACATTCCCAGCATTCTGTCCTAATCTTTTTTTTGGGTCCGGTCATAGGGCCTGAACTCTAGGCCTGGGCACTGTCCCTCAGCTCTTCAGCTCAAGGCTAGCACTCTACCACTTGAGCCACAGCACCACTTCCGGACTTTTTTCTTTTCTGCTTATGTGGTGCTGAGGAATCGAACCCAGGGCCTCAGGCATGCAAGGCAAGCGCTCTACCACTGAGCCACCTTCCCAGCCCCTCAGTCCTAATCTTAATACATTTATTTACTCCCGTAACCATCAAAATAATCCTAAAACATAAGTGATTAGATTATCCCTGGCCTACAGGTGAGGACACTGAGTCAGGAATAAAGTTGGAGTCTCACAGGAAGCAGTGGCGCTGGCCTTGAACCTAGGCCACCAGGTTCTTGTGGCACCAACCCCTCTGGTTCCAGAATATGTGATGATTTGGGTTTAACAACATGACACAACAGAGCACTTTCATAGGGAAAATAGATTAAACACAAATACATTTATTTGTCTAAGAACAGTAAGCCATTTTCAATTTTTAAACTTTTTTTTAATCAACTGTCTCTTCAATTTCCTTACTCTTCTGAAGTTGATCATTTAAAGAAATGGTCAGACAGAGCAAAGCAATTTACCAGCACTGTCATCCAGTGGGATGCAAATCTACCCTTCCTCACAAAGCAGGAAGACATGATCAACTTGAGATAGTTGTTCTAGGTGTTCTCAGGAGAACCCACACCAAGCACCCATGCATTCCAGGAACTCACCCCTTTGTAACTGTCTAATTCAAGACCCAGGTAGTCAGAAAATAGGGAATCACCCAAGTGAGACACCCTTCCCAGCACTGTTAATAATCAGCAGATTAATTCAGAAGTTTTCCCAGAGCCCTGTTCTCCAAATATTAAAAGTACTGCCTAATAGTACATTGAGTATGTCCAGTTGTATTCTGTTAGGTTCTACAGTTTGGCTTCGCCTTTTTTGATGATATCTTCTATTTCTTCTGAGACCTTTCCATTATAGTCATTTGGTTCTATTGCATTTAACTTCTCTTGATAGTCCAGGGGTAAACCATTTTCCTTTGCGCCCAAGCAAATAACCTAGAAATGGTTAAAACAAACAAATATAATGCTTTTAGTTAGGAACATAATAGAATGCCACAATTCTACTTGCATGGTAAGAACCTTAAATAATAGCTTTCAGAGAATTCCAAAATCAGTAATTCTGGGGAAAAAATTAGACATAACTTTTTCTCTCACTTTGACACGAAGCACAGGAGTTTTCAAAGCTGCCTGAAGCATCTTCACAGAATGGTAATATTAATAACGTGAACAAGTTCTTCAATTCAGATTTTGTTGAGATTAAGACAAAAATCTACCTTATGTTACAGAATTTGCATAGTCGTTTAGGGAAAACCACCATTCTTCAGAAAGAAGTTGCTCTGACCTCAGTCCCTTGGTCTACTCGGCTCTGAATTAGACATGGCAGTAAATGGCAACCGGGTTTAGGGGCACACTGGAGACCCATATCAGGCTAAATTGATTAAAATATAGGCAGCACACTGGGAAACACCTGGAACTTCCTACACATTGTGAATGGCATCCTGACTGAAAAGGAGGTAGAGGTCCCCTATTCCTGTCCTGGTCATGCAAGGGTGGCTTCTCCGACTCTGAATGCCAGTGGTCCTTAACCCTGACCCTCAAGTGTACCATTTCGTCTCCACTGTAGGGTGGAAAACATGTT
This sequence comes from Dipodomys spectabilis, assembly GCF_019054845.1. Lineage (NCBI taxonomy): Eukaryota > Metazoa > Chordata > Mammalia > Rodentia > Heteromyidae > Dipodomys > Dipodomys spectabilis. Next base: position 13,622,137 of record NW_024870855.1, on the reverse strand, counting down.
GACAGTAGTAATTCTACTTTTCCAAGAAAAAAAAAAAAAAAGAAACAGTGTTCATGAAATACTGTTTTGTGAGGAAAAAAATTATAAAAGCATAACTGCAAACTAAACCTATTAAAATATACACATACACCTGCACTTTAAGAAATACGAGTAGTAGAAGCTTTTTATTTATTTATTTATTTTTATTTTTTGGGTCTGGTCGTAGAGCCTGAACTCTGGGCTTGGGTGCTGTCCCTCAGCTCTTCAGCTCAAGGCTAGCGCTCTACCACTTGAGCCACAGCGCCACTTCCGGCTTTTTTTTTTTCCTGCTTATGTGGTGCTGAGGAATCGAAACCAGGGGCTCAAGCATGCAAGGCACGGGCTCTACCACTGAGCCACCTTCCCAGCCCCGAGTAGAAGCTTTTTAAAACAAAGTTTTAGAAATAGTTCTATTGTTAGACATAAATGTATATAGTTTAGATTCACACACACACACACACACACACACACACACACACATTTTGGTGCTAGGATTGAACCCAGGGTCTCACTCATGCTACCACTAAACCAAATCACCAGCCCCTGGAGAGTACTTGAGAAATGCCCCTTAAGTAAATAGCTATCTTTTTTTTTAATTGTTTTATTAAAATATCATATGAAATTTAAAATGGACAAAGCCTTGGGAAAACAAGACATTCTCCAATTTATCTCAATGAAAATTAAGACTCGCTGAACACCTAAGCAGCTTACCTTTTTGTATTGTGGCGAGGGAGGAGCACTCTCATAGTTTGTCATCAGGTAACTGCGACAGTCTATTTCTTTCCCTTCTTGAGTAGAAACTTTAATTTCTATTACAACATATACTCCATGTTTAACCCCTTCTTGTCTGAAACCAGAACAGCCAAATAATTACCATTAATCCAGGAAAGTTGGTTTACTGGTTCAAATCTCTTAAATCAAGTTGGGGGTACAAGACTAGTAATTGAACTGCCTATAAGGATGTATTTCTCCCTGCATAACTTGGAATATGGCGAACACGTAAATAATACCATGCCAAAGCACACTTAGCATTTTAGCAGGGGAGCCTGAAATTCAGTGGTCCAGCTGGTCCTAGACTTAACAGTATAGCCAGTCAGCTCTGAGACTCAGTGGTACAATCAGCTCTGAGGTTCAGTGGTACAATAAGTTCTAAGGCTCGGTGTTACAGCTGGCCCTAGACTAAGTGGCACAGTAAGCTCCGAGGCTTAGGGATACAAGCTCAGTGGTACAAATGGCTCTAAGACTTACTAATAGAATCAGTTCTGAGGCTTAGCAGTACTGTTGGCTCTGAGGCTTAGTGTTACAATCAGCTCTGAGGCTCAGTGTTAGAGTCAACTCTGAGACTTAATGGTACAGTCAGCTCTGAGGCTTAGTGGTAGTCAGTCCTAGATTTAGTGGTTCAGCTGGCTCTGAAATTTAGTGGTAGAGTCAACTCTGAGACTTGGTGGTAGAGTCAACTCTGTATTCACAGGTTCCACATCCACATATTCAACCAACCTCTGATCAAAAATTGGGTTTGAGCCAAATGCATACAGACTTTCTTCTTTGTCATTATTTCCTTAAAAATAAGGTCTAACAATTACTCCCACAGCATTTGCATTGTGTTAGGTATTGAAGTGACTTAGAGATGACTAAGCACACAAAGCAGGATATGCACAGATTATTTATACATATTATGTAGCTTTAGTACTCTTGGTGTCCTGAACCAAGGCCTTGTGGATACAGAGGCTCAGGGTTTCTAAAAGATAGATCTGCATATTTCTCCTGTCTGAACACTTGCTTAAGTATATTTATTGCTCTGTATGCCCTCAAACACTGTTCTTATAAAAGGTAGACTGCATCCTCTGACAGCAAGAGAATGTCTCTCCCCAGAGAAAAGCTGCGAGGGCAGGTTATTCTTGCTTGAATGAGGCAAGGATGAAATGAGTCAGATAACACATCCTTCTCAAGTCCTACTCGTTTCTGCCAACTTGTTTTGAATTAAATGCTCTGTCACACAACTCAGAGTTCTAGTTATAAAAACTATCCACACATTCTAATATGTTGCCCATTCTTCTACAAATGATTACTTATTGGCTGAACTGCTTATTAATTGTTAATTGCATCAACTGTAATCTTTTGCAAATCATTTTCTTTTTCAGTACTGGAATTTGAGCTCTGGGCTCTGTGCTTGCTAGCAAGCATTCTACCATGTGAGCCATACCCCTAGCCCTTTTTTTCCTTTAACTTTTTTCAGGCAGGGTATCATAGTTTTGGCCCAGGCCAGCTTTGGACTAATTATGATTCCCCTGCCTATCCTGCTCATGTAGGTGAGATTGCAGTTCTGTACCATAACACCCAGCTGCAATCTTAAATAAAAAGAAAAACTGCAAAAAATAATTTTTTAAAACTATGAACAAATATAACAGCTTCCTTTTTTTTTAATGGGTCTTGGGGCTTGAACTCTGGGCCTAGGTGCTATCCCTCAGCTCTTCAGCTCAAAAATGAGCACTCTACCACTTGAACCACAGTGCCATTTCCGGTTTTCTGGTAGTTAATTGGAGGTAAGTGTCTCATGGACTTTTCTGCCTGGGCTGGCCTCGAATCGCAATCCTCAGATCTCAGCCTCCTGAGTAGCCAGGATTACAGGTGTGAGCCACCAGTGCCCAGATGGCTTCCATTTTTTAACATAAGAGATTACAAACGTTCCCCCAAATCAGAATGACAAAATATTTTCTTCCTAGATTTGTTTATCCTGAAGTATAAAGAGTATGTCTGTAGGAAGTAGAAATGTATAGTTTTGAAAAACTAACACACAAGCATACATCCTTCCATAAAATCCACTTTCTGAATTAGTTAACTTATAATTAGAAGCCACCTACTCATCCAGGGAACTTAAATTGCTTTCGTTCATTTTCCATACCACTCCCCACACTTCATCGCCAGGACTTTGAAAAACGGTAGCTATACCTCCATGCCACCTTTCACTTGTTTTGCCTTGGAAATTGCCAAAGTCAAGCTTAAAATCCTACAAAGGAAACCAAAGTGATAGAATCAATATTCACTTGAACCCAAATTTCCCTTCTGAAAATAAAAAGGATTTACCTTGAACTCCATGTAAATAAATTGTTCAAAAAACTTTCAAGTTCCTCCTATGTGTAGAAGCTGTAGGAAATACAAAGATTAAAAAAAAAAAAGACAGAGACCCCAGGTCTCAAGGACATATTTTCCTTAAAAATAAAATGTATATTGAATATGTATAGCATCTTAACATTTTAAGTCATAAGGAAAAAGATCTTGTAACTCTAATATCTTAACACTATTACTTTCATTTCTGCAAATTACTTCCCAGTCTACTTACATGTGTGTACATTACTTAGAGACCTGCTAGGTAATGGACTCATGAGTTATAATATGCTTTGATGTCTGGAGATCACCCCAACAACCTCTATCACCCACCACATTTTCCCTAAGGGAGCTAGCATTTCTCTAGACTGTAGACTTAAGAATGCTGTATCCTTAATTTATAAGCATACAAATAAGTATTTGTATACTTATGAATTGTACTGATCTATCTACAATAACTATAGTAGCAGCTAAAACTTGAACATTACTGGTTATTTATTTTATAACAAGGAAAAACTGCAGCCTGGAAAGACTGAGCAACTTGCCTGAGGTCTCAGGACTGTTGGAGCCATGACATGAACAATTGGGATGAGGGTCTAGAGGAAGAATAAAATTCCTGTGGGGAGATTTCTTTCCATCTTTCCAGGGCTTAGTTCTCTTAATAGACCAAAAAAAAAGGCTAGAATCAATAATAACACTAGAGTACTTTTTTTAGTTTTATTATTTTATCCCTCTCATTTGTTTTCTCAAAAATCTGATCAGACACTTTGGGAAATAGGCTGGTTTGAGAGCTCAGGACCTTGAACTGGCACAGTGAGTTATCTCTAGCACCAAGCACCTGTGGCAAGACATTGGTATGTCTGATCAAAGCTACAATCACACAGGGATTGGCTGTCTATTGCTAAATCCAACAGACAGCTCTCATTTCTCATCTTGCTCCATTTCTTGGCTATTTAGGATATGAATAAGCACCCTCTTCTGCCAGGCCCTCTTTTTAGATTTTCAGGCTCCTCCTTGATCTCCCCATCCTCTTTGACAATTCCTCCTCTATTACTAGATCTTTAAATGCCAGCAGTTTCAAGTGCTACACAGTGCTTTCATCATCTTTCAAATAGGTACAGATTGCTCCTGAGCCTCAAAAGTGATTAAGACATGGCCTAGCACATAGTAGGTACCTAACAGATATTATCTAATAGTGTGCTATTACTTAGCCATCTAGCAAGCATTTAACTCAGTATGTTCAAAGTGAACTTACAAGTTTTCACTTGCCAAAAAGATATTCCTCATTGTACACATCACCATCATCTGCCTGGTTGTGCAAAACCTTGAGTCTCTTACTTCACAACCAATCATCTAGCTTTTCCAGCTATCTCCTATCTCTCAAGTCCATCTATCTTCCCCTGCTGCTACCCTACTTCAAGGTGCCAGTCATTATCTTTGGCATGGGTGCTACTAAAACTTTACAACTGGGTTCCCCACACCCACCTCTGTCCCTTTCAAACCTATCTTCCATAGCAACCAGAGTGAGCTTTCAAAGACATTCCATTCTATTTGCTTCCATTCCATTGTGCTTAAGTGACAGGCTAAAGTCTTACTGGCCACTGTAATTCTATTAATGTATGGCCCTTTCCTACATCTCATGGAGTTCACTTACATCTTTCTTTAGGACCTTTGCACATACTGTTCCCTTGGTTCCCTTTTCTTCCCATCTCCTGAATCATTCAGATACCATATTAAGTTTTAGTCCCATTTTCACTGAGTGCCAAGGCCTAGCTAATCTCAGGACCTGAGATCTAAGGATTCTGTACTTCAAAGCCAGCCGAGGCAGGAAAGTCCAGGTGAGACTCATCTCCAATTAACCACCAGAAAACTGGAAGTGGAGCTGTGGCTCTAAGTAGCTTGAGCAAAAGAACTCAGGGACAGTACCTAAGCCCTGAGTTCAGAAAGCCCCACAACCAATAACAACAATCAAAAACAAAGCCGGGCACTGGTGGCTCACGCCTGTAATCCTAGCTACTCAGGAGGCTGAGATCTGAGGATCGCGGTTCAAAGCCAGCCCGGGCAGGAGAGACTGTGAGACTCCTATCTCCAATAAACCACCAGAAAACTGGAAGTGGCGCTGTAGCTCAAGTGGTAGAGTGCTCGCCTTGAGCTGAAGAGCTGAGGGACAGCGCCCAGGCCCAGAGTTCAAGCCCCACAACCAACAAAAAAAAAAAAATCAAAAACAAGTCCCATTTTTGAGTGAGGGAAGAGGGTGACATTGTCCAAAAAGAAATGTACTCGTTACCTGACTTATGTAACTGTAACTCCTCTGTACATCACCTTTATAATAATTTTTTTTTAAAGAAAAGGGCTAGGAAAGTGGCTTAGTGGTAGAGTGCTTGCCTAGCATGCATGAAGTCCTAGGTTCACTTTTTCCGTACCACATAAACAGAAAAAGCCAGAAGTGACACTGTGGCTCAAGTGGTAGAGTGCTAGCCTTGCACAAAAAAAGCAGCTTAGGGACAGTGCTCAGGCCCTGAGTTTAAACCTCTGAGTTCAAGCCCCAGGACTGGGGAAAGCAAGCAAGGAAGGAAGGAAGGGGGAAGGAGGGGAGAGGGGAAGGAGAAGAGAGGGAAGGGAGAGGGAGAAAGAGAGAGGGGGAAGGGAGGGAGGGAAGGAAAGAGAAGGAAATAAGGAAGGGAGAAAGGGAGGAAGGAAAGGAGGGAGGGAGGGAGGCAGGGAGGGAGAGAGAGAAGAGAAAAGACAAGAAAAGAAAAGAAAGAAAAGAAAAGAAAGAGCTGGGCGCCAGTGGCTCACACCTATAATCCTAGCTATTCAGGTGGCTGAGATCTGAGGATTGAAGTTCAAAGCCAGCCAGGGCAGGAAAGTCTGAGAGACTCTTATCTCCAATTAACCACTCAAAAAACCGGAAGTGGCACTGTGGCTCAAGTGGTAGAACACTAGCCTTGAGCTGAAGAGCTAAGGGACAGCGCCCAGGCCCAGAATTCAAGCCCCATGACCAACAAAAAGAAGAAGAAAGAAGAAAGGAAGAAGGAGGAGGAGGAGGAGGAGGAGAGGAGTCCCATTTCTGGAGGGCTTCCTGGTTGGGTCCTCTGGTCAGACATTGATGCACCTTGCATATCTCATTTGATTGACCACACCTATAAATGAACAATTATCTATGTGTTACTTCTTCTCCCACCTCTGATATAACCACTTGGACTTCCTTCTACATTTTAGACCTTTCCTATCTTATGAGCTTGGCGATGGAGATGGAGTATCAAGACCCAACTCCAATTTCTAAAGCTCCAAAAGCTTCAGAAGCCAGATTTTTCTCAGATTTTCTTGTAGTCAGGGCATGATACATGGCCAAGACTTAACAGATCAGGGCATCCTACCTGTGGTTTTGAATTAGAAGTCAGTGTTCAAGGTCATCAGGGTCTCTGCTTTGGTCTGACTGTGCATCATTAGTCTCAGGAGCAACAGGAGTGCAGCACAGATGGTGATGGTAATGCATCATGACACAGACATGTCTGCCACTGGTAGCGGTACACAGCGGCATCCTGACTGTGCCAGTTGTGCTAGAATGCTGGTTGTACCCCTTTAAGCTTGTTTAGTCAGCATTTGCTCCTGCCTTTCTGGTCACTCTTAGCTCTCCAACTGCCTTTCAACTTTTTTTCCCCCTTAAATCAGCCAATTTCTGCTGCTTCCAGCTAAAAATTCTGACAAAGTTAGCAGAGATCATGTGTGTTTAATTCAGTGGTGTCAAAGATTTTGCGCAGGATTCTCCTACAGGCTGGAGGTCCTCAACCTAGAATGTAACTGCCAACTTTGCCTGAAGAATATGTGCGAAATGGGATGTGCATGTTGTACTGAAGGGCAATGATGTAGCAACAGTGGTTAAAACCATCCAGTCTCTAGCCTGAGGAGGACCTCTCTAACAGGAGGGAAGCAATTTCTACACTATGATTTGACAAATCCTCTAACAAAGGACTCGCCAGTACTTCCCTCCCCGAGAGAAGGGTTCTCTGGAGGGCAAGCGACCGCATCCCAGGACGCGCGGGGTTGGGGACCGGAAAGAGGGAGCGCGGACCAGGACAAGGGGTAGGGGACAGGTGGAGGAAGCCTGGTCTAGGAGGACGCGGGGCCAGGGGCCAGGTGTGGGGGAGCCCAGTCCAGGAGACGCGAGCCCGAACCAGGAGGATATGGGAACGGGTGGCGGAGAGGGGGTGGGGGGGCAGAAGCCCCGCTCAGGCCGGGGTGGATGCTCCCTGCCCGCTGCAGGCCTCGCCGGCGTGGACACAAGCATGCCCTCCGCGGGCCGCGCACCCAGCCTAGGTGCGCTCAGCCCGCACACCGCGGGCGGCGGGCACTGACCTGAAGGCGGGCCACGCAGCAGAACGCTGCCGAAGGGTTTCGCAGGTGGATCCTCTCCGATAGCAGGTTGCTACCGTAGGCGAAGTACAGGAAGGAGTCCCCGTGCTGCCCCGCGCTGTCCTCGTAGGCCGAGCTCGCCATGGCTGACAGAGTCGCAACGCCAGCTGAACCCGCTGCCACCCGGCTTAGAGAAAGACCGCTACGCGGGGGCGGGCGGAGCCGAGACAGCGCCCTTCTGATTGGCTGCGGCAAACCTGAGAGACCCACCTCCTTTGATTGGCCCGTCCCTCCCCACCCACCTCCTGCCCTCCGCTAGGTCCCGGAAACACCCTAGCGACGTGGCGACCCAGGCTCATTCCTCATTGGACATGCTCTTCTGATGTTCTGCCTCCTTCCCCAAACGCTCTCTGACTGGCAGGTATTAGGGCCAATGGGTACTTGCAGGGTCTATCCCTTGGGTCTCACGGGCGTGGCTTAAGCGGTTTCCGGGTTGTGGGAAGTCCTAGCCCTTGTCGGAGCGGGAATGACCGTGCAGTTGAAGCCCCGCACCGCGCCCTCGCCCACCGACTCCTTGCGGTCACCACCTCGCACCCCACCCGAGCCTTTGCCTCTGGAGGCCTGGGGAAGCTGGCGCCGAGTTCGAGGCCCCACTTGACGTGCACACGACACGGAGTACCACCGGGGCCTGAAAATAACTTAGGGTCTTGGGTAAACACCTCTCCGTGGCTAATCTGATTTGCGTGCGTGTTGTCTTGTTTTGAGACAGAGACTGCATAGATAGCCCAGGCTGGCCTACCACATGCGACCCACCTCCCAAACGCTGGTAGTACAGTCCTGCACCATTGTGCCCACCTTTGTACTGTTGGTTGAAAAGAGCCGGGAGGCAATGGCTGGCCCTTTTGCTTAGCACTCAGGTGTGGACCCTGAATCCCCCTCCCTCCAGAAGGCACCAGGGCCTCTTGGAGAAATGTCTTTGCCTGGTCATAAGCTTAGGAGTCAATCTCAAGAAAGAACAGCCTTCTGACAATTGGAGCATCAAAAAGATAAGAGTCACTGCAGAATGATAAAACATATTAAGTACATGAAAAGGCTACTCCCCCTCCACCCAAGAAAAGAGTAAGCCAAATTAAAGAGCAAAGGGAAAGCAAACCTTTCTACACTATTGTGACTATCACCCCCATTCTTACTCTGAAAAATGGCAATATCCAGGTCACTGCCTTCCCAATACTGGGTTATAAGGAAACAGTTTCATCTGTATAGTATGTCTGTTCACTAAGTGGTGCAGAGGAAATGATAGAAATGGAAGGCCTCCATTCTGCAGTCCCTAACGAAACAACAGATCCATGCCAGGATCAATGAAACCATCTATGAAAAAGGCTAAAGGGAATCTTTACTGGGTATCAGCTCATCCTCAGGGATTTCTCCTGGTCATCAAGGGAAAACATAATCCTCCTACTTTATCCCAGATCAATCGCACCAGTGAAAAAGGGCCAGCCTTACTGTGTGTCTCCTGATGTGATCTATCTGTAAATGTCTCCCAAAATCTGTACTCTCTGCATAACCCTTTAAATCTACCTACCTGAGGAGCTACAACTATAAAAAGACATCAAAAGGAAACAAAGGGAAAAACCCAGAACAACTGGGACATCCTACTGAAAAATGGCGCAGGCTCTTAAATGTCATTGCCAGGTAAATGAAAATGGTCAGGCTCATTCTGGAAGCAAAGGCAGGATTGCTCATAATTTTGAAGCCAACCTGGGCTGCAGAGTTTCAAAACAAATGTGAATTCTTGCTGGGCATGGTGGCACATGCCTTTAATCCCAGCACTCAGGAGATAGAAGCAGGAAGATTAAGTCTTCAAAGCCAGCCTGGACATATATAGGGAGACTTGTCTCAAACAAAACAGTAATTGCAAATAAAACACAATACTGAGGAAGACTTAAGAGACACTTGAGAGAATAAACACAATAACTTGATTCTGGTTTAATCAAATATAAAGTAAATTTAGGGAAAATTGAACATTTTAAACGGGTTATAGATAATAATAATACTAATAGAATAATGTAGAAAAATGTAATTTAGACCATATCCTGACATTTGGGGTGAAATATTACTTTTAAAATAATTCTGAAAAACACAGTGTTAAATGTTAAATGGAATGATGTATATGTGGATGTTTACTGTATTATTTCTCTCCTGTATGTCAACATAGTATTGAGCCCACAGTAAGCAATATCAATTGATATAACATTATAATTACATGTTATGTAATCTGCAAGTAGGAAGATTCATACCTCCACCCAACCCCAAGATCAAGGCAAAAATTGAAACATACCTTGGTATTCCAGGGAGCAAGTTGCTTGTCTTAGCAAATCACACACGATTTCATCATGTATTCTCAAGATCTCTTCTTTAGAATGTTATCATTTAAGACATCCTGCTTCTAAAATTGCTTTCAAATATGTAAAATGTTGAGGCTAGCCTCAAACTCAGTCTTCTTGCCTCAGTCTCTTGAGTATGTACCTCCAAGTCCATCCATGTAATTATTTTAATGGTATTAATTCTACATGTCTCGCTAATTGCTTAATTTTATGGCAATTGATTTTTCTCACTATTTTGCAGAATATTTATGAAGTTGAGCATTGGTGTTTCCTTAAACTTTACAGAAAAACTTTCACCACTCCAAGCATTCTTTTAGCTCCTCTGTGTAAATTGTAGTGTAATGATCCATGTTGGCTGGCAAGGGGTAGTATGATGGTAAAGTTAAGTTATATTTTTGTTTAAGTTATAAGATGTAGCCAAAACCACGACATTCCATGAATGTTCATTGAATTCCAGGCACTGGTCAAACTCTTGTATGTATCAGTTCATTTAATCCTGAAAATGTCCTCACAAAGGAAGTTCTGATATTATCCTCCCATTCCATTAGCTGGAGCTCAGGGTATAGAATAACTTGCCTCCGGTTGTAGTCTATCAGGCCATTGATCTCTAGAGTCACACCTGGGTGTTGCCTCTCAAATTTTCTCAATTGGTGTGTCCTGATGTTCTAGATAGAAACTATTGACAAATACCCACTTTTGGTGCAATCTCTTTGCTAGATGAGGGAATACTACAAAATAATGATTCTAGTCTTCAATCACTTGATAATAATGAGGTTATATTTCTTCCAAATATTGTCTTTTAACCCAGTGGTCTTCAGGTTTTTATTATTAAAATTTCTTAAGCATTCTTGAGCATGTATATGTACAATTATGTATATAGTAACATGCATTAACATACACATATTTAGTACTATATCATATTTGTAGCATTATGTTAATATGATTAGTATAGTAATAAAATACATTATGTATTATATATAAATATTAAAAACTAAGCTGTTTTAACTGTTGTGATTTGTCCATGGACTAATTTTAAGGCAAATATACATGTAGGTCAAAATTAATTATAAATAGGAATTAATGGAGGATCAGATAGACTTTTTGTAAATTGTCTGTGTCTGCCTGACCTTAACACATCTTACTAGAAAATCATTATGCACACCATACTGAAAGTGATGAGATTTCACCAAAGCCTAAAAAATACCAAGTCTGTCCCTTTATTCTTTTTTTTTTTTTTTTTTGGTCGTGGGTCTTGAACTCTGGGCCTGGGTGCTGTCCTTGCACTCTTCAGCTCAAGGCAAGCGCTCTACTGCTTGAGCCACAGTGCCAATTCCGGTTTTCTAGTGCTTTATTGAGAAAAGAGTCTCACGGAGTTTCTTGCCCAGGATGGCTTTGAACCGTGATCCTCAGATCTCAGTCTCCTCAGTAGCTAGGATTACAGGCATGAGCTACAGGCGCCCGGCCTGTCCCTTTATTCTTCATTGTGTTTGCAAATTTAGTAATGTATTCCTTTACACCAATCTCTTCTCCTCTTCCTCCCCCACTGTGTGTGTGTGTGTGTGTGTGTGTGTGTGTGTGTGTGTGGTGTGTGTGTGTGTGTGTGTGTGTGTGTGTGTGTGTGTGTTTGTGTATGTGTTTCAGGCTTAAAGTCAGGGCCTGGCTGCTGTCCTTTAGCTTAAGGCTAGTGCTCTACCCTTGTGAGCCACAGCTCACTTCTTGCTTTTTAGTGGTTATTTGAAGAGAAGAGTCTCACAGGCTTTCCCACCCAGGCTAACTTAGAACCATCATTCTTACTGAAATTCCAGTTTCCTGAATAGCTAGGATTATAGGCATGAGCCACCAGTGCCTGGCTACACCAATCTTTTAAATTATGCTTCCATTTGGTGAGAATCAGTTAATTTTGTTGGTGTAGGTGGGTCACGCCTGCAACCCTAGCTATTCAGGAGGCTGAGATCTGTGGATCATGGTTTGAAGCCAGCCTGAGCAGGAAAATCCATGAGAAAGTCTATGCTAGCCTTGAGGAAAAAAAAGAAGCTTAGGGACAGCGCCCAAGCTCCAGGACCAGCAAAAAAAAAAAAGTTAATTCTTTGCAAATCCATTTAACCCGAAAGGGGCAAGTGACAATTAATCTCAAGAAGTAAAAGGTGTGTAGATGAGAATTGGCCCTCCTCAAGGAAGCACTCCCACTTCAGGACATCTCACACCTCTCTGTAACAAGGATGGTCAGCTGGTTAGGGCTGTAAAGTTACAGTAGAGAAAAAAATCCCTACATTACTAGGCAAACTTACTTATTATACTCAACAGAGTACAGGAAAATAAATTCTAATATTTTAGATTGAATTCTAATATTTTAGATTAGGTTTAGAACATTTTGTTTTTCACACCTTGGCAGACCCATTAGCTCCTCCATTCTGAGTACCTCTGATATAGCCAACTTGAGCATTCATCATTTTCAATAGTGCTTCTAGGGGAGAATTTACATATCATGCAACTTGGATGAACTGTATGAAAAGAAGGCCATGTGCCTGCTGGGGAAGGCCAGCTGATACTGAGGAAAGCCAGCCAGACACAGTGGTATTGCAGTGGAACAAAGATTCTATCTTTTAGCTCAGTGGGCTGAGAAATGCAATCTTGCCTGCAGATTCACCCTGACTGGACCCACATGAGATGGATGCACACATCAGAATGTGTACACTTGTGATACAAGTGAAAACTGTAACAGACAAACCATATCCTGCTGAACCACGAGTTTAGCACGCCTGAACTGTACTTGGAGGTCAGGTGGCACGCACTCTCACAGAGCTGGCTGCTCTACTGGTTCTGATACTTGGATGTTAGGACTATGGCCGTGGGACTGAATATGGGAAGAAAAGGACCCATGTGGGTTCTTTGTAGTAGTGGAGCAGACCAGCCTTGCTGAAGGATTATGGATGGGTTACCTGAGAACCAAACTATCTTCTAGCTGCCATGCATCTCCTCAGTAGCTTTCTTTTCAGAAGGAAGCACTGCCTGAGGAAGACAGAGATGTATTTTTCTCTGTAAGAACTGAAACTGAGTCTGAAAGGGTTAGGAAACTGTAAGCTATGATTATTGCTTTTAACAGCATTGTCTGGACATGTGGATATGTGGATGGATGATGGAGGAAGATGATCCTGCAACAAAGAAGAAAGCAGTCTGGAGGTAGAGAGGTAAGTGGGGTAAAAGTCCTAAGCCATTTCAGTGTCCACTTCAGCTGTTCCCAAGAGCCAGTCAGAGTTTTCCATTTGGTTGATGGATATCTTCACCAGTCTTTTCCTCAAAACTCCACTTGATGAAATACACAATGTTTATAAAATGTATATAGCTTAAGTGGAAACAATGCATTTATTTAATGCCACAATGGTGCTTCAAAGACCTCTAGCTCCCAAAGTAAAGTGTGTTTAAAGACATGTATTTTACATATAGATATATTCATATATGTATGTATATATCTATATATATATATATGTATGTCTATATACACACACAATTCCAGCACTCAGGAAAATGAGGCAAGAAGATTGTCAGGTTGAAACCAGCTTGGGGTACATAGTGAGACTGTCTCAAACAACAACAGCATAAAATAAATATGTAAATATACATTAATGATCTAGAAGATATAGAAACCATCCATAAGGTTCCAGACAGTATGACACATTAACTAGGAGGATATGAACTAGCTATTGAGAAAGTGTCCTTCTGGGTGTGGTAGCTCACACCTGTAATTCTGGCAACTTGGAAAGCTGAGATGGTGAAGATCACATCTCAACAGAAAAAAAACTGGTACACTCCCATTGTCCCATCTTCAGTAGAAAGTATAAATAAGAGGATCATAGTCTCAGACATCCTATCTCAAAAATAACCAGAGTAAAAGGAGGTAAAGGTATGACTTAAGTGATAGAGTGTCAGTCTAGAAAGCTCAAGGGCCTGAGTTACAGAAAGGGGCGGGGAGGGGGGGCGGAGCATAGAGAGATGAGCTGGGTACTGGTTGGCTCATGCCTATAATACTAGCTACTTGGGAGGCTAAGATACAAGGATCAAGGGTTTGAAACCAATCTGGGCAGGAAAGTCTGTGAGACTATTTCCAATTACACACACACACACACACACACACACACACACACACAGTATTGCATTTGCTGTCTAAAACCTAGAATGACCTCTGAGCCAGTCTGAGCTCTGCATCCCTGTCTCTGCCCTTCTCTCCATTCAGTGGTTCCTACCCTCTCTCTAGCTGGTCACATCACAGCTAGATCCCTGAAACAGCTCTAGAGCTGTCTCTGACTCTGCTTGGCCCCAGTGATTCAAGGATGGTTAAGGAGGGGTTAGAACAACATGAGGTTGACATAAGGTGGGCTTGGATTCAAATTTGAGTAGAGTGTAAAGTTCTTATTAGGAGACTAGAAACACTTGGAAAAGGATATGGTTTATGGGAGGGCCTTGAATTTTGCGCTATGAAGTTCAGATACTGGCCAAAAGAGTCATTTTTTTCCACTTTTAATTGGGAGGGAGGATCCTTCTACAGCATTGGAAAAATCAATCTTGTGGCTAGGTTGAGGATGGTTGAAAAGGCAGCAGAGCGCTGGATACAAGCTCGTTTCAATAGGCAGGTCTAGGCAAGCCAGAGCCAGGGCAGTGGTTTGGCTAGAAGGGAGTGGGAACATTGCTCATTTGATTTTTATCATATCCCTCCTGTCTGTAAAAACCTGTGGAGGCTAATTTGGTTCATTACCAAACTGGGACTTCTGTGCAAACCTTTCATTATCTGACTCCATTCTGTGTGCCTTACTGATTTCTCAGGAGATGGAAAACCCTGGGGAAGCAGGGACCACATCTTGTATTGGTCCAGAGTCGAAATCTTTCCTACTGCACACTGGCTGCAAAATCCTCCTTTCCATGATTTCCCCCCCCCCCCCCACCTCCCCGCGGCCTTCTTTGATTTACTGAGAATGGTCCTTTAGATCTAACTTAAGATTTGAAAATGTATAAGGTATGTTAGCATACTCTGCATAAATTTTATGAAGACATAGTTGGCATTTGTATTGCACCTCCATCTAGGTTATGGTCTGGCACATGTCAAGAAGCATGCCAGAATATAGGAAATCAGCAGTGTTTTGGAGGAGAAAACAATGTACTAAAAGCCTGGTAGGCCATAATTTTTCAGAATGTTGGCAGGCAACCAATATTCTTATTTTCAGAGTAATACTAGTAAGTGTTCCAGTGTAGTTAGTACTAAATAAACAATCTTCTCTGATATGTTCCTAACAATATGCTTTGGAAAGTGTTAAGAGTATATTAGACTTTGCCAGAAAACCACCCAGACATCCAGGTACAAAGAACAAATGAAAGGTTTATTGAGGTGAAGGGACCAGCAAGACCCCTTCTCACAAGCAATGAGTGAGAAGCAGCACCGGCTATTGTCTGAGGTGACCTATGTAACCTACTGAGGCTAGGAGTGGCTAGAAGGGACTAGGAGGTGGAGACCCTGGTGTAGACCTGAGGACCACGGGCTTCATCATAGTGGACTAGGATTTATGGCTGCTGCCCTGCAGCTGCCCAGAAGATCACTCTAAGGGGCTTTTGTAGCTGTCCCAGAGGAGTGTCATATCAAGGTAAAGGGGGGGAGGCTTGTCCCCCCCCATGACGCCACTAATCTGCGCCGCCACTCGTGCCCGCGCCCACGTGATGACGCCACTACTCTGCGCCGCCACTCGCGCCCACGTGACGACGCCACCGATCTGCACCGCCGCTGCAGCGCGCATACGCTGCCACTCCCTGGGGCAGCCGGAGGGGTGGGTCTCCTGCCAGCTTCCCGAGTCGTGGTTCTCGTTGGTGTCTGCCCGAGTCGTGGTAGTGGTTGTCGAGTTCTCCTTTAAAAAAAAAAGTATAAATCACCAGCCCCAGATAGGTCCCAGGTGCACAAGAACGGAGAGCTCTGACTGCCTCCGCCGGTGCCGTCCCGACCTAGTCGGCCTGAGGCCACGGCGGAAGGAAAGAGAAGCCAAGGAACGGAAATCCCCGCGGCGCGCCGGGTCCGGAAGCGGCGCGGATCCGTTCGCGTTGCCTCAGGCCTCCGTGTACATGACATATAAAATTACATCTAAAACCTGCCAAGAAGTGTTTTTTTTTTTTTTTTTTTTTTGGCTTTGAATAGAGATCTCTGCCTCCTATTTTTTTTATTGTAAAGATACTATACAGAGGGTTACAGTTAACATGAGTGAGGTAATGAGTACACTTCCTCTTGAACATTGTTTTAAAATGCTGTTTTGGTTTGTTGCGAGTAAGTCTTTTCATTTGCGCCCAGGCTGGCCTGGAACTCGGGCTCTTCCAGCCTCGAGTGCTGGTATTACGGTAAAATGTGAAATCAGAGAGAGAGAACAAATGTATTTTTTGTTTGTTTGTTTTATTTTGTTTTTGGGTCCGGTTGTGGGGCCTGAACTCTGGGCCTTGGCACTGTCCCTCAGCTCTTCAGCTCAAGGCTAGTGCTCTACCACTTGAGCTACAGCGCCACTTCTGGCTTTTTTCTTTTTGCTTATGTGAGGCTGAGGAATCGAACCCAGGGCCTCAGGCATGCAAGGCAAGCACTCTACCACTGAGCCACCTTCCCAGCCCTGCATTAGTTATTAAAAATAGGGGAAGCCCCAGGCCGGTGGCTCATGCCTGTCATCCTAGCTACTCAGGAGGATGAGATCTGAGGATCATGGTTCAAAGCCAGCCCGGGCAGGAAAGTCCGTGAGACTCTTCAATAAACCACCAGAAAACCGTAAGTGGCGCTGTGGCTCACACGGTAGAGCTCTGGCCTTGAACTGAATAAATAAATAAATAAAAATAGGGGAAAGCATTAAAGGGAAATTCCAGAGGTAAAGACCCAAAGAATGAAATAATGAAGTTAGATACCAGATTACTGAAATGTAGCAGAACTCAGGAAAAGCACAGAAACCGAGAAGGTACTTTGGCCTTAGACATAGTAAATAGGATATTTTGGGGGGAGGTGTGAAAGATGTTTTTGCAAATAGGAAGCTTGGAACATGTTTTGGTAAACATCTGCTAAACCCCTAACAAAGGGAAACCCCAGAATATGGTCTTTGTTTTCAACTTATGCTTCGTTTTATTGGAAATTGTTATTTGTCAAGTACACTTGCCACCTGCATGGGGCCCTTTCCATACACTGCCACTTGGGCATGGCCTCTTTGCTATATAAATCACTAAGTGAGAGAGCATGGTTGCTGTTTCACTACCAGATGAGTAGGGCATAGTTGCTGCGGCTAATAAAGACTCCTTGCCCTTATTATTTGAGTCGGTGGATATATTTGTAGGAAACATATTTGTAGGAGCTGAGATTCTACATTATGTGTATGTGACCTCTTTTGCAAAATTCTTTCCCTACTGTCCCTGTGCAGCGTCTTAAAAATCAGAGGAAGAAGAGAAGCTACAGACTGGAGAAGGGATGAGACTATTGGATGGGATTGGACAAAAGAGGCAGTGGAGGCTCAGGTAGGCCTGGCACCCAGCACCACCTAGCCCCCCCTTTCTCCCCCACACCCCTGATGAGACAGGTGGAGTGCTCAGAGGACAGTCACCCAGCATCCCACAGGAAGAACTCTTTCCTTGCCATCTTCCTGAGTGTTCCCTGACTATGCCAGACAGGAAAATGCTACCTGTTCCTTCCTGGGAATGTCTTGAGAGAGGTTGGAAAATGGAAAAGCAGTTTATCTTAGCATTGTCATTCCAGCACGATGAGTGGTTAATTGCTGCCCTTCAGGAAGAACAGTATATGATTTTCTTGGTTGCAGAATATTTGCAGGCATCTTCAGCAGTCCATATGATCTACATCGGTGTGTGTGTGTGTGTGTGTGTGTGTGTGTGTGTGTGTGTGTGTGTGTGTACATGCATGTGCACATGCACATGAGCCTGTGTGCCAGTCCTGGGGCTTGAACTCTCCAGGGGCGCTGTCCCTGAGCTTTGTTTTTTGTTTTTTTCCCCTCAAGGCTAGTGCTCTGACACTTGAGCCACAGCTCCACTTCTGTTTTTTTGGTAGTTAATTGGAGATAAGAGATTCAATGACTTGCCTGTCTGGACTGTCTTCAACCCACAATTCTCATATCTCAGCCTCCTAAGGTATGAGCCACCGTATATAGCTACCTTGACTTTCTTGTAAAGGTTGTATAGCTATTTTCCTTACCAGTAGTTTATATTTGCCTTTTCAATGTTCAGCTTCAGTTTGGAAACAAATACCTCTGAGAACTCACCCTAAGAGCAAAACAGAGAAAGAGTGCATTATTAAAGCTGCATGTCAAATTTGAGCTACTGTTTTTTCAAAAACAATAGTGATCAGATTAGTTAGGTTGATGTGTCAGATCCTTTTTACCATACCAGGCTCTCCCCATAGAAATTTTTTTTTTTTGGGGTCCGGTTGTGGGGCCTGAACTCTGGGCCTGGGCGCTGTCCCTCAGCTCTTCAGCTCAAGGCTAGCACTCTACCACTTGAGCTACAGCGCCACTTCTGGCTTTTTTCTTTTTGCTTATGTGGTGCTGAGGAATCGAACCCAGGGCCTCAGGCATGCAAGGCAAACGCTCTACCACTGAGCCACCTTCCCAGCCCTCCCCAGAGAAATTTCTTATATCTGAGAAATCTGGTAGTTCATTATTTTCAAAATGAAAACTAGAAACATATCAAGGCATAATTTCTAGGTACACTAATAGAATGTTCCACTACTTCACCAGTTTCTTTTTTAAAAAATAACTATTGCAGATTTATTTTATTACATTGCTTTTTTTCAGAACTTGATTTTTGAAATTCCTGCTAACATAGTCATCGTTTCAGGCATAGTTTCACAAAGCCAAGAATTCCACACATTTAAAAATGTCTGATAACTCTATTCCTAAAGGAGTTTTATCTATATTAAATCCAGATAAAATTTTCCACTTCCATACTTCACTGGTTTTTAAATTCCATTTTCTAATCTGTAAAAATGAGTATATATCACAGGACTTCTGGAAGGACTAAATAATCCACACAAAAATACCTAGCCCAGTAAATGGTCTGTATTTCTCCTGTAATAACATAACAATGAAAATTTTCAGCTGGGCCCCAGTGGCTCATGCCTGTAATCTTTTTTTTTTGGTCAGTCATGGGACTTGAACTTCTGTGTTCTTCAGCTCAAGGCAAGCGCTCTACTGCGTGAGCCATAGCACCACTTCTGGTTTTCTAGTGGTTTATTGGAGATAAGAGTTGCATGGATTTTCCTGCCAGGGCTGGCTTTGAACTGTGATCCTCAGATCTCAGCCTCCTGAGTAGCTAGGATTGCAGGCGTGAGCCACTGGTGCCTGGCCCATGCCTGTAATCTTAAACAATTCTGGAGGCTGAGATCTGAGGATCAGGAAGTAAGCCAGCCAAGGCAGGAAAGTCTATGAGACTTATCTTCAATTAACCACTTAGAGGTTGATTATGGAGCTGTGACTCAAGTAGAAGAGCACTGACCTTCAGCAGAAAGGCTAAGGGACAGAACACAGGCCCTGAGTTCAAGCCCCAGGACTGGCAACAAAATAAATAATTTATAAATTCCATTTCAGATTTGGGTATCAAAATCCTAAAATTGAGAAGCCGTTTTAAGCAGTGTAAACAGTTTACAGAGAGAAGTTCCTTCAGTATGAATTCTTAATTCAGTATGAATTTCCTAGCAATGAACATTCTCAAATAAAGTCACACTGAAGTGGCCTGATATTTGTGGGAAATGTAATTAAAGTTGTAAAAGAGAGTGTAAGGTCCATACAAATGGAAACTTAATTAATGCTTCACTTTTGGAGGCCTTTTACTTATTTATGTTTTTGTCTATTTTATCCCTTGATTAAGTTTTCTCTTTCCTACCAATCTGGCAAAACACCACTGCGGTTTAGTGACCAACTCTGTTTGTTCCTGTAGGAGAGGCACAGGGAGTGTAAGCTATCTTAAATAAGAGCAGAGAAGGGGCTTGGAGGACTTCCTGAGTTGTTTTCCAGGGACAGTCTTCTCTGCCAGAACTCTGGCTGAGTGGCAAGTTTTCTACACTGAGACCTTGGAGGGCAGAGTGTGTGCCCAGCTCTGTCACACTTTGCCAAGGTGCTGATTTATAGGTAGCTGCTCCCCTCTGCTGGACAGAGTTAAGAGCTTCTCTTATTTCTTAAGGATTTAGTCACTCCCGGTGGCAAATTCGCAAACCCACAGAGCAGAAAGGGGACAGAAGGTCAGCAGGATCACCTTACCTCACTGTCCAGGTGGGCAATTGAGACCAGAGTGGGGAAAGGCCTTATTTAAGGTCACACAGAGTTAGAGAAGGGTCTGGGGCTAGAAATGGCCACCTTGCTTTCCACACTAGAGTCTAAAAAGCACAGGATCCTGGAGCTGTATGTAGTCTGGGAGAAAAACCAGAGCTGAGTACCAGAGGAGGCATTGCATACCTTAGCCTGTGGGAAACTGGGAAAGGAGAGGGTACCAAAAGGTAGCTAACTTCTATTAGAGACCAAAACCTGAGGAGATCCTAACACAGGAAGAGAAGTATGAGCGAAGCCAGCAGGTTGGTCCATTCACAGAGGACTACTCTCTGCCAGGCTCTGTGAGTGATCCTGTGGCACCTAATTCTAAATCCTTAGAAAGTCATGTTGATCTTTGTCGATCATCTTTAAACCTATCCAGCTGGGAGCCCATGGCTCCTACTAAGGAACCTGAGATCTGAGGATCAGGGTTTGAAGCAGAAAAGTTTGTAAGACATTTTTTTTTTCTGTCATGGGGCTTGAACTCAGGGCCTCAGCACTGTCCCTGAGCTCTTTTTGCTCAAGAATAGTGCTCTACAACTTTGAGCCACAGCTGCACTTCTGATTTTCTGATGGTTAGTTGGAGATAAGAGTCTCATGGACTTTCCTGCTTTGAACTTTGATCCTCAGATCTCAGCCTCCTGAGTAGCTAGGATTATAGGTATGAACCATCAGCACCCAGCTTGTGAGATTCTTACCTCCAATTAACCACAAAAGCCGGAAGCAGAGTTGTGGCTCAAGTGGTAGAGTGCTAACCTTGAGCCAAAAAGCTAAAGGACAGTTCCCAGGTGCTGAGTTCAAGCCCCAGTACCAGCACAAAATACTAACAAAAACAAAAGTATCCAGTTATCTTCAAACCTGTTCCATATTATCATATATTCCCAGTATCCTAGTTAAGGTAAGCAGACTGCTTTAACAAATCCCCAATGTCTAGTAGCTCAAATGCAATGTAAGTTTACTTTCTGCTCATGCCAAAGAGCTTATTAGAAATGGAAGTGCAATGGGCATTGTTCCACAAGGTCATCCAGGGACCTTGCATGGACATCCAACCAACAGAGAAGAAAGGATGGATGACATCTGGCAGTTCTTATAGGCCAGAATGGAAAATGTGCAATCAAGTACTATTATAGAAATTAAAGCATTAATAAAAGAAAAGGAACATTTAGGGCTCAACTTGGGTTTAATGTTGATCTGTCCAGGTGCTGGTAACTCACACCCATAATCCTAGCTACTTAGAAGACTGAGTAGCCAATTTAAGGACTGAGGCTAGAAGCCAGCCCAGGCAAACACATCTGTGAGATTCTTATCTCCAATTTTAACAGAAAAAAAAAGCTGGGACTGGAGATTTGATTCAAATGGTAGAAAGTCTATTGTAAGCACAAAAGCCAAAGAGAGCATGAGGCCTAAGTTCAAGCCCCTGAGCTGGCATGAGTACTTGCAAACAGAAATACACAGAAATAAGTATTGATCTGATGGAAGATGTGACATACAAGAACACACCTCACAGACCTCCTGTTACAAGGAGTGTATTGAATCCATGAGATCACAGACAAGACTTTTACCCAAGTGTGCCTTCCCCAAGCTGCCCCTGCTGATATCTGTGTGTAGCAGAGACATCAGGAGAAACCCCACAATGAATGCTGAATCTGCTTTACATTATATATGTCAGGCTAGTAGGCTTCCTTCACACTGCCTTTCCCTCTACACTCATGATTGGCTTACAATGTGGTCTGGTGGTTCTTCTGTCTTCTGTGGCTTCCTCCCTCTTTTTCCTTTTGTGCAGGAGCCTCCTGAGTACGATCTTTGCCCACTCCCTTCTCACTTGGCATATATATTTAGAGAAGTCAGTCTCATACAGGAGACTAGTCCTGGTATTTTGGCTCCCCAAATTCTGCTTAGGTCATATAGCACATATGCTGACATTAGATAAGGATTGTTTATGGACAAGATGCAGACCCAAACTCCCTAGACTCTCTTTCTCTTTGTTATCTAGGGAAGATAGTGATTCCCCTCTCTCTCTCTCTCTGGGTTATCTGAGGGCAGATGGTGATTCCTAAAGAGTGAATTAAGTTGCCAGAGACTTCTGGAAAGGAGGTGAACAGCAGGAGGAAAGAGCCACAGAGGTTCATCCCCATCTCCAGTTACAGGAGGGAGAAATGCCTCCCAAGACGGCCAGCACTGGACAGTACATGGAGACCACGTAGAAGAGGCTGGTGTGAAACATTCTGAGTTCCCACACTTAGCATCTCAGCAGTGAGAAAGCAGTTATGGTTCTGGGATATGATGAGAGATGAGTGCTTGAATAAGGCATTTGGCCTAACTGCCAGAGTGCCACTCCTCTGTCTGTGTAAAACCAGCTGAACATTCTGGTAAGTCTTTTTTTTTGTCAGTCATGGAGCCTGAACTCTGGGCCTGGGTGCTGTCCCTTAGCTCTTCAGCTCAGGGCTAGCACCCTACCACTTGAGCCACAGAGCCACTTCCAGCTTTTTCTGCTTATGTGGTACTGAGGAATTAAACCCAGGGCCTCATGCATGCAAGGCAAGCACTCTACCCAGCCCACATCCTGGTAAGTCTTAAGAGGAAATAAAGCAAGCCCAATATTCTGATATTTATCATATAGCAAAGTGGGATTTAAGATAATATATACATTTTACACCTATAATCCTAGCTACTTAAAAGACTGAGTATTCAGTATACCATTTTGTGAACACACTTGTTCTAATCTCCTAGAACATCACTAAGCAATGTTGGAGACTAGGTTCACTAAACTAAATGTTCCTCTGAATCTTCTGTCAATGAAATGAAATCCAACAACTTTAACACAGGTCAGATATATAAGGTTGATTGCTCTTCTATTATCTCCCTTATGGGAGTTTTTTTTTTTTGGGGTCCGGTTGTGGGGCCTGAACTCTGGGCCTGGGTGCTGTCCCTCAGCTCTTCAGCTCAAGGCTAGCACTCTACCACTTGAGCCACTTCCGGCTTTTTTTTTTTTTCTTTTTGCTTATGTGGTGCTGAGGAATCAAACCCAGGGCCTCAGGCATGCAAGGCAAGCGCTCTACCACTGAGCCATCTTCCTAGCCCCTGGGAGTTTTTTTTTAAAGTAAGTTTTTTGTTGTGGAAATACTGTACAGAGGGGTTACAATCACATGAGCAAGGTAATGAGTACACTTCTTATCAAGCATTGCTGCCTTCTCCTTTGTTTTTCCCCTACCATCCCTTCCCTCCCACCTCCACAACTACATTCTTCCCTCCCCTCAACAAATTGTAAAGTTTGTTTTTTCGACATAGCAATGATTAACCTGTGTCCCTATTTAAACAAAATTTTCCCCCTTTTACTCCCCAAATTATACCAACATCAAATACAGTGAAAACAGGGGTTATACCATGGGGAGGGACATACAAAGCAACCAAAAAATCACGTGGTACCTTATAAATACGTTAGAAACAATAGCAAGAAAGAAAAAAACCACTTGTGTCCTTATTTTGGGGTTCATTTCACTTAACATCATCTTATCTGACCTTTTCTGCTTGTCTCAGATATATACTAGTTATTGCAAATAAGGGAAACCAGGGGACCTAAGTTTCTTTGGGCCTGGCTTATTTCACTTAATATAATTTTTTTCAAGTCTTTATTTCCTAACAAATGGGGCTTTTGGGAGATTTTAATGCCAGTGGACAATGCTGTTAGTTAGAATGTTATTCCTTTACTCATTACAGTGAGAAAATGTCAAATACTCACAGCCCCTTTCCCATGCGTCATTCCTGGTGAGTTGAAGAAAGGGTGTCATGTCATGAAATTCCTTCTTCCATCTCTCCCTTAGACTTCTATATCTCTGCAGAGAGATGCATTCAGCTGCTTTTCTATATTGTAAAGATACTGTACAGAGGGGTTACAATTACATGAGCAAGGTAATGAGTCCATTTCCTATCGAGCATTGTTGCCTCCTTCTTTGTTTTTCCCTTACCATCCTCAGGAGCTTTTTGTCATGTATGCATTAAGTTTTGCAAGACTGAGTCAGGTAATGAGGGAATTAATTTTTTTTTTTTTTTTTGGTGCCCCTACTGGGCCTTGAACTCAGAGTCTGAGTTCAAGCTTTTTCACTTAAGGCAGGTGTGAGACCTTTTGTTGTTTTGTTTTTGTTTTTGGGTCCAGTGGTGGGGCCTGAACTCTGGGCCTGGGCGCTGTCCCTCAGCTCTTCAGCTCAAGGCTAGTGCTCTACCACTTGAGCCACAGGGCCACTTCTGGCTTTTTTCTTTTTGCTTATGTGGTGCTGAGGAATCGAACCCAGAGCCTTTTCTAGCCCTGTCTGGCTTCAAATCATGATCCTTAGATCTCAGCCTCTTGAGATTATATGTATTACTGGTGCCTGGCTGAATTTGAGATGTCTTATAAAGGAATATGCAATTTGACTGTACCCAAGTTATACATCTGTTACTTAATGATAGTTTGTTAATAAAACTAACATTTTAATCTTGCAAGCACCTTCACTGAGGCTCTTGTAAAAACATGTAAAATCTCTGCCATCTTAATGGTCTATGCAACTGTAATTAAATGTCTGGCTGTTTTTCGATTGAAGATTATGCCAAGAAAATTTGATTCCTGTGTCCACCTGGATATGGATAAAATTAGACTGCCTCAAACCCCATAGGAGCTTCTGTACCTGCCACTCCTGGTAAGCTGGAAGATGGCACCCACATTCCACCCAAGGATGGTTGCTAATGAAGCTGTCTAGAATCATTGTCACTTGAGTCACTGTCTTCACTGGGTGGCAGTGTAGCTGGGTTCTTTATGCTTACAGGGGCTGCTGCCTCAAAATTGTCTTACAGGAAGTGGTGCTGTGGCTCAAGCGGTAGAGTGCTCATCTTGAGCTGAAGAGCTGAGGGACAGAGCCCAAGCCCAGAGTTCAAGCCCCATGACCGACCCCCCCAAAAAAAATGTCTTACAGCTCAGAGACACAAATGGACTTTGTGGAGAGGGAAAGGAGATACACTGAGGTCGCCCCAGAGGTGATTCCTGGGACAAGTGACACAGTCAGCTGCTTGGACTTGTCTATATTGGAACATAGGAAAAAGGCCCATCTCATCTGGCTTGTCATCACTGGGGCAGGTCTCTTTTGCTCTCTGCACTAAGAACACCCCAAATGGTCAGTGTTGTAAAAGAATTTTTCTTTGCCCCTTTACCTTGTCTCTACTTTATTCACAAGTTCTGTCTCTACTTAACTCACAAGTAGAGCATCTATTTTGATTCTGAAAAAAGTCTGTGGAAAATCTGAGCTTGTGCAACATTGCTTGCTATCTATCTCTCCATCTATGGATCTAGCAATATGCCAAGCTGATCTCAAACTCACAATCTTTTTGTTTCCCACATGCCGCTGTACAAGGCAACTTAAAAGTCATTTTGGCTGCACAAGTACGCTCCTAGCTCCCCGCTCATCCATGCACTTTGATCTGAGCCATTCTCTCCTGAAGTTAGGTTGCCATCATCTTGGGCTCCAGACAAGGATTTACCATTGATAAGCACCTTTTTTTTTTTTTTTTTGGGTCTGGTTGTGGAGCCTGAACTCTGGGCCTGGGTGCTGTCCCTCAGCTCTTCAGCTCAAGGCTAGCACTCTACCACTTGAGCCACAGGGCCACTTCTGGCTTTTTTCCTTTTTGCTTATGTGGTGCTGAGGAATCGAACCCAGAGCCTCATGCATGCAAGGCAAGCGCTCTACCACTGAGCCACCTTCCCAGCCCCTTGATAAGCATCTTGTGATCAGTAAATTGCCCCAAAGACAGGCAATGTCTTCTTACCATCTTGAAAAGAACAGAAGCCTAGAGCCAGTGGCTCATTCCTATCTACTCAGGAGGCTGAGGATCAGAGTTTAAAGCCAGCCAAGGCAGAAAAGTCCCTGAGAGACTCTTACCTCCAATTAACCATTCAAAACAACAACAGAAATCGGATGTGGCACTGTGGCTCAAAGTGGTAGAGGGCAAGCCTTGAACACAAGCTCAGGGACAGCACCCAGGCCATGAGTTCAAGCCCAACAAATTTAAAAAAAAAAAAAGGAAAAGAACAGAACGGAAAAAAGCACCGTTCTGTGTGCCCTTCACCATGTCTCTATCTGACATGTGAGGTCCTGTGGCCTGCCATGGCATGAGACTCCTGGGCTCTGGGCCTGGGTCTGAAAGCCTGTTTTCACCACCATGCCTTCCTTAACATAAGTCGGTTTCAGTTGATGTTTACAGTCTTCAGGATGCAACCGGGGCGGGTCCTTGTGGGCCGGGGTCGCGCGTGTACTCGCAGTCCTCCGACCGGAGGAGAGAACAGGGGTGAGGGGGAAGAGGAGGGGTTCCCTGCCAACTTCCGTGACGAATCTGCCGCTGCGGAATCCAGCGGGGGGCGGGGCCCGGGAGCCGAAAGTGCGGCCGCGCGCTGGCCACGGGGTTTACGCGGCGATTTCATCATGCACCGGATCCGTCAGCGCGCGCCGCCGCCCGTCCCGGCCCGCCCCGGCCCGCCGGCCCATGCCCTCGCTGCGCCCGGCGCTGCTTGAGGCCGCCCGCGTGGTGCTGTGGCCGCCGCTGTCGCTCCGACCTCCCGTCCGTGCCCCGCTCGTGCCCCGGCGATCCCTCAGCGCCCGCTCCCCGGCCTCCTTCCCCGCCGCCGCCGCCGCCCTCGCCTCCCGGAGCAGCATGGACGGCGCCAGCGCCGAGGAGGTGCTGGCTCCTCTCAGGCTAGCCGTGCGCCAGCAGGTACCGTCGCCCCCTACCCTGCGCCTGGCCCCCGCGCTCCCCGACCCCGGCCACCCCCGGGACCGCAGGACATCCAGGTCAGGGGTCCGCGCTCCGAGGTCACCCCGGCCCTCGGGCCCCGCGGCTCCGGGGCCCTCGCTGCGGCCCCACTCGGTCACCCCGGCCTCCTAGCCCGCCCTCCCTGCGACCCAGCCCCGGCCCGGCACCCGGTCACCCCGGCACTTCGCGGGTCCTGGCGCGCCCGGTTCCCTCCCGCGCCCCGGTCACCCGCCACCTCTGCCTGCCCGCTGCGGCAGATGCGCCCCGGCGCCCAGGATGCTTTGCATCATCCCGCGTCCTTCTGGTCCTTCCTGAGTGCTTATCCGCGTGACTAGCTCGGAAGATAGGAGTTGAAATGTGGGTGCGGGAGGCGAAGAACTCTTTCCCAAAGGTGAAGCGAATCTCCATCCTTCGCTCCTGTCTTCTGCTGGCGTCCGGAACGAGATCGCAGGCCTGGGAAGCTGGACACGGGGAGCCGGCTCCAAGCGGGGAGCGTTTTGGAGTTTGTGCGGAAAGGAGGGGAAGTTTCATGGACCGAGGTGTCGTGATTTACCGCAGCCCTCTCATTTTTTTTCCCCCATGTCTTCCTGCGGCCCGGAAATTAGAATCGAGAGGGGGTGAAGAGGGATTAATTAAGACAACGCTGGGTCCTGTGAGACCAGGGCTCGCAGTCAGGGATTCGTAAGCATCCACCGCCAGCTGCTGACTGATGCAATCACTTGCCTTAGCTAAGGATCCTGGGATCCTGTCTCGGAAATAAGTAGTTCATTGGAGCATAGCTGCCTTAAATTCAGAAAATTCTGCCCCTTTGCCAGCTCTGCTTTCCTTTTGTTAGAGCTTGACTCATCCAACAGTCTTATCATTTTGAAATCTCACTACGGATCCTTCCCCCCTCCCCTTTTCCCCTTGTCTTTTTTTTTTTTAATCTACCCTCCACTGCTTAAATAAGATAAAATGTGGTTCCTTCGTCTTTACTGTAACTTGTGTTTTTTTTAAATGCTCTTCCTTAGACCAGGAGAATACATCTAATTTGGGAAGCACTCACACAACCCAAACCCCTCCCTCTGCCACGTTAGCCTGGAACTGCAGTACAAATTATCCATATGAAGGCTGGATCTAGTTGGCTGTCTGAATTTTGTTAATGGAACAGCATTCCAGTAGTATGTAGCCTGGCTACATAGTGGGGTCTTGTCTCCCACACACATCCCAAAACGACTTATTTTATTTTTTTGTTGGTTGTGGGGCTTGAACTCTGGACCTAGGCACTGTTTCTGAGCTCTTCAGCTCAAGCAAGCACTCTACTACTTGAGCCACAGTGACACTTCCGGTTTTCTGGTGGTTTATTGGAGAGTTTCACGGACTTTCCTGTCTGGGCTGCCTTTGAACCCCAATCCTCAGATCTCAGCTTCCTGAGTAGCTAGGATCATGTGCGTGAGCCACTAGCACCCTGCTCCAAAAGGACTTTTTTGAAGACATGAGTCATGATAATAGAAGAAATGGGACCAGGAGCTTATTGTATATTTGAAAGATTTGTATAACTGCTGATATTTTACAAATGACTGGAGAATGATGTTTTATGAAATGGTAAAGATCCATTCAAATCTAAGATATATTTATGGATTTGACGTATCAATGCAAAAAGTTCATTGTTACAGTTTCTGTGTAAAAACTTTGGTTTTTCTTCTAAAAACAGCAGTGTCTCTTGCTATGTAACCAACTCTAGGCTGGTCATAATCTAGATACCTTCCTGCATCAGTTTCCTGAATGTTAGGATAACAAGCATGCAAGACCTAGTCAGCCTTGGAAAAACTTAAGAAACCAGCCCTTAGCCAGGTGCTAGTAGCTTACACCTATAACCCCAGCTACTCAGGAAGCTGAGATCAAGATCTGAGGATATTGGTTTAAAATCAGAGGAGGCTGATAAATCCTAGAGACTTATCTGCAATTAAACAGCAAAAAGCCAGAATTGGAGGTATGGCTCAAATGGTAGACTGCCAGCCTTGAATGAAAGAGCCAAGCAAGAGCTGGAGGCCTTGAATTCAAGCTCTAGTACAGACAGAAAAAGAAAAAGAGACTATCATTTGTTAGAGTAATGTAATGATCTGAAACATTTTGAGATTTTCCCTTTTCCTACTTTGTGTGGATTTCTTAATACAATTACTTACTTTACCCAAGACACTATTGCAAAAAAAGCAAATATGAGGGCTGGGAAGGTGGCTCAGTGGTAGAGTGCTTGCCTTGCATGCATGAGGCCCTGGGTTCGATTCCTCAGCACCACATAAGCAAAAAGAAAAAAGCCAGAAGTGGCGCTGTGGCTCAAGTGGTAGAGCGCTAGCCTTGAGCTGAAGAGCTGAGGGACAGCGCCCAGGCCCAGAGTTCAGGCCCCACGACCGGACCCAAAAAAATTTTTTTTTGTTTTAGAAAAATCTAAATGATATTTTATGGATTTTATTTATTTTTATTAGTGGATGTTAGTTGTACAGAGGTTTCATTTCTTACCCCCCTCTATCACTCTCCCTTAAAATTTTATCACGCTCCTTTCTTAAATTTTATGTTACTTATTTATTTATTTTTGTAGGTCACTGGACTTGAATTCTGCGCCTGGGCACAGTCTTTGAGCTCTTCAGCTCAAGGCAAGTGCTCTAGCATTTGAGCCACAGCGCCACTTCTGGTTTTCTGGTAGTTAATTGGAGAGAAGAGTCTCACAGACTTTCCTGCTTGGGCCGACTTTGAACTGTGATCCTCAGATCTCAGCTTCCTGAGTAGCTAGGATTATGGGCATGAGCCACTGGCACCCAGCTTAAATTTTATTTTTTTAAATGAATTAATAAGAAAATTAAACTTTTTTTTTTTTTGGGTCTGGTCATGGGGCCTGAACTCTGGGCCTGGGCACTGTCCCTCAGCTCTTCAGCTCAAGGCTAGCGCTCTACCACTTGAGCCACAGCGCCACTCCCGGCTTTTTTCTTTTTGCTTATGTGGTGCTGAGGAATCGAACCCAGGGCCTCAGGCATGCAAGGCAAGCGCTTTAACCACTGAGCCACCTTCTCAGCCCTAATAAGAAAATTAAATTCCCATTTTAATCTCCCAAATCTATGGTCCTCTACTTAAAGTGGGACTATGTCCTGATAAGCCTATTGTAAGTTGAAAATGTAGTTGCTTCACCTACTGTTGAAGAGCTTCCACTTTTGGCAACACAGTGCATTGAGGAGTGTGAGTTGTTTACCTATGGTCCTGTGGTTGTGGGGCTCTCCAGGAACTGTCCAGCCTCAGGTGAAAGGATCCTAGAGACAAAATTCAAAATACAATTTCCATTGAATGTGTTCTTGGTTTGTGTTACTCTGAATGGACTGGAATGCTGTTTCTGTAAAACCATTGTTGGCAAGGAGCTTGGCTACTTTTTATGATATTGAACTATATTAAGAGGATTGATGTTTTCTGAGTTTTG
Source organism: Dipodomys spectabilis (assembly GCF_019054845.1). Classification (NCBI taxonomy): domain Eukaryota; kingdom Metazoa; phylum Chordata; class Mammalia; order Rodentia; family Heteromyidae; genus Dipodomys; species Dipodomys spectabilis. Next base: position 13,591,748 of record NW_024870855.1, on the reverse strand, counting down.
TGAGATTTGGGAAAGCTATTTAAAATTATTTCAGGGAGGGGCTTTAAGTGATATGTCAAAGTCAATAATAATATAGATGGATAACATACTGTGTGCTTTAGCTTTTTTTTTTTTTAACTGTAATAGGAGAGGCATTGAAATTTGGATCTTAGAGAAGACAGCATGAAGAACCTTGGGTTTTTTTCTGCTTTGATTTTGTGAACTGATCGTGCCTGTTAAAGCTCATGCTTCATCTACAAAGGGCAAATGAAAATTTTATGAGTTTTTCTTTTTTGGTCTGGAGTTATAAAATTATTTGGGAACCTGAGACAAGTTTGTTAACCCTAACAAGAACCTCTAGTCACATGTATAAAGCAGACACTTGCAAAGGTGAGGAAATGCTTCTGGTTGTTTTTCTTGGCCAGCTGAATGTGCTCACTGAATATAGATAAAGGATCCATGAGGACAGTGGTAGGGAGGGCTCTCTGGTGTCTGTTGTTCTTTATAAGTGCAGACTGGAAGGCCTGACATACATCTTTAGCCTGGAATCTATCTAGAACCCAAGCTTCTTGTCCTTGATGTTTCTTAAGAGTAACGTACAGATCTTGATGACATTTACATCTTCATTCAGTGTGTGTACACACACACACACACACTTCCAAATGTAGTTAGGCGGTAAAGGAAAATAACTAACAATTGATCTTTTTTTTTTTTGATCGGTTGTGGGGCTTGAACTCTGGGACTAGGCACTATCCCTGAGCTCTTCAGCTCAAGGCGAGCACTACCACTTGAGCCACAGCGCCACTTCTGGTTTTCTGAATGGTTTATTGGAGATAAGAGACTCACAGAATTTCCTGCCCAGGCTGCCTTTGAACTGTGATCCTCAGATCTCAGTCTCCTGAGTAGCTAGGATTATAGGTGTGAGCCACCGATGCCTGGCAACAATTGAGGTTTTTAAATACTTTCTTTGCATATTTAGGTCACCTCCAATTCTTTTATCTTTAGACCTAGATTATTCTAAGTTACAAGTTTTAACCCATTATTTAGAATAGGCCCAACATTTTTCTTTGCTCTCTGGGCTTATAGGGTTATGAACTTGGTGTGCCATGACCATGAGGTAGCTGGCTCTCTGTCACTAGCATAACTGCTTGACAGTATATACCCAGTTCTGTGCCTGAACTCAAAGACAGAGAGTAAGTCAGGGCAATGATTTGTTTTGGGGGTAGGTTATAGTACTGGGGATTGAGCTCATCTCAAGCTTGTTCTTTTGCTTTTGAATAGGGTCTCACACTTTTGCCTTGGACTATAATTCTTCTACCTCTGCCTTCTAAGTAGAGGGGGCTACTGGTATATGCCACTCACCTGGCCTTCAGGACAATACATTTTAAGTTCTTCTTAGCTGTTTACTCGTGGCCTTGTTCATCAAGGCCCTGTAAAAAGTCCTAGGAGGAAATATACCAAGTATGTGGTGGGGAGACGTTCAGGAGCATTTACCAACTTGTTTCCAGTATCCAAAAGGAAATCTTAACCATCTTCAGAATAGGTGCTCGCATAAGCCTCTCCTCCTCATCAAAAGGCAGCTTGTGAGCACCTACCAAACTGGTGTTATGACAGGGAGAAGAATGGAAAGACCTATGGAAAGCATAAAGAGTAGACAGTGCTGCATGCCAATTGCATGGTACTGTGAAGTCTTAAGTTGTGGTGTCAGTAGTAATGAGTGCCAGCCTTTACATAAGAATTCCCATCCTGAAATGCATGTAAATACTTTATCCATAATGTGGTTCTAGGTATTGTAGTGAAAGTAAAATGCAGGTGACCTCTGTAAGTGGTGTTGTACCTAAGAGGGGTCAGGTTAACAATAAAAACTGCAGGTATAACAACAGACCCACCATATTTGGATATGGTAGGAGAATGAGGGGAGTAGAGAATTTCCCTTTTCACATCAAATACTTTAGACTCCTCATTACTGTTCTTAGTGAAATTAGTACACAGTATCAACCAAAATTTAACTAAAGTACTATGTACTGTCATATGTAGATTCTGGATAAGAAGATGGACGAAGGCAAAAAGTTCAGATAGACCCAAATTAGGGTTGCTTTGTGTTTGTGAAATAAGGTCACAAACTGAGAGAACTAACATGCGTGAGTGTAATTTAGGCCAGATCTTATGTTAGTGCCTTTGTGGGAAATAGTGGTGACAGTTGTCACTCAGTCTCTCAGTGATGGAGAGGAGATTGGAACTTTGAAGTGAAATGGACCAGATGTAGAAGCCAAAGAAGCATAATTTGATGTTGCCTGGAAGATTGTATGTTTTGTGGTTACTAACACATGAAGAACATGTGGAACAAACAGGTTTGAGGTAGAGAAAATAGCTTACAACAGACTGGACTGGCAGAATCTGTGGCCACACCTTAGTGAGGTGCTTTGTAGCATAATGACAGGTAACATAAAGTGTTCCATTTCCTTTTCCAACATTACAGTGAGGTCATTGTTGTCATCTGGTTTGATACGTTAGAAAGCGCAAAGAGCTTTTTCCCCTTTGCTCAGGATGTTGCAGTTAGCTGGTCAGGGCCCCAAACCCATCCCAGTCTTTAAGCCCTCTTAGGTAGTGAGTTTTATTAACTACGGCTTATCTACCTGTGGATTTTGGTTTTATATATTTGGATGATTTTCTTGTGTTTCCTGATCTGAGAATTTATGTCTTGAGTTTTTATAGGAAGTTTTAGTTAGGCACTGTGACTCACACCTGTAATCCTAGCTACTTAGGAGGTTGAGATCTGAGGATTGTAGTTTGAAGCCAGCCCAGGCAGGAAAGCTTGTGAAACTTAAAAAAAAAAACTTTTTTATTGTAAAGGTGATGAACAGAGGAGTTACAGTTATATAAGTCAGGTAGTGAGTACATTTTTAAAAATTATTTATTGTTGTTATAGAGGTGATGTACAGCGGGATTACAGTTGCATGAATCAGGTAATGAGTACATTTCCTTTAGTACAGTGTCTTCTGTTCCCTTATTCTCTCCTAGTTCCTCACTCCCATCTCTATACCCACAAGTGTACAATTCACTTTCATTAATGTCTAGTGAGTGCTACTGCTCCACTTTTTCACTGGAGTTCTGTACCCTCCCCTCCCATCCCTAAAGATCAAATGCTGAAAACTGGGAAAAAAAAAAAAAAGTATCTTTTTTTTCCCCATATCTTGGAGTTTGTTTCAGTATGTATAAGTACATATCTTTTTTTTTTTTAATTTTATTTTATTTTATTTGAGAACATACTGTACAGAGGGGTTACAATTACATGGGCAGGATAATGCATACATTTCTTACCAAGCATTGCAGCCTCCTCCTTTGTTTACCCTTCACCTCCCTACCCAGCCTCCCCCCTCCCCCCCCACCCAATCATACCCCCCCTCCCCCCCCTCCGACATTGTAAAGCTGGTTTTGACATGACATTTTGTACTTCTCATTGTTGCAACAGGTCCACCTGAATCCTTAAACGACTTGTTTGTCCCCATCTCCTCCACACGTTATACTGACATCAAATATAGTGAAAGCGGGGTTACACTGTGGGGGAGGGACATACAAAGCAACAAAGAAATAATCTTATAAATGCGTTAGAAACTCATGCATGTATAAGTACATATCTTTTTGAACAGTGTCACTTCTTCCCTAATTTTCTACCAGTTTTTCCTTCTGGGACCTCTCCCCCACAAGTTGTATAGTTCATTTTCAACAAGTTGTATAGTGAGTATCACTGCTACACTTGTTCATCCTATGTCCCACCATTTCTGTTCTTCCCCTTACCCTCCCCCAAATAGATAAACTTATATATAAGATGAAAGGTATAGAAATAAAAAAGCAGCAACAAAGGAGAAAAAACAAGAAGCAAAATAACATAAAACTTCTTGTTTCCATTTCTTGGAGTTCATTTCAGCAAACATCATTTTATAAGATCATATACCCATTGAACCTTTGTCACTGAAATCAGGAAAGCAACTCTATTTTGTAAAACTTTTTATTTACTCTAATTATAAAAAAACAGAAGTGGAGCTGTGGCTCAAGTGGTAGAGCACTAGCTTTGAGCAAAAAGGTCAGAGACAGAGGCTAGGACCTAAGTTCAAGCCCCAGCAGTGGCACAAAAAAATTGTTTGTTTTTTTTTTCATATCCATTGTCTTTCCAAATACTGCTTCTTAAAATTTTTCTTTATTCTTCTAGGTTCTGTTTGGATAAATCTAAGACTCTTCTGTTTATACTTCTTATATTTTTAATTGCCTTTTTGTGCTATTCTGGATAATTTATTTATATTATTATTATTTTTGTCATGGGGTTTGAACTCGGCCTGGGTGCTGTCTGTGAGCTTTTTTTTTTTTAAAGGTAAGAGTCCTATAAGGACTTTTCTGCCTGGACTGGCTTTGACCTGTGATCCTCACACCTTAGCCTCCTGAGTAGCTAGGATTATAGGCATGAGGTACTGGTGCCTGGCTCTGGGTAATTTCTTTAGTTCTATTTCCTAGGTCACTGATTCTTCTCTTTTCTTTTCTTTTCTTTTGTCGGTCGTGGGACCTAAACTCTGGGCCTGGGTGCTGTCCCTCAGCTCTTCAGCTCAAGGCTAGTGCTCTACCACCTGAGCCATAGCACCACTTCCAGCTTTTTTCTGCTTATGTGGTGCTGAGGAATGGAACCCAGGGCCTTATTCATGCAAGGCAAGCGCTCTACCACTGGGCCACCTTCCCAGCCCCTAGGTCACTGATTTCTAAACTAAGTCTAATATGCTGTTTAACTTACTCCATGAGTTTTTAGTTTCAGTGACTCTGTAGAGTTCTTTTTCAGACTACCTCCACTTCCACTACTTTTCACTATTACCATGTGCAGTAGTTATTTGTGTTCATTTGTTAACTTGTCTGAACATCCTCTGGATTCCAGTGCCAAGGGCAGAGATTCTCAGTTATTAGCAAGGGCTGTTCACATAATAAAATGGCCAATTGCATTATTAAAAAAAAAAATCCTTTCTAAAAGTCCTAAAATACATTCCTCTTAATTTTTGCCTTCTGAAACCAGTCCTGAGTATAAATTCTGTTTGCTGACTAGGGAGACCTTGTACGGAAGCTGAAAGAAGACAAAGCACCCCAAGTGGATGTAGACAAAGCAGTGGCTGAGCTCAAAGCCCGAAAGCGGGTTCTGGAAGCGAAGGTGAGTCTTGGGGTGTTAAATTAGGAGCAATCTGGAGTTGGTTGTTGGTGAGAGAGACCTAGAAAAGTTCTGAACACATATTACTTGATTTGTTTGCCTTCTCTTTCCCTGGAAGATGCCTCAGCCTTTCAAAGTACAACCTGATTACTTGGTACCTGAAATACCTCCTCCAAATCCTAGATGTTGCATGCTGCATGTGGTTTCTGGAAAGCATGTGCCTGCTTTATGAATTTTTTTATGCCTGGAAGTAATGGTTTCACTTTTGTCCATCTGTGATAGCTGTCCCTAGACCTATTTAAACACTAAGCCTCCAGTGTGAAGTTTAGAATTATGTTTGAGTATTTTTTTTCTTTTTAAAAAATATTTTATGGAACAAAGACTTCATCACACCTGAGATCTTGAAACTACTACAAGAAGGAGTAGGAGAAACATTAGAACTTGGTGGCCTACGCAGGAACTTTGTGTCTTGGTTTTTTTTTTTTTTTTTTTTGCTGGTCATAGAGCTTGTACTCAAGGTACAATCTCTGGCCTCTTTGTGTTAAGGCTAACACTCTACCACTTGAGTCACAGTGCAGCTACCAGCTTTTTCTGAGTAGTTTATTGGAAATAAGAGTCTCACGAACTTTTCTGCCCAGGCTGGCTTTGAACCGTGATGCTCAGGTCTCAGTCTCCTATAGGTAGGATTATAGGCATGAGCCACTGGCACCTGGTGGCAAAGAGAGTTCCAGGGGTTAAGGAAGTAGGAGAGAGAATTAACAAATGGGATTTCATCAAACTAAGGACATAATTATTCCTAAGATAAAAACACAGTTTACAGATTAGGAGCAGATCTTCAAGAGCCTAATACCCAGAATATACAAATAGCTCAAGAAACTACCCGACCCCCAATTAACTCAATTAATAAATGGGCAGAGGAGCTAAATGGAGACGTCTCAGAAGAAGAAGTCAGATTGGCCAATAAACACATGAAGAGATGCTTAACACCCCTGGTTTGTCATAAAGGAAATGCAAACCAAAACCATATTGCGATTCCATCTCACCCCAGTAGGATTGGCCAACTGTAAGAATACAAATGATAAGAAATGCTCGAGGGGATGTAGGGAAAAAGAACCCTATTGCACTATTGATGGGAATGTAAAAAGGAACCCTATTACACTATTGGTGGGAATGCAAACTAGTACAACCACCTTAGAAAGTGGTTTGGAAGTTCCTCAAAAAACTAAACATAGATCTACCCTCTGATCCAGCCAGATGACTCTTAGACCTCTACCCAGGGCAATTACAAGTCAGGATACTGTAAAGACATTTGCAGATCCAAGTTCATGGCTCTATTATTCACAACAGTCCTGATGCCTACAATAGAAAATAGCTTAAAAAAAAAAAAGATGGTACACACACACACACACACACACACACACACACACAGAGGAATTTTATCCATTATAAAGAATAATATTTTCTTTACAGGGAAATAGATGACCCAGAAATGATTATGTTAAGTAAGTCAGGCTCAGAGAGACAAAATACACGTTTTTCTCTCATGTGGAAGTTAGATCTAATTTTGATAATGTATACAGGGCTCAATGCATTTACACACAAACCAACTAAAGGATGGTATACTTATGGGAGGATCCAAGGGTAAAAACAACTAATACACTGTTTTAACATAATGAATACCAGAGCTGGGCACTGGTAGCTCACCTCCTAGCTACTCAGGAGGCTGAGATCTGAGGATCGAGGTTCAAAGCCAGAACAGGTAGGAAAGGCCATGATATTCTTATCTTCAATTAACCGCCAGAAATCTGGAAGTAGAGCTGTACCTCAAATTGGTAGAGCATTAACCTGGAGCAAAAGACCTTAGGGATAGCACCTAGACCCTGAGTTAAAAATTAAAAAAAGAACACCAGGAAGTGGAAACATTAATGGGGGAGGGGCAAGGAGAGTACATAAATGAGGGAGGAAGGTGAGCAAGGCAGTTACTACATTCAATGTGTATTATGTGAAAAATGGAACTACATAATGAGGGTAGGGATAGGAGAGGGGAATGGGGAGAACAACTGAAAGGGTGACACTGAGCAAGATGCATTGTACTCATAACCTAACTTATGGAATTGTAACCTCTTGGTACAACTACTTAATAATAATAAATTTTGGGGGGCTGGGAAGGTGGCTCAATGGTAGAGTGCTTGCCTTGCATGCATAGGCCCTGGGTTCGATTCCTCAGCAGCACAAAAAGTAGAAAAGGCTGAAAGTGGCGCTGTGGCTCAAGTGGTAGAGTGCTAGCCTTGAGTTGAAGAGCTGAGGGACAGCGCCCAGGCCCAGAGTCAGGCCCCACAACCAACCAAAATAAATAAATAAATAAATTTTTGTTTTATTTGTTTTTGTGCCAGTCCTGGGGCTAGATCAAGACATGGATGCTGCTTTTGAGTCTTTTTGCTTGAGGCTGGCACTCTACCACTTAAGCCTTAGCTCCATTGCCAGCTTTTTTTTTTGGTCATAGGGCTTGAACTCTGGTCCTAGGCACTGTCCCTGAGCCCTTTAGCTCAAGGCAAGCAATACCATTTGAGTCACAGCGCCACTTCCAGTTTTCTGTTGGTTAAATGGAAATAAGAGTCTCATGGACTTTCCTACTCAGGCTGGCTTTGAATTGTGATCCTCATATATTAGCATCTGGAGTATCTAGGAATACAGGCATGAGCCACTAGAGCCCAGCTTCATTTGCTTATTTTTGAGATAAGATTTTACTAGATAGCCCAGGCTGGCCTAGAACTTGAGATCTTCCTGCATTGGCCTCCCAAGCAGTATGACTACAAATGTACACCACCATGCTAAGCATTCATTTGAAGTTCTAAGTGATAAATTCACTGTAGTGATCTAGTAAAAATTCAGATATATTATCAGTATCCGTATTTAAATAAGCTTAACCTTTTTATTTGTTTTTAAAGACACAGTCTTTTTATGTTGTCTGAGTTGGCCTCAAACATGCCATTTTCTGCCTCAGCCTCCTGAGTGTGAGGATTATAGACATGTACTACCAAGCCCAGCTTCTAACTTAGTCCTATAATCCTAGAAATGGTTATATTTTTTTCCTAAAGGTATTTGTTAGTCAGCTTTTGATGCTGTGATAAAATAGCTGAGAAGAATCAACTTGAAGGAGGAAAGGTTTCTTTAGGTTCACAGTTTGAGAAGTTTTGGTTCATAGTCCACTGGTTTGGTTTTTTAGGACTGTGGGGAAGTAGAGCATCATGGTAGTGTATGATGTAGGCTATACTTTCACCTCATGGCACCAGGAAACAGACGAGGAACTAAAGTCCCGATAGCCTCTGTAAGGATTTCTGCTTGAAGGTTCTACCACCTCCCAATAGTGCCTTCAGCTGGTATTAAGCCTTCAACACATGAGTTTCTTACAGTATCTTTTCCTCAAAGGGACAGGAAGGACACAAAGACAAAGACAGAATAATGCCTCCACCTTTTTTTTTTTTAACTTTTCAAAATCTTTTCTGTTTGATAGATTTTATATCTAATTCTTCAAAGGAATCAACTACAGTCTGATACCTTAAGCTCAAGACTTCCATCTACTTCTCCAGTCACACTTTTTATCTTGTTTCTTCTCTTATAGGAGCTGGCATTACAGCCCAAAGATGACATTATAGACAGAACAAAAATGGAAGACACCTTGAAGAGGAGGTTTTTCTATGATCAAGCTTTTGCTATTTATGGAGGTATAGGATTAACAAAAGAATACTGTGCTGTTGGTGTCTTTAATGATATCAATTCTTAGATCAAAAACATGGTTTGGGTTGGGAATTTAGCTCAGTGGAGGAGTGCTTGCTTAGCAAGTACAAGGCACTGAGAATACAAATAGTCATAAAGTTGCTATTTGGCGTAATATCTGTCCTTTCCATCCTATACTTTAGTTTTTTTTCAGTGCATTATTGGTAATTGAACCCAGGTACTTGCTGTGTGAGGGTAACAAAGTGAATATAACTGACTAAATGTGTATCTGTATTTCATAGCCAACAGAGATCATTATGACAGTATTAAACCTTTAGTACTTTGTCACTGAAACTTAATTTGGTTTTGACAAAACAGACCTCTAAATGTTTTAACTTCTTGAGGTTTCTATAATAGCTGAGATACCCAGGAATATATTAAGAAATTGGAGGCTAAAATTTTAGATCAACTTTAGTGGTAGATTGCTTTCCATGGCATAACACTATAGTCTGCTTTTTCTTTCTATTTCCTGTATTTGGGACAACTTCATTGTTAAATCTCAGTTGAAATTATAAGTAAGGAAGTAGAAAGTGAAGTGAGACCTTTTCAAAGTAAGGCTCTTCAGTAGAGGGGTTTAAATTATTGACTTAAAAACCTTTCTGGGGAGGTATGTGGGATCTCAGGCATCAATGTCACCTGTCTTCTTGCCTAGTATTCAGAGTAACAAGTAAAGAATACTGTTTCTTACACTTCCCAGGTGTTAGTGGGTTGTATGACTTTGGACCAGTTGGATGTGCCTTGAAGAACAACATTATTCAGACGTGGAGGCAGCACTTTATCCAGGAGGAGCAGATCCTGGAGATTGACTGTACCATGCTCACTCCGGAGCCTGTCCTTAAGTAAGACCTGCTCCTATCAATGTTCAGAGTCAAGTAGCTGCCCATATTCACTTAGAAAACCTGGAAAATACATAAAAACCAAATAAATACATTCCTGTTGCTCACAGGAATGTATTTATTTCTCACAGATACTGTGAGAAATTCATTTCTACTGCTTACAGCATTTGTATCTGGTTTGCCTTTTCACTTTTTCTCTCCATTTCTGAATATGAGAATATTAGTGCATGTTGCTTTCTTTCATCTAATGTATGTGAATATTTACTGGTGTCATTAAGTATCCTTCTAAAGCATTTTTGATGCCAGCATAGTATCCTGTTTTGTGAATGCATCATAGTTTACTTAATGCCATTACATAGGTCTTTACAGTGTTGCTGAATTTTTACTGTAATCTGATATCCTAAAAGGTTTATTGCTCATTATTTCCTTAGTATTAAGTTCTGAGAAGGTAAGATATATATGTATTTTTGAGCAAATACTTTACTATTTATTTTGAAACTTCAATGCAGAAATATAAGATTAATCCTACCACATTATTGAAAGTAGGGTAAAACTTCAACTGTGATGAGGAGTTATCAGTTACTGTTGCCTGGTACACAGGTAATTTGCATTTATTACTATCATTATTTAGGCTCCTTCATCATTTTCATTGTGATGAGAGTAATTTCTTATTACCTTATCTTTTAGCTGCTTGTTCTACTAATAGGAATTATGTGCAGATAATACTAATGTCAATATAACTTCAACATTATAGCTTCTTCGCTCATCAGATTCCTGATGATTTTGGCCTTTGTTTAAATCACTAATGATAATAGAATAGACATGGATTACTTAATCCTAAACTGTAGAAAGTTTTTTTTAACTTGCAGAGATTTGCTTTGTGATCTTAGGATATAGTGTACTTTCAAGAATATTCCATAGGCTGAAATTTTATATAATTTGTAAAAAAGTGTAGCCTAGGAAGTATTTGCGAGAGAATCAGATAGATGGGAAGAATTTTCTCTGGTACATATTACTGTCTATCATGGATTACAGACATGGGAAACATATAGACTCCCATTATAGACATGCAAATTTCTTGTCTTTGAGTTCTGTCAATGTAAATTACAAATAAGCATATTGTAGGGTGATTGTTTAATAAGTTAGTATCTATGAATGCATCAGTTTTTATGAGAATGACATATTGACTTGGCATTTGATACTTAGGACCTCTGGCCATGTGGAAAAATTTGCTGACTTCATGGTGAAAGATGTGAAGAGTGGCGAGTGTTTCCGGGCTGACCATCTGCTGAAAGGCAGGGTTCTGCATTTTTCTTGTACTCAAATACAGAGCTTAGGCTAAATATTTACCTCAGATTTCCCTATTAAATTTCTTTTCTTTTCTTTTTTTTTGTTGGCCATGGGGCTTGAACTCTGGGCTTGGGCTCTGTCCCTCAGCTCTTCAGCTTAAGGCAAGTGCTCTACCGCTTGAGCCATAGCGCCACTTGCGGTTTTCTAGTGGTTTATTGGAGATGAGAGTCTCCTGGACTTTCCTGCCGGGGCTGGCTTTGAACCATGATCCTCAGATCTCAGCCTCCTGAGTAGCTAGGATTACAGGTGTGAGCCACTAGCGTCCGGCTTAAATTTCTTTATTTGGGCATAATGTACACACTTTACTTTTATTAAGTGGACAGTCCCTTATTTACAAAAGTTATATTTAGATTGCTTATGAGCATATTAATTTTATAATTAGTCAAGATAGTATCATGGTTGTCTCAATAACATGAAATACGGATTTATATAAATTAAGAACAGTGACCTTAGATTTGTTTTTAATTGTTGTGCATTGGCACTTTTTTTTTCATCATTGAAATTAATTTGTGTGAACACTGTTGTTGTAGCTCATTTACAGAAACTGATGTCTGACAAGAAGTGTTCTGCTGAGAAGAAGTCAGAGATGGAAAGTGTCTTGGCCCAGGTGAGAACTGTAGACACTCTCAGAGTGACAGGAAAGGTCTCTAGGATTTGCCGACCATGGCCACAGTTGTAAAGAAGCAGAATCTACCTGTCCCTCACAACATCTCTTTTTGCTTTTCAGTTTCTTCCACATCATCTGTGGTTAAGTCTTTATTTCAGTCAGAACTGAGAAGTCACTGTAAATGGGTATTAAACTTACAGTCTCTGCTGTGAGATTTGAGTGGCTGTGAGGCCCATGTTTGGTGTTGGTTGCAGACTGGGTGGATGACTGGGTGCTCTTTGACCAACCACTTAGCTGGGTTGGGCTGTCCCTTACTGCTGCTTTTCCCGTTTATCTTCAGAACTTAAGTTTTGTAACTTATTTGCCAAATTAAGGGATGACAAAAGCTGATAAAATGTAGTTATTTCTGACCTTTTACCAAGTACAAGAACATGTCATATATGACATGTTCTACAAGTTGAGCCACAGAGCCACTTCTGGCTTTTTCTGCTCATGTGATGTTGAGGAATCAAACCCAGGACCACATGCATGTGAGGCAAGCACTCTACCACTGAGCCACCTTCCCAGCCCCCTGTATGATCTAAATCCTGTGTGTCACAACCTAAGAATATCATGAGGAAGCTGAGAACGTAACTCAGTGGTAGAGCATTTACAAGGCACAGGCCACTGCACCTAGGTTCTTCTATTAAGGTGGGGGCTATTGAACTTGCCTATGAAGGCTGCCCTCCTGATATCAACCTTTCAAATAGCTAGGATGACAGGCACTGTCTAATGTTGTCTTGAAGGTCAGTGAAACTGGTCCAGCCTGTGTCTAATTGCGTGTAATATGGCATTTTGTTAAATTCCTCTGGACATTTTATAGAAACAGAATCTAGAAGGCTTCATTGTGTAATTGTTCATTCAGATCACATGGTGGCTAGTGTAAGTTGGCTTTCGGTGGAATGAAAATTTCCATCGCTTCTATGAAGGTGGCAAATATAAATTCTAATCATCTCCCTTTACTGAATAGGTGCTATGCATTTTCTTCATATCTTACTTAATCTTTACAGTAGCCCTCTTTAGTGGGGTAGGTTGTATTCTCTTTGTTTTACATAATACAGAATCAGGAAAGTTACATATAAATTAATGTTTAATTAGCCCATAATTGGTAGCATTGGAGGTGTACCAGCTCTTTTTGACCCTGGAGCCTCAGTTTTATGTGGTGATGAATTGTATTCTTTCTTTACTATTAGGTTATTTGTCATAGTTATTTGGAATTCTTTTTTTTTTTTGTCAGTCATGGGGATTGAACTGGGGGCCTGGAAGCTGTCCCTCAGCTCTTCAGCTCAAGGCTAGCACTCTACTACTTGATCCACAGCACCACTTCCAGCTTTTTCTGCTTATGTGGTGCTGAGGAATTGAACCCAGGGCCTCATGCATGCAAGGCAAGCACTCTACCACTGAGCCACCTTCCCAGCCCACAGTTATTTGGAATTCTTAAGTAGGAATTTATTTATCATTTTACAGAGTTTGGCTTTGAGTATCAGTTTGCAGAATGACAGACCATTGGAAGATGCACAGATGACTAGGACACAGCTAGAGGAAAGAAAATTGTATATAGTTAAGTTAATAGATAGGATTAGAGTTGTTCAGAGTCATAAAATTCAACCTTGGAAATTTACATACATGATTTCAGATTCTTGCCAATCTATAATTATTATAACTGAACAAGATGTATTTTTGCTATATTTGTCATTGTGGAATGGTGGGTATATGAATTTTAAGTCAGACCTATAAATGTGTTTAATTTCTTAGAAAAAAAAGAAGTAGCTGGGTGTTGGTGGCTCTCGCCTATAATCCTAGCCACTCGGCAGGCTGAGATCTGAGCATCGCAGTTCAAAGCCAGCCTGAGCAGGAAAGTCCGTGAAACTCTTTATTTCTAATAAACCACTCAGAAAACTGGAAGTGGTGCTGTAGCTCAAGAGGTAGAGTACTAACCCAGGCCAAGAGTTTAAGCCACATGACCAGGAAAAAAAAAGGAATGAAAAGAAAATAGGATGTGTGTTATCTGACTATAGTTTTAATATGAATTTTCTGAAGATTAGCTCACATCTAATGTTCTTCAGTTTTGTGTGAGTTGTAGCAGTGACTAGAATTATCCCTCTCTCTCTTTATATATATATATATATATATATATATATATATATATATATATGTATGTATAAATGCTTTCTTGAGAGCTTGTTTGGAGGTTCTAGCAGGGGAGTGCAGCTACTCATGAACCTTTGACCGAAGACTGGTCCTAATTTATCAGGGATGGTCGTCTTCTTCAACCGAGCATGCAGCTTCGGGAAGGACACACATGGAGCAGTGAGGGAGGAAGGGAACACTTGCCTAGCGAGCCAGATCAGCTGAATCAACCCTGGCGATCAGTGGGGTGACAGATGTTGAAGCCAGATCGCCCTCACATCCTATAAATGCTTTCTTTTCTCCATTTTTACACTAATTACTTTCTTGACATGTCCTTTAGCTTGACAACTATGGACAACAAGAACTTGGGGATCTTTTTGTGAACTATAATGTAAAATCTCCCACTACTGGAAATGATCTTTCTCCTCCAGTACCTTTTAACTTAATGTTCAAGACCTTCATTGGGCCTGGAGGAAACATGCCTGGGTAGGTATTGCTTATTCATGGAGTGCAGGTAAATATATAAAAAGAGATGATGACATTCTTAAATACTTTGTGGATACAATTTTTTTTTTTACCGGTTGTGGGGCTTGAACTCTGGGCCTGGGTACTGTCCCTCAGCTCTTCAGCTCAAAGTGAGTGTTCTACTACCATTTGAGCCATGGTGCCACTTCCAGTTTTCTGGTGGTTAATTGGATATCAGAGTCTCATACTTTCCTACCTGGGCTGGTTGTGAACCGTAATCCTCAGATCTCAGTCTCCTGAGTAGCTAGGATTACTGGCTTGAGCCATTGTCACCCGGCTGTGAATACAATTTTTTTAGTGTATATTTTTTCCAAAAAACAAAAACACAAGTTTGTGATCATTGTATCTTCTGATAATTGTTGCATGGGACAGAAGGGGCAGTCAAGGGCTGGGAAGGTGGCTTAGTGGTAGAGCGCTTGCCTTGCATGCATGAGGCCCTGGGTTCGATTCCTCAGTACCACATAAGCAAAAAGAAAAAAGCCAGAAGTGGCACTGTGGCTCCAGTGGTAGAGAGCTAGCCTTGAGCTGAAGAGCTGAGGGACAATGCCCAGGCCCAGAGTTCAGGCCCCATGACCGGACCCAAAAACAAAAAAACAAAACAAAACAAAAAAAAAAGAAGGGGCAGTCAAAAAATGATTGTCTTTTTTTAAATCGAGTTTGTTGCTGAAGTATACTTTAGAAGTTATTTAGTCTAGATTGGACATGGTGGCTCACATTTATAGCCCTACATACTCAGCAGGTAGAGATTGGGAGGATTGTACCAGCCTGGCAAAAGCTTGACAGGACTGTGTTTCAATCAGTAAGTTCTGTGTGGGCTAGTACATGCCTGTCATAGCAATCCAGACCTGTCCAGGCATAAATATGAAACCCTATTTGAAAAATAACAATAAAAGGGCTGTGGCCTTCACCCAAGTACCTGCTAAGCAAGCAGAGAGCCCTGAGTTCAAATGTAGCACCACTAAAGAAATATTTAATATAGCCCAGCCCTGCTCACATCAGTGGTACTTTCTTTAATGATGGAAAGGTTCTGCAATCTGTTCAGTATGATAGCCACTAGCCACATGTGGCTATTGATCTCTTGAAATCAGATTAGTACTTCTGAGGAATTGAGTTTTAAGATTATTTTTATTTTAGTTAGTTTAAATTTAAATAGGCATGCACCCAATTGTCTATCATATTAGAAGGTATAGGTATATGTAGCCTGTACCTTGCTTGGGATGATGAGATTTGGGAACCCTGTTATAACCCTTAGCCCACACTGACTTATTGGCCTCATAGTTTTACTGTGTGGTTAAGAGGGCTAGGCCTCTGTTAAAGAAATTAAGCTTGTCATTTGCCTGTGTGTTAATGGCTGCTCCCACAGACATAGACCTGCGGTAATGAAATGGTGGTGTCCTGTCAGTTTCTCGGCCCACATTCTAATGTGTGCCACGTAAATACTTTTTTTTTTTTTTTTTTTGGGTCCGGTTGTGGGGCCTGAACTCTGGGCCTGGGCGCTGTCCCTCAGCTCTTCAGCTCAAGGCTAGTGCTCTACCACTTGAGCCACAGCGCCACTTCCGGCTTTTTTTCTTTTTGCTTATGTGGTGCTGAGGAATCGAACCCAGGGCCTCAGGCTTGCAAGGCAAGCTCTCTACCACTGAGCCACCTTCCCAGCGTAAATACTTATTTTTGTAGAATGTCTTTCTGAAATTTACCTTTAGGGTTTATGCATCGAATATTTGAGACTTTTAAGATTTCAATCTAGGCTGGGCGCTCGTGGCTCATGCCTATAATAAACTATTCAGAAGGCTGAGATCTGAGCATTATGGTTTGAAGCCAGCACAGGCAGGAAAGCCCATGAGACTCTTATCTCCAACTAACTACCCTCTCCCCCTTCCCCTAAAGAAGCTGGAAAGAGAGCTGTGGCTCAAGTGGCAGAGTACTAGCCTGAATACAAAAGTTTAGGGACAATGTCTAGGCCCTGAGTTCAAGCCTCAGGACTGGCAAACACACACACACACACACATACACATGTGCGCGCACACACACACTTCAGTCTAGAATTTCAGATTTGTTAGAAAATATCATTTCTTTGTTTTATAACAGGCTGCTTTGCTTTAATTTATAGATATTTGAGACCAGAAACCGCACAAGGAATTTTCCTGAACTTCAAACGACTTTTGGAATTCAACCAAGGGAAGTTGCCTTTTGCTGCTGCCCAGATTGGAAATTCCTTTCGAAATGAAATCTCTCCTCGGTCTGGACTGATCCGAGTCAGGTACTGCTCTTGGACTGAACTGGAGATGAAAGCTTGCTGTTTTGAAATGTTCTGCTTTCATCTTGAATGTGGGCTGACTGGTCTTCTTCAGGAAGCAGGCTTTACACTTATAATCTCCAAATGTGACCTGACTGGCAATTTGGCATGAGGAACGTGAACTTAAAAGGAAGGAGGGTGGGGCATGACTCAAGCTTCTTACCTGCTCTTAATGGCCTTTTCTTAAAGCCTGTCACTTGTTTTGAGGATGTCAAGATCTTGACATCTCAACCAAGGCAGCCCTGGCAGTGGCAGATGGGGTGGCAGGTGATAACTAAGGCAGCCCTGGCAGTGGCATTGGGAGGGAGGGGATTACGAAAGGTCTTTTCATTGGAGGTGCCAGGGTAGACAGCATTGCTGAGTGTGTTTCAGTAACCAGTAGGTCTCCTGGACACAATCTTCAGATTTGTGGGAGCTTTGATGACATGGGCCACAAGCTCTCTCATTTACTCTAGCTCAGCCACATGCTAGTCTCTGTTCAAGTCTGCTTCAGTCTGAGGTGTCCAGAGTGTTTGGGTGACATATTGGCACTGTGTAGTTTTACTTAGAAACTTACTATGACTGAAGTTTTTTGTGATTTCTGTCATTTTCTTTCTTAATCAGCTCTTTGAGTGATATATTCGCTATAAAAATAGGTTATATGGCCACAGTTAGCTTTTCTAGGCTCCAGAAGTCTTCTCCTGGCTCCAGCATCCACCTATTCCCTTCCTTTCTTGCTGTAATTTGAGAGAACTCAGTCATAGTATCCACTCTTCCTTCCCTCCCCCCTCCCCCCCACTACAGGCTCCTCAACCTCCCCCCCGCCCCCCCAACCCCCTTGACTCCTTCCTGATCTTGGGAGGTCTGGAGTACTTTCGGGCCTGTGGTCTCTCAAGTTTATGGAGAAAAGATATGCACACCTTAGAGAAAGGGTTAAGAATAGCCCTTCTGGGTTTTCATGTAGGAGGAAGTAATCAGAAACTTTAACCTGGTGTAATAACAACAGACTTGTCATGTTTGAGTCTGTAGTTCCCTGTGTCTGGGTTTTTCTGTTTTTTTTTTTTCCAGTCATGGGGCCTGAACTCGGTCTGGGCGCTGTCCCTCAGCTCTTCAGCTCAAGGCTAGCGCTCTACCACTGGAGCCACAGCGCCACTTCCAGCTTTTTCTGTTTATGTGGTGTTGAGGAATCGAACCCAGGGCCTCATGCATGCAAGGCAAGCACCCTACTGCTGAGCCACCTTCCCAGCCCCTCTGTTTTTGTTTTTGTCTTTTGTTTTCTTTTATCTGACAGATGTGCTTTCCCAATTCTTGGGGGCTGGGTAACACTAACTTTGTTTAAATCCAGTGTTTTGGAAAAGATTTGCAGTCTTAGCAGTGGTAAGATTTTAAAAGGACTGAATATAAGGTTATGAAATAGAAAAACTAGCTTAGAACTGGGCAATGATCTCAGAAATTAACTGGTAGAGAGGTCCTGGGGCTTTCTGGCCTATTGGTCATTTTTTTATCTGTGTCCTGTCTGGAGTTTGGCTGGTTTTGTAATGCATCTCTGTAAGTTCTAGAACAGGTCAGCCACTCTTCATGGGTTGAGTTGACTCTTGATGGGCGTTACGATTGGATTGGCTTGTTTAGTGCTGTGGTTTCTTCTTGATGAGAGGTATCAGGTAACTAGTCTTTCTAAAGCTGTAATTCCTTTTGTTTGAGTTAGAAGGTTTACATGGTTCATACGAAGCTCTTTAAAGTTTTGCTTTATTTCGATTGGTTGGTTCTACCTTCCTGGTCCATGTGTATTTTGTTTTCCAGAGTCTGGGTGTAGCCTTTTTGTTTTTCAAGGTAAATAAGGTGATGCTTTAATACATTGTGAAATGGTTACCACAGGCAGACTAATTAACATGTCCATCACTCATATAGTTACCTTTAAAAATTTATTTTTATGTTGATAAGAATACTTAAGATTCAAGTATATGATGCATTGTAACTATCATCATTGTGCTAAGATTTAATGACGGAAACAGAAACTTTTTGGGGATCCTGTGAGAGCCTTTTTTGTATCCGGCCTTTTCAGTTCTTGTCAGTCCAGTTATAGTGAGAACAAACTGTTCATGCATTTCACATCCCAGTGTGCACAGATGTTTGATAGCTGTTGAAATAGATGCTGCAGGACCAAATAAGAGATGCCATTAGGAAATGAAATTTAAAAATTAAGGCTATTTTGCAATACATTTCAAGTGTTTTTAGGTTGCCTTTCAGCAGTTTTTCATTGCTTCTGAAATAGTTATGAGAGTACACAGCAAAAGTCATGCCTTTTTTTTTTTTTAAGAGATTTGATTTTGATTCATAAGCTTATTTAAAACACTTGCCCTGGCCCTGCAACATTTACTAATTGCCATTTGAAGAAGTCTCTTTGAGAAACCATTGCTATGTGCTATTTATTTCATCATTACATAGTGAGCCTGATGGCTGTTTTGTTCAGTTTGTGCCTTGAATAACACCTTATTAGAGCTCTTACTCTAAAGAAGCCAGCTGTATGGTGCCATTATCAATCGCTTGTTTATCTCATTGAAAAAAGGAATCAAAGTGGTATAGAAGACATATCAATTAACTTTTTAATTTCCCATTCCGTGAAAAGTAAATATCTGTTGCTTCATTTTATTCATATTGTGATGAAAAGCTCTGCTCATATTTTGAGAAGAACCATTTTCTTTGGCTGTCACTATTCAGCATCTCTATTTAGTGTGTGCAACACCTACTTGTATTTTCTTAATATTAAATGCTATATTATTCTCCATTTTAAAACTATTTTCAAGCTGAGCACTGGTGGCTTGATTTTAGGATTGCAGTTTGAAGCCAGCCTGGGAGAGGAAGGTCTGTGAGACTTTTATCTCCAGTTAAGCACCCCCCAACACCCCCTACCAAAAAAACCTCCCACAAAGCTGGCAGTGGAGCTGTGGCTCAAGTGGTACTGGACCCTGAGTTCAAGCACTAGGACCAGCACACACACAAAAAACAAACTATTTTCAGTTACAAGTAATAATCTTTTTGGATATGGCTAGATGGAAGGAGTTAATATTTCAGAAAGGTTTGCCATTATTTTATTTATTTATTTTTTTTGGGTCTGGTCGTGGGGCCTGAACTCTGGGCCTGGGCGCTGTCCCTCAGCCTTCAGCTCAAGGCTAGCGCTCTACCACTTGAGCCACAGCACCACTCCCGGCTTTTTTTTTTTTCTTTTTGCTTATGTGGTGCTGAGGAATCGAACCCAGGGCCTTGAGCATGCAAGGCAAGCGCTCTACCACTGAGCCACCTTCCCAGCCCCTTGCCATTATTTTAAATAGTGAGCTCCTGAGATGTTCTCCTCCTCCTCTTCTTCCTCTTCCTCCTCCTCCTCGTCCCAAAAAAATCTAGTCCAAAAATCACTTGATCATTTCCTTAGGAAGCTAATTGCTTGGTAGGGATAGGCAGCATGGTTAGTCGGGATAGACCATGGTTGAAAATGAGAGCCTCCTAGGTTGTATTTTACACAACAGATTTTATCCTTTGAATTTTTGCTTTCAGAGAATTCACAATGGCAGAGATTGAGCACTTTGTTGATCCCAATGAGAAAGACCATCCCAAGTTTCAGAATGTAGCTGACCTCTACCTGTATTTATATTCAGCAAAAGCCCAGGTCAGCGGACAGTCTGCTCGGAAAATGCGCCTAGGGGATGCTGTTGAACAGGTAAGATTCTGTACCACTTAGTATAATTCTTTGTGTAGTGGATGACAAAATATTTTACCAGTAATTTTAGCTTTTATTTTCATTTGATTTGTTTTTACATTGTTGAGGATCAAACCTAAGGCTTTATGCAAGCTAGGCAAGTGTCCTATCAGTGAACTACAACCTCAGTCCTTGTATAGTATTTATTTTTATGCAGAATTTATAATTCTTCTTCTTATTTTTTTTTTTTGGTCCAGTTGTGGGGCCTGAACTCTGGGCCTGGACGCTGTCCCTCAGCTCTTCAGCTCAAGGCTAGCGCTCTACCACTTGAGCCACAGCGCCACTTCCGGCTTTTTTCTTTTTGCTTATGTGGTGCTGAGGAATTGAACCCAGGGCCTCATGCATGCAAGGCAAGCGCTCTACCACTGAGCCACCTTCCCAGCCCTATAATTCTTATTTTTATGCAGACTTTAGGTTAAAGATTCTGAATGTCCCATTTCTGGGCCATTGAGCTAACATGAAAAAAATATTTAGCGAAACACTTGATTTTGCATTTAACAAAATTTACCACTTGGGGAAAACAAGCCCTTTGGATTCTAAACCCTGTTGTGTTTCCCATAGCACATGGCAGAATTTTTAATCACCTAGAGAAATGGGTGGGTAAGACCCCCTGCAGCAGTGGCTGACAGTGAGATAGGATGATGTTCCTTAGGGAGCTGTGAGCCTTCTTGTGGCTCTGAAAGTTTTCAGTACGAGGCTCGGTGAGACTTAGTTTTGTCACCAGGAAGACCCCTGCAGTGGAAGGAGGGAAGCTGGATCTGTCTGGTACTAAAATTGTAGATTACATCTACTGTCTTGGGTATCTGAATTTCAGTGGACACAGACCCATTAAAATCCTTCATGTGCCTTCAGTTTCATCTGCTCAGAAGGGAATGTCTGCCATTTTTAGAGTTGTTAGGACTATCATTCTTGTGCTATGGATTAGAAGGAGTGTGGTCTGAGGCTGAAGTTTTGCTGATTCTGGTGAGTATGTTGGACATTTTGAACTTCATTATTATATGAATGAACAACTGTTAAAAATAACCAAAATTACATTCTGGGTAAGCAAGAATAAACAGTTAACCAGGTATATCAAGTGTTTTGTTTTAGAAGTTAATAGAAAATGATACTTGGCTTCAAAAGTATTAATGTGATTTTTTTCTTCCTTGCTTCATACTGTCCTGCTTTTGATTTAGGGTGTGATCAACAACTCAGTGCTGGGTTATTTCATTGGCCGCATCTACCTCTACCTCACGAAGGTTGGCGTTTCTCCAGATAAGCTCCGCTTCCGGCAGCATATGGAGAACGAGATGGCCCACTATGCCTGTGACTGCTGGGATGCAGAGTCTAAAACCTCCTATGTGAGTAGAGAGTGGCCTGGTTCCCACAGTGGTGGGAAAGTGGGTATCAGAATTACTCAGTGGGAACTTTATACCAGAGTAGATCAGATAGGAGAAGGCCTTTTTTTTCTTTTTTGGTTGTATGGTTGAACTCTGGGCCTAGGTGCTGTCCCTGAGCTCTTTTGCTCAAGGCTAGCACTGTACTCTACCACTTTGAGCCACAGCTCTACTTCTAGTTTTCTGGTGGTTAATTGGGGATCATAGTCTCACAGACTTTCCTGCCTGGGTTGGCTTTGAACTATGATCCACAGATCTTAACCTCCTTTTTTTTTTTTTGTCAGTTGTGGGGCCTGAACTCTGGGCCTGGGCGCTAACCTTCAGCTCTTCAGCTCAAGGCTAACGCTCTACCACTTGAGCCACAGCACCACTTCTGGCTTTTTTGGCTTTTGTGGTGCTGAGGAATCGAACCCAGGGCCTCATGAATGCAAAGCAAGCATTCTACCATTGTGCCACCTTCCCAGCCCCAGATCCCAACCTCCTAAATAGCTAGGATTACAGGTGTGAGTCAATAACACTTGGCAGGAGATAACCTTTTAGAACAAAACAGGAACTGCAGTTGACCCTTGCTTTCTTGTGAGGGAGAGGGCTGCTCTGTGTAACAGGAAGAGACCTGTGGGATTCGAGGAGCACCTTACACAGAACATTTAAGGATGAGGTGGCACAGGTGTGAGCTACCATGAAGGGTTAGTATCCCGAGTGGAGATCAGGTGGGACAGCCTGCTCCTGATAGCTTTCTGGCAAGCAGTGTACATGCCGTAGGACTAAGTCCAGGAAGTTTCATTTCACATAGCCATAGGGCTGAGTCAAGGAAGTTTTAGTGTTCTTAGCTTCATTGCACATGGCCATAGGGTTGAGTCAAGGAAGTTGCAGTACTCTTAGCTTCAAGAGTATTTTTTTGTTAACTTAGGAGATAAACTAGTAGATTTGATCTTGAACACATTCCACTTATTTAGTAAAAATTCAGTGGTCTAGCAGGGTACTGGTGGCTCATGCCTGTAAATCCTAGCTACTCAGGAGGCTGAGATCTGAGGATCACAGTTTAAAGTCAGCCCAGTCAGGAAAGTCTGTGAAACTTATCTCCAATAAACCACCAGAAAACGGGAAGTGGCGTCGTGGCTCAAGTGGTAGAGTGCTAACCTTGAGCAGAAGAGCTGAGGGACAGCACCCAGACCCAGAGTTCAAGCCCCACAACCGACCTAAATAAATAAATAAATAAATTCAGAGGTCTATAGGTCATATTCCCTCTGAGTCCCAGCCCTTCCCCTGAATCTGAGCCTGAGCACAAAGCTTAGAACGAGACATTGTGGTGGTAGCTGATTCTGTGACAAGGTACCTGGAAACCTCTTTAGCCACATAGAGACCACAGGGCTAAACCTGCCATTTCCAACCATACACCTCTTCCCCATGTGTATCATGGATTGTTTCCATTCAGGGCCAAGAAATGAATCTTTTGGGTTTTGTAGCCTACATTCTCTGTCATATACCCCTGTTGTTTTTTGTTTTGTAGCCACATAGGCCTATGAATTACACACATATGCATACTAACATAATATACATGAATCTCAATACTGTTGGTCTTAATGTGTTTTACTTTGTGAGATTTAAAAACACTACAATCTGTTGGGATTAGGAAACAATTAATATAATCTGTTAGTTTAGACAATTTGTTTAGTTTACCCCACAGTTGAAATATGACAATGTCAATCAGATAAATGAGACCACCTGTGTACAGTGGGAGTTAGATTCTTTTATGGTGGTGAGCCTAATATCTGAAATTATTTTTATTTCCAAAATCTGTAAAATCAGAAAATCAGATTGGAGGTGTTGTAACTAAATTATCCTTGAATGTTTGAAAGAGTCAGTTACAGTCTGCATTCTTGTGTGAACAAAGCTATTGTGAGCGACATGTTTTCATAGACCTGCTCCTTCTAAGGGCTGGATGGGGGTTGTTACCAATGTTCTCATATACCTTGCTTCTTCCTAGGGCTGGATGGGGATTGTTAAAATGTTCTCATTCACCCTGCTTCTTCTTAGGGCTGGATCGAGATTGTGGGATGTGCTGATCGTTCCTGTTATGACCTCTCCTGTCATGCGAAAGCAACCAAAGTGCCCCTAGTGGCGGAGAAACCACTTAAAGAACCCATATCCTTCCTGTCACTCATCCCAAGCTCAGGGCTCCATAATTTGCTAGTTTGTCTTTGGCCCACTGAACAAACACATTAGAAATTCTCTCAAGGTCTTTTGCGTGCCACCCAGTTGTCCTTGGGTATTTCCTCTAGGCAGGCTCCTGTATGCTCTCCCACAAAAGACACCTGGTGCATATTCCTTCTCTATAACATGAGTGTCTTTTTTGGGGGGTTGGTTGTGGGGCTTGAACTCTAGGCCTGGGAGCTGTCCTGTGCTTTTCAGCTCAAGGCAAGTGCTCTGCCGCTTGAGCCACAACTCCACTTCCGGTTTTCTAGTGGTTTATTGGAGATAAGAGTCTCATGGACTTTCCTGCCCCGGCTGGCTTTGAACTGTAATCCTTAGATCTCAGCCTCCTGAATAGCTAGGATTACAGAAGTGAGCCACTGGTGACTGGCTAAATGAGTGTCTTTTTTTGATAAATAAAGTAACTTAGTTAATTTTGTCTGAAATGTAGAAAAGTAGAAGTTCCTAATTTATCAGGCACTGAGTGGTGAGCTGGCCTCTTAGGGTAGACAAATGAACAGTGTATGGACCTTGCTATATTGTGTGTTTTAGAAATGAATAAATTGTTACTAGAAGTTCTGGGATGTGAGTATGGTTATATTGTTGATCAGATAATATCCCTGTATAAAATCACTGTAAGTGAAAAGGGCTCTACTAGTAGTGTTTCCTTACTGTTAAGTGAGGTTTGTCAGGTAAGTTTGTATACAATTGTTTCATCTTGCACACACACCAGAAAAGACAGAATAGAGCTTTAAGAACTGGTTTTAAGTGGACTGATTTCAAGATTATTTTCTACAATACTAAGGTGGTGCTGTGTTTTGTGACTCCTTGACTGTTGCATACAGAACAGTGAATGTTGTTCAGTTTGAACCCAGTAAGGGAGCAGTTGGTAAGGCATATAAGAAGGATGCAAAGCTGGTGATGGAGTACCTCGCTGCCTGTGATGAATGTTACATTACAGAAATGGAGATGCTGCTGAATGAGAAAGGGTGAGTTGGAAGGTGTTTATTTTTACATGGGCTTTAGCAGGAATATACTCTGCCAGGTTCTGAAAGGTAGGGTGAGATTAGCTTCTTTAGCTTTTTATTTTTTTGTTTTTTTGTTGGTTGTAGGGCTTGAACTCAGGGCCTGGGTACTGTCCCTGAGCTCTTTTTGCTCAAGGCTAGCACTCTACCACTTTGAGCCACAGCTCTACTTCTGGTTTGGTGGTTAATTGCCTGGGCTGGCTTCAAACTGCGATCCTCTTGTGTATCTTTAGTAGTTTTTTTGTTGTTGTTGCGGGTAACAGATATCTCTTGGCTACATGTAAACTGTCTTCGCTGGGATCTTTGTGTCAACCTGGAAATAGCTTTGAAATGGAATGTAAAGGTCTTCTCTTGATGCACAAAAGCCTGATTTTAAGCACCACAAAAGGAAAGGAGGGAGAGAAAATGGAGGGAGAGAAAATGTTTACCACAAATTTATTTCTAAAGCTCCTAAGTTCTTGGGGCATATTTATATTTCTATACTCTGTAGAACTTAAGAATTTTCTCTTAATTTTTAAAATATTTTTTCCTAGTATAGAATTCATATTTTTTTTAAACAACAACAAAGCTTCCATTCCCCTACCTTATGGTTTGGTGTGGGTGGGTGTGTGGGTGTGTGCGCACGTGCCTGGGGACTGTTCCTGAGCTGTTGTTCTCAAGACTAGTATTCTACTTGAGCCACAGCTCTACTTCTGACTTTTTCTGGTTAATTGGATATGAGTCTTATAGATTTTTTTGCCCAGGATGGCTTCAAACCATGATCTCCAGATTTCACCCTCCTGAGTAGCTAGGATTACAGGCATGAACTATTGGCAAGTGGTATGGCAGTGGCTTATAGTTTCTGACAAAACGAATTTAGCAAAATTAATAAAACGTGTAATTTTTATGGAATAAAATAAGTCATCAATAGCACAAATGGTGGGAAGAATTGGGAATATGTTGTTGCTATATATATATTGTATATTCAATTTCACATTAGTATTACCAAATAGTATATATGAAGTGTTACAATTATTTGGAATGAGTCTATGCTGAATTTAAAAAATGCACATAGTAAACTCTAGAATATCTTACCTGTGAGTGCGGGGGGGGGGGGGGGGCATATGCAGACCAAAGGGGCATAACCTAATAAAATTTGAGGTAAGATATACTTCCAGAAGACAAGAAAAGGAACAAAGAAGTTGGACAAGTAGGAATGAATTAACTATCAAGGTGGTCAATTTAAACCCCAAATAGCAGTAGTTACATTAATAAAACAGTCTGATTAAAAAGTTCAAGCCTGTCCGGGTGCTGGTGTCTCATGCCTGTAATCCTAGCTACTCAAGAGGCTGAGATCTGAGGATCATGATTCAAAACCAGCCCAGGCAGGAAAGTCCTTGAGACTCTTATTTCCAGTTAACCAACAAAAAGCCAGAAGTGGAGCTGAGGTTCAAGTGGTAGAGCACTATCCTTGAGAAAAATGCTTTAGGGATAGTACCTAATCACACACACACACGCACGCACGCACGCACGCACGCACGCACGCACGCACGCACACACACACACACACACACACACACACACACTCTCTCTCTCTCTCTGTTCAAGACTGAATTAAATGTTGTCTGTAGGAAACTTACTACAATGATTATACATAGGTTTAAAATTGAAAAGGTAAAAATTCTTCATGAAAATAATAGCCTCAATAGAACCTCAAAATATATGAGGCGAAGTAGATAAAATAGATGGAAAAAATAGACAGATTTCACAATTAGTGGAGATTTCTGCACCTCTCTCAGTAACAAGAAGTTAACAGGAATTTAGAAGGTATCAGACTATTACTCAGTGTAATTGCCCTTTATAAAACACATTCTAATAACCAGAAGATACATTCTTTATACTTTAAATTTCTTCCTTTTTAATGCACTCCTCTCACTAAGAATGGTTTCTATTTTCATAGAGTTGTTTACTAAAAGAACAGATACACAAAACAAACTTACAAAGACTGAAGAAATAGGGTCTGCAAACCCTGAAATATGTCATATCTGGGCTTTTACAGAGAAAGGTTGTTGATCTTTTCATCAAAGTTAGGCTAATAAAAGAGGCCTCAGACAAGAGCTTATATCTTTAAGGCAGTCTGGTTCACAGTGAAGGATAGCCAGAAAGTGGTTGACTGGGGTAGAGTCAGAAAAGTAAGGACCCAGGGGAACCTCTGGGCTGTGCATGTTGCTTACATGAGCAGTATAGTAAGATCAACTTTTTCAAACTGAAGGCACTTACCATCTCAGCAGGAAAACTACTACTGCTGTAGTCTTCCAGAATGTTCATTATGTAATGGACAGCAGCACAAAATTGCATCTCTTCATTGTTATCTACAAACAAGTCAGTTAGCCAGCCATCTGCTTCCTGACGGAAGCTGTTTTGTTGCTGTTACCTGAGCTGCACTGTGTTCACAGGATACTTAACACCTGGCTCTGTGGGCAGGGGCACCTCAAATGCCTGCACAGACTCCAGGAGGAGCTGTGAAGCGGGGCCAGCAAAGTGCAGTTGTGGGAAGAGCTAGTACCACACGGGGGCGCTCTTTCTTAGTTCTGAGCTGCTGGAAGACCTGAGAAATCCAAGCAGATCTTCATTATATGAGGAAACAAGCTGAAATGTCACTGTTACATGAAGTGGTTTGTAATGGTGATTTCTTGCAGTCTAAAACCAAATGGATGTCTCTGAGGAAATGAACATATGACAGCCAGCAGTGTGGGGGAGATAATTTACATCGATCTCAATCATTAAACTTCTTTTCAGCTATCTTTATCACCACATCCATTTATTTTGGAAATTTTGTGGGAGCTTTGGGACTGTTTTTGTAAGCTGACAAGCTGGCTTGCTGTCCATTTGTTCGGACAGTATTGAGAAGGGCATTTTACCAACAGACTTCATTAAGTCATATGTGCAGTTTTATAGAACTAGTCAAATTTGTGACTACTTCTCTAGAATGTTACTGTGTGCCATTCATAGGGTCATACTTAATTTGGTGTTTCTTATGAAATAAAGAATTGACTGAACTGTGCTATACACAAAATGAAAAGCGGTTTATTAATCTGTAAAACTTTCAGGCACTGGAACATGTTTTAACTAATATGTAATGTGTGTTTTATAGGGAATTCACTGTTGAAACTGAAGGAAAAACATTTCAGTTAACAAAAGACATGGTCAGTGTGAAGAGATTCCAGAAAACACTATATGGTAAATTTATAAAAATAATAAGCAAACAAGAAATCTTCTGAATTTATTTAAGGTTTTATGAAATAATCATCTTGTAGAAAATTTGAAGAGAATACAGAAATTCTAATACTACAGCCATAAATTTGGTGAATATGTTTAAGACAGTGCCTGTTTTTGTTTATTTCTTTTCCTAAATGTGTGCTCATACTGAAAGGTAATTTCCAATACTGCCCTTTTTATTTCCTGTAGCATGAAGTGTATTGGAAGAATAGTTGTTTTTTTTTTGGTCCGGTCGTGGGGCCTGAACTCTGGGCCTGAGCTCTGTCCCTCAGCTCTTCAGCTCAAGGCTAGCGTTCTACCACTTGAGCCACAGCACCACTTTCGGCTTTTTTCTTTTTGCTTATATGGTGCTGAGGAATCGAACCCAGGACCTCAGGCATGCAAGGCAAGCGCTCTACCTCTGAGCCACCTTCCCAGCCCGGAAGAATAGTTTTGATTAAAAACTTTTTTGTAACTTTGAGGAAAATCTTTCTTGAGCAAAACATGGAGCCTAGAGCTTCCGTCTTTTTTTTTGACAAAATAACATATTAAACAACATTTAGGCTGGGCAAAGTAATCTTGGCTACTTTGGGAGGTAGGTATCAGAGCATCACAATGAGGTCAGCCTAGGCAAAAAAATAATAATAATAAAATAAAATAAATAAAAAGGAAGTTTGTGGGACCGTCTCAATGCCTGGGTGAAACGTGCCTGCTATCCAGCTATAGGGGAAGCAGTCCTGGTGCAATGGCGTGTGTCTACAATCTCCAGCAACCCAGGGTAGGACCATACCTCAAAAATAACCAAGGGAAAAAAAGGACTGGAGGCATGGCATAAGCGATAGAGCACCTGCCTAATCCCCAGAACTGCAAAAAAAAAAAAGGAAAAGGACATTTAAATCTGTGACCTTTTATGATCCTTTAAAAAAAAACCACTGGTTTTTTTTTGTAGAACAAATTCTATAGATTTACATGATGTATTTTGTAACATATGGCTGAAATGAAGCTCCTAGAAGCAGTGGTAGGTGTTTCATAAGCTGTTGCTGGTAATGAGACAACCTGCCTCTGCATTTGTTTTTGGCAGGCAGTGTCAGGCCCAGTGAGCAGGGCTGGGGTTGAGGAGAGGCTCCTATGACCTTGAGTCTGTTGTCATCTTAGTGCAGCCTCTGCAGAGCTCAATTTCACTGTAACTCAGATGTAGCAGGATGGGCAGAAAATGCCTTATAATCCTCTTTTTAGATACCATCTTACTATTGTTATTATCAAGGTGTTGTACAGAGGGTTACCATTCCATAAGTCAAGTAATGAATACTTTTTTTTTTTTTTGTCATGGGGCTTGACCTTAGGGTCTGAGTGCTGTCCCTGAGCTTTTTTGCTCAAAGCTAGCACTCTGCCATTTTGAGCCCTAGCACCACTTCCAATTTTCTGGTGGTTTATTGGAGATAAAAGTCTCACAGACTTTCCTGCCTGGGTTGACTTTGCAATGGTATCCTCAGATCTCAGCCCCCTGAGTAGCGAGGATTACAGGTGTGAGCCACCAGCACCTGGCTGCATTTCCTTTTTGGGCAATGTCTCCCTTTCCTTCCCTTTTCCCCAGTTTCTCCCTCCTGCCCTTGCCCATGAGTTGCATAGTTTATTTTCCACATAGTGGATATTGAATAGTATTATTGCACTTGTTCATCCTTCCTCACTCCCTTTCTGCACCTCTCCTTTGTCCTCCTAAAATAGAAATTCCAAAAGTAAAACCAAATACGACCACTACCAATGACAACAACAACAAAAACATGTTTTCATTTCCTGGACTTCTTGATTATATTTCTAAAATGTGTCATTACTCTTCATTTTATAGTGTGTGGGCAGACTTATTACTACAACTTAGGATGTGTCTTTAGTGTGGTGAGTGTGGAGAAGTTACAATCAAAACAAAATGCACTATAACCAGGAGAAGGAACATTTGGTTGCAACATGATAATGACTCCTTTATCTCAGACAAATGATTTGGTCCCATAAAGGGCTCAGTCAGTTAACTTTTTTTAAAAATTTTTTTTGGGTCCGGTAGTAGGGCCTGAACTCTGGGCCTGGGCGCTGTCCCTCAGCTCTTCAGCTCAAGGCTAGCGCTCTACCACTTGAGCCACAGCGCCACTTCCGGCTTTTTTCTTTTTTCTTATGTGGTGCTGAGGAATGGAACCCAGGGCCTCGAGCATGCAAGGCAAGCGCTCTACCACTGAGCCACCTTCCCAGCCCATCAGTCAGTTAACTTAATGCTAGACATTGCCTAGTGCTGTTCAAGATGAAAGCTAATGTGGTCTCCCCCTGTAACATAGGTTGTCTCACCAGTGGGGAGGGCTGTAGGGCCCCTGGAAATAATATGTGATGGAATCTGACCTCTAAGGGGCCTCCTAACTCCAGAATGTTAGAGACAGCCATGATAACCTGGCTCCCAAATGAGTTCACACCAGATAACAAGCTCAAAAAGTCAAAACGTGAACCATGGATACTTGTATGTAGGATTTTTTTTTTCTTGATGCCAGGCCTGGTGCTTGACCTTGGGCCCTGAATGCTGTCTCTGAGCTCTTTTGCTCAAGGCTAGTACTCTACCATTTGAGCCACAGGTCCACTTAAGCTTAGATTTTTGGGGGGTGGGGAGGTAGAGAAGGTAGGATGATAAATTGACTTTCTTACCCTATCGGGTAAGATAGGGTATCCTTAGATTTTAACCTCCTGAGTAGCTAGGATTATAGGCCTGAGCCATAGGTGGTTCCTGGTAGGAATTATTTTTGTTAATTATGTCAGTTATGGTGGTAATTTTTAATTTATCGAAGTCTTAATGAAAGCTCAATTTCTTAGGCATTTTGGAGAGACAGGGCAGATAGTAGGAGTCATGCAGCTGCAGTTTTATTATTTAACCAACAAGAACGATGCTCCTGTAACTCAAGTTTTCATATTTATGCTCTATTAGCAGAGAACTAAATTTGGTGAATTTTTTTGTACTCCAACTTTCTCCTGAAAGGTGTCTTATTTCCTGCCAGCGAATAGCTTTTTGTCAGTGTTCTGATGTACAGAGATCAGATGCATCTAGAATAGAGATACCCTAAGAGCTAAGAATTGTTTGGGAGAAGATTTGTGGTATATGAGACAATGCCATTGATTTTCTCTTTTCTTCAGTGGAAGAAGTTGTCCCAAGTGTCATCGAACCCTCCTTTGGCCTGGGCAGGATCATGTATACTGTGCTTGAACACACATTCCACATCCGAGAGGGGGATGAGCAGAGAACGGTGAGCCACTATGTCTTGTGAGTCCTTCTTGTAGTGTCAGACCGTAACATTTATTGAAAGACATTGGTAAGGAATGACGACTTAGCTGTTAGTCACTGTGATGGCCCCACGACCTGACCCCCCCCTCAAAAAAAAAAAAAAAAGAAATTTATTGTTTATGTCTGACACCCAGGGACCTGGGGGCTTTTTTTGCTTTGTGAGTAAGAACCCCACATGATTTCAGTTTGTGAGATGATCAGATCACAAATTGAATGCAATACCTGGAGATGGCTCTCCTGGCATCCAGGACTTGTATATAGAGACTTATAGTAAGCTTCATCAACTCTCACAAGTTTTCTTTTGGTGTTGATATATCTGTATCCTGGCCCCATGCCTTCCATTCTCTCCTCATTCTTTTTTTTTTGTTTTTTTTTTTAATTAAGTTTTTTTTATTGTGAAAGTACTTACAAAGGGGTTACAGTTACATGAGCAAGATAATGAGTACATTTCTTATCCAGCATTGTTGCCTCCTCCTCTGTTTTTCCCTATCATCCCTTCCCTCCCACCTCCTCAGCTACCCCCTTCTCTCCCTCCCACCCCCTCCCGCCTAAACTGCAAAGTTCGTTTTTTGACATAGCGTCTTGAACATCTCATTGTTGTAATGGGTCAATCTGTATCCCTATTATTTAAACACTTTGTTTTTTCCCTTCCCCTCCCCAAATTATACCAACGTCAAATACAGTAAAAACAGGGATTATACTGTGGGGGAGGGACATACAAAGCAACAAAGAAATCATCTTATAAATATGTTAGAAACAATCGCATGAAAGAAAAAACATTTGAATACTTGTCTTGGGGTTCATTTCACCTAGCATCAACTTACCTGACCTTTTCTGCTTGTCTCAGACATATAGTAATTGTAAATAAGGGAAAACATGGGACCTATGTTTCTTTGGGCCTGGCTTACATCACTTCATATAATTTTTTTCCAAGTCTTTTCATTTCCTAACAAATGAGGCGATGTCATTCTTTCTGATGGAATTATGGAATTCCATTGGGTATATATGTCCCACTGAGGGACATCTGGGTTGGTTCCATATCTTAGCTATGGCAAATAATGCTGCAATAAACATATTTGTGCTGGTAGCTTTAGTATGGTCTTGTTTGTGATCATTTGGGTAAATGCCCAAAAGTGGGATTGCTGGGTCATAGGGGAGCTCTATGTGGAGCTTTTTGAGGAACGTCCATACTGCTTTCCAAAGTGGTTGAACAAGTTTACACTCCCACCAACAATGAAGTAAGGTTCCCTTCTGTCCACATCCCCTCCAGCATCTGTTGTTGTTAGAATTCTTGATTATAGTCATTCTGACTGGGGTGAGGTGGTATCTCAATGTTGTTTTGATTTGCATTTCTTTTATGGCTAGAGAGGTTGAGCATTTCTTCATGTGTCTATTGGCCATTCTTACTTCCTCTTCAGAGAAGGTTCTCTTTAAGTCTTTAGTCCACTTATTTATTGGGAAGTTGTTTCTTTGAGAATTTGTTGTTGGGAGATTTAATCTTTTGAGTTCCCAGGTATATTTTAGATATGAGACCCTTGTCTGTTGTATGGCTAGTGAAGATCTCCCAATCCGTGGGCTTTCTGTTGATCTTGCTAGCTATGTCCTTTGCCATGAAGCTTTGCAGCTTCATGCAATCCCATTTGTCCAACCTTTCTTTGATTTGTTGTGTTTTTGAGTCTCTATTAAGAAAATTTCGGCCTGTGCCAAGGTCTCTCCTCATTCTTACCTCTTCATTCTGCCATGCTTTGCTTTTCCATACTCACCTCTGTCTGCAGAAATTGTTCTTCTTGAGCCTCTAGGTGGACATTTCCAGGGAAATCAGTCTGGAGGATGGCTAGCAAAGAGAGGCTTAGGTTAGTTGAAGGAAGATTTGCTGGCTAAGAGGCTCAGTGCTGGATGGCCACCTGGTTCTTTCCAGGGCATTGAGCCATGAAGAATGAGCTGGAGTGATTCCATACCACTGTTTTAAAGGCTCTGGCTAATATGTGGCTAATGAAGTTGCACTTTAATCTCTTTAATCACTTTAATTTTCCTGATGTGAAGGATCAGCTCTTCCTTCTTTGAGCAGTGATAGTAAGATCCTGGGTTTGGGTACCAGCTAGGTGTAGGAGTGAGAAATGGTGATGGACGTAACTGTAGCTGTTCTTTTTAGATGCCAGATTTGCTTTGAGCTTTTCCTGGTTATTTTTCCTAATAAAAAAGGTTTTAAGAAAAATTTTTAGTTGTTCCCTTGAATCTAACATGATTGATGTGACATGAACTTTAATAGGCATTTCATAAGGGCTAAACAAGAATAAATTATCACAGTGTTTTATGAATTGCATAGAATCCCATCATGAAGAAAAATTTGATTAAGCTGCAGGAAGCCAGAAATGTTTCTAAATTATTAACACGGTTCCTTAATCCATTTGCCTATAAATTTGATAGAAAAACATTGCTAGTGAAATTTAAAAAGTATATTTTCTAGCCAGGTGCTGGTGTCTCATGCTTATAATCCTATAAAACTGTTTAGAGGGCTGAGATCTAAGGATTACAGTTGGAAGCCAGCCTGGGCAGGAAAGTCCATAAGACTTTTAGCTCCAATTTACCACCAAAAAATGCCCAAAAAAGCCAAAGTGGAGCTGTGACTCAAGTAGTAGAGTTTTATTTAGCCTTGAGCAAAAAACTTGGGGACAGTGTCCAGGCCCTGAATTCAAGCCTCAGGACCAGCATATACACACATACACATGCAGTATATTTTCTGGAAAGACTGCTTGTCTTCTAGGAAGCAGAATGATGCAGGTAGAGGAGAGGAGGGTCCCCCACCATTTTGTGGTGGTCATGTGCACACTTCTGGAGTACAAGGCTCACAGAAGAATAGTCATCATTGCTTGGCATTTACGGTTAATTAAACTTGGAGTGGGGACCCAACTGGAACTAAACCTCTACCATTGGTTGTTTTTATATGACAGATTCCCTCCAAGTTTTCTATGCTTACCTTTCAAGTATTGTATAAATATTATTTAAGAACTGCCTTAAGCTCTCATTTCTAACCCAAAATGGCCAGCTAGATTGTCTTGCACAGAGCATTTTCTGTCTCTGAGCTCAGCTTACTCAGAAGCGTCATGTGGGAGCAGTGTGGGAGGCTGGACTTCTCAGTATAGATAGGTGTGCAGAGTGAGGGGTTTGTTCTGTACTATTTCTGTTGTACCAAAATTCTGTGAGCTAATTACACTTTTCTGCTTTCATTGACTCATGGAATCTTTTCTTAAGGGACAGATGGAGTTTATATATTTTATTTGTTATTTGGCTTTGGGGGGATTCATTAGCTGGTCCCCATAGAAAGAAGTGAGAGGTTTCTCTAGGACACTCAGAGCTCACTCATTTTACTGGACTTTATATAAAACAGACCTGGGAAGAGAGCGGAGCAGGTGGCATAGACCTGCCTTTTATGTGAAGAAACTAACACAGTTAACCAAGTTGGGTCAGATTCAGAGCTGAAGTCAGGTACTTCTAGTTCTGGCTCTCCTCTGGTTTCTATGTTGTTCTGCTGCTTTTCTGTGGCATTTTTCTATCATTGATGGTGAGGTTGTGCTTACATATGCATGCACTCAGGGAACACTGACATTCAGATATTTATGAGCTAACATATTTGGACTTTTTTCTTTTTAAACCATCTAGTTCTTCAGTTTCCCTGCTATGGTGGCTCCATTCAAGTGTTCCGTCCTTCCCCTGAGCCAGAACCAGGAGTTCATGCCATTTGTCAAGGAATTATGTAAGTGAATCCATGGTTATACCCTCACACAGACCCAGTGACTGCGGGTGGAGTGATTTCATCACTGTTTACTAGGGGAAGAGGGTACCTGAGCAGGGTGTCTTGGCCCTGGGTGAGTCAGGGACCCAAGAGTCTGCCTGAGAGTGACCCTGGCTTCTCACACTGACCCTGGTGCAGACTTCCCCTGGGAACCCAGGGGAGAGTGGTACTGCTATGGACCAGTAGCCATGAGCCCTCAGTGTCAAAAGGGGCAAGGGGTCCAGTGGTACTTCCATTACTTCTGAGTTGGCACATGGGCAGCACCTGCTGAGCCACTCAGCCCTGGGCAGGTGGAGGTGGTGGAGTCAGCACTGTCCACTTCGCCTCTTCTCCCCTTTCCGTACTCTGCTCCATTGGGTGCAGAGGCTCAAGCTCCAGGAGTTTTGTTCCTCTTACACTTGTTACCTGGCATTTGTTACTCTCATGTTTTGATCCCTTTCATAAGTTTTCTGGGCTTGTCAGACTTCACTCAGTTGAAGATAAGACTTTCTATGTTATTTTATTTTAAACGTACTATGTTTATTTTGGGTAGCGGAAGCTTTGACCAAGAATGGCGTTTCTCATAAAGTGGATGATTCCTCTGGGTCCATTGGAAGGCGCTACGCTAGGACCGATGAGATTGGCGTGGCTTTCGGCATCACCATTGACTTTGACACAGTGAACAAAACCCCTCACACAGCAACTCTGAGGGACCGAGACTCCATGCGTCAGATCAGGGCAGAGGTAACATCTTTCGTTTGGCATCTTCAGCTTTGCTTAGCTTTGTGTTTTGCTTAGCTTTGTGCTTTGCTTCTCCTGGTTGGAGTTGGATATTGATAGATTTATGCTTCTGTTGCTTTTTTTTCTTTGTGGTTTTAATGATAAGCTTGTATCAGACAAAGCCCAGGTTCCCAAAGACATTTGGTTTAATTATGAAAATACCCATTAGTGCTCCTCTAATATTATATAGCATTTGGATTGCTCTGGGCTCAGGCTTTGACAGTTTGATTTTATAGTTGTTTCTTTATTGGGCAGGAGAAATGTGACCGCCTGAGGCTGTTGCCATAGTTTTATTGGCAAGCCTTTAGGGCCTTAGGCATTTTTTTCTTTGTATCTCTATAGGAGCGTCTACATGTGCATATAAAAACCTTGTGCAAATAGTAGTTCACTCAGTGAACTACTGATGGGATTGATGGGAGGGGGCAAACAACAAAGGGGAAAGCTGCTTTGGCCGCAAGCCAACAAGTGCTGGGCTGGTTTGTTAACTTGGAACAGGTATTTATTACTGCTGTCATGGTTAACTCAACATAAAAAGTTACAGTAGGGAAAATAAAGGTAAAAACTGCTTCCCCTACCACCCCCTCAACTGAGTTCACAGGTCTTAGATTTCTGGTGTGGCTTGTTTTTTGTTTTTTTGCTGATATTGGGATTTGAACTCAGGACGTCATGCTTGCTTGCTAGGCTAACATGATACTGCAGAGCCATGCTTCAGCCCTGTTTTCCACAGGTTATTTTAGGATAGGGTCTCGTCTCTCTTTCTACCCAGCCATATACTTGAGTCTCAGTTTGCCTACATAAGGTTTCCTGAGATCACAGGCACAAGCTGCCAGGTCCAGCTTCACTTTTCTGGAGACAGACCTGATTCTGGCTTGTGTTTTTTTTTTTTTTATAAAGAAAGAAAAACCATTAGCCAAGTGCCTGTAACTCACACTTGTAATCCTAGTTACTCAGGAGGCTGAGATCCAAGGATCCCAGCTTGAAACCAACCTGGGCAGAAACATCCAGGGAACTCTTTTTTTTTTTTGGGTCCAGTCGTGGGGCCTGAACTCTGGGCCTGGGCACTGTCCCTTAGCTCTTCAGCTCAAGGCAAGCACTCTACCATTTGAGCCACAGTGCCACTTCCGGCTTTTTTTTTTTGGCTTACGTGGTGCTGAGGAATCGAACCCAGGGCCTCATGCATACAAGGCAAGCGCTCTACCACTGAGCCACCTTCCCAGCTCTCCAGGGAACTCTTATCTCCAATTAACCACCAAAGAGCCAAAAGTGGAGCTATGGTTCAAATGATAGAGCACCAGCCTTGAGCAAAAGAAGCTCAGGGACAATGCCCAAGTCCTGAGTTCAAGCCCCAGGACCAGCATAAAAACAACCTCGTGCAACTACCTGCTCATTCCCATAGAGCTGTAGAGCTGGCTACTTTGGATTCATATTCTCATTCTCATCTGGCTGTGATTCACAGCATTTCCAGGGAACTTGTTAGATTGATGACAGGACCTCCACCCAAAACTCACTAAATCAGAAGTGAAGAGGGACAGATAGTGGGATTTCTGCTGCAGCAGAACTATTGCTGGAGGACAGGCTGCATTTGCTGACAACAGGAGAAGAGCTGGCTCCTTTATTCTTCAAGAGTTACATTATTGACTTCGAGAGTTAAATTTAACACATGTGAAGTAACTTCAAGTGACAGGGAAGAGAGTTTGGACTGCTTTGTGCAGGATTAGATTACTAGGAGCTGGTGAACTGTGTGTGCTGGAATGAGCAGGAGCTTAGTCTGGGATGAGTAGAGCCCAGGCTATGAAGGAGGGGGTCTAATGTAGCAAAGAGGGTCAGCGCATCATAGAAACATTGAGGCTCCCTTTTTTTTGATGTTGTTGTTGGTTGTGGGGCTTGAATTGAGGGCCCGGGTGCTGTCCCTGAGCTGCTTTGCTCAAGGCTAGTGCTCTCCCTTTGAACCACAGCTCCATTTCCTGGTTTTCTGGTGGTCCAGGCTGCCATTGAACTGCTATCCTCAGATTTCAGCCTCCTGAGCAGTTAGAATTACAGGCGTGAGCCACCAGCTTTCAGCTGAGACTCCATTTTTAAAGGGACCTGTCGTCTCATAGTCAGGCTTTGGCTGTCTATGTGATTTCAGAGTTGAGGGAGAATCTCTTTTTGAAACTCTAAAGTGGACTTTTTGTTCCTCCTCATCCAGGTGTCTGAGCTGCCCATCGTGGTCCGCAATCTGGCTAATGGCAGCATCACGTGGGCAGACGTGGAGGCCAGGTACCCTCTCTTTGAAGGACAAGAGACTGGCAAGAAAGAGACAATCGAGGAATGAGGACATTTTGGCAACTTTTGACAACCTGTACTAATGGAAGAAAGCACTCGATCATGTCCACCTACCAAAAAGCAAAAACAAAACAAAAAACAGCCTTGCGATTGCGTCCAGGACTGTATTTTATCCTCATGGCTGCCCAGTGTTACTCTCACAATTAAAGTTGAAGGAATTCTGAACACATGTATCATCTATTTGTTGTTTCATGTTTTCAACAAAACTGCGTCTCTAGACTTTAGTTAGGGAGGCACTTAAAAATTAACAACTCTGTTGGCATAATTTGTGTACTGTGGAATTGCCTTTTTAAGTATATACTTCAATGATGTTTGGGGGAATTGAACTCAGGGCCTTGAACTTGCTAGGCAGGTGCTCTTGCTCTGTCATTGAGCCATGCCCCCAGTCCTTTTTTGTTACAGTTAATTTTTGGATAGAATAGAATCCTGCACTTTTTCCTCAGACCTTGATCCTTCTACCTATGTCTCTTATAGCTTGGATTCTAGGTGTGGTCTAACCAGTTGTTTTTTGTTTGCTGTTGCTACTGGGGCTAGAACTCTGGGCCTCATGCTTCACTTGTTTTTTTTTCAATCAAGATTGGCACTCTCTCACTAGTCACACCTTTACTCCAGCTTTTCACTGGTTAATTGGAGATAAGAGGCTCTTGGATTTGTCTTCCTGTAATCTGATGAGGATCAAACTACGATCCTCAGATCTCAGCTTCCTGAGTAGGTAGGATTATAGGCATGAGGCACCAGTATCCGATTATACCTAGCTTGATGATTGAGATGTGTTCTTGATATTTTTTTTTGCCTAAAAATGGTTTCAGAGCGGCCTACAGCCTTGATCTTCTCTATTGCTGCTTTCTGAGAGCTAGGATTATGGTATTCACCATTTCACTTGTCCCCAATTTTAGAACATTTCTATAAATGCTCATTTACCATTATTACCCATTCCAACCTCAGCCCCTCAGAGGCATAATCTGCTTCTCTTCAGTCTTTTTAGATTTGTCTTTCCTATTTCTCTTTCTGAGAGAGTGATGCACTGAGCTAAAGAGATAGCCACCTGCCGGTTAGTGACTGAGAAAGGCTAAGCTGATGGGGTGGGGAAATGTGGGAGTTCTCTGAACAGAAATTGCTCTGCCCAGTCTCAGGAGGAGATGCACTGGCAGTGCCCTCTGCTTAAGGCCTGCTTATTCTTGGCTTCACATAGTCTTGAGTCATGGGGCCCCAGGTATCAGAGGGCCTCATCTATTCTCACTGACCAATTCCTGTCTCCATCCCAGCTGAGCTTGTTGGCTTTGTTTCTTTATAGAAGATGTGTGCTTATTTGTAAGGAAAAACACGAGGTTACGTGAATTTGAGCAGCCGTATGTATTATCTATTGTTGGCAAGTGGGGGCAGGTGGTCTCTTATCTATTATCTATTGCTGGCAAGTGGGGGCAAGTGGTCTCAGGTGTGTCCATCATCTTAGGAACAATGGAAGCTATCTCTTAGGTACCAAGTGAGAGCCCCGAGGGCTCCAA
Source organism: Dipodomys spectabilis (assembly GCF_019054845.1). Classification (NCBI taxonomy): domain Eukaryota; kingdom Metazoa; phylum Chordata; class Mammalia; order Rodentia; family Heteromyidae; genus Dipodomys; species Dipodomys spectabilis. The sequence goes on along the minus strand of NW_024870855.1, from coordinate 13,551,777 downwards.
CACTGTGTCTTATATCTTCCCACAGCACCTGGTGCCATGCATAGTAGGAATCAGTCTGCGGATTAGTCTCCGTGGTGGCTCTGGGGAATAAACTAAAGAGTCTTGTGTCTTTGAGACAAGAACTAAGATGTACTGTTTTTGCACTGGTTACTTTGAGATAGAGTCTCACATAGACCATAATCCTACTGATACCTCTAAGTATTCATTATCAATTTAGAGTGAACTAGATCTCTAGTAAATTGCCTTCACTTTCTAGGGTCCTTATAAGATTCCCTGTACTACAGCTTGTGAGCATTCTCTTAAGGGGAAGGAAGCAGTGCTTCCCATGTACTTACTTCATTGTAAGTATTTTCCTATGTCCATAAATTCCCCATTATGTAGGTATTTATTCTGTAATGAGTTAGTCCCTGCAGACTAGTGAACAATAGGGGAGAACCTATTAAACGTTAGTATGGTCTTCCTACTTGGATCATACAAGGATTAGAGCTGAAATTTTCACCCATCTGCCTGGATAGTACCCTCCCTTTCCCTGCTCCTCCCCTAGGTGGCAATGTGTAGCCCCCTCTCCCAGGACCACCCACCTCCAAGGTGACCCATTACCACAGTAAGGAGCATGGCATTTGTAGGCAGAGCTCTGGCTCTGTTGGTATCCTGTTTGCCTGGATTTAAACACCAAAGGGCCAAGAACTGTGTCCTAACCGAAGAGGCATTTTACACATGAGAGATTGTGCGCATACACACATGCATACTTCTAACAGGTTTGTGACTGTCTAAAGCCTAAATCCCTGGCTTAATGCTAAGACCTATTATTTTTCTTTTAAAACAGTTAAAAAAGTGTCCAACATGAAATGTATTTTTGTGAGTATACAATTCAATATATGTCCACTGTTGGGTAGTTAAGAGCATAGTTAATTTAAGAGCATTTCTTCATTTCCAAAAGAGGCTCCATATCCATCAGCATCTAGCCTCTCCCCATTCCCTTCTTCTAAGCAATTTCTTACCCACTTTCTGTGGACTTCCATTTGTCTCTGCTGGATATTTTATGTAAATGGAATCACACAATATGTGGTCTTTTGTGACTGTCTTTTAAAAATGGGCTTTGTTTTGGCTGGGAAGGTGGCTCAGTGGTAGAGCGCTTGCCTTGCATGCATGAGGCCCTGGGTTCAATTCCTCAGCACTACATAAGCAAAAAGAAAAAAAAGCTAGAAGTGGCGCTATGGTTCAAGTGGTAGAGCGCTAGCCTTGAGCTGAAGAGCTGAGGGACAGTGCCCAGGCCGAGAGTTCAGGCTCCACGACTGGACCCCCCTGCAAAAAAAAAAAAAGGGGTGGGGCTTTGTTTTGTATCTGTGTTTACCAAACTGGCCTGGTTAAACACAGCTATATCAGTAGCACTGAAGCTAATTCCTGTACCTTTCCCCCACAGGAGTACTGGCATTGTGGTTCGGTCTTGATTAGTGTCTGGAATTTAAGGCAGAATATAGTAGTTAGGTTCTTTATAACTTAGGCTGGACTTGAAGACAAGTACAGTGTCACTTGTGTCTAGAGTGGTTTTGCTAGGCTTCTGCAGGAGTATAGCTCCTTAATGCCACAAAGCAGAGTGCTGGATAGAGATGAATGCTCCAGAAAAAAATTCAGCAGTCATAAATGTAGAAACAACTTACTGATTTCATGAGATTGTGTTAGAGATGTCAGGTGTTCTGAGCTCTTTGTGATGAAAGCTGTAAGTGATGTGGACCTTTATTTACTACCCTCATAACCAGGTATCCTCCCAGGGTAATGGTGGTATATTCTTGAGAGGACCAGGGGCTCTGGAGATGTATCTGTGCCCACGGAGAACTGTTTCCCCGAGCCTCAGGCTTGGTGGGACTAGGAATCTGACCTATCTCATGTTGCAGAGCTCTGTACCAGCATAGCTGCTGGTAGTCCGTTTAAGGCAGGTGCTTTGGCATTTGGCCAGCACCAAAATGAAATCTTCTTGAGGATTCAGTAAATGAATGGGTAAATAATTTTGCTATTCCTCAAAATTCACCTCAAGTGGCCTAGTCAATAAGTCTTTGTTACTGCGTTGCCTCTAAATGGTAATCATGTTAGGACTGTGTGGATGAAATTAAGGTCTCCAGAGTTGGCGATGTGACTTGGGTTTGTCTGGGAGGAGCAGACCATCACCCCACCATCCTTACTGTTTCCCTCTGAGCTACTGACGTGTGCCCCTCACTGGATGTGTTGAAGGGCACCTTTGAAACTATTACCTCAGAAAGAGATGTAGTGTAGCTCTCTATGTTAGAATGTCTTGCTCTGTGTGTGTGTGTGTGTGTGGGTGTGCACGCACGTGCACGTGCTGGTACTGGGGCTTGAACTCATAGCCTTGAGCTCATGCTCAGCTTTTTTGCTCAGATTGACACTCCTAACACTTCAGCCATATCGACACTTTTGTGTGCTCAACCTGCCAAGCAGCAAGGATTTCAGTGAGGACCCACTGGCACCCAGCTAGTGTTAGAATGTCTTGAGCTTTGAAAACACTATCTGGGCTTGTCTCTTTCCAATGCAGTGAGTTTCTCTGGAGTGGGTCTTGAGCATTAGTGTTTAAAAGTCTTAGATGGGTCGAGAAGGTGGCTCAGCAGTAGAGTGCTTGTCTCGCATGCATGAGGTCTGGGTTCGATTCCTCAGCACCACATAAACAGAAAAAGCCAGAAGTGGTGCCGTGGCTCAAGTGGTAGAGCGCTTAGCCTTGAGCTGAAGAGCTCAGGGACAGTGCCCAGGTCTACAGTTCAAGCCCCACGGCTGACAAAAAAAAAAAAAAAAAGTCTTAGAAAAGCCACTGGTGACCACCATTGTGTCCCTGCTCTCTTGAAAGGGTTCCCCCCTCCCCCCCCCCAGAATCTTGCATCCAATGAGATGGGTGGGAGGGAGTGAGCAGTGGCGGGGGAGGGGTGTGTGTGTGTGTGTGTGTGTGTGTGTGTGTGTGTGTGTGTGTGTGTGTTTCCCTTGGAGCCTTTTAGAGCCACATTCTTTTTTTTTTTTTTTGTCAGTCATGGGGCTTGAACTCTGGGCCTGGGTGCTGTCCCTCAGCTCTTCAGCTCAAGGCGAGCGCTCTACCACTTGAGCTACAGCGCCACTTCCGGTTTTCTGATGGTTTATTGGAGATAGGAGTCTCACAGTCTCTCCTGCCCGGGCTGGCTTTGAACCGAGATCCTCAGATCTCAGCCTCCTGAGTAGCTAGGATTACAGGCGTGAGCCACCAGCGCCCGGCAGAGCCACATTCTTGTCTAGTAGGCGTGGTGAGGTCAAAGAGCAGAGGGTCTCCCTGAGCTGGGTGCTGGCCCTGCTTCAGTGTCCTGGGTGGAGTATAGCCTCAGTCCCAGGCCAGGAAGAGGAGCCCTGTTCTACAGGGAACGGGATCTCTCTGCCTTTTCCTTAGTACAGAAAGGTGTTGGCAGAGCTTTGTCAAAAGCCAGTGCCTATATTTGTAGGGTCTTCCAATCAATCACCAACCATTAGTGCAAAAACAGTTGCGCTAACTCCAACAATTTAAGCTAATTAAAATGATTTTGGCTGATCAAAACTATAGTTCTGCCTTAGTGTGAGTCATTGAGATTAAGTAGAATGAAATTGTGGGAAAGCTGACATACTTTGAAACAACTCCACACCCCCTCCCCTGCCCCCCCCAAAATGGGCCCAGACTTTCAATTCTTGTTTTTTTGTTGTTGTTGTTGTTTGTTTGTTTTTGGGTCCAGTCATGGGGCCTGAACTCGGCCTGGGCGCTGTCCCTCAGCTCTTCAGCTCAAGGCTAGCGCTCTACGACTTGAGCCACAGCGCCACTTCCGGCTTTTTTCTTTTTGCTTATGTGGTGCTGAGGAGTCGAACTCAGGGCCTCAGGCATGCAAGGCAAGCGCTCTACCACTGAGCCACCTTCCCAGCCCAGACTTTCAATTCTTTTGCCAAGGAATTTTGCAGCCAGCTTGCGAAGACATGTGCATCACTGACCTCTCCTTTCCTTAAGTCTGTAAGGACATGGATTTGCCTTTGTTGCCCATGGGGTGCCCTTTGCGGCACTCACTACACATTTGACATAATGACTGAATTCTTTCAATCACTGAGCTGAGGGCAGCTCCCATATTCTCATCTTTTTTGTTTTTAGTTTTGGCAGTGCTGGGGTTTGAACTCAGGATCCTAGCACTTGCTTGCTCTGCCAGCCCTCTATGACTTGACCCATGCCTCCCCCTTCACTTTGCTGATAACTTTGGAGGTAGAGTCTTGAAGACTTTTTCCCCCTAGCTGGCTTTGAACCAGCTGGCTTCTGATACCAGCATCCTGAGTAGCTAGGATTGCCAGTAACATGAGCCATGGGGGCACCATACTCATTCTTACACTAGCCTTGCCTATAGCCACCCAAGGCAGATTATGAAACAATGTAACAATGTAGCAGCAAGGAACAAAATCTCAGTCCTATATTCCCAGGAATACAATCCTATTCCTAGCTAGAGGAAGTATAGCTCAGGTTGTGAATGTAAAATGGTCCTTCAATTGCTACCACAGGAAGGATGCTTTAGCTGGTGAGCTGGTTTTTCTTTTCTTTTCTTTGTTTGTTTCATTTTTTGGCAGTTCTGGAACTTGAACTCCTGGCCTGGGCACTGACCCTGAGCCTCTTTGTGCTCAAGGCTAGAGATCTACTACTGGAGCCACAGTACCATTTCCAGCTTTATCTGAGTAGTTATTGGAGATAAGAGTCTCATGGACTTTTCTGCCTGGGCTGGCTTCAAACCATGATCCTCAGATCTCAGCCTTCTGAGTAGCTAGGATTATAGGTGATGAGCTGTGTTTGAAAACTATTATGAAATCAATGAAAGGAGTAAAGAATCGTTTTCTGTTGTTGTTGTTTGTTTTTGTTTTTTTTGTTGGTCATGGGTCTTGAACTCTGGGCTTGGGTGCTATCCCTGTGCTTTTCAGCTCAAGGCTAGCACTCTACCACTTGAGCTACAGTGCCACTTCCAGTTTTCTAGTGGTTTATTGGAGATAAGAGTCTCATAGACTTTCCTGCCTGGGCTAGCTTTGAACCATGATCCTCAGATCTCAGCCTCCTGAGTAGTTAGGATTACAGGTGTGAGCTACCAGCACCCAGCTTAAGAATCTTTATAAAATGTAGATTGAGAAGAAGACCCAAGCAGAGACTCGTAAGATTTCTATGGCTTGGGAACACAAGCTCTCTTTTTTTTTTATTCAAGTTTTTATTGTAAAGATACTATACAGAGGGTTACAGTTACATGAGTGAGGTAATGAGTACACTTCCTCTTGAACTTTGTTAGCCCCTCCATTGTTTTCCCCCTACTATCCCTTCCCTCCCTACCTTCCTCGAGGTTCTTTTTTTTTTTTTTTTAATTGTGATTAGGTGATTACATAATTTCCCAAATTTCACAGTATTGTGGAATAATGATGCTCATTTAAAGTCACAAGCTCATTCTAACTTTCCTGGAGCAAATTGTCTATCACGGTCTATAACATATAACAGTGTACACATATACACCATACATGTGATCAGCAGCATGGGGATATTTAGTAGTGGTTTGACCAGATGAGTGGAAGTTCTTTGTTTCTTAAGTCCTGTTAATTTTGTTGTATCACCTAACATTTTGGATTTAGCATCCACTTATCAGGGAGACCATGTACCGTTTGTCTCTTTGCTCTTGGCTTACCTCGCTCAACATGATTTCTTCTAGCTCCATCCATTTCCCTGCAAATGCCATTATTTTGTCATTTCTAATGGCTGCATAATATTCCATTGTGTATAGATGCCACAATTTTTGGATCCATTCATCTGTGGTGGGTCATCTGGGTTGTTTCCATATCCGAGCTATTGTGAATAGTGCTGCAATAAACATGGAGGTGCACGTGTCCTTGTATATTGGTTCCTGTTGTTCAGGGTAGATGCCTAGAAGTGGTATGACTGGGTCATTAGGGAGGTCAATCTTTAGCTTTCTAAGGACCCTCCAGACTGCTTCCCAAAGTGGTTGTATAAGTGTACATTCCCACCAAGCTCTCGGTTTTGAAAGGAACTGATTCCTGGCTTCTGCACATGGCATTTAGGGCTGGACCAAACATGGCTCCTAGCCATCACAGCCTGATGATGAGCTTGGCCTCTGAGGTGTGCTGAGCTTGGCCTGGAAGGAGACAGATGAAGGGCCATCACCCCACATCACCCCACAGTCTGCTCTAAGTGTGAGCCTGCATCTCCTGAGTGGGCTGAGGTCTGGGTTGGGGTGCAGAAGCCTGTGTCAAATTCTTGGGTGTTTCTAACACACAGCCAGGTCTGGGTTCTACCAACTCTCAGAGCTTCCTAGCTTTCTTGGAAAGCATTTTCCTTGTCTCTGGGGTCTCTTTAGCTTGGGTTTCCTTCAAGGACTTCATCAGAAATAGCATGTATTCTTTTATATTTTTAGTTCTCTGGGAAAGCCTGTCACATTTGCATGTTGCCCATGGCCCACACGTAGTACAGATCATGTGAAGCCTCATTCTCTGGACCATCTCCTTTGTGGGAGTCCCTGCAGCAGTGGTATGTCATCCTTCAGATGTGAAGGCCTTGATGCCTAGTCTGCAGTGGAGAGGTGGGGGGTGGGTCACCTAGAGTCTGTTTCTGGCTGAGGGAGGGGATGGAGTTAGAATTGGGGATGGGTGCTGTTCCCAGCTGAGCCTTCATAGAACATTCTGAAATCCCTAAATAGGCAAGTTTCTTGCCAATTTCTATCAAATGGACTGTGACTCTCTGTGTAAGTGAAGGCATCTGGGGAGGGCAGGAAGAATGGCAGGAGGCTACTCTAGGGGTGTTCATGGGCACCCCCACTGACCTCCCCTAGAGAATCCAGAGAAAGAAAGCATCTTTGAATTCTCTGCCTTCCTGGGCAATAGGGCTCTTCCTCTATGGGGAACTACCATTGCTGCATTCTTTATGGTTGCCGGGCCCAGGGAACCAGAGGGGGACTTTCCTGTGTCCTGAAGAACTAGTTAAAATGCACAATTAATTATCTTGCTGTGCCTGCAGGAGAGGTGGAGGAGCAGTTTTCTGGATGGAGACTTTATTAGTGCATACCCCTGCCTTTGCTTACTCATTTGGCCAACCAGCAAACATGGATGATGCTGGCGGGGCTCAGTCTGGGAAAGGCCTCCTACTCCAGTTCTCAGTCCAAAGTGTAATTGCTGACATTCAGAATTTTCTGTGCATCTAGCTTTTTAGCATTCATTCATTCATTCTTGCACTAGTGGCTTTATTGTGTACTTAGACAAATGTAGGGGTTGAGCTTATCCAAACCAGGACAGGTAAGAGGAAAGGCATGCTACTGTGGCTGTGCCAAGACAACAGATATAAATCTAGACTACCTGGAGCCAACCCTTTCTGGTCTTACCACCAGGATGGTGGCAGACAGGCTGGGAAGCCCTTTAGGTGGCATTTAGGGCATATATGCCAGAGTGGGCTGGAGGCAGTAGAGGCCCTGCTCTGCTTCTGTTACTCATGTAAGTGGAGAGGCAATGTTGCCAGCTGGGGACTGGCTCTGGGCTCAAGGATGCGCATGGTTCATGATTTTTGTCAGAGTAATCCATGTCCTTGTGCTGCCTTGTGTATCTTTTTAGCACTGGGTTCCAGCCTGTGGCTGGTGGTTCCTTGTCAGAAGGAGGCTGGGCCCCTGTGGTGGTTCCTTGTCTCCAAAGAAATTCCCCGCAGATGAGCTGGAAGGAATTCAGTCACCGCAGAGGTGAGGTCAATTCAGCCTCTGCCTACCCCTCCTGCAAATTAGCATCTCTGGGTGGTGCTGCACCTTGGGAGAATTAGGGGCATCCTGGGGCAGAGCCCAGCAACCACACTCAGCACAGTGATGAGTACATCTGCATGTTTTACAGGTGACCACTCCTCTGGAGTTGCCTTGCCTTAGAGGTTTCCAGAAAGAAGAGAGGCCTCTTACCTTCACTCTGTCATGTACAGCATGGGAGCAGACAGATGTTGGGAGTTGGGAGAAGGGAAGGAGTTTTGTTTGTCCCTGGCTCCCATACAATGGTCAGCCACTGGAGGGCTTGTGGCTTGTCGGTCCCCAAATCCCTGTGAGCCTGGAAACACCGGCTTTCACCACCTGCTGCTAGCAGCCACCCAAGTTCCTGAGCAGCAGGCTCTGCCAGCACCTGCCAAGGGTCAGTTTTCTTAAAAACATGTCCTCTGGGGGAGCTCTGTGCCACCCCAGCTAGGTGTCACCAAATCCTCCAACCATGGTTGGGAATGTCACTCATGGACAGGGCCCCAGGCCTACCTTCCATGTCCACAACAAGTGCAGGGCCTGGTATATCCTGAGTGAGCCTCCTGGGGCAGCCTCCTCGTCTCCAGTGCCTCAATGCATGCTCAGGACAACAGAGGAACCATTTGCTACATCCCTGCCCACACTCATCCTTCTCTGCAGTGGTGAGAAAGGCTTGGGTCTAGAGGACAGGAAGTGGGAGCCAAGTGAAGGACAGCCTAGCTTCTTGCGCATAAGAGCTTCATCTGGCTTGAGGCCACCACAGGCATAGGCAGGTGATATGCACACAGAAGAGGCTAAGGCCAGAGGCCAACTTGCTCTGTCCCTGGTAGAAGCTTCTAACAACAGAAGTGATGACTCAATGGAAGTAGAGCAGGGGATTGGGGTGAGGAACACCTTTGTGAGTTCAAACCTCCAGCTGTTCTATAAGTGAGGGAGAGTTTAGAGATCAGGCGGGAGATCCTGGGGGGTCTGTTGTTAGAAGCTCTCAGCACCGAGGAGGAAGAACTGCTAATGAGGCCACTTTCTGGAAGGTCAAGCATTGAGAGGCTGCCAGCACTGAAGCAGATGCTCATGAGAACTGGCTGGACTGCACTGAGCAGGTGCCTAACCTGGTTAACAAGTGAGGACCTAGCGAGACTGGCTTAATGGCTCTGGTGGATTTCAAGGGAAAAGCTCTGCAGGGTCCGTGACCAGGGGCTTGGGGATTGAGGGGAGGCAGGGCTGGGTAGTACTTCCTCTTCACCAGAGAGAAAGTGGCCAGATATACTGAGCAAAGTCTACAGCCTGATATCTTCATACTACTGGCTGGGCAGGGACCATGGGTCCTGGGCCTCTCCAAGGACCAAAGAACAAGATGGACAATGGGCTGCATCTAGGCAGCAGTAAAGAGTGCCAAAGCCAGGCAGTGCTTGCTCCAGTGAGCTCTAGCTCACAATCTCTTCTGGCTGACAACTGAGCTCCAAGTGGCCTCATGGGCCCACCTATTTATACCTCTTTTCTATACAAGAACATTGTGGTGCTAATGGATGTAGCCATTACTGTGCCTTGAGGAGACGGTGTGACTTTCCAAGACACTCATGAGTTCTGTCTTGTGAGAAAGCCAAGGTGGCTTGTGAGAAGCAGGGCTCTGGCTAGGCCACATTGCTCCTTGGTGCACCACCTCACATTGAAAGCGCTTCCAGGCCTCTGCCTACCCCAGTATCTGATACAAGGGCTGGTGGTGAGATATGGGTCCTGGTAGCCAGGGTTGCAATTCATTTTCTCAGATGTATGGCAAGAGGACCTCAGGGGCCATTTCATGATTGTCTAGATGACAGATTGCTGTTCAGTTTGGAGACCAAATCTCAGGGCTGTAGAGAATTCAGTTTCTTTGCTACCATTACTTCTTATTTAAAGAGCCTCAGTGTGGTCAGTTAAAAAAAAGAAAAAAAGGAAAAGAAAAAGAAGGCCAGGTGCCAGTGGCTCACACCTATAATCCTAGTTTCTCAGGCTGAGTGCCCAGGCCCTGAGTCCAAGCCCTAGGATGGGCAAAAAAAAAAAAAAAAATTAAGAAAAATAGGAGCTGGGTGCTATTGACTCATGCTTGTAATCCCAGCTACTCAAGAGGCTGAGATCTGAGTATGTAAGTTCAACACCATCTTGGGCAGAAAAGCCTACAAGATTCTTATCCCCAACTAACTAGCAAAATAACAGACTGGAGATATGACTCAAATGGTAGAACATAATCTTATGAGTGAAAAAGCCAAGTAAAAGCACAAGGCCCTGAGTTCTAGTAGATGCATGCATGTGTAGATTACATCTGATGTACTTTAGACTGTAGTAGTTTCATTTTAAAATGTAAATATTTACCAAATCCCAGAAATCACACTTTGCATATTTTAAAACTTACTAAATACCAAATTAAAACAGTACAAGGGATGGGCACCAGTAGCTCATGCCTGTAATCCTAGCTACTCAGGAGGCTGAAATCTGAGGATCATGGTTCAAAGCCAGCCTGGGCAGGAAAGTCTGTGAGACTCTTATCTCCAATAAACAACCAGAAAACCAGAAGTAGCTCTGTGGCTCAAGTGGTAGAGTGATAGCCTTGAGCTGAAATGCTGAAGGACAGTGCCCAGGTCCAGAGTTCAAGCCCCATGGCTGAAAACAAACTAACAAAAAACAAAACAAAACAAAAAACAGTACAAGGTGGGTGATGTGGTTTTCCAAGTTTTATTTTTGTGGGAGGACTTCCAGCAAAATCCCTGTTCAAGGCTTGTGGCCTTGCCCACTAACTCCTGCAAGTGATTCTACTGTAGGTTGTTCTTATGGAGTCTTGGGGCCTTGTCTGTCTTGCCCTTCCCTCCACATGCCTGTCCTCCTTTAGGACACAGCTTGGGCTGGAGCTGGTGGCAGACATCAGCCTGAGGAAGGAGGGATGGCCCTGCAGGTGCTCTGCCCACGAAGACTCCAGACCTCCCACTGGTGAGAGAGGAAGGTCCTTCATGGCCAGAACCAACATCTCCACTAATGACATGGACAAGGCTGTGCCCTGCAGGCCTAGCCCCCAACTTTAGCCTCTCCCTGCCTGCCTGGCCACTTGACCTGAGTGGAGTAGGGGATCTCCAAAGAGGCTTGGTGTATTTCAGAAGGCAGAAACTATTGCCGAAGAGGAGGCTGAGGCCAGTCAGAGGAAGGACTGGGGAATTCATGCCAATCACCAGAAACATCCCATTCATTCCTCCTATTCCATGCTCCCACTCCATTTTGTCCCGCACTTCCTCTCCAGTTGCACTGCAAGTATCTATGCTGTCCCCTCCTGACCCACCACACTGTAAAGTCCCCAGTCAGCACCTGGGAAAGAGGCTAGAAACCAGTGTCCTCCCAGAGCCCCAGGGGTGGGAAGGCAGCTAGGGGGGGATAAGGGACAGCTTTTGAGGGGCAGGGGACAAAGGAGATGCTTCTCTGATGTCCCTTGGGATGAGGCCCCTCTTGTGTGGAATCTTGAGGCTGCAGCAGACTCTGGTCCCCTGAAGCCCTTTCTGTAGTTGTACCCCCTTTCTTGCCAGACTGGAGGGCTGACTTCTTCTCTCCCTTCCTGCATCCCCTGGGCCTGTGCAGCTAGGAGGACATAGGGGAGAGGACGGAGAAAGATAGGAAAGCTCCTGGGTAGTAGAAGGGGTTGGGGACAAGTGGATGATGAATGGTCATACAGCGGCCGTCTGCTTAATGCTGTGGAAGCTGAGCCTAGTGGGTGATGTGGGGATGGACATGGCCCGGGCCACAGGTGCTCGGAGGGAGTGATGGTCTTGCCAGCGGTACCACCTCTTCTTCACAGCTGAGCGCACCTGAAGGAGGAGGACTTGGTCAGCAGCTGGCCAGGCCTCTCCCTGCTCCCCACTCTTCTCAGTACTGTTGGAGAGGAGGGCTGGGGTGACCCTGGCACTGTACAAACACATTTAAGGACTGACTAGTCATTCCCTATGGGGAGTCCTTCCCCAGGGACCCAATGCTTCCCCTGAAGGGGTGTGTGTGTGAGGGGGAGAGCAGGGACCCTCTCTGCCCCTTCTCTGAAGAGGTTGGCTCTGACTTCCTGTGCTGAATAGTCTGACTTTCCCAGCTTCTGGTGGGCACTGCCATCTCAGGGGCTTTTTAAGTCAGGCCTTTGGCTCTCAGCACTTTGCTGCCAGTGATGGAGGTGTGACTCGCTCCCCTTCCTCCAGAAGGCCTTGTCCTATCTAGCTCTGCCATGACCACCGCCCTGCCACCCAGCTCTGTTCTGCCATTTCCACACCCAGTCGGATCTGTTCTCTGTGTTTTAATGGAAGAATTCTGTAAAATGTATTATTTCCACTGTTCTTGCCTAGCACATGGTTTGAACAGAGAGAACTCTCCAAAACACTGGCTGTCATTTGCTTCAGCAGCTCCATCTATCCTGCAGCCCGTAGAGAAGTCTCCACAGCTGGTATCTGTACCCAGGCCTAGCCTCAGTTGCCAGAGACCTTGCCTGCACAGATATACACTCTGGTAATGAGCAATCACAGGCTAAGGGGCCTGAGGAGGGCATGTGGATTCCTCCAGAGCAGATGGCCTGTGCTCTTTGCTTCCCTACCCATGTGTTCTTCACCATTGGGCTGCATCTACCTTGGGGTGCTGGGCCTCCTTAATGGACCAGACCTTACCCTAAAGCCCATCCAGGGCATGTAGGCTTTTCTGTGGGGGTGAGAACATGCTGGCCTCTCCTCTGCATCCATAAAGAACTGCTGTAAGGTTCAGGCCTCACTTCCTTCTACTACAAGTTTCCTCTTGTTAACCAGCTCTGCTATAGCTTCTTTTTTCCAGGAATTCCTGCAGCCTGGACTCCCTGCCTGCCTGTCCAGCATGAGGGGCTGGCCTGGGTGGCTGACCTGTACTGTTGCCAGATCTTACAGGAGGCATTCTGATCCCCTACTTCAGGCAGAGCTGAGCAGAGCCAGGGACAAAGTTCCCCTCAAAGGTGGGAAAGCTCAACTGGAATGGGCCTGAGGACCCCAAGGGCCCAGGTCCCCCAAGGGCCCTGACTCATACCTCTCCATTGAAGAAGCAATAGAAGACAGATACAAAGAAACCCTAAAAAGCAAGAAGGGAGTGGTCAGGGATCTGGGAGGAGCCACCAGGCCACAGGGTGGGGCAGCAGCTGGATGACTGGGGACCCAATGGCCAGGACCCCAGGGATCAGAGCTGGGTGGCTCAGAAGTCAGGGCCCTAGCTCTGGAGTGCAGGTATACCAGGGGCCACTCTGGGCGAGGAATGATTTCAGCCTGGAGCTGGCATCCATAAGGAGCCGATTCTAAGGCCTCAGGTGGCGGCCTTCCCAAATCTTGGAAGTTAGCCTCAGATGGGAGTGGCCCAGGGCAGCCTGGGTAGTTTGGGTTCTGTGTGTGTGTGGGTATGTGTGTGTGTGTGGGGTCCCACCTGGAAGGACTGCAGGAAGGAATTGAAATAGATGAACACAATCTGTGACAGGTCGTCTTCTCCGGGGTTAATGAAGAACAGCATGTAGGTGATACCCAGCAGGGGCAGAAGCACCAGCGTGGCCTTCACTGCTTTCCTGGGGGTGAGAAGAGTGACAGAGATAAGCTCACACTCCGTGGCATCTGGAGCCTGTGTCATCCCCCTGGGTGAGGACTCAGGGGTCTCTGCCCAGAGGTCAGGGGACCACTCAGATGACCATCTTGTTTCCTTGTGCCAGGTTGAGGTACCAAGATGACCATGTACCTGTACTGGATTGTCTCCGATGTGGTAGATGCTCGCAGTTTTGTCATTAGGATCCTGACGATGTTGAACAGAAATACGAAATTGATCTGGAGGAAGGCAAAGAGGGGAAAAGGAAGGACCATAAGTGTGTGGGAGGGGGCCAAGAGGAAGCCATCTCCCCCTGAGAACCACCTCCTAGCAGACACCCAGTACTGAGCACCTCCTAACTACCCCAATCTGCTTCTCCCTAGTCAGCATAGATGGATGGACACCACATCAGCTCCAAGACCTGCTGTCTCCATCCCAGGGGGCAAGCATCACCCTAAAGGCCATGAGCCAGTGCTGAGGCCACTCGAGAACATTTCAGGAACTCCAAACTTGTCCTACTCAGAAACTCCATAGAGGTAGCCCCAGGGCTTTGATTCCCTCAGCTCAGTCACAGGCTCCCACACACCAGAGCTGGAAAAAGTGAACAGCTCCCTTGCTGGCCTGCAGGAGATGACGAGCCTCTCACCACTTCCCTGCACCCAGGAGCTCCAGAGTGGAGGGAAATGAATGGGTTGCAGGTAGCTCCCCAGGCTCCTGGAAGTGCTCATTTATCCTCGTTCTGAGTCTTCTTTGTATATCAGAGCCGTAGGCCTGTGGGTCTACTCCTGTGAATGTGTACATGAGCCTGTGTGTGTGCACTGGACCATATGTGTGTGTGGGTGAGTATGTGTGTTTGGGGCATGAATGTGCCTGTTTGACTCCAAGCCAAAGAAAGCAGGAATGGGAGTGTGGCAGGCTTGACATGTGGATACATATGTACCTAGAGATTTGGCTGGCTCATGTGCAAATGGGCATACACACAGACTCATAAATCCACATGTGCAAATGAGCACACACACACACACAGAGTCATAAATCCACTGCTCTGCAGTTTAGGCCAGGCCCTTCCAACCATGCTAAATTCCAGGTCCCAGGCTGGAATTAAGGGAACAAGCAGACATGGGACTGTCCATCCTGCAACTTCTGAGAGCCCCCATTGGAGAGGTGCTTAGGGAAGGAAGCTGAGATTCCTCTACATTCTGCATGTCATATGGCCCTGTGAGCCAAGGGAAGGAGTGGAACCAGAGGCTGCCATGGCTGTCACCAGCCTTCTTTTAAGGGTTGCTTCACATCCGGCTCTTGAGTTCAGATATATAAGCCATGCCTGTGTAAATACAAAATACATGACCTTTTCTTTTTTACTCTGCCTGACTTCTATGAGAGTAAAGACTTTTGGAATAAAAATATATCCTAGCTGGGCATTGGTGGCTCACACCTGTAATCCTAGCTACTCAGGAGGCTGAGATCTGACAATTGCAGTTTGAAGCCAGCCTGGTCAGGAAAGTCTGCGAAACTCTTATCTCCAATAAACTACTAACACTGGAAGTGGAGCTGCGGCTCAAGTGGAGCTGCGGCTCAAGTGTAGCCTTGAGCAAAAGAGGTTCAGGGACAGTGCCCAGGCAGAGTTCAAGTTCCAGGACTCACACACACACACACACACACACACACACACACACACACACACACACACACACACACACACCCTGCACTTCCCCCTCTCTCCAGAGCCCCTAACAATAGCCCAGGCAGAGTTCACTGTCTACTTTTCATTTTCAGACTTCAGTTGATCCAGCTTATGCTTAAACAACCCAGCTCTGCAGTGATCCCTGGCTGATGGGCTGGGGCTATGCCCAGCCTAGTTTCTAGTTGTAATTAATCCTATCAATAAACCAAGTTTCCATGTATCAGGCTCTGTGCTGAGCACCAATAATGGTTAAGTGGCAGGTAGATAGGGTCCTTGCTTGCAGAGGGCTATGGCTTAGCAGAGATGGTGGACACTGGGGTCCTGAGGGCCTGGTAACACAGTACTGAACTGAAAACTGAAAATGAGGCATGGTTAGCCAGACAAGGTGAGGAACCTTTACAGGCAGAGACCAGGCCAAGTGAATGGCCTGCCATGGGAGGATCTAGGACCCAGACGGGGGTCAGTGCAGCTGTAGGTAATGGTGTGGAAGCTCAGGAAAGAAGACAGAGCTTCCTGGGAGCCCACACAGGAAAATGCACCTCTTCCCAAGGGGCCCCTGCAAGGCATCCTGCCCAGCCCAGGATACTGTCAGGTGGCCCACATGCTGGGTCCTGGAACTTCAGGAAGGAGTGCTAGGGACAATGAGCCAGCTCCCTGAAGAACCCTCCCTGGAGAGTCTCTCCCTCCTACGACCTTCATGAGGGAGCTCATCCCTACCAGCACTCCCATTCCTCAGGGACCTTGCTTTGCCCATGAGGTCTGTGGGGTGGGTGTTGGGCATATTGGCAGTGGGCATCAGGCTGCTGTGTCTTGTTCTGCCTGGAGCTTTGGGTGTTTCAACCCCTACTCCCCTGTGCCAGGTCAGGTGGGTTCATCGCTTAGCAATGGATCTAGTACACGCACTGTGCCACAGACAGTCTCAAGCATTGCAGGGCTTTTAAGCAACTTCTGTAGACATCCATGACTACTAACTCCACCTGAGAGTTGCACTAGATTCCATAACTCTTCCTGGTGCCACAGTGATTAGAATGGTGGCATTCAAGCCGAGGCACCTGGCTTCAGCCTTCCCCTAACTCTTATCACCTATATGTGCAGTGCCTCAGGAAATGAGGCCAAATGGAGCCCAGTTCCCTGGGTGAGGCCATAGTAGGGCCTCATGGCTTCTTGGTCTACCATGAAGACCACATCGCTTCTATTTCCTTGCTCCCCACTATTTTGGGGGTTGTGGGGCTTAAACTCTGGGTCTGGGTGCTGTCCCAAAGCTCTTCAGCTCAAGGTGAGCGAGCACTCTACCACTTGAGCCACAGCACCACTTCTAGTTTTCTGGTTGTTTGTTGGAGATAAGAGTTGCATGGACTTTTCTGCCCGGGCTGGCTTTGAACTGTGATCCTCAGATCTCAGCCTCCTGAGTAGCTAGGATTACAGGCATGAGCCACCAGTGCACAGCTCCGCTTTTTTAAAAAATGTGTTCTGGGACTCACTGAATTCCATCTTGGGCACATCCTTGAGCCAAAGGTTTTCCATCACTGCTGAAATTCTCTTTTTGCTCCCAGCTACTCCATGCTCTTGAGACACCTCCTGGGTGCACTCTGCTCCAAGTCCTGTCTCCTGGCTCACAGTCCTCTGTCCCAGCTGGCACTGTGAAACCTCAGGCCATCTGCTAACATCTCTGAGCTTCTGTTCCTTGACTATCCAATGGACAACTACACTGCTTGCCTTGAAAGCTGGACACAGGGTGACAAAAATTACAGAGGGCATGGGGCCCATGTTTGGTCTGATGGATGTTATGTCCCTCTCCCATGATAACTGCGTCAGGTTTCCTGTGAATTCTACCTTCTAGCTCAAAAATAAGGGGTCTCTAGCAGCAGAACACAGCTGAGAGTAGCTAGAGGAGCAGAGGTAGTGAGTTCCAAGCACCTCTCCCACCAAGGGACAGCAGGCAGAGGACAATGAGGCAAGAGGCCCGGGCCTCAGCTCTGCCAGTAGGGCTGTGACCTGGGACAAGCTTGGTTTGCTCTTCTACATCCTGGGGTCAACGCCTCAAGGCTGTGAGGATCAGCAGTGATCTGGAGCCTGTGGAGGGAGTATAGCTTGGAACGAGGAGCCCCATCCTGCAGCGAAGGAAGGTGCAAAGCAGGGAAAAGGTGCTGTGGGCACCAGGCCTCCACACCTCATCTGCCCTCCCTGGGCATTCCCTCGCTACCTGGCCATCGGACAGCTTGGAGCTCACCCCTGCAGGGTCAGACCCCACCCTCGATGGCCTTTCTCAGCTGAGTGCCAGGTGCATCAGAAGCCCCAGCCCTCCACTGTGGGCGGCTGGCTGGGAGGGAAGGGATCCTGGACTTTCACTCACACTGAAGTGAGTGGCTCACGGCAGCTGGGAGGCAAGGACAGTCCCTCCCCGCCATCTGCTGCAAAGACTGGCTCATCCTCTGAAGTGAGCAAAACCCTGACTGGAAGTTCAAGCAGGAGGCAAGAAGCTTTCCTGGCCATCATCAGCTTACATCCATCAAGGATGCTCCAAAGATGGGGTCCAGTGACTCCCAAAAGTCTTAGCAAAGGGCAGGAGTGAGGAAACAGAAAAGTAAAGTAGCCATCTCAGTAATAGATTTAGAAGCCCACCTCTGCTGTGTGTAGGGTGTAACATCCCCCACTGCTGTGTGTAGCTCCCCTTAATTTTCAGAGGGTTCCATGGTCCTTTAAGGAAGCTGGTATACACAAGAGCCTGAAATTACTAAGCCTTAAATAAGTCTTACGTAAATGCTAATTTCTTAAGGGGCTTTTTACATATTGTTTTTTTTTTTTAAATGTGTGCTATATAATGGATTCTTTCTGCAGAATGCAGCCTCTACTTAAACTTTCTCTTAATTAAAGCTCGGTGTAGATTAAAGACACGGTGGCAATTATACCTTAAATGTGAATACATTTGGAGAAGGCTGGACAAGGAACAATCGCTCATTACACTGCATTCTGCAGTCTAAAGCTCCAGGCTGGGGGCGGTGGGCAGAGCCCCAGAGGGAGTTGCTGGAGGCAGAGTGAACAGAAGCCCACACCCCTGTCTTGCCTCCAGCTGCCTGTTCACCTGCTGTCTCAGCACCATACCTTGCAAATAGACATTAGACTTTAGAAACTCACCAGTCAAACCCCTTCCTCATCCAAGGCCCTAGCTGTGCCAGGCAGAGCCAAGGGAAGGAATAGCAAACTGGTACACAAAGCAGGGGAGAGGGACAGAGGTGTAATGGGGGGGGAGGTGCTGTCCAGGCCACACCTTTCCCAGGGTCTCTGTCCTGGGGGGGTTCAGCCCACTCTAGTTTCATTGAGGACTTACCAGGAGCACGAGGATGATGGGGCCTTGGTAGATGTAGTCCACGAGGTCTCCAGGCTCTTTGCCAAACCAGCACCTGTAAGGATGGTGTGGCCATGGGTGGCCTGCTGAGCCAAACCCAGGGACCCCTCCCAATGTCAAACACAGGTTCTCTGGCTTGGCCCTCCTAAGCCCTGATTTCCAGGATTGCCCCTACCCAGCCAGAGTCTGCTTCCCTAGCCAGCTTTGGTCCCCTGACACATTGTAGACTATGGGCTCAAGGAGGATTACATAGGAGTCACAGGAATGTAGGGAAAGCTATGCCCCCATTCGCCCAGAGCTGAATTGCCCTGTGACACTTGGCCCATGGCACTCAGAACCCAACCTCTGCATGGCCAGGCACTGAAGGTACAAGGCAGCATGTGTGGAAATAGGGCCTCTGCAGCCTGGATCCACTGCCTCCCCACCTCAGAGTGTCTGGCCTCTGCCAGAAAGCTCGTTTTGTATTATGCAACTCTCCTGTTCTTGGATAGATCTCAGCCTTCTGAGCATTTGCCAATGTTGAGCTCCTGGAACTCTACCATTCTTGCCCCACCTGTCTCTTCTGTGCTCTCTAACCCTGAGAGCTGCTTTCATCAGGGCCATGGCTGGACATCCATCCATGGTGTGGAGGACATCCCAGGCAGAGACTAGGATGTCAGAGAGTAAGTTCCTGGTGGGCTCCATTAGATGCTCATTACCTGGCCTTGGATAACACCCAGATGGAAAGCCTCTTCTACATCCAGCTCTGAGGAGGACATTCCTAAAACCAGGCTTCCTAACTGAATTCAACAAAGGGAGCAGCCTTGCACACTCCTGTGTGGGGACACAGGAAAGTGACCTATCTGACTTGGCCCATGTCTTGGCCCTAGCCCAAGGCTGACCTGTATTGTCTGCCTCCAAGCTCCCATTCTACTTACTGCTCATTCTCATAGTAGAGTTTTCCGATGGCCCAGGCAATGATGATGGGGCAGGGGATGCCTACAAGAAGGACAGACATGGGCTGCAATGGACAAATGGACAGGGACCCTGTTATAGAACCAAGGGTAGGGAACCAGAGGGACCTAGGATCATGCTTCTGATCTTCCAACTACAGGCCATTTATGCTCCTAGGATGCCCTGCTCCTGAGTCTTGCCCTCAGTCAGCTTCTTCTCCAAACCATGGAGGCTATGACTTCTGAGGTTCTGAGAAAGAGAAATAGAGCCAGCAGTTTCTCCTGTCAAGACAGAGACCAAGGTCTTGGGGCTGGCATTCTGGGCAGGAAGAAAAGGGCTCTTTCTGGAACATCCTTTGTAGGGATTCCTGGCTCCTTCAAAAGGAAGGTGGAAGGGTGCATGGTGGAAGGGCTGAAGGCAGGGATGTGCTACTGTCCTTGTCCCCAAGATGAAGGAGACCTTATTAACAGTACCCTCCCTCCAGCCCTGCTGCTGTGGGACCCTCACACCATCCAATGATGAGAAAGAGCCGCTTGCGCAGACGCTCAGTGGAGTAGGTCATGACGATGGCTGTATGCAGGTAGCAGCCCTCCACCAGCATCCAGAAGAAGTTAGTGACCACGAAGTAGTTGAAGGCAGCAGTGACGCAGCGGCACCAGATCTGCATGGGGGAGGGGGGAGGTCAGAGGCTGCTGGGAGCCAGGAGAGGGACCAGAGGCTGCTGGGGGCCAGGAAGGGAGTCAAAGGCTATTGGGGGCCAGGACAGGGTAGCAAGCCTCAGGGACTTTGAGATGGAGCGCTTGGGCATGATGGTGCTCACTGAGAAGTTTCATACACCTCCTGCTCTCACTCTGTAGGATGAAGTTCTAACTTCTCTCCAACCCTTCCCAACACTTTTTTTTTTGTTTTTGGTACTGATACTGGGGCTTGAACTTAGGGTTTTGTTTCACACTCTTGTTTGGCTTTTCTCTCAAGGCTAGTGCTCTACCATTTGAACCACACCTCCATATCCAGTTTTTAACTATTTAATTAGAGATAAGAGTTGTGGATTTGTGGATTTTTGCCTGGATTGGCTTCAAACTTTACTCTTCAGACCTCAGCCTCCTGAGTATTTAGGATTACAAGCCTGGACCAACTTCTTTTAATCAAGGAAAGGTGAGTGGGATCCAGAGATTTTTGCAGCCATGGAAAAGTGCAAAAACTAAACATCATTGTGTTCAACCCAGTGGAATCAGACTGATTCCTAGAGATGGAATGTGAACTTTCATTTGGAAAAAAAAGAAAACATGATTGACATAAGTCAGGGCCACTGGAGGACAAGGAGGCCTGTGCAACCAAGTAGGGCTCGTCCGAGCCCCTGGCTTTGGGGAACTTAGGACGTGGAAGGATCAGTGGCTTCAGTCAGGCCCACTGGCTATGGGGCCTTTAGAAATTGACCACCCCTCTAAGCTCATGGTAACTGTCTTGCTTTTCTGGGTGGCAAAGGAAAATCAGGCACCAAGCACAATGCATGGCTGAAGTACAAGCTGCTTCTGTGACTTCCCTCTAAGTAGAAGGAGATCTAGCCCTGCTCCTTGGAGGTGAACTCCTAAGCACCTTGTTTATGATGTAGGGGAACCATTCAGTAAACCTCACCAAGCCTGGTCCCAGATGAAGGCCTCTACACCAGAGTCTCCCTGCGTAGCCTCTTTCTTCTGGGTTCACCCCAGGGCACTCTCTGAGCCAAGGCTTGCATGTTGAGGCAGCAGGCTTTGGCATGAGCCATCTGAGAGGGTCCATGGGCAATCAGCCCCTATCCTGTCTAGCACAGACATCCAGAGTCCTAGATAATTGCTCTGTGCCAAGTTGCTAGTTGCTCCAGGTCTCTACCCCCATGGCCCTAGTCCTGATCTTGGGCCCAGATGGCTGCTGCCTGCTTACTTTGAGAAAGTCCTGCTGGGGTGGGATTCCCTCCTTTTCTTCAAGTCAAGTGTTGTCTCCCTAGAAAAAGCTAATATTGGAGCCAGAAGGCACCTGGTTTCTTATTGCACCTGCTGGGTCCTAAGTCAGGGTAAGCGCGGGGCTAAGGGAAGAGGCTGGTGCTCTGCTATCAAAGAGAACAGATTGTGTGCCAGAGTGGGGAAGGGGGGGTGCAACTCAACCTTCATATTTACAGACACTGGACACTGTGCAGTAGCAGTGGACACAACCTGGGGTGGTCCCCTAGTCCATGGAGCCAGCCATGCTGTGAAGGCTTCCTTATCATGTGATACCTCTGGATTTGTTCCGTGTGTGTGTGTGTGTGTGTGTGTGTGTGTGTGTGTGTGTGTGTGTGTGTGTGTGTGTATGTGTAGGGGGTGATAATCCACCCATGCTCAAATGGGATGACAGGAGCCAGAGCTCTGCAGAGCTCACTCTCAGCCCTAAAGGACCTGAATTCAAAGATAGGAAGGAGACATGTGAGCTGCCCGTACCGGGACCCTAGCCTGGAACTCTGGTCAGGAACACTGGCTGGGGTGGAGGAGAGTTTTCATCTGATTTTGCCACTAAGTGTCTGGGAGAGAAGTGGGCACCCCTGTGGCTGGGTCTGGGCCCAGGCTTGGGCTCCCCAGCAGTGACCTCATTGCTCTCGTGTACTTCATGGTCGATGAGCTGCAGCACGAACCACATGGCATTCCTCAGGATGAAGGTGCTGATGAGGTTCCAGTGGATCACATTCCGTAGGCAGCGGATGCTCCTGTGAGGAGGCAGGGTCAAGGGTCAGCAGGCTCAGAGTGCAGATGGGGCTTCAGTCAACACTGAAGATCAGCTGAGAATAGACTGTACTAAGTCAGCTTGGGGTGAGGGCAAGGCTGACATCAAGCTGCTCTCCCTAGGGTGGCCATGGTGGGCCACTTAGACCCCCCCCCCCCATGACTGCAGGTGGTCAGTGGCCTGCACCCATTCCCACATGCCTTTGCACTTGACTTTACTCTTGATCCCCATGTGGAGGCTCTGCTTAGGAGAAGGAGACAATGAAGGCAGGGAGGGAGGAAGGCCTACTCACCGCAGAGCCAGGAGGAGCAGGAAGGCGGCCACCAGGGTCGCCATGGAAACACAGTGGCCCAGGTAGTTGACAACAAGGGCAATGCGGTAGTGAAGGTCATACTTCCTATGCTAGACAGACAGACACAGGAAGGGGAACATAGGTGTGTGAGGATGGAGCTGGGCATGCCACCCTGGTGGTCCCTTGGTGCCCTGACTTGGGAGAAGATGCTCCAAGTGTCAAGCCAAGCCTGGCTCCTGGAGCTCAGCGCTGTTGAAGCCCAGTGCTGTTGTCTTGTCCTTGTCAAGCCTCCCAGAATGCATTTTGTGGCAAGTTTGGACATAGTCTCTTTTAGGATATTGCAGAGATGGAGCTACATCTAAATAAAAACAAACAAAACTGGATTTCCTAACTGGCTGAACAGCTGAGTGTATCTCTGGGCCTCAGTTGTCACAGATACACACTGGGCCAACCTATCCTCCCACCTTGGAAGCGGGGACTCATGGAAATTCTGAGGGTGGATTGGTATTGCTCAGCCAGGCTGGCACTGCAGTGAAGGGTACAGTGTCTGCAGAGCCCTTGGGAGTACTATTCAAACTGTTGTGGGTTTTTTTTTTTTTTGGAGGTGGGGGTTGAGACAGGATCCTATTCAAAGTGAATAAAAGCCAACTTTTTAATATTATTGCCAAATGCTGGCAATTCTAAACAATGCTAGTGACAAGGGATTCCTTCCTGCCAGGGAGCGGGTGCCCTCTCCTCTGCTATGTTGGTTTACCAGTACTGGAGCAGCTGAAAGAATGTATGCAGTGAAGACAGAGGCAGAAACCTCTTCCTCTCTAAACCTTGGGCCACTCCAGCTGTCCCTGGAGCCCTGGGCTCCTGTTTGATAGCTTCTTCACCTTCTCAGGGAGGGCACATGCTTCTGCCTTTGCACTAGATTTCGTTTGGAGAAAGACTCCAGCCCCACTGAGCACTGCTCTGGGTAAGGATTGGAACAGGGCTGCATTACTTTGGGTCAGAGTGAAGACAGGTTTGCGACAGGTGCAGCTCAGTAATAGAGCTTACCCAGGATGCACTGAGGGTGGGTTCCAGTTCCATTATGCCCAGGATGCACTAGAGGCTGGTTCCATTCCTAGGATGCAGCAGGGGCGGGTTCCGTTCCCAGCACTATCACCAAAAAAGCTGGACCCTGGACCATATGGACTCCCAGGCCTAGAGAGGTCCAATTTCCTGCACACAGCCCTGGGAGACCACGCCTGTTTCCTCGAGAGTCTCCCAGTCAGAAGAGGAAGAGTGTGCTTGCTCACAGGGCACATGGTCACGCCCTTGGTTCTCCAGGGAGCTCTCCTGGGATTAGGAATCTATGTCCCCTTCTTCACTCCCACCATGGTGTCAGACAGCACAGGACAGGGCTAGGGCAAAGGCAGGGGATAGGGCTGCAGAAAAGAGGGCTGGTGACACAAGGATGGGCTCTGCTATCCTTGGATTCAACCTGCATCCCACTACCTATGCTGAATCTCCCTACCTGATGAGTTTCCCTACCTGTGCTGAGTCCCACTAACCTTCCAGACTGCCATACCTGTCCCGAGTCCTTCTACCTGTGCTGAGTCCCTCTACCTATCCTGAGTCCCATACCTGTGCTGCATCCAGCTACCTGTGCCAAGTTCTGCGTGCTCTGTGTCTGCCATTTGCATTAGGACCAGGGTGGGGCAGGTGAGGCCACTCACCTTGTCATCCAGAATGGGTTCACACAGTGAGTAGTTGATCCTGGAGGCCCAAGTTCCATTCTCCAAGCAGTCTCGGTAGGCATTCCCTACAGAAGTGCCAACCACCAAGGGTCAGATCAGTCCTCCCTGGCTCCCTTCCTCTCAGCACCCTTGGGCCCCAAAACATAATTCATGCCTGAAAGCTTACGCAAAGGCCATTTCTGTGAGAATGGCACAGAAGGCTTATTTTATATAGCCATCACAGCCCATCTTAGATGCAATCTTCAGTTCTTTGTACCCTTCCTTTCATTGTGTTCCTTTGCAACAATACTGAGCCCAATTGTGAGCACTGGGTTGTGGCTGAAGATTTGCTTTTAGCACAACAAATAATTTGCATCCTTATTTCAGATCATTTCACATTTCTGTGCTCTATACTTCTTTTCCAGCACTTGGATTTTAACAGTGCCTGCAATGGTATAGTGCATGTTTCCATGGGCCAGGACTTCAGCTTCTCCCTGTACACAGTGCTTATGGCCACTCTCTGGAGTAGGCTCTAGGACAGTTTTGGCCCACTTCGCCTATGAGGACACAGGCACAAAGGGAATGGGCTAACTGCCAAGGATAAGGATACAGAGTGACAAGAGGATCAGACATAGAAAATTTGGCTTGGCTTCTGTTCTTAACCACAAGCCCACCTTCCATACAGCCCACCCATAACCTCCCTCCAGGAGGGACCCCTCTCAGCTGAGACCATCCAAACCCTGCTGCCTCTGCTCCACAAATGGCATCAGCACCCCCCGCCCCACTCCTGCCTGAGTGCCGTTCTGAAACACCATTGTTATGGGGTAATTGTACAACACTTTGCTCTCTGGCGAATGACAGTTATTTGTGAGTTTTCCTTTGGGGCTTATATTAGATATACAATATAAAGCTAATTAAGATAAATAGCTCATAGAGCCCAGAGTTACAGAGCCGGAGGGGAACTTCAGATTGTTTTTGGAAGCAGTGAGTTCTGAAATAATCAAGTTACTTAAAAACCCACTTCCGCTGAGCTGACAGTGAGTTAAAAGCAATGGAACCATGCTTGCTAAAGAGCAGAAACAACAGGGAAGGTTCTATCAGCTTAATCATTCCCAAATTCGCTGCTCTGAGCTCACAGATTTTTCAGACTAGTGATTGTGGATGAACTGGTCATGCCTGCAGTGCCTGTAAGTGGGAGGCCCATCTTGGGCAGGATCTGGTGGGCCAGTCCAGGGACACCCATGCTGACTCTGACCCTCAACTCAAGGGGAGCTTCCCCTTGGTCTGCCCTGGCACCTGACTCCCCAGGGGCTTAGATGCTGTCTAGTTTTCCTGAGGTCCAGAGCTAGGTAGGTCCTTCCTCCAGAAAGGTGACTGCTCTGATTGCTTTCTTCTGAGCACCCACAATGCTGAACACTTAAGCTCCCAACTGAGAAGTTGAGGCCCTGAGGAGTTGAGTACAGAGTCTGGGCTCTCTTTTCCCAGCCCCTTCCTCCATCCCTCAGCCCTCTGTCTCTAAGCCTTCCTCCTGGACTGGCATTCTTGCCTCCCTGGTTCTTTCTCTTGCTCCCTCAATCATGATAGTTTGTGTTTAAAGCCATCAGCAGCTCTTTGTTGCTTTCAAGAAACTGTCTTGGCATGATATCAAAGCCCTCAGCACAGACCCCTCCACAGGGTCTGATGCTTACACTGGCAGGCCTGGCACGGGCCCATCTCCATGCCTTGACCCACCCTCCCCATGGCTCTCAGACAAACACCCTCCTATCTTGTCCCAGCTCATGTGCTACCTCTTCTGTGGGGCTTTCCCTAGCACCCTGAGTCCCTTCTCTTTCAAGGGCTTCCTCTATATGTCCCATCTTTTGATAGACAGGCATTCACTTTTATGGCCCTACAGTGACAGTTATTTTTGTATCATAATCTAACACACACACACACACACACACACACACACACACACACACACACACACACTCAATTCATTCCAGTCGCACAAAACAAATTTTTTTCTCAACAAGAGCTACATTATTTTCTTTTTTCTTCTGTTCTGATATATTCTATTCATTTTGTATGTAAATATTGGTCATGACCCATTAAATAGATTCCACAGTCTCCTAATGCCCCATAGTCCACAGATTTAAAAATAAAAATCTGTTTTAAAGACTTCATCTCTTTGGGTCCTTTTCTTTGGTATGACTTAAAGCTCCCTGGGGACAAACAAGTAGACAGAGACCATACTGGAGTCATTGGTCCCCCCCCCCCCCCCCACACACACACCGAAGGTAACCATTGTCCTGGGGGGCTGAATCAAACTGACTTCTATTTGCTGAGCTTTGGAAGGTAGGGTGCGAGACATGGCATGTGAGTCTGGACAAGCTTTTCTCTAGGGTTATGGCTACAAGCCCTGGGCACCAGAGGACTGGAAGACAGAAGAGTCTGCCCTTTGAGGGAGCTGCCTGTGCAGCTAATGAGGGCACAGAGCCCTCAGGCACAGCTATGAGAGGAGAAAGCACCGCCCCCACCAAAACCACAGGAGGATGGGCATGGAAGTCTCAGGGCTCATGGCCGGGCCAGACGTGGGGCTGGATGCAGTGAGGTGGGTGCCCATTGCCATAGCAACACAGGTGCCCCTGCTGAGGATCGATGCTGATGTTGTGCAGAGTGGCCTGCCAGGGGCATTAGGGGCTGGACAATGAAGGCAAGGCCCTCTCTTGCTGGTCTCTGTGGTTTAAGAAGTCTGGTTCCCCATGGTATAACCCCTGATGTTGGTATATGTGGAGGGGAAGGGAAAAAACAAATCGTTAAAACAGGAATACAGGAGGATCCATTGCAACAATGAGATGTACAAGTCATTATGTCGAAAAATGAACTTTACAACTTTGGTGGGGGGAGGAGGATGCACAGGGATGGGAAGGGGAAACAAAAAAGAGGCTACAATGCTTGATAAGAAATGTGCTCATTATCTTGCCCATGTAATTGTAACCCCTCTGTACAGTATTTTCACAATAAAAAAAAAGAAGTCTGGTTCCCATTCTCCAAGTGGCAGCCATTGAAAGTTCCCAAAGCAAGGGACTTTTTAGTGACAACAATTTGCTAATGATTCCTGGTTCAGGGACTTGCCTGAAGTGGTCAGAAGCCTGGAAGATGGGGAACTTTCCTAGCTATAGTCTTGTCTCTAGCTATCTGGGTAACTGTGGCTAAGTTCTTCCTTCTTGGCCTCAGTTTCCTCACAGGTTTGGACATTTACCCAAGTTGGGCACATGAGTGGATGGGCATGTGGATGGTGTGTGTGTGTGTGTGTGTGTGTGTGTGTGTGTGTGTGTGTGTGTGTGTGTGTTGCGTGACATATTAGGGTGTGGGAAGAAGTAGCAATATGGTGAGTTCAGAGAGAAAACAGCAGGTATAAAGATGATAAAAAGAATCTCAATGAAAGCTGATGATAAATAGGAGACTGGGAACTGGGAGAAGAAAGCAACATAGAGAGTTATTATAATACACACACACACACACACACACACACACACACACATATATATATATATATACACACACACATCTGAAATACTATGTTTAAATCCCTTGGTGCAATTAATACAAACTAAAAGAGAAAATGAATGACAGGAAAGTAAAAGGGTTTTTGTTGGGGAGTGGGGTGACAAATGGGGAGGGTGAATAAGGATGAGTATGATCAAAGTAGTTTATTTGCATGAGTGAAAATAGAACAATGAGTCCTGTTACATTGTTTTAATAGTGGGGAGGGGGTAAGGAAGGGTAATAGAGGGGTGAGTTTGATCAGGATACATTGTTTTTACGTGTCTAGAAATGTCACAACGAAACCCACATTGTACAACTAATGTATGCTAATAGAAAAGAAAAAGGAGAAAAAGAGAAAGACAAGAAGGGAGGGAGAGAAGGTGAGTGCAGACTGCGAGGAACAGAAGCAATGCTCACTGACAGAGTAAGGTCGGCACGCAGGCCCAGAACATTCAGCACCATGGACAGCAAGCCTCTGGCTCACCCCCTCACTCTGTACTTCCCCTTCTCTGCAGATGGCAGACGTTGGAGAGCTCCTACCCCAACCCTCCCAGCTCTGGGCTCACCCTGTGGCCTGCGCACAAAGCAGAGGTGAGGTAATTAGTTCCCCATTCTTTTAAGGCAGTCCCAGCTCCATCAGGTGGCTTCCAGGACTGACAGCTCCTCAGAGGCCTACTCCTCCCTTTGCCTGGCTCCTCCCAGACTAAGATTGTTCTCTTTCTGATCCCTCTGAAAGAAAAAAAAAAATCAAAACAAAACGTTTAAAAAGTTCCGCTTGCCCACCTACCCAGGAGGCCCTGTGCAACAGAACTTCACCTTCTATACAGCAAGGCTGAGGTTCCCTAAAAGCAACCTAGCCCATCCTCACCTGTTGCACAGATGTGAGCACAAGGGTCCCACAGGATGGACCATAACTGAGGCTGTTGCCTAAGTTACTGGGGAGCTCAGTGAGGGTGAGAGACTCAGAACAGGACAAAAGGACAGTTTACCACCTGGGTGCCCAGTCACCACCCAACTGCATGAGAAAGACAAGAAACCAATCATGTCACACACACACACACACACACACACACACACACACACACATTCACACACATGCAGGAGGCCTCACACTCACACCACCCCTGCAACCCGAACTGTAGCCATCACAGGAGGTCAGCCTCAAATAGCAAACTTGTGGGCAGCAGCCTGGACACTCCAGGTTCCAAGGATAGCACCTTGAAATTCTCCTTGTGAATTTAGGGGTACATACTCAGCTGGGAAATTGGTGGGACTTACTCCATCAGTTGTAAATTAAGAGGGCCCTACTCCCTCACCTGGATATTTGGGAAGACCGACTCCCTCAGATTGGAATTTAAGGAGGACTTACTCCCTCAGCTTGGGGTTTAGGTGCCCTACTCAGCTGGGAATTTGGGGGATCTACTTCCTCAGCAGGAAATTTAGGGGTGCCTACTCAGCTTGGAATTTAGGGTCCTACTCCTTAGTTGGGAATTTAGGAAGACCTAGTCCCTCAGTTGGGAATTTGGGGGGCCTACTCCCTCAGTTGGTTTGGCCTTCCCATGGGGCATACCTACTCTGGGGATCTCTGTTATCAGTTTCCCTGGAAGGGGAGGCTTTGAGCCCCAGTGGATGTCGCTGGCTGTGTCACCTCTGCTGGGTCTTGGCTGTGTCCAGATCTTTCTCACTCCTCCCACTGCCTTCAGTTGGGCTCTTCTGGATGTATCTGTCTCCTTCCTGTCTGGATTCTTGCCTTTGTCTTTTTTTTTTTTTTTTTTTTGGAAATCCTTGACCTTGACTTTTCTTACTTTTTTCCAGGGAAAATATCCTAGCCATGGTTCCCTCCCAGCCTGGCCTCCACTGCTTTCAACAGTCACTGTTGGCAGAGAGCATAACTCGCCATGCCTCACCCTTGTTTGGAAACCACTGAGAGCCGGGCAGTCAGGCTAGTGCCCAGCTTCACAAGCAAGGTGTACCTCCAGAGTGAACACTCCTACACAGCCAATTCTGCTATAGGCCTGCTAGGACTGCCTGTCTCTGCCTTACACATTTTTGTCCTGGTCTGATGACACAAGGAGGAGGTGGGTGGTGGGAAATCATCTGGTGGGAGACTGACAGTGAGCTGGTGGCACCCATCTTGGAGCCAGCCTGGCTTGGAAGGGGTGCAGGGTTGAGAGACTCAGAATCTCTCATTGGCAAACACATTGAGCAGGAATGGCCTCTCTGAGGCCATCTGCCTATGGCATGTAAGGGTCCTGGAACTTTTTTTGTGGTGCTGCTCTGGGGTTTGGTCTATGCTGAACTTCCAGAAACACCCAGCTCCCTGTGTGCACAGGACTCTTTTTCATTGAGTAGGCATGGTGCAATCCTATTTGTAGGAGACAGTGGGGAAAACTGAATCCTAGCAGTATGGAGCAGCTTAATGGAGACCATAATGGGTCTGTGAAAAAGTGGAGGTGTGTTGAGTTGAACCCAGCTTACTGTGGAAGGTCGTTCCTTCCACAGGATAGGAGCTTGTAGAGGCCCTGGCCCCTGCTCAGCCTCTTCTGCGTTCAGCTCACTTTGGATGGCTCTTGATTGTCATGGGTGAAGTGAGTGATATGGAAGCCCTGAGGCTTGTCTGGAATTGCTGGATGTAGGCAGAAGGGGCCCATAGAGAAACTGAGGCCCAAAGATGGGGAAAACCCTGCCCTGGGGCAAGTCAAGCAGTCAAATGAGCAGAACCAGACCTGGCTCTCAACCTACAGAGAAGGAACAGAGGGAGAAGAGATCTCTAGCTGCTTGGCAGAATCATAGCCTCCCTTCACCACCAGCAATTCCCCTTTGGGGCCAAGGGTGGCCTTTCTATGGAGGCTTTTGAGCACAGACATTCTCAGTTTAGGTAAACAGATGGCCTTCAAAGGATTCTGAATAACACAAGGCTGTGACACCTAGAATGAGGAGCAGCGCCATCAACACCCAAGGCCACATGTGACTCCTTTCCATCCCTCTTGCTGAGAATTCTTAGAGGTCTGCATGGAGCGCAGGCAGCTAGCCACAGCCCAGCTAGGTCACATCTTCTCTCTCCCTTCTGCCAGACAAGTGAACTCTAGATAAGAAGCTGGAGTACCAGTCGCTCACTCAGGAACCAGCAGGCCAGGACTTGGATCAGGTCCAGATCCCTCCATTCCCCAAAGGTGATGGTGGAGGCAGACCCTGTTGGACTCTGGGGGCACCTTGTCTGACATGGTCAACAACTGCACTGGGGCCCAATTATGAAGTCCTCTGGAAGCTTCCTGAAGGTTGCTGGAGAGGAGACCTCCTTCCACTTTGGAGCTTTAGAGATCCAGACTCTACTATAGTTGCTGCTGGTGTGATGGACAGCAAAGGTGCTTCAGAGAAGGGAGGGACAAGGTTGAGGTCACCATCTGGTCTTGGATAATGACTTAAACGACATATCCTGAAAACCAAGCAGCACCCTTCTAGACTTCTGGTCCCATACAATAGACTATGGACAAGCAGCCCAGGTCTCTCAGTCTAGCAGAACAAGGCCATGGCTTAGCTCTTCATTCCTCTTCCCACTGTTCCTTCCATCTGGCACATCATTGGCACAATTTTTTTTGAGACCTCCATTCAACAACTCCCTTTTTAGGAGTTTTTCTAACTTTCTCTCTTTTCTCTTGGAATCATCCCCTCCCATGTGCTGCAACAGGCTTATTGCACTATTTCCCTCAAGAGCAAACACCACAAGGTTCTCTTGAAGAATCTGTCTGCCTGTTGGTCTCACAGTTATGGCTGTGAATTCCTGGGGAAGGGGGAGGAGACTGGGAGGGGCGGTTCAAGAAGTAAGGCTTCTCTGGGCCCAAGGCTCCAGAGCCAGCAGATCCCTCCAGAGTCCAACAGCTGGTTGTTCCCCACAGAGCGCCCTGCTGCCAGCCACTCTACATGTCTAGATGCTCCCCCCATCACCCCGTCCTACTTTCTTTACTGAGCCACACTTTCTGTGATGGCCTGCCTGTCCGGCTGCCCCTCACCACCCAGGGGGAGACAGTTCTCATGC
Source organism: Dipodomys spectabilis (assembly GCF_019054845.1). Classification (NCBI taxonomy): domain Eukaryota; kingdom Metazoa; phylum Chordata; class Mammalia; order Rodentia; family Heteromyidae; genus Dipodomys; species Dipodomys spectabilis. The sequence continues at coordinate 13,520,161 of NW_024870855.1, read as the reverse complement.
TTGGAGAGTGGGAGGGGCTTCAAGTCCTTGGGAGATGGAATGCAAGCCAAGACCAAATCTCCCTGGAGACTGAGAATGCAACCTGGAGCTTCCGGTTCACAGCTTCCACTTCCTCAGCCCAGAAGGCTGAGGTGTGGGTTGTATGGAGGCCTTCCCCAGGTGGCAGCTCTGCCCCAGGGTGGGTCCTCAACTTGTGAGGCATACAGAGCTCTGAGTCCATTTGGGCCCAATCCAGCCCCTGTAGGAAGACTCTCAGGCTGTGTTCCTGCTTACCAAGCCCCTCTTCGCAATCTGGATTTGTGTTAACCAGGTCTTATAGCCCTGAGGCTCCTAAAGGTAGGGTTCAACATCTCCTTCCACCCTGAAGGGTTGGAAAAGGGGTCCCTACTTGTGTTGGGGTGTTTCCATTTTGGGATACTCTATCCCTCCTCATGAGGTGAAGGTAGGTAGGCAACCCTGTCCCATAAGTGCCACAGAATGGATGGCCCTTAGTCCCAGGAGGGTCAAAGAAGCCAAGGATGAGCTATGTTGTACTTCCTTCGCATGAGGAAGATGAGCCAGGGTGTCTGGAGAGGAGATAGCAAATATCCCTGTGCAGCCACCAGGACCACAGGCAAGAGAAGTTCTAGACCATGGCAGATAGAATGAGGGATGGAGCAGGCAAAGACACGAAAGTGGTGAAGGGACAGGGGTAGATGGACAGAGGGAGAGGGATGCAAAGAGAAGATAGAGAGGGAGGGAGAATAGAGGAGAGAAGAGGGAGAGGATAGAGTTAGAATGGAGAGAAGAGATAGAACAAACAGAAAATCTGGGAAAGACAAGAGATACAGGAAGCAGGCTGGGAAACTCATAGCAGACAGAGGCCAGGCAGGCCACACACAGAGGGAAAGTGGAACAGAGATACACACCTGGAGGGGCTCAGAGCAGTCTATGTACAATGGAACTTGGTGCTCTGCCCATAACAATCATGGCTGGGTTAACCTAGTTCCTTTCACCCTGAAGAGGGGAAGACGGAGGCTCAGGGAGAGCATGTGACTGAAGCCCATATCTTATGCATCAGATGCACCTGCTCAGGGAGGCCTCTCCAGGATGGCTGCAGGGAACCAAGAGAGTTGTGCAGAGAAAAAGGTCCCTAGCTGGTCACTAGGGATGGTGGCACTGGCAGAGCCACTTAGGGAGAGCAAGGGTCCCCTTGGTGGGCTAACTCTGACTTGTATTCCCAGCCAGGGTCCCCAAATCTGGTTCCTATGATCCTGTGGGTTCCCCAATGTACTTTTTTTTGTCAGTCATGGGGCCTGAACTTTAGGCCTGGGTGCTGTCCCTCAGCTCTTCAGCTCAAGGTGAGCACTCTACCACTTGAGCCACAGTGCCACTTCTAGCTTTTTTTGTTTATGTAGTGCTGAAGAATAGAACCTAGGGCCTCATGCGTGCAAGGCAAGCACTCTACCACTAAGCCACCTTCCCAGGCCACCTCCCATGTCCTTTTAACAGAACTTTCTGCCTAACTCAGCCCAGTTGTTCTCTGAGAGGCCGTGGGATAGCTTGGTCCTTGTTCTGTTACAGTTCTGTCACTTCATGTCTCAAGGACTCAGTTTCCCATATGGTCAGAACATTACCCCCCATCTCTGAGTGGAGTAAGGATTAGTACAGACATGCAGAAGGTCAGGTTAGGAGGAGGGAAGGGAGGACTAGAGGGGATATGTGGTACTGATTTGGTTCTGCATTGTTTAGCATGTCCTTGACCTCTAGACTAGTGTGTCCTTGACTTCTGGATAGCATGTCCTTGACCTCAGGCAAGTCCCTTTCCTTCCCTTGGCTTAACTACATCTGGAAATAGTCTCTGGGTATGCCTAGTCCAAGCTCTGACCTGGCCTCCCAAGCTTGTCTTTCACAACAAGAGATGCCTCTGGACACCCCCACCTAGCCAACTGCTTCCTGGAAATCACACTCAGGTTTACTTCCAATGCCAGCACATCCAGTGAGCCTGGTTCCATCCCTGGACGCCTCCCTACCTTCCCTCTCCCGGCCTAGTCATTTCAGTTCCCATGGGCCTGATTCAGAGCCACCTCTGCTGCACAGTGGCTGTTCTACTGGGCCACTGCAGTCACCTCTTAACGCTCTTCTCCCTCCTGGACCCTGGGACCCAGAGCAGAGCTTCTCTAACCACAAACTCATCCAGCTCCCTCCAACACCCACAGTGAGGCCCTCTGCAATGCTGTGCATACTCAACCTTCCATGTCTCTCTGGTCTCATCTCTGAGCTTCTTATTCTTCCCTTACCTGGAATGCTTCTGCTCTGCCTATTACATATTCACCTGCCAAATCCAGTCTTGTTCTAGAGCTCAGAGGTATAAGTCCTGTTCTTCCTGGCTGGAGACCTGAGTCTCTCTTACCTCCCGTAAACCCTCCTTGCAAACTGAATGTGTCACTCCTGGAGATAGTGTTGACATAGGGTTAATAGTGAGAGCTCCAGGCTCCCAGCCTGGATGGCCAGCCTGCATGGTTGCACAGAGCTAGTTAGAGCCCTGAGTGGTTTGTCCTCGCCTCTCAGCCTCAGCCCAGAGCTGGTTAGAAACCTGGATAGTTCCTCCCTGCCCCTGGGTCCCCCAACCCAGACCTGGTTAGAACTCTGAGTGGTTCCTCTGTGCTCTGAAACCCAGCCCAGAGCTGGTTAGAGCCCTGAGTTATTCCTGCATGCCTTAGCTCTAGTGTTTCAGTCTGTGCACCCATGAACATGAATACAGTGTTTCCTCTCAGGGATCATGACTTGGTGGTTTTGAGGCAAGTTTTCTGTGCTAAGCTGAGATGAAAGCTGGTTAGGGAGCTCTGCCTAAGCCTCTCCCCTCATCTGTGCACCCTCCCTGTATACTCCTGCCCCCTCCACAGGGCATTGCGACAAAGCCATCAGCCATTGTGTCTGCCACAAGGTTGACACATAGTGGGTGTGCAATAAATTGGTTGTCTAATACTGTGTGCAGCTCTTTTCTAAAGAGGAGGCCCAGGCCCTGCTCTGGGCCAGGGGTTGCTGGCTTCAAGGCTGGCTGGGAAGAGCAGTGCTGAGTCCAGGCAGAGTTGGAAGCCTGGCAGAGCTCCCTTGAACTGTGTGTGAGAAACTTCATGGTCACCATGGTCCTGGATGCCTTAGCTTCTGGGCTCAAGATGGATCAGGTCCTCTGGTGTCCACTGCCTATCCCCAAAAGCTCACAGAATCCTAAAGAGCAAGACCAGGGCAGAGCAAGAAGTCGTCCTACACACCTGGGTGGGGTGGACCTTTCTCCCATGGACATCTATTTTGATTGGGGGAGGGAGGATTCTCACTTCTTTGCCATTCCCACTGCCTCACCAGCAGCTTCTTCCTAGGAGTACCCGGCCCTGACCTGGCCCAGATTCCTCGGAGCTCCAGGCAAGTACAGTCAAGCACTGATGCCTGGTACTCATGCAGACACCACTCGCTTGCCACCAACCACTTCTCACCAAGAGAGCCCCAGCGGGGAGAGCTGTACAGGCACACATGCATGTATGTGCATACATGCATGTATTGCACACATGTACACGCCTGCACATGGGTATTCGCACACATGCCTCTGTGTGCCTGTGCGTGCTGACGCAAAGGCCGGACCACCATTCAAGTGCTGGAATGTGGAGAGGGCTTGCGGTTTGCAGAATGCAGGATTTCGATAAACAGCCTGGCTATAGTGGCAGGAGGGCTCTGCTGGTGGGGTAGGGTTTAAGAGGCTAAGAGCTCCAGGGTGCAGGAGCGGCCATTGCTGCACCCCAGGTAGGCTTGGAGAGTCAAAGATCTGATCGCTATTCACCCTAAGGTGCGGGGTTCGTGTATACACCACGCACTCCCTTGCATTATGTAAACAAAAGGATGACGCCCTAATGGGGGAATGAAAGCATTCCAAGAGGTTTGCCCCAAGAAGGGAGAACTGTTTCTCTCTCCTTGAGTGGAACTGGAGAACTGTAGGCAAATCGCACCCTTACGGAGGTTAAAAGCGCTACGAAGGGCAGGAACAGTAGGCGCGCCCCTAACTTAAATGTGGGGCTCCCACCGTATTCTGGCACCGCGGCCCCCTGAAGGATTCCAGACGCCTGTGGCCAAGCCCTCCCCGCTTCCCGCTCCACGCTCCTGGAAGGCCAGGACGAGGGCACTCACGGGTCGTGTTGTACTTGATGCCGTTGAAATACTCCGGACACGGCCTCTCCACCAGGACTCCAGCCGCGCTCTGAGGCCAGCACGTCCCGATTTGGTCCAGGGTCGCGTTGCAGTAGGAGCGAGGACCTGACGGCCGGAGAGAGCGGAATGGGGCTGAGAGGGGACGCCAAAGGCGCGAGGCGCCCGGGCTCAGAGGGGCCGCCAAAGGACCGGGGCGCCGCGGCTCAAAGGGGCCGCCAAAGGCGCGGGGCACCAGGGCGGAGAGGGGCCGCCAAAGGAGCGGGGCGCACGGGGCGCTCTGAGCCCAGGGGGGAGGAGGGATCCCGCTTCGCTTTGGCCCGGCCGCCTCCCGCCTACCGTCCAGGTCCAGGGGCGACCCCCAGCCGTCCCAGGGCAGCTCTTCGGCCAGAGCCAGGCTGCAATTGGCCTCCAGCAGGCTGTGGAACAGAGCCGCGTCCATCGTGCTCGAAGCAGAGCGGAGGGACTGGGAGTGGGCTCCCAGAGTGGAGTCGGTGGAGCGGGTGCGAGGGTCCTGGCCCAGCTGCCTCTGCCCTCGCCTGGCGGGCCACCCCGGGCCTCTGTACGGGAGTACTGGAGATGCGAAGCCAGGACCTTCCTGGAAAGGGGCCGCGGAGCGCACGGAGCTGCGGAGCGCACGGAGCTGCGGAGCGCAAGGAGCTGCGAGTCCACCCCGCTCTACCGCTGCCAATGGCGGCTCCAGGGGGCGGGGCCGGAGCTGTTCAGCGGGGTTGCCCTTCAGTCCCCAGTCCCACGCCCAGTGAGTGTCCTGGCTCTCTTGTCCCTGGGCGGCGGGGCTGGTGAGCTTCCGCCCCGTCCGACAAGCGCAGGCTCGTGGGCTGCTGGGGCAGCAAAGCGCCTGCTGTTGGAACCTACTCAGCCTCCCTCGTCGGGTCTGGGACAGGGACGCCGCCCCACCAGAGTCGGCTCTGCTCCCCAAGCCGGTCACAGGGACCGGTCGTGGGAAGAACAGTTCAGGGTCAGATTTGCACCTTGGAAAAGACCTATATAGTCTCTGGGAAGGAAGTGAGTGGGAGGGGTCTGGAAGGGAGCAAAGAGGCCACCAAAGAGACTCTAGAGAGGTGGACTGGCCGAAGACCTGTGCCAGCCGTGGGAGCCGGGATGTGGACATTTCCCAGCATGAACTCCACCTGATGAGGCATTGGTCATCTGAGGCCAGGGACAACACTGGGTCCTCATTTGGGTGACTGGGGGTTGGGGAGGTGGGGAGATAATGTTGCAATTTGACGAGATGGAGGTGACTAGGGGAGAACTTGGTTGAAATCTGGAAGATTCCTGGCAGCCCAGTTTTAGGGCCCTGAGCACCAGAGAGAACACAGTGAGCTGTGAGAATGTGTCTTGCTTTTTCCTGGCTTGGGCAGGGCCATCAGATAGGTTGTTGTGCCAGGAGAGGACACCAGGCCCCACGACAGGAATTCGTGAGCCAACACTCACTATGGCTCGTCGGCTTACCCTCAGTGCTCAATGTGGACTTGCTGTTCGTGTGTGTTAGATGGATTAGGGCTCAGGTAAGGGCCCTGGGTGTGGCTTGCTCTAACTGAGGCTGTATTTTTCTCCTGGCTCCCCTCTCCCCCGGTCATATTATCCCAGGCAGTCTTGCTTATTGTCAGGAGTTTTTCAATCAGTGTTCTCTGAGGGTTGCCCCATCCCCAGCCCTGAGACTTGTCTGTCTCCTTCCCCTGCTGCCTCCATTGGGAATCAGTGTACTAGAGAAGGCAGAGACCACCCTGTGCCAGCCCTGTGCCCTGAGTAGAAACAGGTAGAAAGCAGGCTGCTTATAATTTCCTTTAGTTTTTACAAATAGGAAAATGAGGAGGGGATTGAAAGAGACAATATTCTGCTCACGTGATTAAATCCAACTATGCATAAACAAAAGTTGGGCTTTTTGCTTCTTAAGGAAACAGAATGGAAGGGAGAACCATGGGAGGGAGGTGGGTTTCTGGGCTGCAGGTCAGTCCCATATGAACAGGCCAGGCACAGGGAAGAAGGGTTCGCAAAGCCTGTGTGTCTTAGAGTGGTAGAGATAGGGGAAGGTAGCTTGCCAGCCTCCTTACTTGCTGCCACTGCCCAGCAGAGTGAGTGAGCCTGCAAATGAACAGAATTCCAGGGCTGAGCCTGTCATCTCTCTAGGGCCTGTCAGCTAGCAGCACCTAGATGCAGAGAGGTCATCAGGTCTGACTTTGGGCTTGGATGGAATTAGTGCCCCAGTTCAACAACGGGCAAGACCTCAAAGGCAAAGACCCTTTGGCATCACTAAGAAGCAGTGCAGTACAGGAAAGGAAGGTAGAGTCCCAGCCTGAGTCCTGGTCCTGATTAGCTGTAGCAGGGTTCCATTCCCAGCTCCCAGACTTGAGCCCAGAGAGATGGCTAGGTCAGCCTGTCTTCAATAGAAAGCACAGTGTCACTGGCAAGCCCTGCACTCCATACCACACAGCAGGAGCAAGGAAAAGGATTAAGCCAAGTTTAAATGGTTAATGTTCTCATCACCAGGTACTGGCCTCAGGAGCATATGTTTCTGGATGGTGAGCTGCAAGTTCCCTGAGGCCAAAGACACCTGGGTTTACAGGCAGGCAGATTTCTGCAGAACAGAGTGCTGGACTAGCCTGCTTCAACTGCAAGGCACAGGCAAGGCAATTTCCTCTGGGAAATGACCATTTGGAACCTTAAAGGTTCCAAAATGAAGGGCAATGGGTGGGAGCCTGACTGCACACCCATGGACTCACGGGCCCTGAGCTCAAAGATTCAGGCCCTTTCTTTGTGGATCTTATTAGAGGCACAACCATTATTCCAATGTAACAGGGAAAATCAGGAACGACATCAAGTTTGGAATAAATTGATTTATAATTTCCTTTAGTTTTTGCAAATAGGAAAATGAGGAGGGGATTGAAAGAGACAATATTCTGCTCACGTGATTAAATCCAACTATGCATAAACAAAAGTTGGGCTTTTTGCTTGTTAAGGAAACAGAATGGAAGGGAGAACCATGGGAGGGAGGTGGGTTTCTGGGCTGCAGGTCAGTCCCATATGGACAGGCCAGGCACAGGGAAGAAGGGTTCGCAAAGTCTGTGTGTCTTAGAGTGGTAGAGATAGGGGAAGGTAGCAAGGAAGTGTGACAGGTTCTTGTGTGTCACATGTAGCCTGGAGTGAGGCAGATGCCCCTGGTATCTGTGTCCCTGTCTTGGCCCACATCGGATGTCAGCTACTGCAGTGATAGCCTGTGGTGGTGGATGGGTCCAGGATTCTGCTTAGATACACTGCATTGTCTAACACTACCTCATGTCAGCCTGAAGACCAAAAGAGGCACCACTGCAGCGCTGTACCTCATCCTGACTGTATCACTCACATTCTGTCCACTACCTGTGATGATAGCTGGAGAACACAGTTTGTGAGTCCTGAGGAGCAGTCTCCTGAGAGACCTTGTAGGAGTCTACAGAAGAGCCAGGACCCAGTCATGGGCCTCCTGGGAGTTACAGTAGATCATATAGGCTCAGGGAAGGGCTGCAGTTAGCCCTTTCTAGCCCTGTGGCCTGGAGGACTGTGCTGTAGGTCAGACCTTTCCTCCACCCCAGCATCCACGCTGTACCTCAGGATTGAGGAGAGGCATGACATCTATGCCAGCCTTGTCACCACATCTCAGGACGGCCTTGAGTCTAGGTTGTGGGACCAGGGAGGGACTCTGTGTCATCCAGCTACACGGTTTCAATATACAGATGGGCAGTAGGGCACCCAGAGAAAGAACAAGAGTTTCTGGTATCATCCCAACTCATCATACCCATCCCTGCCTCGGCTCCTGGTTTCTTCCGTGTGGCAGATGGAACAATCTCCCACAATTGTGATCGTGTTTGCCTTTTTCACCAGAGTGGCTGTCCATGGCTCTCAAGATGGTACCCACTTCTTTAGCAATGTAAAGATTTTTTCCTGAGTGTCTCTCCCCATTCTTGCCTTTCTGCTAAAATTTAAATGCCTCTCAGAACACCTGTCAATCTTTTACCTGTTACCTAGACCTCTGCACTTGGCACACAAGCTCTCTGCTCAAACTGACTTTCCAACTGGGCACTCCAGCCTCCACCTACTCCTCAGCCCAGAAGATCACAACCCAAAACTGTGATCTTGTCTCTTCTATCCTGAGCGCAACTGGGGTGGGGGCTCCTCTGCCTTTCCTATCTGCAGGAATTGGTCTATGTCATAACATATGGACTTTCTTATCATATGTCTTAGCAATGGATTTTCATTGTCTCCTCTACCAATGTATGATCTGAGAGCAGGGCTGGACCTAGTGGCCAGAATGCACCTAGCATGAGCTCAGACACAACCAGGCCAGGCTTGCAGAGCTGTGGAAAACTCAGATCTCTGTCTCCCTGACCAGGCCCTCTTCCCCTCTGACCAGTCGTCCAGGCCCTCTTCCCCTCTGACCAGTCGTCTGTGTGTGTGTGTGTGTGTGTGTGTGTGTGTGTGTGTGTGTGTGTGTTCATGCATGCACCCACTCACACTGGACCAGACTTATTTCAAGGGAAAGTATGATCCATTTGGACCCTTAGGTTGTCTATGAACATAATATGAACATAATATGCCTCACAATAATACCTGATTATTTTTCAAATATTTGTAGATTCCTTTGTGATGAATAAAAGAGAAATGAACCATTAACAGCCTGCCTGGAGTCACAATTACTCTCCTGATCATAAGTATTTTCATTTTGGGGGATATCTGGCTAAACTGGTCATAGCCTTTGATTCATGACCCCTTGTCTTCATTAGTGCACCCGATAGTTTTTTTTTAATGGAATTTGTATGTAGAGAAGACTGTAATGAGCTAGCCACATAATTCAAAAGTCCTTGCCTCTATACTTCCAAAATCAGATATTTGGAGAGGAGAAGTTGAGGACCACTTCTTGTCTGATAGCAGCTGGATGCACTGTCCTTCACCCAATCTTCACAGTAGCCTCTGAGGTATACATGGACCTTAGTTCTAATGGATGAAATCATGGTAGATGGTGTCCACGGCAGGCAGGGCTATAGACCGAATGGCAGATGATGTTCATGGCAGACAAGGCTATAGACTGATAGTGTCCATGACAGACAGACTGGATGGCAGACTGTGTTCACAGCAGACAGGGCTATAGACCAGATGACAGACAGTATTCATGGCAGAGAGAGTTATAGATCAGATGGCAGACTGTGTCCACAGAAGACAAGGTTAGACTGGATGGCAAGTGGTATCCATGGCAGACAGCATTATAGACCAGATGACAGATGTTGTCTATGGCAGACAGTGTTATAGACTGGATGGCAGGCAGTGACAACAGACATAGCTATAGTCTGAATGGCAGATGGTGTCTATGGAAGACAGGGCTATAGACTGAATGGCAGACGATGTTCTTGGCAGACAGGGCTATAGACTGATAGTGTCCATGGAAGACAGTGTTATAAACTGGATGGCAGACTGTGTTCATAGCAGACAGGGCTATAGACCAGATGACAGACAGTATCCATGGCAGACAGGGTTATGGATCGGGTGCAGATGGAGTTCATAGAAGACAGGGTTATAGACTGGATGGCAGACAGTGTCCATGGAAGACAGGGTTATAGACTGGATGGCAGGCAGTGATGGCAGACATAGCTATAGACTGAATGGAAGATGGTGTCCATGGAAGGCGGGGCTATAGATTAGATGGTAGAAGGTGTCCACAGCAGACAGCATTATAGACTGGATGGCAGATGTTGTCCATGGCAGATAGTGTTATAGACAGGATAGCAAATGGTGTCCATGAAAGACAGGGATATAGATTGCATAATGCTCCTTCACAGTCCATCTCCCAGTATCTGACAAGATGGATGCACTTAGATATAGGGTGTTGGAAGAGCCAATTTAGGTGAAATTATTAGAATTTGATGAATGGGCCCTAGTGGCCTTATGAGAAGAGGAGGTTGGGAACAGGTACACAGAAAGGAGACCAGGTAAAAATCAAGGAAACAGCCAGTCTGCCCTCAGAACTGTGAAAGAATACATTTCTGTTGGTCAGGTAACCTCGTCTGTGGCAGTGTGACATCAGGACATGAATATAGGTGAGGTAGGGGACTCATCTGGCATCACTCAGCTGCCTGGTAGAAGAGCTGGCATCAGACTAGTCTGAGTGATCACAGTACCTAGCTCTGGACCTACCCGAGCACAAGCAATGGACTTCCCCTTTGCTTTTCCTTTTTTTTTTTAAACCATCCTGGGGCTTGAATTCAGAACCTGGGCACTGCCCCTGAGCTTCTTTTGCTCAAGTCTAGTGCTCTACCACAGTGAGCCACAGCTTCACTTCTGGCTTTTTTGGTGGTTAATTGGGGTTAAGAGTCTCATAGACATTCCTGCTGAGCTGATTTTTGAATGTTGCTCCTCAGAGCTCTGCCTCCTAAGTAGCTAAGGTTATAGGTGTGAGCCACAGGTGCCCTTCAACTTTACTTTCTCTGCCTGCCACAGGTGGTGTTGGAGCATGGGTCCCAGTACCTTTGTCCCCTTGAGTATAGGTGCAGCTGCAAACCCCAGCATATTCCAGCGTGCCCCCTCCCCCACCACTGTGGCCCTCTTTTTTCCTATTGCTTCTATGGATGCAGCCCTGGGGGTAAAAAAGTGGGGACGCAGGTGGAGGGCTGCAGACAACTCTGCAGAGCTTCAAGGCCCAGCACCTTTCCCATCTCTATGGCAGCTGCCTCTCACCCTGTGAATCAGTTTCTGAAAAACTGGGAGGTTCTGGCACTCAGGGCCTGGCTGCACTTCACAAGTCCTTGGCAGGGTGATACCTGTAGCCACGGCAACTGGGAGAGTTTTACACCTTCTGCTAGTCTGCAAAGCGGAGGGACCACCTCCTCCATGGGTGTCTGAATGCCAGCCCAGCCAGCTTCCCTCAGGAGGGGAGGGAGAGACTCCCTCCTTTCAGGCAGGGCCAGCATCCAGGAGAGGATGCCCAGCCTCGTCCTTTGTTATCCACCAAGAAACCATGCTAAGGTGGGGACAGGGCCCACCCAGAGACCAGCAACACAGAGACAAAGCCAAGACCAGCAGCCAGGGTTCTCCATCTACCCCTTGCCCTCCAGCATTCCTGTCCCAAGCCCAAGCTGCCCTCTTCTCCCATCTGCTGGGCAGGGTCATGCCTACCAGAGAAGTTGGTGAAGGTCACAGCTGCGTGGCAACACTGCTCCAGAAGAGTCCCCAGGGGCTGCTCCCTGGGTACTTTGCTCAGCCTGGCCACCTAGGGGACAGAGTTCAGAGGTCAGGCCTGGTTGGCTACTTTTTTGACAGCATATGTCCCCATCACTTGTCCCTCCTTTTACTTCTGCTGCACTGAGGGGACTGAGGAGGAAGAACCCAGAGGCCAGGGAAGCGGCCAGGACAGGGCAACCTTGAGACTGGAGGCTGCCCTGAGGCTAGAGGCAGCCCCGACCCCCCAGGAGAGGCCAGAGCAGCCTACCCCCAGCAAATGCTTGTAAAACACCTACTGTGTGTGTTGAGCCTCAGCCAGGGACCACAAGCGGGGACATCCCTCAGTTTAGAAGGAGCAGAGTGGGAGGAGAGGAGTTTGTATCTTAATTTTCTTGTCACCCAGACACTTGCCAGGAGCAGATGTGATTGTAGCATAGCAATTCACCCTGACAGTACCCCATCTCCTGAAAATCATCAGAGTGGGCATTACACATGTCACAGGGAGATAAAGTGTTTGGCAGCCCACTTCATTGAGGGGGACTAGGTGGAACAGGACATACTGAGGTGGGTTGTGAAGTGTAAGAGTTTGCTCAGGGCATCCTAAATGAACAACACAACACATGCAAGGCAGAGAGGCTGGAAAATTCACAGTGCAAGGCTGAACAAGAGCAAAGCACCCTAGAATTCCAACTTTTGCCCCCCCCCCCACTCCTAATACCATGGCACCTACCAGCCAGTGGATCATGCACGGGCACATTTGTAGGTGTGTGCTAGGTGGCCCTGATTGTTGAGGAGGCACTGCACTACTAGCAGGCTCTGCCTGGCAGCTGGACCCATGTTTGTCCCCTCAGGCAGAAGCCCGTCAATATCACGTTCCTCACATCAGGTTCAGTCCATTAGCTATGTGGGGGCTGGAGGCCTCATCCAGCCAACCTGGGGCTTCTGATTGATGACCTGATCAGCCTGATCCTGGAGCTTGGGGTAGATCAGACACCAAGTCCAGTCCTTACCACCTGTATGCAGAGGCTGGGCCAGTCCCATGGCTGGCCCTGTAGACAGTGGTCCCTCAGGTAGCTCAGACTTGGCACCTGATGCCAGTAAAAGCCCCTAGCAGCAACACTGTGGTTCCACCATCCAGGTGGTCTCTAGCTTATTTGTGGGCACCCCAGTGCCTATGCCAAGAATCTGTGGATACCCTGGCCTCAGGCACCGTGGCCTCAGGCAATGCAGGACATTTTGCCTAGCACAGCACCCTGTGGATGTGGGCATGGGATGCTGTGCTGACAGCAACGCTGATGAGGTCTCAGGAATGGGGGAGTAGACAAGTGGGTTCTGGAATAGCTCCCAGACCTTGGCTCCATTTCCTCTAACTCTTCCTCTACTCATACAAAGGCAGGCTTAGCCAGAGATCCTCCCTCTCTAAGGAGGCTGCCTGGGTGGATTGGACTCAGTGAAACTCAGCCTATCCTGTCTGTTTATGGGTAGTGGAGATAAGTGGCAGGAAGGAGAGAAGGAAGGATGGGCTGCAATCCAGTCTGATGGGTTGAGGCAGATAGGGTAGAGCACAGGCTATTCCACTGTCAGGCCTGTGAGCTGAGCTCTCAGAGGGGGCTGGAGAAAACATCTCTGTGTTCAGGGGTCTGGATGTGTCTTCCTAGCTGTGTGGCCTTGGCAAGCTACTTAACTACTTTGGGTCTTAGTCACCTTTTTAAGTACACACTCCGCTGGACACTGGGCCCCTCAGAGTGATGAACACTTCTGCTTCCCTTGCTAGCTCAGCCCTGGACAGCGTGTAGTGAGGACATTGAGGGTTTCCACGCAGGGCTGGGGCACTGGCAGGTCAGAAGTGATGGGAATCTGACTTGTTCTTGTAACTCAATATTGCTCCCATGGCTTGGCTCACTGACTACCCTTCCCTTCCAGGAGACCTTCCTGAAATTCTCCAGCCAGAATCTTAATCTAAATGTGAAAGCCCATTCCAGCTACTTCCCACCCTGCCCACACCTGGGCCTATTTAAGCCCCTCTACTCCTGCCCCCATTGTGCCTCCCTAAGTCTCCTGACTTTCCTCAGGTTACCATAGCATCCCTCTTTAACTTCCCATTAAAACTGATCTGGTCTGTTGAGTTCACTTTCTGCTCTTTCTTTATTCTAATATCCTATGACTCAGTTTCCTAACAGGGAGAGTAGAGAGAAACTTGAAGCAGGAGCCCAGAGAGTAGAGACTTCCAGGTCAGGGCACAGGGCCTGCTCAGGGTAGTGGTACATAGTTTGAGGTGCTGTTAGGGGGAGAGGGGTGGGCAGAAAGGGGACTTTTTGTGGACTCAGCATTTAGCATGTACTAAATGCTTTATATAAAACATCTCATTGACTTCTCATTTAACCACCCCCCTAAGGCCGCATCACAGATAAGAGGCAGGGCAGGATGGGGCCTTGTGGGCAGAGGGCTGGGGGCAGGGGGAAGGCAGGGGGAGCCGCACCTAGCACACAGGGAAGTGAGGACTGGGCTTCAGCCTCATGGGATGTAGGCAGAAATAGCCCCTTGATAAAAAGTAGAAGGTAGAAGCCTGAAACTTTCCACCTCACCCGGGGAAGGAAGAGGCCTGAGGACTGAGTCAATAGGACTGGACTGACAGTTGGGGAGGAGGGCAGTCAGAGGAGGCCTGGCCACACTTGATGAAGGTGGCAGCCTCTGATGTATAGCTGTCCAGTCAGAAGTGAGGGAGCCCATTAGACCTAAAATTGGTAACCAGATAAAGCCCACTGGCCCCGAAATCAGTACCAGGGGGGCATTGGCCTGTTGGGCAGAGTCTCCACCTATGGGTCTTGACTGCCTCTGCAAAGACTGAGGAACTGAGTTGTGGGGCTTGTGATGCTTGCTGGGAACTGGAGACCACGCAGTGTGTTCACAGCAATGCTTTCTTTTAGTCAGCCTTTCCTTCAGCCCAGGAGTCCCTAGACTCCTGTACAGATGAGCTGTTACTTATCTCCACCCTGCCTTAGGAGCCACATATGTGTCCACATTCCCAGTCCAGAGCCTGGCACACAGCAAGTGCTCATTGAATGTTTGCTGGGTGACGGGTGGGGTGTGTGAGATCACAGTCACCTCATCCAGGCAGACATTCTTCAATCCCCATGCTGGGCCATCAGTCCTGGGTTCTTCCTGCTGACCAGATTTCCTTCCCTCAGAATTTTTCTTTGAGTTGGGCTGCTGTGAAGGCCCAAGTTCTGTTCCTAGCTGTATGTGCTGGGAAGAGGAGGACAGGAGGTTCTGGCTGCGGAGGAGGCAGCAAGGCAGAGCCACACCATTCCAGCTCTTCTTCCTTCATGTGGGCCTTTTGGAGACAGTGCCTGTGCCTGAGAGACTAGGGAGGACCGCAGGTGCCAGCTCACAGGAGCCAGGGGGTCTGGCCAGACTAGTGTCCCTCCTGGGCCTAACAAACACGTGTCAATCTATATTTAGCCCCTGATCTAGGTGTGAATATTTATGGGAGCTCAGGTCCTGAGCTGAGGACAAATCAGGTCCTGGACTGAGGACAAATCTCTCTGGCTCCTTCCTCTACTGCCCAAGGTCAGGGAAGGACAGGGACAGATCCTCTCTAAGTTTGTTCTCAGTCATCCATGAGCAGGGGGACTGTCAGAGAAGGAGGAAGAGGTGGGAAGAAGAAAAGGAAAGGAGTAAGGAAAGAAAAGCAGGAAGGGGAGAACACCAAGAAAGAGGAGGGAAGCAGGGAAGAGGGTTAGTGAGTAGAGGAGAAAAGAGAAGGAAGGGAGGAAGGCAGGAGCTGGATAGAAAAAGAGGGGAGGACAGAAAATAGGGAGAAGAAAGAGAGAGTCGGAAGAAGAGGAAAGGAAAGAGGGAGGAGGGGGGAGGAAGGGGAAAGAGGAGGGAGAAAGGTTAGGGAGGAAGGGATGAGCGAGAGAAGGGAAGAGGGATGAGGAGGGGGGAGGGAAGTAAGGAATGGGGAAGAAGGAATATAGAAGAGAAGAGAGAGGAGGGGGGAATGAGGAGAAGGGAGGATAGGAAGGGAGGAAAGAAGAGGGGATCCAGGAGAAGGAAGGGAAGAGGGAGGAGGGCAGGAAAGGAAGGAGGAGGGTTAGGGAAGGAGAAAGGAGAGAAGTGGGGAGAGGGAAGAGAGGAAGGGATGGGGGGGAGGAAAGAGAAGGGAGGAGGGAGAAGGGAGGAAGAGGAGCATTGTCTGGTTTCCCACACAGAAGAGACAGTCAGAGGCTCAACCTCACTGAAAAGAGGGTGAGGGCAGGTGCTAAGGGAAGAAAGGGGGCAGTTATTTGAGTCCAGGTACTGGGCCAGCTTCCTGAACAGGGACAGGGACCGGTTTAGGGACCCTGAGTGAGATCTCAGGGCCAGGGCCACCTCCTGTGGCCTTTCTGCCCAGTGCCTTTGCTCCAGCAGGGCCTCTTCTAGAAGGCCTCTCTTACTCCAGTCCTAGGATGCTCTCCCCCATCCAGGACCTCCAGGGTCTGCTCTTCTCTCTGAAAGCCCCTCACCCACTGTCCATTGCCTGTCCCTCACCTGGCCTGGTACACAGAAGTTCAGGGAGCAGGGAAGAGGGCAGAGAAAGGGAGTTCTTGGGCCCAGAACTGAGGGACCAGCTGGCCAGACCTATAACAGGTCATTTGTCCTAAAACAGCTTAATTATCGACTCATCAACCATCTTTTTTGCCTCACAATCATCTTTCTGATTTGTTCGGACAATTGTTTGGATGTTCTGAAAATAGCCTGATATATATTCAAATCAAAGTTTTTGTTTAGGTTAGAGACCTTAGAGTCAGTGGCCTGGTTGGACTCTTGGCCCCTGCCAGTGACCCAGAGCCTCACCCCAGCTTCCTCCCAGCCCATGGTGGGAGGGGAGGGGGAAGAATGGTCTCATCTTGAGTTGTTGGGAAGTTCCAAACCAGAGAAGCACGGCCAGGCCTTGTCAGACAACGGAAAGAACAGTCTTTCTTCCCCCACCCCTGGTAGAGCTGAAATGGCAGCTTAAAAAAGTTAGCATTTTCAACAAAGTGATTTTAGAGAAATTGGCTGAAGAGTCCTTAAAATGTTTACAATTAGATACAAGAGAAAATGACAGCAGAAAGGATACAGAGTCATCTGCCCTCTTTAAAGCTCTGCAAACCCAAGACTTACAAGGAACACACAATGAGGCAGGCAGTGCCTGCAGACAAATGGCAAAAAAAAAAACAAAAAACAAAAAAACAAACAAACCTTAAACACTGACAAAATGGCAAAACCAGACCAAATTAGCTGATTAGGTTAGAAAACACTCAGGAGGGAGCTGAATTGGGAAAAGTCATTAGATGAATTAGCTTCTGACAAATGGGCTGGAGGGCCCTGTGCCTGCCTGAGTGTGTTGGGGGGGTGGAGAGGGAGAGGGGAGCTTTTGTGTGGGGGGTGAGGTCTTCAGGGAGGGCGGGCTGGGGAGGGCTTGGCCTCCTGAGGCCTGCACTGCCTCTTTGTGGAGCCTGCCTTGTGTGACTGACCCATCAGAAGACAGGACTTTGAGATGCCTGTCTGGGGTAGAGGGGGGCGGGCACTGGTAGGGGCAGACAGGAAAGGCAGGAAAGGGCTGGGCGTGGACTGGCTGAATGTCGCCTCTCTGAAATGCTTGGGAGCAAAAACTTCCCCGAATCTTCCTGATTTGGGATGTTTGCCTCGACTTTCCTAGATGAGTATCTCCATCTAAAAGGTAAAGTTAAACAAAGTAAGTTTTGCTGGAAAGTTTTGAATTTTGAGCATTTCAACTGTAGTGCCCTCCATCTCCTTCCATGACCACCATTTGCCCTTTCTTTCCAGGGTTGAACCAGGTGATTAGTACCAGGCCCAGGATCCATGCTGCCTTCCTGGCTTATGGGATGTTGCTGGTCCCGGGACCCTCCTCTCCCCTGCAGGTCAGACCAGTCCCCTCCCTTAGATGGCCCTCACATTTCAGATCTCATCCAACTCCAGCCCTGATGTCTGTAGTTGGGGCCTTAGGCCCGCCCCCCCAGTTTCCCCCATTTCCTCCCTAAGCCCCAGTCTCCACCCTGCAGACCTACCTACCACATCCCACCCAACTCCTGTCAGGTCATTTCACACCTTAGCATTCTTTACAGTCTATAAATACACGTAATTCTTTGCCTTCCTTCCTGTCAAGGACTGCAAGAGGAGTGAAGACACTGGGCTCTGTCTATGCTGCAAGGTCCTTTGTCAAGTGTGGATTGGAGAAGAGATAGAGCCAGGTCCTCCTAGCTTGCCTCCCTCCCCTCCCTGCTCAGCTCTCAGGTTCTCCTTTCCCAGAGAGCAGAAATCTTAGAATAGTTGGCCAAGGACCCAGGAATAAATCCTATTACCTTGAAGGCCAAGGAAGGTCAGAAAGACCAGGGCATGTTTGCTTCCAGCTGGTCTGGGCTAAGATCTAGTCTCTCTGTCTCGGTCAGAAAAGTGATGGCAGAGCCTGGACTGACCCTCAGAAGAGCTGAGAGCCAGGGTCACCTCTGAGGTCACTAGGTCTCAGGTCCTAGAACCCAGCTCATCTACCCTGTGCCTCTGCCTGGCTGGGCCCTAGAGCAGTAACTGGGAGCTCAAACCACTGTGGAAGGCTGACAGCACAGCCCCCAGAGGAAGGCCTGAGGGCACCCCTTGCCTCAACCCCAGACCCTTGTGAAAGCACCAGTCCTGAGAATGGGCTCCAAGTCCACATGTCTGGGGGCGGGCAGTGAACCTACTACCACTTCCACCCACCCTAAATTATATCCTCAGGGGCACAGAGGACCTGGCACCTGAGGCCGTCTTCCCACTGGGATTCTCAGGGACACAGAGGACCTAGCACCCTCTTCCCATCGGGGCCCTCGCCACCTGGACACAGTCTCACCTGCTGGCCTTGGCCTGAGTGCAGGGTAGAGGCCTGTCTTCATGGCTGATGACCGCAGTTGGTGTTTCGCCCAGGGCTGATGTCAGACAAGCACAGTGACAAGGGTTTTTCTTGTTTTATCTCCACTATTCCTCATGATCACCTCTCCAGGAAGCATCATCTCATCCTCCATTTACCAGTGTGGAAACAGAGACTATGTTGTCTGTGCTAATCACACACGAGGTGGCAAGGCCACTTTGCTCACTGTGTATGAACAACTGTTGAGAGTAGTCCTTTCCACATGGAGAGACACTGAAGCACAGTCCCCAAGGCTGGCCTGTGATATCAGCGCAGGGCAAGCTTCCCGATGTCCAGCCTGGCTCTGGCCAGCATAGTAGAGCCTCCTGGCCCCTCTCAGGCCTTGGGACTGTTCTTTGGGGGGAAAGCTCTGTCTTAAGACAGAGCTTCCTGCACTCTGAGCCTCAGTTTCCCTTGGAGGTGGAATCTTCCCACACCTATTTCTGGGACATTTTCTGTCCTTACCACATTTCTTCAGCAATTTTTTTATGGCCCTTCACCTCAACTCTACAGCAGACCTGACTCTAGAGAGGGAGCCCAGAATCATTTTTGCTTCATTGTCTTTAAGTAAATGTAAAAAGGAGCTGCCATTTCACAAACCAATTCATGAATACAAGTTATCTACCCAGAATCCCTGTGTTGTGGCTCCTTTGGCGATGGGTCTGCCTGGCACAGGAGCAGGTGGCAGTTGGGGGAGGAAGCTCTCTGGTAGTCTTCTGGGGAGGTTCAGGGGGCCATGGGAGAGGGGAGTGAATGGATATTGTGGGAGAATTTTTAACTTTGCAGAAATAAAATGTTACCTGCATCTCTCTGCTGGTCTCCATTTTTTCCCCTTCCCATCCTAGCTGACATTAGAGTCTCATTGCTGTCCACCATTCCTCACCCAGGCAGGAGACCCCCATCCTGACATAGGATGCACCTGGTTACTGAGCCTGAGTCAGGAGGGCTCGAAGCTCTACTACCCCCGGCCTCCCAGCCCCCTTCCCACACTTACTTGGAGCAGAGGGAACAGGCAGAGGAGGAGCTGAGGGACATGGAGAGAACCTGGCAGCCCCATGGATGCATCAAGCTGTGGCTAGGGGCCGGGGACCAGAACTGCTGCCCAGCAAAGCAGAGCCTGCCCAGCCTCACCAGCTCAGAGGCTGAGGTGAGGCCCTGGGTTTGCAGGGATGGGGGGGCCTTCTCTGCCTCCCCTGGGGCAGCAGTGACACGCCCACTGCCTGCCCTCTGGGCTATTTATAGCTGGTGCTGGGCAGCCAGTGGACAATTCCCCTCCTCCCACAGAACAGGGGCCCACAACTTCCTCCACCCACCAGCGCTGCTCATTGGAGCGCTTTTGACCCTCAGGGTGAGGTGGAGAAAAGGAAGGGTCTCCGGGTGTGGTCCTGGCTGAAAGCAGAGTGGATCTGCCCCTTCTCCCCTCAGCACCTCCCAAAGCTGCTGGGAGATCACATAGGCCAAGCCAGGCCAGGTCAGGGACTTCACATGGATGTGATGTTGTATAATGTGACATGGTGTCATGCGATATGGTATGTTGTTTGAGGTCATGCACTGTGGTATGATGTCACATGATATGGTATGATGTCATGTGATACAATGTGATGTAGCATGGTGCAGCATGATGTAGAAATACATCATTGATGGACCTAGATAAACCTATAGATAGGATTAGGATTGTTTCCTATCTTTTCTATACACTCAAAAAATCTTAAAAAAAAAAATCAAACAGAACCAAACCCCAAAGCAGTGTCAGCAAATGCAGCCATGTGGGGACCATGCAGATTCTCAGGAGGAAATGGAGGCAGCCTGGGGGTCCCAGTGTCAGACACTCTACATACACACTGCTCTCCTGTGGGGTGGGGACAGGCATCCCCCATGGAAGGGATGTGTGTCCCCCTTCATGCTTTCTTGTGGAGAAGGGGATAGGTGTCCACCTTCCTGGAGCCACAGAGCAGGCTCTGAGCGGCTCCTGATCCAGGGCCAGGCTGGGGTTTAATGCTTAGTGGCAGCTCTGGGTCTTGGATCTGGGGAAAGCATTCAGGGAATGTGGTTAAGTAGCCTGGGCTCTGTCCTAGAGGGGAGGGAGGAAGGCAGCAGGGGTCGAGTTTCTGGAGCACTCATACTGGATACTTACCCTGCCGACTGCCCAGAACATTTTCTTGTCCTTCAGGGCCTCTCCTGTACCCCCTTCCTCCAGTGGCCTCTCCTCAGCTGAACGGCTCCTCTTCCCTCTTCTCTGAAATCTTATATCCCATCCCAAACTTCATCTTCCATTGCTTGACTGCTTTCTAATCATGTCACGTGTGATGTGTTTACCTCCCAACACCCAGTGGCCCAAGTGTCTATGGGGCCCAGGCATGGGGGGGTCATGTCCATGGAGGGATCATGTCCATGGCGGGGGTGGGGACGCAGGGGGAGAGGAGGGTGTGTCCAGGAGGAGGGTCAGGTAGAGCCTACCTTCTTGTGGAGTTACCTCCTTCCTTATCATGTTTTGCTATACAGCAGACACACAGTGTCTGCTGTATACTTGGTTCTTGGTCGGTCAGAGCCAGAGTAATATCTAAGATGCTTCCACCTCTTCAGACGCCATCCCACACACTCTCCTCCAGCCATGAGAGTTACTGGCAAAGGGCTCTTGTGCGCAGGCTTAGCACAAATGAGTGAATGAGGGCCCAGACCACTGACTACAGATGGCTGGTAGAGAAGTGTGCAGCTCCTCTGAAATCACCCAGGACCCTATGTGGTGCTCCTAAAACCTGTGCTCCAAAGACAGACCTTGTTCCTCTCTCATGGAGAACCAGAGATGGCAGTATACCTTCTGGATGTGAGCTGCACAGGATGAGCTGTGAGCCTCCAGACAGGGCAAACAGTGAGCGGCCACATGGGGGAGCAGAGAAGAGAGACCTGGAGGCAGAGGCCGAGGGGCGGTATCCTGCGGTAGGCTTTCCTCAGACAGGAAGCCGGTCCTGCTTTCCCTCTAGGATGGTTTTCCAGAATGCCTCCCTCTCCTTCAGGCCTGTTCAGGGTACATTTCTGACACTTGTTATCTAAGGAATCTGGAGGTGAGCAGGGGCAGAACTCAGGGTAGAAAGAAAGGAAATTGTTAGACACCCATCCCTATGTCTGGGAAGCTATAGTGTTGGGGAAAGTCCAGACTTCTGTACATTTAACTTGGGCTATTGTATGTGGCTATGAAAGGGAAGAGTGACTTTTAAGAGCTGGAGGACTTGGGGACTTTTTGGCTGTTGTGTTCTTGAGCAGAGGAGGACCAGGGAAGGGTCAACAGGAACCTGAACCCCTGCCTTTCCCTTCCCTGCCTGGCCCTGGCCTGGCCTGGCCTTCATGGCTGACACATTGACATCCTTTCTTCTGTGCTGCAGCATTTGAGGTCCTGAGTCAAGGAGAGGCAGCACCCTCACTCTGCCTGACCTGTGGCCAGGTGTCTGTAGGTATGAGATGCTGTCTGTGTTCTTAGCTGGGGCCTCACCTAGAAGCCAGACTGCAGACTGCTTTTTTTCATTTTCTTTTTGGTGCTGGTGCTGGGGCTTGACCCTCATAGTTTCACTTGGGTTTTTTGCTCAAGCCTGACACTCTACTACCTAAGCCACATTTCCACTTCCAACTTTTTGCTGGTTAATTAGAGGTAAAAGTCTCATAGACTTCTCTGCCAGGGCTGACTTTGAACCTCAGTTCTCTTGAGTAGCTAGGATTACAGGTGTGAGTCACTGGCGCCTGGCTATAGTCTGCTTTTGTTAAGCAATTTTGGAATACAATTCTATAGCTTTGTGGAAGGGATAGGCATTAATTTTGCTTCCTGTTAATTTCTTTTCCTGGTTTCCATAGAATATTATTTTAGACCATTTCTCCCTCCCTCCTTCCCTCCCTCCCTTCCTCCATTTAAAAACCTGGTTCAGGGAGGGCAGTGGCAAGCATGGGTTCTGTGGGATTCGGTTGGCGTTCATCTCTGCTGAAAAACAAATCATCTTGATAACAGAGGCTGAGTCACTTCTGGCAGAGCTGTATCTGCTCACAAAGGAGCCTTGAACTTTACACCAAGAACAGCTGTGGGTCTTGTGTTTCCAGTTTGGTTCAGGCTCTGGTGCTGAGTGGCACTGGACCTGGATTCAGCTGTCACCTCTGTGGCTTCCCAGATGTCCCTCCCCCCTCCTCACCTGTTCTCTCCCGCCCCAGGCTGACATCTGAAGGGGATTCCTAGGACAGAGCAGGACAGGCAGCTACTGGGCCCCTGGGGCATGGCCTGTGCAGGGAGGGCCTCTAGGACCCTTCTGGAGACCTCTGTGGGGTTCCTACTGTGGGCCACCCCTGTCTTGCTCCAGTGCTCCCTGGACCTCTCTCCCTCCTGCCCCTGCAAATATAAGAACACCTTCTGTGGAAGCCCTGGTGAAGATCAAGGTAGCACCTATGTGACAACCCAGAGGGACTTCGTTATTTTACCTTGTGGGTCACATAACCACGGGATACCTTGCTAGGTTGCTTCATCCTCCGTGAACCTCTGCAGAACTGTGGCATCGATGGGTGGCTCAGCTTTTGGCCATCTGCTGTCAACTGAAACATCATCCTGCCCAGACTGGGCTTTGAACCACAATCCTCAGGTCTCAACCTCCTGAGTAGTTAGGATTACAGGCATGAGCCACCAGTACCAGGCTCAGGATGCATTTTATGTATGTGTTGGGATGTGTTGATGAAACCTTCTTATACGACCCCCTGGCTGCTGCTGCTTCTTCTTTCTTCTTCTTCTTCTTCTTCTTCTTCTTCTTCTTCTTCTTCTTCTTCTTCCTCTTCCTCTTCCTCTTCCTCTTCCTCTTCCTCTTCCTCTTCTTCTTCTTCTTCTTCTTCTTCTTCTTCTTCTTCTTCTTCTTCTTCTTCTTCTTCTTCTTCTTCTTTTTCTTCTTCTTCTTCATCATCATCATCATGCATCGTTGTTGTCATCACCATCATCATGATCATTGTCATAATGGTCATTGTTATTGTCATAATCATTATCATCGTCATCGTCATCATCATCACGATACATTGTGCTAAAACATCCTACACCTTTAGTGGCTCTCCTGTCTGCTCTACAGACTTAGCAAGATGGCAACCTCAGTTCTAACTTGAACTTCCAGCTTGCCCACGAAGCATGAGCCATCATAAATTTATCTAATTATCATCTAGTATCTATTTGTTTGCCTATTATTGATCTATTATCTGTTTTAGCCTCAGCCTCAAACTTCTCATCTGTCAAATGGGCTAAGAGTCGCTGCCATGGATAGGGCTGAGAGGCTGGGTTCCCAGGGTCCCTGGCCCCTGCTTAGCCTTGCTCTGGTCAGAGGCTGATATCTCTCAGGGAGATGCTCTGGTCATCCATGGTCCTGCCTGCTTTGTTCCTTTGGCCCTATTGTGACAAGTGGTAGAAATTACATCCTACCACTCAGATCTACTCTTTTGCCTGGGCTTCAGCACTCTGGAACATGATAAGGCCCTTAAAAGTACAAATGATTGTGTAGATGGGAGGGAAGGGATGGTAGGGGGAACAAAAGGAGGAGGCAACAATGCTTGATAAGAGATGTACTTATTACCTTGCTCATGTAACTGTAGCTCCTCTGTACAGTATTTTCACAATAAAAAACTTATTTAAAAAAGTACAAATGAGACTGGGCACTGGTGGCTGTAATCTTGACTACTCAGGAGGCTGAGATCTGAGGATTATAGTTCAAAGACAGCCTGGGCAGGAAAATATGTGAGACTCTTATCTCCAATGAACCACCAAAAACAAGCCAGCAGTGGAGCTATGGCTCAAGTGGTAGAAGGTTAGTCTTGAGCAAAAGAAGTTGTGGGACAGGACCCAGACCCTGAGTTCAAGCCCCAGGAGCAGCACCAAAAAACAAAAGGTACAAATAAGGAAACATGAAAGTTACAGTGGTTACAGACAGGGCCTCTCAGTTCACCTCTCCCACTTTCCCAGGACCTATGAGGTCATGAACGAGGGCCTGACTGAGGATCAAAGGCCAGCCAAAGCAGGATTGCCAGGCTCCCTGCCCACTTGAGCCAGGTACCCTGCCTGCCCAAGCCAAGCTGTGGGCTCCTGCAGAAGTGAGGCCCTGCCCCTCTAAGCACCAGGCTCCACATCCATATTCTCAGCATGTGTGACTGCTGTCCTTTGGGGTTTAGTTCATGTGGCTGTGAGTGTGTCACTCTGTCTCCCAGGGGAGGACAGGGTGTTTATATGTTCTCCCTGTCACCTTTGGTCATGTCCCAGCTGCTTGGACCCACACAGGTCTCTTCTCCATTGTCTATGCAGATCCACACATAGAAACCCATGACCTTCAGCCTGGAGAAGGGGAGGGTCTCCTCCCGGAGGCTGGCCTCACTTTTGTCTGGCACAGGCTGCACTGCCCACCAGGGTCCCATAGCCTGTGAGACAGCTGTTACCTGGGGTGAGTGTGTCACAGGCAGTCAGGCAGGCTGGATGAAGTTGCTTCTTGAGCAGAGGCAGCGGAATCATGTGACTCTGCTTTTCTCTGACCTCTGCCTGCCACAGCTCCTTTTCGTGGGTCTCAGATCACCCTGACATGTTGATTTTGCCATATTCTTCCAGTTATAGGTCCCCAGAGAAACAGAACAAGCACAGGATGTGTTTAGATGTATAGATTGGTAGTTCTATCAATAGATAGATAGATCGATAGGTAGACAGTTGATGTCTAGGTAGTTAGATGATAAAGTCACAATAGCCAGACACATAGATGATAAATGGATAGATAGATGCTAAACAGATAATAGATCAATAATAGGCAAACAAATAGATACTAGATGATAATTAGATAAATTTATGATGGCTTCATGCTTCAAGTTAGAACTGAGGTTGCCATCTTGCAAAGTCTGCAGAGCAGGACAGGCAGGTAAGACATGTAGCCAGAGCTTCTGTGTGGCAGTCTTCAGATAGATTATTTCTTCATTAGGAAAACCTCAGCCTTTGTACATAGGTCTTCAACTGATTGCATAAGGCCCATTCATAGTATGGAGCCGGATCTACTTCTACAATAGATTCAAGTACTGAGTTCTGAGTCAAATGCATCTAAAAATACCATCAAGTACCATCTCTAGAGGTGCCTGACCAAACAGCAAGGCCAGATATCCTTGCTAACTTGACAGAAAACATTCACTATGACATACCCCCAAGCTGTTTATCTTAGGCCTCTGAATCTGAACTCTGAGTGCGGGCTTTTTTCCAGTTTGCTTGGGAGTTTCTTAGGCCATGTGAACACACTCGTTTCTGCTAGATGGGATGGGGAGTGGGTGATGGATTGCTTTCACAGAGCACGGCTAAGCTCACGCATCTAGGACATCTGCTAGGACAGAATAGAGCCACAGGCTCAGGGAGACAAGCTCTGGATTGTGGGTGGGGGAGGGCAGTGATTTCTTTTTTCTTTTTTTCATTTCTGCTTTTCAGTGTTTCATCCCAAATTCACAAGGATATGAATGACTTGATGTAGTAGGAAATTTATTAAAGAGGTAGGAATTGGCCTTTTGAGGAGGTGGCTGGCTATGACTCAGCTCCTTGGCCAGGCTACTGGGGAGAGAGCTCCTGGCCTCAGACTCAGGCATGGGCATTCCCTCACTCCATGCACCCTCATGCCCTTCTGTCTCCATGACAACGCAGAGGCCACTGGTTAGTTCTGAGCCTGGAGTCTGGAGTACCTGGCCTTGCCTACATGGAAGTCCCATGCAAAATGGGCGCGGGGCATTAAGTCTGTGCCCAGCATTGACAGATCAGAAAGGGCTGCCCTCCTAAGACTGTGGAGGCTGAGCCTTAGAAGTAGGCTGTGGCCAGGTTGTGTTCTTTGGAGTGATCTGTAGACGATTTATAGATGCTGGTAGATTCGATGAGATAGGAGAAGCAGAAGGAAAAGCCAGACTGTTCTCAGAGAGGCCAGCTTCCTTGTCACCAGGGCTCAGTTCACTATGGGAGCACTTAGGAGCAAAGATGGTCTCTAGCCTTGACCTCAGGGCATGGAAGGAAATGTTGGTGCTGGTGAGAAGGGAAGAAATAAGTTCTTCCTGCTTCCTGCCCCAGGAAGGCCTCCACATACTGTTCTAAGAAAGCATATGTAGTGGAGCATAAAATCTCACAGAACGCCCTGGACTTCTGCTTTCTAACTGCCGGGCTCTCAAGTTACCTGGAATCCTAATCATTATAGCTCATGTATGTGCCCCCACCCTGGCCAGGTACAATTCTGATCTCCCTAGGTGTGTGGTCCTCCATGTGGGCACTAGGTTTCCTAATGCCCCTCTCCCATCTTGCCCTGGGGTCTGCATGTGGAGAAGGACAGGTGCTCTGGACTGCAGGTTCAGAACAGATGTGTGAATCTTTCAACTGTGCATTCAACAATGCTGGATACAATATATTTAAAGAAAAAAGTGCACCTGAACTGAACATGTGCAGACATTACAAATAATCCACAGACAATCTAAAGCCTGCAGCAGATTGACAGGGTTTGGTATGCATGCTGTGCTGTGTGCAGTAAGGTACCTGAGATGGTGCCTCTTGGTATCTGGGTTGGGTATAAATGCTGCTCTGTGTGCGGTAAGCTAGCCGTGGCTCTTGGTACCCACAGAAGCCCTGGTGTCAGTCTCTTGGTACTGAGGCACAATGGCTGTATCTGCTTTGGAAACTGTGTTGGGGAAGAAGAAACTGAGGCACAGAGCAATTAAGCCAACACAACCAGGATCACAAGCCTTCATTGTGGACCTAGGATCAGTATGGACCAAGTCTGCTCTCCAGTACCCTGCCATGGTATCCATCTGTGAGATAGGACACCTGCATTTGCAGATCTCCAGTGCCCTGCCGTGGTGCCCTTCTGTGGGATGAGCTGCCTGTGTTTGCATGTCTGTGGCAATACATTCCTCCTTTCCCAGGCCTCTAGCCCTCCCTGGATTCCAGAGCCCACCAAGGCACCAACCAACTGCCCTCAGGCTTCTCTTACTGAAGGTTGTATGTGACTTTCACCCTAAAGCCTTTCCTCTCTTTTCTGCCTAAACTGAGGTGAGGGGTTAACAGGCATGCTGCAGTGATGCTTGAACTGCAGATCTCACAATAGTGTGAAAGGCCCTTACCATGCCAGGAACTACAGGAAGCTCAGGGACTACAGGAAGTTCTAGCCTTTTCTTCCCTTAAGAATGGTAGTGCTTCAGCCATTGATGGAGCTATAATAGGAGGGATTTGCTTGTGGAACTCAGCTCCTATATAATTGGCTAATGTTCTCTTCCCAGGTATAAAGACCGTTGACAAAGGAGAGTCAAATTACCCTGCATTCCCTGGCTCCTTAGGAAGAGGGGGAAATTGGTTTTTGAATATAGCATAAATATCACCACACATGTCTTCAAATACAGGCTCTACAGTGTCTTGTGTGCATGACCTTGGCTGAATGACTGCAGTTCTTGGGAGTTGGGGAGGGGTGCAGTCACCCGTGTGGGGAGCTGGAGAACAGGATCTGCTATAGTCAGATGCTTTTTCATTGACAGTGGTGTTATGGCCTGATAAGTCCATGGCAAGTAAAAATGTCCTAAGTCAAAAACCCATGAATAGCCAGGCACAGGGACTCCAGCCTATAATCCCAGCTACTTGGGAGGCAGAGATCTGGGCTGAGACTCCCTCTCGAACAATGGCTGGACACCTTGGTGCATGTCTGTTATCTCAACTATAGGGGAAGCACAAAGGCTGGACATAGTGTCTTGTGGCTGTCACCCACAGGGACTCAGGGAAGCACAAGTGAGAAGATCACTGGTCACCTGGCCTGGGCATAAAAGCAAGACCCAACCTGGAAAATAACCAGTGCACAAAGGAGCTATCAGCAGGGTTGGAGCGGTAGCTGCTTGCAACAAGCCTACTCCCCAGTACTGCCAAACTACAAACAAAAGCATGAACACATCACAGCTTAGCAACGCAGTGCATTGTCAAAGCTTCTGTTGTCTCCTCCTGTGACCATGCACCCTCTAGGGCTGGGCTGGGATAACTACTCAGCATTGCAAGGAAATGCGAGACTCCTGCAAACGCCTAGCCTGGGACAAGAGCCAAACTCAAATCTGATGGATGGCTTCCACTGAATGCTCGCTACTTCCTCAGCATTGTAGACTCACAAAGTCCTAGGTTGAGGCATCTTAAATTAATAATGGTGAGTACCTTACTCGTTGGCTAGCTCAGAGGATTTCATCTGTTTATCTAAGCCCATTGGTTGAATCAGTACCTGGCCAGTATATGCCCACCAAACCTGGCAGCTGCTGTGAACCAGTGGATGGAAGAGGCTTGGGATGGAAAATCATCTTGGCCTCTTTCTCCAGCCCCAGTCCTGGCCCCAGCCCTAATGGCTTAGCCCAGAAATGACATTGGCCTTTTACAGATGTTTACAAGAATCTAGCAATAGTTGGCAATCTAATATACAAGCAGGAACTTTGCAAGTGACTATAGAGAGTTCAATTTCTTTCATTTTAGAAACTGAGGCCTGGAGAGGGGAAGGGCATACTCAGAATGAGTGCCTGTTGGAGCTGGGCTGTTGCTCTGTTTAGATTCCCAGCTCCGTGTGTGGCTGTGCTGAAGTACAGCTTAGAGGTCTCCAGATACATAGACCACTTCTGGGAAAAGGTCCTTTAGACTCTGGTGGTCCAACTTGGCACTAGAGGTTCTGATGGACAGTGCCATCAGTTTAACAATCATTCAGTAATCCCAGCCCAGCTGGACTTGGAGGTACATGTCCATAATCCCAGCTACACAGGAGGCACAGGCAAAAGCTTGGGAGCTTATTTGAAAAATAATCTACGAAAGCAAGACTGAGTGATAGAGCACCTGTCTAGCAAGCCTAAGATTCTGAATTCAACCCTTAATATCATACAAACACACACACAGATGGGCACATATACATATACACACACATGCACACACATACACACAAGTACACACACATACACACACAAACAAAACCTGAGCTGTGTGTGATTAATCATATGAATTCAAGAGAATTAAAATTCTTGCTGTACTTTCTTTTTTTTATTGTGAAAATACTGTACAGAGGGGTTACAATTACATGGGCAAGGTAATGAGTGGATTTCTTTTTTTGGGGGGGGGGTCTGGTTGTGGGCCTGAACTCTGGGCCTGGGCGCTGTCCCTCAGCTCTTCAGCTCAAGGCTAGTGCTCTACCACTTGAGCCACAGTGCCACTTCTGGCTTTTTTCTTTTTGCTTATGTGGTGCTGAGAAATCGAACCCAGGGCCTCATGCATGCAAGGCAAGCGCTCTACCACTGAGCCACCTTCCCAGCCCATGAGTGGATTTCTTATCAAGCATTGTTGCCTCCTCCTTTGTTTCCCCTTCCCATTCCTTCCCATCTCCCTCCCCTTCGCCCCCATCTCCCCCCACCATGCTGAAGTTGTAAAGTTCATTTTCAACATAACATCTTGTTAATGGGTTCACCTGTCTCCCTATTTAAACAATTTGTTTTTTCCCTTCCCCTCCACAAATTATACCAACATCAAATACAGTGAAAACAGGGGTTATACCGTGGGGGAGGGACATACAAAGCAACAAAGAAATATCTTATAAATATGTTAGAAACAATAGTAAGAAAGAAAAAACATTTGAGTCCTTATCTTGGGGTTCATTTCGCTTAACATCAACTTATCTGACCATTTCTGCTTGTCTCAGACATATACTAGTTATTCTTGCTGTGCTTTCTGTCCCAAAGATTGATGTCTGAGCCTGCAGGCAGACACATTTCTAGATCATCAGGATCTCAGAGACATGGCAGGATTGAGAGATCCTTTCTTAGAGTTCCCAGGGAGGGAAATATTCATCTATTTTCTGGATAGAGTTAGATCTAGAGTCAGAACCAGCCCTGCTATCCTCCCAACCCCACCGTAGGCTGAGGGGAAGCTGGGCCCTGCTCTGGGATTCTGAGGGGGAAGGTAGGCCCTGGTTGGGAGTGAGCTGCCTAGCTGCTGCTGATCTGCCTGCTCTCCTAGAGGCTAGGCAGACCCCAGCTGTGGCTCCTAGGGCTCTTGCGGGCTTTGCCAGCCCTTCCCCTGAAGTGGGGCTGTCCTGTCTCAGAGGACCTCTGCACTTCAGACTCTTCCAGCTCCTCTTCACAGGGGAGAACTTAGCCAGCTCTTCCTAAGGGATCCTCACACCTTAGGCTTCTATGAGAACCATCTCTACCTGCCCCATCTGGAATCTGTCTTCTGATCTCTATCCCTGGGATGTGGGACTTGGGCTGGAAGGCCTGGTCAGAACTTAGATAGCATCACTTACTCATCCACACCTGGCTGCTGAAGGCCTGCCCTGTGCTGAGGCCTGCCTTGGGCTGCCTGCTCTGTGTTGCCTAATGTAAACATTATGCCCACCTTTACAGCTCCACCCAGACCTGAGCTTCTCCCAGCCCTAGAGTTCCTGCCATACAGCTGGCCCCTCCCTCTCTCCACCCTGACCCACCTGAACTCCCATTTACCTCACTTCCTACACCGGAGACCCTGATGCTACTTAGATAGTGCTTCCTCTCTGGGGGGAAATATGGCTCCTCTAATACACCTTGTAATAATCTTTCTCTGTGCCTGCCTGCCTGCGTGTGGTCTCCTGGGTTGGATGTGA
Organism: Dipodomys spectabilis; assembly: GCF_019054845.1. Classification (NCBI taxonomy): domain Eukaryota; kingdom Metazoa; phylum Chordata; class Mammalia; order Rodentia; family Heteromyidae; genus Dipodomys; species Dipodomys spectabilis. The sequence goes on along the minus strand of NW_024870855.1, from coordinate 13,489,219 downwards.
TGGATCCATTCATCTGCTCTGTGCTGAGGCTTGCCCTGTGCTGGGGCCTGTCCTATGCTGCTTGCTCTGTGTTAAGGCCTGCCCCGTGCTGGGGCCTGCCCTATGCTGGGGCCTGCCCCATGCTGGGGTCTGCCCTGTGCTGGGGTCTGTCCTGTGCTGGGGCCTGCCCTGTGCTGCTTGCTCTGTGTTAAGGCCTGCCCCGTGCTGGGGCCTGCCCTATGCTGGGGCCTGCCCCATGCTGGAGTCTGTCCTGTGCTGGGGCCTGCCCTGTGCTGGGGCCTGCCCTCTGTTGAGGCCTGCCCTGTGCTGGGGCCTTCTCTGCTGGGGCCTGTCCTGTGCTGGGGCCTGTCCTGTGCTGGGGCCTGCCCTGTGCTGGGGCCTGCCCTGTGTTGAGGCCTGCCCTGTGCTGGGGCCTGCCCTTTGCTGGGGCCTTCTCTGCTGGGGCCTTCTCTGCTGGGGCCTGCCCTTTGCTGGGGCCTTCTCTGCTGGGGCCTTCTCTGCTGGGGCCTGCCCTGTGCTGGGGCCTGCCCTGTGCTGAGGCCTGCCCTGTTCTGAGGCCTGTCCTGTGCTGGGGTCTGTCCTGTGCTGGGGCCTGCCCTGTGCTGGGGCCTGTCCTGTGCTGGGGTCTGTCCTGTGCTGGGGTCTGTCCTGTGCTGAGGCCTGCCCTGTGCTGCGGCCTGCCCTGTGCTGGGGCCTGCCCTGTGCTGGGGCCTGTCCTGTGCTGGGGCCTGCCCTGTGCTGGGGTCTGTCCTGTGCTGGGGTCTTTCCTGTGCTGAGGCCTGCCCTGTGCTGCGGCCTGCCCTGTGCTGGGGCCTGCCCTGTGCTGGGGTCTGCCCTGTGCTGGGGCCTGTCCTGTGCTGAGGCCTGCCCTGTGCTGGGGCTTTCTCTGCTGGGGCCTGCCCTGTGTTGGGGCCTGCCTTGTGTTGAGGCCTGCCCTGTGCTGGGGCCTGCCCTGTGCTGGGGCCTGCCCTGTTTTGGGGCCTGCCCTGTGCTGGGGCCTGGCTTGTGCATCATTCATCTGCACCTAGCTGCTGAGGGTCTGCCCTGTGTCCAGGATCTGCCCCTGTGCTGGGACCTGCCCTCAGCTGAGCTGTCTAGCTGGGAAAAGGAAAGATGGGATCACTGTCCTAGTAGACCTGAGGTTCGGCAGGGAGGCAGGTAGTAAATGAGATGATTGAGTCAGATGGGTGGTGAGTCATGCAGGTGGAGGTGCTGTGCTATGGGTGAAAGGAAGCAGGGTGGGAGATTTGAGCAGGAAGCTCCTTGGGGAGTGTCTTTGAGTGGCGAACTTGAAGGTGAGGCAGGGCCATTTAGTGCACTTTCTTTGTCCCATCTGCAGGGACAGTGCTCACAGACAGTGCTCCTGGAGCAGTGTAAGCACAGCATGGAGTGCGGTGACCCATGGTGAGCTGGGGTCCCTAGAGGGCACCAAGTGCAGGAGAGACAGGACGCAGTTCCTCATCAAGGCTGGGACAAGCAGCTTCCCCAGGGACCTTGCTCCTCAGAGGGCATCTGGCTGTGGCCTCTGCCTCTGCACCCCAGCCGCCGTGCTCCAGCCTTCACCCTCCTGCTCCACCTTGAACAACACACTGAGGATTTAGCCTTATTTTGGCATTATGGTGGTTTGAACTTGGGGCCTGTGCCTCCCCCTGCCTCTCCCCATCCCCTGCCCTGGCTATTTTAGATAGGAGCCCAATCTACTTATTTTAGGCTTCCTTCATGCTGGAATCATCAGCATGTGCCACCACATCTAGCTCCCCTCCATGAGGACAGTGTCTTGTAGATTTTTATGCCTAGGCTGGCTTAGAACTGTCATCCTCCCAACCTTGGAGGCATGCACTATTGTGCTTAGCAGTGATTTGACAATGGGTCTTGTGAATTTCCCTGTCCTGACTGGCCTCAAACCACAAACCTCTAATCCGCAGCCTCCTGGGTAGCTAGGACTACAAGCATGAGCCACTGGCACCTGGCTTCAGTGGGGATGTTAATGCTTTTTTGGCTGAGGCAAGAGGAAGTGGGTTCAAGGAGAAGGAGAGAAGTGGGCAGCAGGCTGTTGGGCTGGGCCTAGGCTCTGGAAGCCTGGCTCTCAGCCCTAGAAGAACAGTGGAGAATCAGAATCACTCCTTGCCCCAGCCTCAGCTCTGAAGGCTTTAGCTATAAGGCCCCTAATAATTAAAAAAGAGACTCAGGCTGCTCCTCCTGCCTCTGGGGAGGGACACTCATCTGCAAATAAATTAAAACCAAATCCAGCAATTTGCATGGCTTGGATTGCCTTCACAGGGTTATGGAAGCTTCCAGTTTCTTGCAGAGAAGGTGGCATGAGTAATGCTTTGCTCCACTAGCTTATCCTGAGAGGTACTTCTGGCCATGGATTCTGTGCTGTGCTTATACTGTACCCCAAGCATTCACCCTGAGCACTGCGCCCAGAGCACTGACTCTGAGCATTGTTCCTGGTCACTGTCCTGAGCACTGTGCCCACAGCACTGACCCTGAGCACTGTTCTCAAGCACTGTCCTCAAGCCCAGAGCACTGATTCTGAGCATTGTTCCTGAGCACTGATCCTGAACACTGTTCCTGAGCACTGACCCTAAGCACTGTCCTTGAGAATTATCTCTGAGCACTACTCCTTACTCCTGTCCCCTCAGACCAGACCAAGGAAGTGCAGGAAGAAGGAGGCTCCATCTATCACTAAATGGCTGTTTGGCTGGGGAGCTGTCTCCAGGAACCATGCAGTCTTTCTGACTCTTCAGTGGCCTCAGGTCAACCCTTTACTTCTTGGTGCCTCAGTTTACTGCCAGGAAACAGGAAGAAGCCTTTGGTTACTGCAAACTGTGACCTCCCCAGGGCTTGCTACCAACGTGGATCCTCATACTCCACCCTTACCTCCTTCACTGCACACCTCACACCCCTCCACCTAACCTCCTCCACTGAGCAAGCACCTCACACCCTTCCACCCTCACCTCCTCCACTGCATACTTCACACCCTTCCATCCTCATCGCCTTCACTCTTCATGTCATTCCTGCCAGGTCCCCTTCAGCCTTAGGACCTTTGCCCTGACTGCTGTCACTGCTCTAAGGTTTTGCTCCAGATCCCATCCTGGCTCCCTGCCTCCTCTTGCTCAAATGTCACCTCCCAGGGTTTCCTTGCTACCCCTAGTCTGGACACCAAGCCCATGGATGGACAGCTGCCCTGCAGACAGCCTCTCCCCTCCCCCTTTCATAGCCAGCAGAGCTGATCACACCTGTTACCAACCTCCCCTCCATTCAGACCCCACCCCACGGTGGTCCTGGGCCTCCTTTTACAGCCCATCCATGGTCCTGGGACTTCATTCATACCTCACATTACGGTCCTTGGCCCTGCAGAATCATCTTTGGGGACCCAGAATCTCACCCCTGCGGGATCATGCTTACAGAGGTCACAGTGAGACAGAGTCCCAGGAGGTTCACAGGCCCAGTTGGAATGCAGTGTCTGCGCTGGGACTGAGAGATTGGCTTCAGAAAGGCATCTGTCTGGGGGATTCTGAGTTGGTGGGCTTCCTGTGGGCTGGAAGACCTCAGGAGTCCAGAAGCTGGTTAGGTGGACCCTGGACAGTGGACTTTGAACCTCTGCTCCTTGCCTGGCACTGCCCTCCGGTGGCCAAGGAAAGCCATTGCTACTTGATTCCCGGCAATGCCCTCTGGTGGCATGGAAAACCACAGCTTCTCAATGCCTGACACTACTCTCTGGTGGCCATCGGGAGAGACTACTAATCAAGTGGCTGGCACTGCCCCCTGGTGTCCACAAGTGGCTATTGCAGCTCTATGCCTGACACTGTTCCTCTGGTGGCCACAGGGAGCCACTGCCACTTGATGCCCAGCACTGCCCCTTGGTGGCCAGGGAAAGCCACTGCTGCCTCACAGGGCCCCATCTACAGTAGAGCCAACATAGGGCTGAAACTCAATAATCTTTTTTCCTGACAGAGGAAGGATCGTTGGCTTATTATCACTGATACAAGGCTCAGAGCATCCCAGGAGTGTAAAGAAACCGGGTTGGAAAACACTGGTGCAATGTCAGGGTGACAAGTGAGGGCTGGTCTTTCTCTGAACCGGGGTTAAGTAGAAGCCAAACTCCAGGACCTGTCAGCAGGAGGGTTCTAAAGGCGTGGAGCCTACCTTTTGCGGGTCCAGACCTATATGTGGCTTAGGGGAGTTACAGTAGGCAGGCAAGGGAGCCATCCACCAGCTCTGGCTGCCCCTGGGGTACTGCAAGGGGCTACAGAGTGAGCCTCCCCTTCTAGCATGTTTTGGATTGATTTTCTAGTTGGAGCTGGTTTATTTCCAACAGAGTCATGATTCTCAAGTTAAATGATAGGGAAAGTAGCACAGAGACAGAACCTCAGGTAAAGACCAAGAACCTTGTTTGGCCTTAAGCTGGGCCAGTCAGATAGGCTGGGGTGTGTCTATATGTGAGAACACAAAAGTAGCTCTAGGTGCACATCCTCAAACCCTGCATCCTCCTTCCATCCCTCTGGATTATATAATAACAAACAGTGACAAAGCCAAGGGCCAGAAAGCCTCAGATCTTAGATTTTTCATGGAGCTTATGCCTGAGGGACTCCTTGATACACCTTTCCTGGCTCTGGGTGGTTAAGCTAGGCTTTCTGAGTGAACAAGTAATCCCAGGGCTACATAGTCACACCCTGCCCAACTGCATGGAGGCCCTGTTTCAACTCGTCTTGCTCTTGGTGCTGCTGGATGTCTGACCTTGCCTGACTACCCTTCTCCCTCCTTCCTTGCCAAGTCTCAGTCTCCCTCTGGGAGATACTCTATATGCAGCTCTTCCTGTTAGGTGCAGCCCTGTCCCCTCCTCAGATAGACTACAGCCTCTCAGTCAGGTGATCCAAAGGACATAGTCCAGGTTTAACTTTAATGTTTCACTTTCAGCCATGGTGCCAAGCAGCAGGCATAGTAAGTGGGCAAGTAAAGTTTTTGGCATGGGGCTTCTTGTCATCCTCTTCATTCTGCCCTCCATCCTAGCTGGGCCCTGCCATGCCTGCCACACCTCCTCCTAGGGCCAGCCCATGCCTATCCCTTCTTCTCTAGCCTCTTGTTAATCTTAGCTGGGCTCAGGTCTCCACAGACAAAGCCAGAGCTCTACATGGTGTTGGATTTCTGGCTGGAGTGGTTTTGCTTGGTAAATTGCCATGAACATAAGGATGCAGCAAGGACCCCTGTGTGGACTGGCCTGTGAGTTCCTGGAAGGTGGCATTTCTGGTGTAGGTGCTGCTGGCATGGGGGAGGGGAGAGAATTACAGAGGGGCACAGAGAAACAGACAGATAGATCAAGAGCAGAGACCAAAGATCTGCTATAGCTCAGGGCTGCCTCACCCTTGTGGTTGGAAGGAAACAGGAATCAGAGCCCTTGGGAGAGGAAGCCAGACTGGGAGATGCTAAGATTTCATGACCAGGGTCAGTGAGCTTGCCTTTGGAAATAGTTGTCCTTAGCTGAGTTCAGCTTGCTCTACCTTAATCCTGTTCATCAGTTCATTTGTTAAATCTTTCCTTTATGTATAGGAGTGAACTTAGAGCTTCTGAAAAACATGGGAAGCCCTGCATTTGCAAATGTGTGTTATAATACCACAATCCCCCCTATCTCTCACACACACATTCACATACACATACACACATACACACACACACACACACACACACACACACACACACACACACACACACAGAGGAATAACTCGGGAAAACAGATTGTATAGACACCCCAGGGTCTTGAGTGTGAGCTGGTACTCTCACATGATTTGGGTCATTGGATCTGGGGGCCAGAAACTTCTTGGGTGGACATAGAGGAGAGGTAAGCAGAGGGAAGTTATTAATGCACAGCCAAGTAAAGGCAAAGCCCAAGGATGCTCACCACACAGCAGAACGGGCAGGTTCAAGAAGGAAACCATGCAGAGGGGCCCAAGAACTTAAGTTTTATTGGGGTCTGCAAAGACAGAGGTGATCAATGCTGGAAAACTGTGTTAGTGTGTAATTGATCCTCACATGTGCCATGAGGGGAGTTCTTGGCCTTGGACTGGCTGCCATTTTCACGATTGGGGGGACTGTGGGTAAGCAAATCCTGAGTACATCACAGTTGCATGAATGTCTGCAGTGCAGGATGATTATTTTCTACACAGGCCACAATTCTCAGTGGTCAGGCTTGCTAACTCCCTGCCTAACTCCTGATCTCCACCATTGCTCTGAAAGATGTCACCACTGAGGCCTCTGGGTGAAGGATGCTCCTGCAGCTGCATCAGAATCTACAATGATGTCAAGTAAGGTTTTGTATTAAAAGAGTGTCATAATCCAGGCATTGGTGGCTCATGCCTGTAATCCTAGCTATTCAGGAGGCTGAGGATCAAGGTTGGAAGCCATCCAGCATAGGAAAGTTCATGAGACTTTTTATCTCCAATTAACCGCCCCCCCCCCCCAATAAAAAAGCCTGAAGTGGCACCGTGGTTCTAGTGGTAGAGTGCTAAACTTGAGCAAAAGAACCTAAGGGACAGCTCATAGGCTCTGAGTCTAATCTCCAGGACTGACCAAAAAAGAAAAGGGTTCTCATACTCACCTCCCAGCATAGATGGGGTCCTCCCGCCTCAGGTCACAGTCAGGCATTCACACTCACTGCACGCCCACTGTGAGACAGGGTCTTCTGTTGTTCCCACATCATCTCAGCATGGATAGTGATGCCCTCATGGGTCCTGGGCCCAGGTAGGCCTTGTGGCTCTGGTAGAATCCATGGAAATCAAGTTCATATTTGAGGCCTCAAAACCACAAGTATAGTGCAGGCCGACACCAAGCCCGGCCCTCTGTCCAGTCAAGTACACTGTCCTTTCATTTTGTTCTAGATTCATGATGGATGCCCACATACTGGAAAGGCCTAGGAATTGCCTGGACCCCTGGGGCCAGCGCAGATCTGCTCCTAAGATCAGACAGAGCGCACAAGGCCCTGGGTGTCACAGGGGAAGGGCAGGGTCCTCCCCGAGAGCCAAAGACACCCAGAGTTTATTTGAAGGTTTAGTTTGTGGGAAAATGACTCCACAGGATATAAACTTTCATATTTCATCATCATTCGTATCCTTTTATTATATTAGATATCAATCTTCCCCTTTTCTGGATTTCTTAGAGCCTGGATTCTGGGGTATTTCCTGTTCAGTGAGAAAAGGGCCTGCTCTGTACCAAATGGTGCTGTGTAACTGCCTATCCAGTAACTGATGATAAGAGGAGGCACCTACTGAGTTTGTTAAAGATGAAGGGATGTTGGAATTTGGTTAACACAAATCTAATCACTGGAAAGCCTGAAGAGAAGAAAGGACAGAGCTTCCCCAGCAAAGGGGGGGTGGTGTGTGGAATTCTGCAGCAGACACCTCCTGCTGTGCTATGCATCACTGCCTCTTATCTGGGCCTGAAGGAGCCTTGGGTCAGGTCAGTTCCTCCTCTTGAGTGGAGGCAATACTGGATCCACACTGCTGTAAAACCCCTCCCCCAGGATGGCAGGTCTTTCCTTCCAGTATCAACCCCACAACATACCTGAAGCCTCCTGATCCCAGAACCATACAGGGGCCAGCTGGGATTCAGGGGCTCCACAAACCCTCGTGCCTGGACTCCACATACATTGTGCTTACTGACTCACAGATGAACTACATTGCAGCTGTGTAGAGAGGCATACGGCCTCATACGCCAGTGGATGCACATAGGCACTGCTCCTCTGAAAGTTATGCCATGGCTAGGTCTTCTGCATGATCCCTGTGAGGTGATGCCCATTAGATTTTGTTCCCTTCCTCTCTTTTTGTATCTTAATGTGCAGAATTAAGTAAGCATGTTCCCTGATCATGATATATTGCTGTCATTGTTCCTGCAAGCCCCGTTCTATTACCTACAGTAAATAGAAACAATTCAACAAGGCTTATGAAAGAAATGCCCTAATCAAGAACTATTAATTGATTATATCCATCCTCCTGTGGGCGTCTCCCCTGCCACTTGTCTCCCGAATCCAGCCAGTTTCCTTTCCTTGCTTTTTTATTTAAAAATTTGTTTTATTATTCATTTTACTAAAGCTCTATTTTCTCACAAATTTTAGTTTCTTGCTTTAAATTCCTTTTAACTTTGCAGAAAGATGCAACACTGTATGTCATATTGAGGAATCTTCACTTAGATCCCCCTTGCTTGGGGATATTCACTTAGATCCCTCTGGCTAAGATTCAGCATGAGGATGTTGCCCTGAATTCCTGAGATGGTGGCCAGTGAGATCAGAGTCCATCTTGGCTGAATCTGGTTTGGGGTCAGTGTGTGCCATGAAGTTGTATTTTGTAGATACTGCACAAGCATGCAATATGAGATTCTTTAAAAAACTCATTGACTTTGCTGGGCATCAGTGGCTCACACCTGTAATCCTAGCTACTGAGAAGGCTGAGATCTGAGGATCACGGTTCAAAGCCAGCCCGGGCAGAAAAGTCTGTGAGACTCTTATCTCCAATTGACCACCAGAAAACTGGAAGTGGTGCTGTGGCTCAAGCGGTAGAGAGCTTACCTTGAGCTGAAGAGCACAGGGATAGTGCCCAATCCCCAGAGGTCAAGCCCCATGACCAACCAAAAAAAAAAAAATTCATTGACTTACTATCTTTAAGTAGTTGCACAATGGGGTTTCAGTTCCACATGTCAGTTTATGTGTACAAGGCTTGTTGATCAGAGGCTGCCCCTTTAGGCCCACCTCTCTGACAGAGATTTAGTAAACATTTAGTAAACTTCTGATTTCATATGGGCAATTATTGTTTGGGAATCCTTTTCTTCGAAAAAGTATTTATTAATGTGCATATCAGTTTGAAGAAAATGATATACAAGTAATAGTATGGATATATGGGCTGAGTTGGGGCTCCTAGATTCACATGTTCAAATCTGTCTCTCATATGTCAGATTCTGACTATACTGGAGACAGTGGTCATTTTTGTTGAGTCCTACTCTTATGTGACTAGTGTCCTATAAGAGGAGGTAACTAGGACAAGAATCTATGGAAGACTCTGTGTATGTGTGTGTGTGTGTGTGTGTGTGTGTGTGTGTGTGTGTGTACCAATACAGGGGCTTGAACTCGGGGCTCTAGGTGCTGTTCTTTAGCTCCTTTTGCTCAAGACTGGAGCTCTCCCACTTAAGCCACAGCTCCACTTTTGGCTTTTTGGTGGTTAATTGGATATGACTCAGGGACATTCTTGTTCTGACTGGTAGAAGGAAGACTTGTAAAAATGAAACGATTGAAAGCCTGTAACACTAGCATCCTCAGGAAGCTGAGAGCATGTTTTAAGCCAGGGTAGGCAAGAAATTCTGTGCGACTCTTATCTCCAACTAACCACCAGAAACCGGAAGCGGAGCTGTGGCTCAATATAGAGTGCTAGCTTTGAGCAAAAACAGAGACAGTGCCCAGCCTTGCCTGAGTTCAAGCCCCACAACCCCCACAAAATAGAAAAAGAAAAAAGAAAAAAAAAGATTGAGCCATAGTCAAGGGTCCAAGAAATAATTCCTCAGACATTTTACTCTTGGACTCCAGGCTCCAGATCCGAGAGACAATAACTTCGTTGGTTGGCAGCTGGTGGAGTGCAGAGGGGGCAGGTGAGCAAGTGTGGGGAAGACACCACTAGATGGGATGCGTTTGGTCCTGTTCCTAGCTGACTGCCTGCTACAGGACCTGCCTGACAGCTGCAGGACCTGCCAGTCTGAAGCAATCTCAGGGCCAGGAGTTGCGAGGATAAGTTAAGGTGATGTGTGTGCAGCTAGCTCTTGGTGCTCAAGGCACCAAGGGGCAGAGGGTCTTGGCCCTTATCTTCAGCCTTTAGGAAGCGGGGTGCGAGCACCCGGGGCAAGGGGTCAGGCGTCTACAGGCTGCTGTGCTAAGTGCGGCCTAAGGGATGGCCCGACTGCCACTCAGCTCCCCAAGGGCAAGGGCAAGAAGCAGGAGCAACGCCCACTAGCGTCAGCCCGCCCACCAGCGGGAGGCTCCTCCCTTACCGTCCCGCCCCTACGGGGCGGAGCCATGCCCCTCCCCCGCCGGGCCCCGCCCTCCCCGGAAAGGGGCGGAGCTAGCTAGGCCGCCCGCGAGAGCCCCCTTCCTCTCTGTTCCCCGCAGGAGGCCCCTCCCTCAAGCTCCGGCCCGGGAAAGGGGCAAAGCCAGCCTTTCCTCGCCTCGCGGGAGGCCCCACCCTTCCTGCTCCTGGAAAGAGGAGGTCCCAGCCTCCCTGCCTGCGGGAGGTCTCTCACTCCAGCCCCGCCTAGGCCCTGGAAGGGGTCGAAGCCAGTGCATCTGCCTGAGATAGACCCCGCCCAGATCCGTAAAAGGGGCGGAGCCAGCGCGCCCGCCTGTGGGAGGCCCCTCCCTTCAGCCCCGCCTAGGCCGGGGATATGGGCGGGGCTATCGCCGGCGCCGCTGCTGCCGTTGTCACGGCAACGCGGCCATATTGAGCGCAACCGACTCAGAGGCCGGGGTCCCCGTCCAGCGTGGCTTGCAGACCAGCGGCACAGCATGGACGGCCTTTTCGTGGAGGAGGTAGCCGCCTCGCTGGTGAGGGAGTTTCTCAGCAGGAAGGTAAGGCCGACTGGGCCTCGCACCAGGGCCTCCGCGGAGGAGCAGCCTGGCCGCCGCTGGGGGCCGCAGGGCCTGATCCCTGGGGGAACTAAATCTTCCGGGGGCCACGTTTCCGATGGGACTCGTTTCTCGGATTCACTTCCGTTACGGCCCACACTTCCGATAGCCCGACGAGCCTGGCCTCTCGGGTCTCGGCTCCGGGCTAGATGCCCCGCAGGCGGGCGGGAATCCCGAGCGGCCTCCGCAGTTTGGGGGGCGGGGCCGGGGGGTTCCGGGCGGGCTCCGCGGGGCGAGGGGCTTCGCAGGCCGGCGGGGTCACCCCCGGCAGACCCACCGGAGTGCTTCCGGGGCGCCCCAAAGTTATCCATGTACAAAGGGCTCAGGTTTTTAGCTCGGGGGATTCCCGCCAATGCATCGATTCTTGGAAGAGATTTTTGTGCGTCTTGCCGTTGTCTTGTCCCAGGGGGTTTTGGAAGTGTTTGCAAGTGGAGGACCTGAGCCCTCACTTCAGGAAAAGGGGAGCGGGAACTGGGGTCACCGGCATGGAGTTTGGGCTTTGCACCAAGTGACCGAGAGCTAAGGATACTGGCCGGTTCTGGGTGTCCTTGTGATACATTCAGCTGGGCCCAGGGCACATGGACAACACGCACACATGCACTGCTTTGAATGGAGCAAAGAGTAAGGACTGAAGTTAACCTAGTGAAGGTTCAGATACTCGATGCTAGTTTTCAGTGAGCTCGCACACGTCACTCATGATTCTGACATAGACACAACGTGTGCATTAGCATGCTATTCAGCTTTACACCTGCTTCCCCATCAAGCATCTCTTTTGGAAGTACTTTTGTGTGCTTATCGTAATTTATTTCATTTTAAGTTTGGTTACCAAGAAAACTCCCACTGAGAGCTTTCTTCTGTCTTTCTTTTCTGGAGCACAGATGAAATCCACGGGTGCCTACAGTTTATCTTCCCACTCTTATTCTGGCTTCTCTCCTATGTTTTGCTGTATTCTGCCCTGATTCATCTTTAGTCATAGTTTTTCCAGACTTCTTTGCAGATGATTTCAGTAGTCTGTCTCATCAGTTGCCTTACTTAGGTTATAGTTAGCAAATCTATCTGTCTCAGGACTGAAAAACTGACCTCTGAATTGTATATCATCTATTCTCAGCTTAAATAAGATTAATTAGACCTTGCCAGAGAACCACGCAGACAATCCAGGTACAGAGAACAAAGAAATGTTTATTGCCGGGAAAGGGGGCCAGCAAGACTCCTCACAAAGGAGGAATGAGAAGAATCACCGGCTATTGTCTAGGGTGGCCTGTATAACCTAGGGGGTTTAGGGGTGGTCTATATAATCTAGGGGGTTTAGGAGGGCCTAGAAGGGGCTAGGAGGCAGAGACCCGAGTGTGGAAGTGTGGGCCTGGGGCTTCATCATGGCAGACTAGATTTATGGCTGCTGTCCAATAGTAGATAAGGGTCCTGCAATTGTCCAGACCTAAAGGTCACTCTAAGGGGCTCTTGTTGCCTTCTATGGTGGTAGCTGCCCCAGATAAGTGCCATCCCAAGGTAAAGGGGGTTGGAAGTTGGTTATTTACTGCCTTTACTATATGGGCCTGGTGTTGCCTAGGAAACGGGTATGCTAAGCTGTGGAGAAGGGAAGTAGTGGATTAAGCTATGGGAAGGGACTCATTTTGCTAACATCTTTTCTTGGAGATTTTTTTTTTTTTTCTCATACAACTTTTTTATTTTTATTTATTTTTATTTTTTTAATTTTTATTTTATTTTATTTTTATTGTGAAAATACTGTACTGAGGGGTTACAATTACATGGGCAAGATAATGAGTACATTTCTTATCAAGCATTGTAGCCTCCTCCTTTGTTTCCCTCCTTGGAGATTTTGTAGCCACCTGACCTGTGCCTGAATGTCATTAAGGACTTGTCCCCAACCACTCAGAAAATCACAAGAGCTGTGACCGCTATTCTTTTATTATTATTATTATGAAAATACTGTACAGAGGAGTTACAATTACATGGGCAAGATGAGTACATTTCTTATCAAGCATTGTTGCCTCCTCCTTTGTTTCCCCTTCCTATCCCTTCCCATTCCCCTCCTTCCCCCCACCAAAATTGTAAAGTTCATTTTTGGACATAAGGACTTGTACATCTCATTGTTGCAACGAGTTTACCTGTATCCCTATTTAAATGATTTGCTTTTGCCCTTCCCCTCCACAAATTATACCAACACCAAATACAGTGAAAACAGGAGTTATACTGTGGGGGAGTGACATACAAAGCAACAAAGAAATCATCTTATCAATATGTTGGAAACAATCGCATGAAAGAAAAAAAAACATTTGAATACTTATCTTGGGGTTCATTTCACCTAAAATCAACATATCTGACCTTTTCTGCTTGTCTCAGACATATACTAGTTATTGCAAATAAGAGAAACCATGGGACCTATGTTTCTTTGGGCCCGGCTTACTTTATTTAATATAATTTTTTCCAAGTCTTTCCATTTCCTAAAAATGAGGCAATGTCATTCTTTCTGATGGAGGCATAGAATTCCATTGTGTATATATACCAAATTTTCTTGATCCATTCATCTACTGAGAGGCATCTGAGTTGGTTCCATATCTTAGCTATGGTAAATAATGCTGCAATAAACATAGTTGTGCTGGTAGCTTTAGTATGGTCTTGTTTGTGATCATTTGGGTAAATACCCAAAAGTGGGATTGCTGGTTCATAGGGAAGCTCTATGTGGAGTCTATTCTTATGGCCTCTGCTCTAGCAGAGACCCTATGTTCCTCACATCACTTTGCACAGTCATAACCACAAGAATTCTCACCCTAGATACCTATTCACTTATCCAACTCTTTGTTTTTTCTTTCTTTCTTTTTTTTTTTTTTTTTTTTTGGTCGGTCGTGGGGCTTGAACTCTGGGCTTGGGTGCTGTCCCTCAGCTCTTCAGCTCAAGGCTAGCGCTCTACCACTAGAGCCACAATGCCACTTCCAGTTTTTTGAGTGGTTTATTGGAGATAAGAGTCACAGACTTTTGGGCCTGGACTGACTTTGAACTGCAATCCTCAGATCTCATCCTTCTGCGTAGCTAGGATTACAGGCATGAGCCACCGGTGCCTGGCTTCCAACTCTTTCTAACAGAGCTATACTTATACCTCTTCCTTTCATGAGACTAGGAGGCTAAGAAATTTGTCCAGACTATGTTACCCCTTTTGCACAAAACCCTTAAATGGCTGGGTATAGTGGTGTATGCCGCAATCTCAGTGCTCTGGAAGCTGCGGCTAGAGGGTCATGAGCCTGGGTTACATAGATCTGGTTACAGACATAGACACAACATAGTCCTCTTTTCCTTTCCACCATCATTAGACTACAAGGCTTTTTGTGAGCCATCTATCAGTTGGAACTCATCTTCCAGTTGGTCCACATTGCCCTGACCCTTTGCCTGCATGTAGCTTCTTGAACTCAAGAGGACATCAATGATGGTCTTCTGGTGAATAGGATCCATGAATTGACCCATCTGGTGCCTCAGCCTCCTTGTGTATGTGGTTCACTCCCATTACTTTGTCCTCTATCTGATGTCTGCCACCCTGTCTTGTAGTCATACCTTGGGCTGTCACCAGCAGCGTCTTTTCCATCAGACCAGCTCCAAGCACCCCACCTGTTGTCGTTTCTGGCCTATCCCCCTCTTTGCTCCTGCACAAACTGTTCTTCAGCTTGCTCTGCATCTTAAGTCCTGTGTTCCTGCCAACTTTATGTAGCCACCCTACCCCTGCCTTCCTGTAGTCCCTTCCACATCTAGAATCCCTCCCACTAATAGAATGTGTGCTCTATAGGAGCTCCACCATCCTGCTCTCTTTCCATCTTAGTCCTCTGATCTGCCTGCACCTGCACAGCTGGATGAGATCCATGTTGACGCATAGCTTTACATCTCCCACCACTCCCCCTGTGGTGTACTGGGGAAGGCTGTCTACCTGGTTATACCTCTCTAGTGCTGGATTAACATTCCTAATGTTTTCTTTCAAACCCCAGAGCTCTTTCTCATAATTTCATGGAGAAAATAAGCAGCATCTTCCCTCGTGCTCCTGGGGATGGATCCCTGGACACCATAAAACCCTTGTGGGTGCTTTCCCCATTGTTCAGGCCCTGAGGCATGGCCCATTACCATCCTCACAGCTTTTGCTGGACATATTTCTCCTTATCTAGTATTAGCACATATCGCATTCCTACAGTCAAAACATGTGCTAACATTATCTCAGACCCATACAGCCACTAGTCTTTTCCCTTTTGTAAGAAAACCTCATGGAAGAGCTGTGTGTACTCTCATTCTAACACTGTTCTCACTTTCTTTTTCTTTTTTTTTTTTTGGGTCCAGTCCTGGGGCCTGAACTCTGGGCCTGGGCGCTGTCCCTCAGCTCTTCAGCTCAAGACTAGTGCTCTACCACTTGAGCCACAGCGCCACTTCCGGCTTTTTTCTTTTTGCTTATGTGGTGCTGAGGAATCGAACCCAGGGCCTCGAGCATGCAAGGCAAGTGCTCTACCACTGAGCCACCTTCCCAGCCCTGTTCTCACTTTCTGAGACTTGTTTCAATCAGATTTTTTTTTCCCCTGCCCACAGAGACTGCTCTTGTCAAGGTCATCACTGACCTCTCATTTTTACTCCTTTTCCTTCTGATATAATGGTTGTGTTTGCCACAGTTGATTTCTCTTGTCTCCTCCGAGCTTTCTTTCCTTCTCTCAGGTGGACCTTTCTAGGGGTCCTTCCTAGTTACCCCTGCCTTCCCTGACCTGTGCATGTGGCAGGGCCCAAAGGCCAGCCTGTTTCCTCTTCTTCTCTCACTTGTTCTTGAGGCATCTCACCCAGTGCAATGAGTTCCAGTACCACCTGTGTGCTGACAATTCTCAAATGCCCATCTCTAATTGACTTCTTGAGCTCAGATTCTTTCCTTCTATATCTGTAACATTTTTACTTGGATGTCTAGTAAACATTTCAATTATTAGCCTGTCTCTATTTGTCTAGAGATCCTCCCCTAATGATCCACAAATAGCTGCCTATGTAAAACAAGCCATGTCTCTAAGGTTTTGGATACTTGCTGGGTGAGTGTTCAGTTCAGTCTGACATCCCCTAGAATGCATGCTGGCCTCATGGGTAAGGGCTAGTCTCTTGTACTTCTCCCATCTAGCCTGTCAGCTAGTCTGATGGCTTTACCATCTAGCATGTGGAGAATGAAGCCACTTCTTACTGCTTATGCCACAGATGCTGTGGTCTAGGCCACCCTTCTTCAATGTGTATTGCTGTTTTCTACTTAGCCCCCTGCCTCCTCCATCTATTTCTACCTAGCATCCAAGCAATTAAAAATAAAAGTTACCACATCCTTACATTGTCTTGTGACCCTTTCCATTTCACAAAAGCCACCATGGCCTTTCCATGGCTCTGGAAGTTGTCCCTGGCTCTGAGGCTCTAGACATACTGGCTCTTGAGCCTCTTCAAGTTCTCGCAGTTGTTGTTCCTTGCTTGGAACACTGTTCCTTTACATGTCTGAATGGCTGCTCCCTATCACCTTTTATATCTCCTTTCGTTGTCACTACACCTTCTATAAAGTAGAAACCCTTCCCCACACCCTCTCCTGCCCCCTCATCTCCTTACCCTAACATGTAGATGTTTTCATAGCATATTAGACTATTGTCTTTCTCCCTCTAATGTATGCTGTATGAGGGGTTGATTTTGACCTGATCCTGACCTCCAGTAGCTTGAATAGTTCACTTGTGGTTCATTCTCTAAGATTCAGAGGCAGAAACTAGAAGACAGAAGTGACCACAAAATGACTTTCCATGATATTTGCATACTGAAACCCTTGGAGACCAGTGCCCCTCATCTCCCTATGGAGACCTTTGCCCCTCATCTCCCAATCTTCTTTCATGTTTTGTTTCCATACTGCAGAGTTAGGGTCTCTTCCCCAACAGAGTACTAGCTCTTATTCCTGCTGCATTTGTACAACCAGAATAGAGCTGGCACATAGTTGGTTCAGGGCCAGTGGTTGAGTAGATAGAGATTAAGGGAGCTGTGTGGGACCTAGGACTGGCTGTCATGGGGGTCCTGCATTTTATTCCTTGTCTAAAGTGAGTTGACAGCCTTGGCTGACCTCACTAGGACACTGTAAGATCTGAATAATAGTTGCAAAAATGACATTGAGTATAAAGGTTATGTGAAAATGAAAAAAATGTGTTTGATCCTTGCATACCCTTGTAAGGAAGGCCAGAAGAGGCCGATTATAATGAATACCAGCAGACTTTGGTTTATACTGCGTCAGAGAATGGAAGGTTTTGATTTAAAATGGCAAACTGTGACTCAGACCTCTTCCCTCAGGGCTTAAAGAAGACGTGTGTGACCATGGACCAGGAACGCCCACGCTCTGACCTCAGCATAAACAGCAGACAGGACCTCCGTAAGGTTTTGCATCTCGAATTTCTATACAGGGAAAACAAGGTGTGTGCTTTAAGATGTGGTGTGAATAGTGCCACCAAGTTTGATCCTGCCAAAGCATTCAGGGCTCTGCCAGCTCTGGCACAGGCTTGGGGGACTGCTGGCCAGCCCTGCCTGCAGAGAGAGAAGCAGACTGTGGTGTTAGTTGTCTTTATGTTTACTTTGAGCCCAGCCTCTGACAGTCATCCCTTGTGCTCCTTCCCACAACGAGGGTATTTTAATAAGAATATAGCATGCACTTATACTGCAAATTTTCATCCCCTAATGCATATGACCTCCTATCTTTGGTCTGAGTGATGGCTCGGTCTTAAGGGTTTGGTGACATAATTCAGAGAAGCAGGAGCTGAGAAAGCAGATGGACTGCACTTCCTCTACTGGAGGGCCTCTCTGACCTGCCCCACTGTGACTGCTTTGGCGAGCCTGTAGCACTCTCGTTTGTCACAAGAGCCCAAGAGTATTTCTGTGGTTGCTCAGTGTCTGCCTCCCCCATGGCCTTGGATTTAGCAGAAGGCAGAGATTCTCTTTTTTCACTCTTGTGCCCCCATATGTAACACATTGTCTGGTGATATAGTGAGAAGCCAATAAATATTTGTAGAATGAGTTAATGATTGGCAGATGAGTGAGTACATGAATGTAGCTACAATTCTGACTTGATTGTCCTTTCTGGTTGGAAGATAGAGCCTTCATTGGATTAAAAAATAAGTTCTCCAGCAAAGCCTGCCTAGGGATGGGTATATTGTCAGAGCCAGGAAAAAACTGGCAATTGATCATGTAGTTCTGCATCTACTGTAAGTTAGCAAGCAAGGCACTGCAATGATATCCCAGGTGGAAATCCAGTATGCAAAGTAGGACACCATGCTGTTAGAAGTGGGGGGGAGAGGTCCTGCCTTGGCCTTCTGGGCTGGACCCTTAGGGCTCAGGGGAATAGCTTTGAAGCTACTGTATGGGGAGTGGGGAGGGGGGTGGAGAGAAAAGTGGCTGTCCTAGCCCTCATAGCCAGAGGTTCTGATCCCAGTTCTATCACTGTAGTGGTGGTCAGGCTTATTATTTTTAAAGTCATAATCTTATTTTCAAACGAAGTCTTGACAGATTGGACTGGTAGGGGGTAAGGTCTTCGCTGTTTTCTTTTTAATTTTTAAATTGTTATTATAAAGGTGATGTAGGAGAAGTTACAGCTATGTAAGTCAGGTAAAGAGTACATTTCTTTTTGGACAATGTCATCCCTACCCTTGCTCTCTCTCAATTTTTCCCTCCCATCTCTACCCACAATTTGTATAGTTCATTTTCGACATAGTGTGTAGTGCATATCATTGCTGCATTTGTTTACTCTTTGTCCCACCGTTTCTGCGACCCCTTACCTTCCAAAGACAGACAAATGAACAAATAAGACAAAAAGAAAACAAAAACAAGGAAGAAAAAACCTCGTTTCCATTTCTTAAAGCTCCTTTCAATAGATTTATATTTTTTTCTGATCAGAGGCACATAGGCATTGTGCCAAAGCTATTGTTATACATGCAGAGGAACCTTTGGTCACTTGCAGATCTCTAAGTATATATCAGGGAGGACCTGAAGCCAGGTGTTTCACCATGAATAAAGTGGAATTTCAAACAGCTGTGTAAATCTTAGACATTCTTGTGCTCCCCTCTGAAGACGTAGAGGCTGTAGTAGTTGTGCCAGAGGGTTCGTGGAGCTATCACATATTAGAACCTTTCTCTGGGGCTGGGCTGACATCCTTGTCCTCTGGATGCACTCCTGTGTGCCACCCTGGAAGAGGAAGACTGCAGGTTTAGCAGCAGCTAGTCTCCCCCCTCTAGGCGCTCAGTTCTGAGGCAGAAGAGGGGCAGTCTGCTCATTTTAGGAAGATTTTATGTAGGAATGAGACTATTTGGGTACATTGGAATGTAAACTATACATTTGCCTAATTTTCAGAAGTTTCTTTGCCATTCATGTTATTTTTATTTCCTCCCTGACTGTGGTTTCCCTAAGTAGCCATTCTCTTAAGAAACACAAGATACTTCCACTAGATTTAATAAGTGCTTTGATTACTTGATTGAAGTTGCAGTAAATTAGCTCTGATACAACGAATTGGAGCCTATATTTTACAGAAAAATGTGCTTATTAGTCTTATCTATTTTATGATAATTTTGACATCCATTCAGCCCAACACTATCATGATTCTAGGAAAACCTTGTAATTTATGGTTAATGTTTCCGGTAACTTGTTTTCCCTTATAGGTATACAGTAGATTAAAATGCCTATATAATTTCCTTATAGGTATACAGTAGGTTAAAATGCCTAGCTGAAAATTGAGGTTTTGAAAAATGTCTAGACTCCTATGAAAGCTATCTATGTCTCTTTATGTCAAATGATGTGAAATCCTAAGTTATAATCCTGACAATTGGGGTCCCAATTCTGTCTTATTGAGAGAAAAATTAAGAAGGTAGAAATAAATGACATATTTCCCTTAACTCTCTTCAGTCTAAGCTTTGTTTAGACTTAGGCAAAAATTTTTCTTGGTCTTGTACTAAACAACAACAAGAACACCTTCTGATTTTAACTGTCTGACACAATTGTTGAATTTGGTCCTCCTCCACTGTCTTTTGGGTCTTGATCAGATTGTTCTGCAGCCCAGAGCTGAGGAATAACAATGGCAGGTGTGGCAAGGCCAGGTCTTCACTAAGTTCTTGTCAGACATTGTGGTTCTGTGGCAACATCACCACATGGCACATGTCCAGCCATAGCTCATCAGGGCCTCACTGTTTCCAGGCAAATGGGTTAAGAACTGTTAGGTTTTTAAAGAGGCTGCTGTGTAAGAACCACACCATGCACGTGGTATTCAGGTAAGGTGTAGGTTTATTCATTGTTCCAGCTGGCACTAGGCCAGATTGGCACTCTACTTGGCTGGGAAAGAGCATCTGACCTCTGGCCATGCCTTATCTAGGGTAAGGGGGGGAAGGTGTGGCCAGGTATAAGGAGGTGGTACCAGCTATGAGAAAGGTGTGGCCACATCGAATCCAGATGTGACCTCAGCGCTTGTGGATGTGACCTCTTCCAGGTGTGCCAGTTGCCTAGATAATGCAGGTACTGGGTGGAGACTTGGCTGCGAGGAGGGTGGAGTCTGCTTGCCATCTAGGAGTGGACCTTACAAGAACTGACACTGACATGGCCAGGAGCCCAAAGTCAGCCTGTGGATTGTCACTTGGATAGCTATGTCTGTTCAAATTACTTGGGATTTTAGGAGAAATCTAGGCTCTGATTCTTGCTGATCTGGCTGAGTCCGTGTCCTTGGGAGTTTTAAAAACTTCTGAAGAGAACAGCACAGGAAAGGTTAGAGAATGTGGGTATCATTTAGTCCTGCTACTGAAGAATTTCATTTGTTTTTTAAAAATTAAGGTGGGAGTATAAACTGAGGTAGGTCTGACCACCTGTCTATGCTTTCCATACTAACCTTTTGATCCAGTTGTCTCTAATTGCTAGTGTTAAAAATTAAATGTAGAGCTCACTGACTAAGAAAATATGCAGGTCCCAAGAGCTTATGAATCTGTAGTTGATTCGGGTTTATATTGATTGAAGTTTCATTCTTTTGTATTTTTGGTCAGTCATGGAGCTTGAACTCAGGGCTGGGTTCTGTCCCTGAGCTTTTTTGCTCAAAGCTAATACTTTACCCCGTTTGAGCCATAGCTCCGCTTCTGGTTTTGGGGTGGTTAATTGGAGATAAGAGTGTCATGGACTTTTCTGCCTGGGCTGGCTTTGAATTGTGATCCACAAATCTCAGCCTCCTGAATATCTAGGATTACTGTCAATAGCATCTGTCTTATAAAGTTATTCTTGAGGGTTGGGGGGAAAGCAGATGAGATTTGCTCTGGCATTCCTCTGTTCTCATAGTTTCCTATAATTGTTGAGTTGTGTGACTATTGCATTGGTTGATAGATCTTCTTGGGGTAAGGGTTTTGTCTTTATTGCTACCCAACACAGTGCCTGGCAAATATACAAACCAGTATGTGTTTGCTGAAAACATGGAAATGTGAAAACATAAGTGAGAAGTTAGGCAGTTTATGTCCCTCCCCCTGACTCATACAATTAATGATTTTTTTCCTTTTCTCAATAATAGGCAAAGGAAAATCCTCTAAAAACAAGCCTTGAACTCATAACCAGATACTTTCTGGATCGCTTAGATAGCAATCCAACTCAAGAAACTCAAATTCCTGCACTCCCAGTTCCAAAGAAGAACAACAGATTGCCACTAAGATGCTCAGAGAGCACGCTTGTAAACATATATGACCTGGAGGATGAAGACATAGGATGGAGAATGTCACATTCAGAAGCAAGCAAAGCCAGGTGTCAGCTCTTCCCATTTTAATCTGGGGTCAGCTTCCTGTTGATGCTATGATAAAGCACTGTACACCTTGTGGACCTGTCAGGGAGCACGTTCCAGAGGAGCACAACCATCAGCACATACAAAGGCTTCATGGCTTACAATGGATGACATCTTAAGAAACCTATCAGCTATTTTTCCCTAATGACACTAGACAGACAACCTCTCCCTCCTCCTGCCCTGATGGCAAGGGTCTTGGTTTACCCCATTGTCCCCCCTGCACTGCTTCTGTGGGTACTGTCCTGGTCCCCAGGCCTCTAGTTAATTTGACGTGAGACTCTGAGCTTGGTACAACACAAATCAGGCCAGGCTGGCCCTTGCTGAAAGGGCAGCAGACAGCTCCTGCTGCTTTTAGGAGAAAACATGAATTCCCAAGGATAACTTATAAAACCTTGTCTGTTACAAGCCCTCATTGCTCACTCAAGCACATTTGCTTCATAGTCTATGTGCAGGCCTGGGGCACTCCTGGGGTTCTGTGCCTACTCAGTTTCTTGATTCAAGAAAGCCTTGGCTAGAGAACCTTCTGGATGTTCCTAGGCTGGCCTGAGCATTTTTCTCGACACAATCTGTCCCAATCACAGTAAATGAGACTGCTGCCCTTCTGTGTGCCTTGGGGCTTGATAGGCAGTGTAGTGGAGAGGTATCAGTACTCAGGTATGCTAAAGGCCAGGGGTAGTCCACAGCCACACTGATCTGCCAGTCAGAGGAGTGCTGACTTCTAAGCTATCCCCAGTGGGTTCCTTTCTACTAATTTCTCTTGCTTTGTCTCCTGGGCTCAGTCTTTTGCCCTCTCTCTCTTTAATATTCTTCTCACACATTGTCTTCTCTCCCTTTCCCATGTGCTACCTCTCTCTTTTCTCTCTCCCCTCTCTTTCCCATGTGCTTTCCCTTCTTTCTTCTCTCTCCCCTCTCCTCTCTTCTCTCCCCTTTCTCTTTCTCTCTCTGCTGTGAAAAGCTGGGGAGTACCAAGCTTGCTATAAGTTTTCTCCACTGCTGTCAGTGGTGTGTTTTCCATGGTCACTCGTGTGGGAGACCAAGGATGCTTTTAAGTCCCAAGGCATTGAAGGATGCTAGCATGATCATTATTTTATTTTATTTGCTGGTCTTATTTCCTAGGCTGGACTTACTCTGAGACCAAAGTATTTTCTATTTTTTACCTTTTGTAGAGCACTAACTAGTTAGGAACCATTATTTAGTTATGAATCGGCCTATTGTGAATGACAGTTAAAGGTGGGAATTTGCTATCATTGTTGCTGATTGAGTCAGAGGACTGACACTATCTAACAGAAACATTCCTTTGCAGACATGACAGTCATGATGAGGATGTGCTCAGTAATTCTGTGTCATGCAAAAGGCCCATACACAGAGAGAATGCCACATCCACAGGCCCAGGTGGAAGCCCCTCCTTGACTTCTATGTGGGAGAAGATGGTCCAGCTTCCTTCACCAGAGCCTGCCACGGATGGGAAGAGGCCAGGGGAGAAGACCAGGCCGAAGGCTGGCCTGATTGTCCGAGGCATGATGGCTGGGCCCATGGCCAACTCCCCACAGGTGGGCTGCTGTTTCTGCTGTCTTTAGACTGGGCTTGGGGGACCACTTGTATTTGTAGGGGCCTCACAGCCCCCAAGTGGGGAATCTGGGTGGGGGTAGAGAGAATGCATGCTTCTATTTCCCTGGATCTTCCAGAAGTGACCCCACAGGTCCTTAGGCAAGCCTCATCTCTTAATCTCTTCCCTGCCCTTAGTTTACCCATCTTGTCAGTGAAGTGGATGCTGTGATTTTGAATGAAGCACATGTTTTCACCTGTCTCTCTATAGTTGAAGAGTGGAGGACTTGTCTGTCTAGAGGACATTTTTCTTTAAACCATACTATTTAAAAAGGGGAGCAGAAGCTGGTGGCTGACACCTGTAATCCTAGGTACTCAGAAGAGGTCTGAGATCTGAGGATTATAGTTCAAACTAGCCCAGGCAGGAAAAGTCTCAGACTCTTATCTCCAATTAATAACAGAAATCTAGAAGTGGAGCTGTGGCTCAAGTAGTAGAGCCACAGTAGTGCCCAGGCCTTGAGTTCAGGCCCAAGGATCAGTGCCCACGTGTGCGCGCACAGACACACAGACACACACACACACACACACACACACACACACACACACACACACACACACACACACACACACACACACACACACACACACGAACAAAAATCCTGTCCTTTGAGTTTCATGGGCTTACTTTTGTTTTTTCTCTTTCAAAAAATATTCCAAAAATTTTACATCTTTTTTTTATGGCCTCCTTTGGGGAAGGGCCATAGTTTGGTCTCATTAGGTGGGGACTTTACTGAGTAAGGATGTGAGTGTGAAAGGAGTTCACAAAAGAAAGAGCAGAGAAGCAGAGCAGAACTAGCACCAGCCATTCTGGAAGCGTAAGCAGAGCTGTGGCAGTTGTCTGTTTCATCTTCCTCACACTCATCTAGCTGCATGTTTGAATGTGAATGTTTATGGCAGCACTGTTCTCCTGAATCACATAGGCCCTCTCCCTATCCCTGCCTGATCCTGTGGAATCTTCTCCTGACTCATGTAGACCCTCTCCCTGCCTTTGCCTGATCCTGTGGGAACTTCTCCTGATTTACATAGGCCCTCTTCCTGTCTCTGATCAATCCTGTGGGGGTTTCTGATTCACATTCACCCTCTCCCTATTTCTGCCTGATCCTTGGGATCGTCTCCTGATTCACATAGGCCCTCTCCCTGTCCCTGTTTTTTCCCATCCTGTGGGTCTTCCCTTGCCCCTGCCTGATCCTGTGGGACCTTCTTCTGATTCATATGGGTCCTCTCCCTGCCTCTGCCTGATCCTGTGGGATCTTCTGATTTATATAGACCCTCTCCTTGCCTCTGCCTGATCCTGTGGGGGTCTTCTCCTGATTCACATAGGCCCTCTCCCTGCCCCTGCCGAATCCTGTGGGATCTGGGCTCAGAGTTCTCATTTCTCGTGGCTGTTGTCTCTTTTTGTAAGGCAGTTATATGAGATCCTTTCTGGCCTGGGTGGGGTCAGATGAAGGGTAGGAGAGTTTGCCTCCCCTGTGGTTCAGGCCACACTGCGATGCCACGTCTTACCTTAGGTGTCTTGTTGAAGAAGGGCATCACACACTGGACAAAGTCCACAGGAAATAGGCTGGGAAGATGAAGTATCTGGAGAAAATTCTAAGCTTGAGATGTTTAAACTTGTACAGAGAAGTCTTAGGGGTAGAATGTAAGAGTTTTTTCACACATAGAGGTAGGGAATGTCCCAGTCCCAGGATGGCAAATGTGGGGCTTTCAGACTGCCCCTCTATGATGCTGTGCTTGTGAAAGACATTACTAGTGGATCTCAGTACACTTTTTTCTTATGAAGCCTTGGTATGACTTCAGAATATCCCAGGCACCTTGAGTAATGACTTTCCATTGATGGATGAGTGGCATGTGAGCAAAAATCTTGTCATTGAGGGTTGAATCCATGAGCTCCTGTGTGTGAGGACCCATTAATGTCGTAGGGAGCATGCAATTTGTACTGCTGGCCTTTCTAAACTGAGTGTTGTGGGATTGCCTTTTAGACTCCTGAAAGCCAGCTGGCCCCTTGCTGGCAGAAGCTGCTTGTGGCTCTGAGCTCCCTTGCTCTGGAGCAGGCTAGGAGTAGGGTAGTCATATGCTAATAGAAGCTTGATATCCCTTGCTAATCTGCCAGTGGCTATTGGCCCCTCCATGCTGGAGCAGGCTGGGAGTAGGGTAGGGTCATGTGCTAAGTGATGTCCCATCACTGCTTGTCTGGGTGAGAATTCAGACCATATCAGTAACTTTTAGATGCTTTAGTCTCAGGATCTCTTTATTTGTCCTAAATAAAGAGAGCCCAGAAACTGGTGTTGTATTGGTTGGATGATGACATTTGCTATTAGAAATTAAAAGACTAAGATAAGAAGATATTTACCTACTAAATTATTCAAAATATAAATTACTTCATTTAAAAGTAACAAAATTTTAATGGGGAAAACTATTTTTCAAAACAGGGCTGGGAAGGTGGCTCAGTGGTAGGGCGCTTGCCTTGCATGCTTGAGGCCCTGGGTTCAATTCCTCAGCACCACATAAGCATAAAAAAAGCTGGAAGTGTGCTGTGGCTCAAGTGGTAGAGTGCTAGCCTTGAGCTGAAGAGCTGAGGGACAGCACCCAGGCCCAGAGTGCAGGCCCCATGACCGGACCCAAAAACAAAAACAAAAAACTATTTTTCAAAACAAAAAAATGAGATGATCAGTAACACTGTTTTGCGTATTAAAAATCTCTTTAATGTCTGGACTTGTTTTTGCTGCTGCAAAAGTGAGTTTGTTGCATTATGCTGTTTTAGTTGAAGAAAATTTGTCCAAAAATAAAGGAAAAAATACTCTAGTTTTTTCAGAAAATGGGGGTTATTCACTTTTGATAATACCCCCAAATAGACAAATTGTAGTGTTTTTTTTTTTTTTGACTTTCCTTTCCCTTTTAGGTTTTATTTTTGTGCCTGTCCTGGAGCTTGAATTCAGGGCTGGGTGATGTCTTTGGGCTTTTTTGCTCAAGGCTAGCACTCTACTTACAGTCATAGCTCCACTTCTGGCTTTTTGGTAGTAAATTGGAGATAAAAGTGTCATAGGCTTTCCTGTCTGGGCTGGCCTTGAACCATGATCTTCAGATCTCAGGCTCCTGAGTAGATTACAGGTATGGCTCACTAGCACCTGACTTTTATTTTTATTTTAGTATATATTAGTTGTACAAGGGAAGTTTCATTGTGATATCTTCACATGTGTAAATAATATATTCCAATTGATCTTACCCTGTTACTCTCATATCCCCTCCCTCTTCCTTAAACTATTTCAGCAGATTTCATTGTTCTTTTTTCATTCATACAAATAAACTAGACAAATTATAGTTTCTTAATTTTTTTTCCTGGTCCTGGAGCTTTTTTGCCCCAGGTTAGCATTCTACCACTTGAGCCACAGCTATACTTCTGACTTTCTGATGGTTAATTAGATGTAAGAGTCTTAGAAACTTTCCTGCCCAAGTTGGCTTCAAACTGATACTCAAAGCTCAGTAGAAACTTAAGCCATGTGAATCAGCTTTTTGTAATACATCAGTTTCCATTGGTCCACTTGCCCTTGAAGCCTTTATCCTGGCATGATTTCCTAATACGTTGCCTTGGTCATTTGGATAATGTTGGTTACTGAGTTGTGTGGATTGTCCAGATACGGATACATTTCACTATATCTATATCTCGTTTGTTGGTGTCACCACCCAGCATCTCAGAAACGTCTTTAAGTACTTTAAAGCCAACATTGGCAGATAGGTTTTTCCAAGATTCTGATTTTTACTCAGCAGTTTGTGTCTTAACACTGACAACAGTATACCATGTGTTTCCCTTGGTGTGACAAGTGCAATTTATTTTCATGAAATGCCTGCCCCATACCCCTGTCAATCTTGGTGGTTCATCTCTGGGTAGTTGAGTGAAAATAGCAGCAGCTGCAGTTACTGTGCAGACAGTTGCAGAAGTTCTGACTGTAGTCCTTTATACTTAGCAGACCATTACAGAAGAGATGGTTGCAGCTCTGACTAGACTGAATGAGGTTCATAGCATTCATGCTTAAGTATGGATTTTCTCAAGTGAAATTAGCATTTTATTTATTCCCTTTTATTGCCAGTGCATGGGGCTGAGGAATACCTAGAACCCATGTGACATTTGGTACTGCCACCCTGATTTTTGATGCAGGCCAGCATTTTCCCACTGTTGTGTATATGCAGGCAACATCATGGAGGCAAAGAGGTAGTGTTATTACTGTCTGAATAAGTTTTCTATTGCCGTAACCATAACCAAATGCCTGACTCTGGATAAAAGGAAAGAGTTTTTTGTTTTTGTTTTTGGCTAGTCCTG
Organism: Dipodomys spectabilis; assembly: GCF_019054845.1. Lineage (NCBI taxonomy): Eukaryota > Metazoa > Chordata > Mammalia > Rodentia > Heteromyidae > Dipodomys > Dipodomys spectabilis. The sequence continues at coordinate 13,461,826 of NW_024870855.1, read as the reverse complement.
GGGCTTGAACTCAGGGCCTGGGCTCTGTCCCTGAGCTTTTTTGCCGAAGGGTAGCACTGTACCACTTGAGCCACAGTGCCACTTCTGGCATTTTCTGTGTATGTGGTAATGAGGAATCGAACCTTCATGCATGCTAGGCAAGCACTCTACCACTAAGCCTTATTCCCAGCCAAAAGGTCTGTCTGTCTGTCTGTCTTTCTTTCTTTCTTTCTTTCTTTCTTTCTTTCTTTCTTTCTTTCTTTCTTTCTTTCTTTCTTCCTTCCTTCCTTCCTTCCTTCCTTCCTTCCTTTCCTTTCCTTTCTTTCTTTCTTGTCGTTCATGGGGCTTGAACTCTGGGCTTGGGTGCTGTCCTGTGCTCTTCAGCTCAAGGCGAGCATTCTACCCCTTGAGCCACAGCGCTGCTTCTGGTTTTCTAGTGGTTTATTGGAGATAAGAGTCTTATGGACTTTCCTGCCTGGGCTGGCTTTGAACTGTGATCCTCAGATCTCAGCCTCCTGCGTAGCTAGGCATAAGCCACTGGTGCCCTGCTCTCTCTCTCTCTCTCTCTCTTTTTTCCTCCCTCCCTCCCTCCCTCCCTCCCTCCCTCCCTCCCTCCCCCCCTTCCTTCCTTTCTCTCTCTCTCTCTCTTTCTTTTTGCTTCTTCACATTTAAAGATTGAGAGGCCATGTTTGAATGGCCCCATCTGCTTAGCTTCTATGAGGGGCTTCTGGTTGCCTTGTAGCCTGCTGGATGGCATCAGGACAAGAGAGCTTGTGAACGAGATGGGCATGTATGTGGATCAGGAATTCAGGTTTCCTTGTATAAAAATTCTTTCTTGCAATAATGAATCTAGACCTGTACCACTTCTTTCTGCAGTTGCTGCCTGTGGACCTATCTTCCTTGTGCTGGGCTTTACTCAGCACCTGCACACTGGGAACCAGGCCCTGGGGGATGCATTATTATCATATCCACAAAAATAACAATGACTGCTGAGCGCCCGTGACTCACTCCTGTAATCCTAGTTACTCAGGAGGTTGAGATCTGAGGATCACGGTTCAAAGCCAGCCCGGGCAGGAAACCCCGTGAGATTCTTATCTCTAATATAACCACTAGAGAACCAGAAGTGGTGCTGTGGCTTAAGCGGTAGAGCGCTCACCTTGAGCTGAAGAGTACAGGGACAGCACCCAGGCTCAAGAGTTCAAGCCCCACGACCGACAAAATAAATAAAAAAAAGCAATGACTGTAGTAACAATGACAACAAAAATAGTTTTGAGTTCCCAAAAAGGGTGTGGGGAACCTCAGGGGTGAGTGGGCCACACCTTGAGAACTGGTGGGCCAGTGAACACCAGGTCCTGTCTGTTGTGACATTTAATTCTTCGGTATGTGTACTTTGTTTCTGCGGTGGTATTGGTAACCTGGACCCACTGTACTGCTCAGGGTGTGGCCGACAGCTTCTGCTTTTGGTAACTGTTTTGGGAGGCAAGGTTTCCCAGGAAACCTGAATCCTATGAAGGGCATCAAAAGATGTGAAGCTGGATTTTCCCCGGATATTCTGGAAGCTCTTTGGTGCTTTGGCCACATTTGTTGGTTGCCCAGGAGAAAAGAGCCAAGGTGGGTTAGGCATGTCATCATTTCCACTACCAGGCCAGCTTTGTGATTGAGGGTGAGGTGTCAGGGCTCCTTGGGGGTGACTAATACCTTCCTGACTCTGTCAGGATGCCCTGGCAACTTTGGGAGCGTGTTTACAGATTCCATTACACCAGAATCTACATAATTAGCTCTCTTCATTCCAGTCCAGCTGACCATTTGGCACTGAATTATTTCTGGTTTTTGGAAATGCTGAGAGGTCTAGAAAAAAACCTAAACCAAGGAAATGCCTAGTAGGTTTATTTTTGTCCTTCACTTCCATTACTGTCCCACCCCCAGAGATGAGTAAGAGGAGCACTGATTCCCCTAGTTAGTCACAGACAGGAGGAAGGCAATTTCACCCGATTCTTTTATTTCAAAAAAATCAATGAAATCTTTTTTTTTTTCTAGTCCTGGGGCTTGAACTCAGGGTCTGGGCACTGTCTCTGAGCTTCTTTTGCTCAAGGCTAGCACTCTACCACTTGAGCCACAGCACCACTTCTGGCTTTTTCTGTTTATGTGGTAATGAGGAATCGAACCCAGGGCTTCATGCATGCTAGGCAAGCACTCTACCACTAAGCCACATCCCCAGCCCCCAAAACCAATCAGATCTTGAGTGTGACCCCAGGGCGGTCTTTTCCTTTACTGATTCACCATCTAGAGGGGCCTGAGATTGAGTGTTACTGGGGATGGGGAACAGTAAAGGTTTGCCAACTCCTGTGATGCCTGCTCTGATAAGGGCTGCATTCCACCTACCTGCAACCTTTGGGAGGTGATGGCCACCACCCTATCTACCCCCAATCCACCTCCTGCCTGTGGGAGGTGATGACCACCACTCCATCCATCTCCAGCCAACTGATCTGTAACTGGAGGGAAGTGATGGCTACTATTCTGTCTACCACCAACCCAAGGGAGGTTATGCCTGCCACTCTATCCACCTCCAACCCATAGGAGATGATGGTTGCCATCCTGTCCATCTCCAATCTGTGGGAGGTGTTGGCTCTCAGTTCATGTCTAACCTGTGGGAAGTCATGGCTGCTACCCCATCCACCTCCAGCTGAGGCCCTTGTAGTAATGGTGTAAGGAGGGCTATGGACTCTGGAGTCTATATTTTCCATGGTGGTAGCATTGAGTGACACCTCCCAGGACTGGCAGGATGTTAAAAGAAGGGGTTGGAGAGGGAGCAGGCCCCTCTGGGGAAGGGAGATGGGGGAAATAGATGTATTTATTCCAACTCCACTAGGTGGGACCCTCATTGCCTCTGTGGTTGCCCCTCAGGACTCTTTGCGCAAACGCTCTCTAAGGCGATTTCCACCCTCAAACGTCAAGACCCAGCCCACAGAGGAGGAAAGGCCATTGGTACACAAGATTTCTGCCCTTGCCCCGGCCTATGCAGGCTCTCAGGGGGTACTGGCTTCCGGCAGCAGTTCTGTCTCCAGGACCCCCCCAGGCCAGCAGAGCAAACCCATCATGGAGAAGCTGGAAATTACCCCCAGCAGACAAGAGCAGCCCCTACAGGACAGACTCAAGCTGAGGGGTCCTTCAGAGGACAGCTCAGCAGAAGATGGTCCTGCAGCGGTACCCTGGAAGATGCACTTGTCTGGTGGGAATTCAAAGACCACCCAGGAGCTACTGGAAAGAACCTTCAAGCAGCAGGACAGCCAGGCTCTTCCTCTCAGGTGAGCTTGCTGAGCAAAGATGGTGACTTTCCCAAGAGTGCGTGCTGCTCAGTCCCTTACGGCCTCCAGGGGGTCTCTGGGACTCCTCAGTCTCCCATTGTCAGCCTGTGAAGTGGGCTGGGTGGGTGGTGGTGATCAGCTAGAGGAGAATGGAGTCAGAGGTCATACCTCCAGGGGCTACAAGATATATCCAATCTCTTCTACTTCTTCCCCTAGGTGAAAGAAGGCTTTGATAGACGGCTGGCCCCAAAAGAGTTGCTGCAGTCAGCCAGGCTGCAGCCACTCAGTCTGGCTCTGTATACAAGGTGTTTCCTTGTTTCTAGGTACAGTTAGGAATTGTCTCCCACCAGCCCCTTGCTGACATTTTTTTGCCCTGTTCCCACTCTTATTCTCTTGCAGTAGGCCTGTATGATTCCTGTATGGATATTGATGTTCTACTAATTGTGTACCCCTGGTTGGCTAGGGTATCTTTTTTTAACCTGTCATTACATTTGATTATGTGGGATTTTGATGAGTAAGTTCATGAAGGAAGATGGCTGAGAGATTCCTCCCTCTTGAGACTACCTAATGATGAGGGAAGTGGCCCTTCGGTTTCCCTTCTCTTGAAGAGTTAGTGTAAGATTGTTATACTCCCCTCCCCTCCGTCTCCTCCCCTCTCTTCTACTCTTTGTTGTGTTGATCCTGGGGCTTGAACTCAGGGCCTGGGCACTATCCTTGAGCTTTTGTGCCCAAGGCTGGTGTTCTACCACTTAGCAATACCTTCACTTCTAGCTTTTTGCTGGTTATTTGGAGATAAGAGTCTCATGGATTTTTATGCTCTGGCTGGCCTTGAACTTTGATCCTCACATTTCATCCTCCTGAGTAGTTAGGATTATAAGTGTGAGCCACTAGTGCCTGGCTTGTGTTGATTATTTGCTGATATAGGGTCACATTTTCTTCATGCCTAGGCCAGGCCAGCCTGGACTTTGACCTCTTATTGGTGCTTCCTTACATTGCTAGGATGACTGATACATGCCAGTATACCTAGCTGTTCTGCTTCCCTAGTACCTGGAATAACAGGCATGTACTACCATACCAGTCATTGGTTGAGATGAAATTTCCAGAACTTTTTGCCCAAGCTGACCTTGCACTGTGATCCTCTGAACTCCCAACTTCTAAGTAGCTAGGATTACAGACTTGAGGCACTGGACCTAGTCTAGCTTGTTTGTTGAGATGGGGGTCTTACTGACTTTTTGTCAGGGCTGGCCTCAAACTGATTCTACTGACTTTTTTTCCAAGCAGGTGAGATTACAGATGTGAGCCACTATACCTTACTAGTATCTATTTTTCTTTTGAGTTTGATCATTTTTGCCCTGTTTCTTTGCATTTCTGTATTTTAATTTAATTGAATTACATTACATGTAAATTATTATACTGGCTTTGGTTAATGTTAGCTCCCTTAAAGAGGATTTAATTTCTTTTCAGTAAATATTAATCTCTTATTACCTTTAGACTTAAAATATTACCTCTTATTCAGTTACTTGTCTAATAACTTTATCCATCATGTCCTTTGTTAAACAGGAATCCTTAATTCTATCATAACTAACCCCTTGCTTGGCACATGATTTATACTTTAAAGTCTCCTTTATTAAATTCCTTCTTGATTTTAGATTTTAGTAAGCTTCTCCTACATTTTTTTTCTATTCACATTGTAGTATTGAGCTTTTCTGTTATGTATTTAAGCTTGTGTATTTGTTGGGATGAAAAAATGTACTTTCATTTTTTCTCTTCATAGTAAGGTGAATTTTCTAGCACTGTGTTCTCTACATGGCCTTTTCTTTCCTGATTGATTTGTGAAGCCACCTTCACTTTTCACTGAGGTCTACAGACTGGCTTTGTCTCTGAGCTCTCTAGTGTTTTTATGGGTCTTTTTCCTCCCTCCATCCCTCCCTCCCTTCCTCCGCCCCTCCCTCACTCCCTCCCCCTTCCTTCCTTCCTTCCTTCCTTCCTTCCTTCCTTCCTTCCTTCCTTCCTTCCTTCCTTCCTTCCTTCCTTCCTTCCTTCCTTCCTTCCTGTTCCTATGATTTTATAGTCATTACCTTAGTGGAGCTAGTCTTCTTCCTCCTGCCTTCTGAGGTTATTTAGTTGTTTTAAGTCTTAACTCTTTTTACTGGCCTTTCTAGTTTCTGTCATCTAACATGTCTGACATGTTCTTGGAGAATGGCCTGACCCCTTGCTGTGAATGTCTTGCTCCTGATGCATCATGACAAAATCATGATGTGACTCTACTCCTATATTTTCACCTCCATCCTGTTTTATTATTTCCGTGGCACCTTGTATCTTCTAAGATTCTTCCATTCATTTACTTGTCTATTATGGTCTCCTCCACAATAGATTACAAACTTTATGAAAGCTGGAATTTTTATTATATTCCTTGTGCTCACACAGTGCACTCAGTGAATACTTAATACTACTATTTTAACAACAGTGGTACTCTAAAGGTGACTGAACTTTGGATATTGGTCTATTTTGTATAAACACTGGTTTACATTCTATGTAAGTTTATTATTTTAATTTGCATAAAAGTTTAATGAGGGAAATACAGTCATAATCCCCATTTAACAAATGAGGAAACTCTCTTGGGAGTACTTTATCTGTCCAGGTCATGCATCTGGTAGGAGTCAGAGCAGGCGTTTGAACCCTGCTGCAGCGTGTGGTGAACACATGATGAATGATGTCAGTACAGATCCCTCCAGGCTTGGCCTGTGACTGCTCAGCCTGAGCCCCCAGTGGCTGGAACTCATTGCTTCTATAGCACCTTTGTGTGACTCCCCTGTTATGTCCACTTAACTCAGAGAGCTTTCCTTGCCTTGCCATCCAGTGCTAGAATTGGTTGTACTGGGAAAGGAAAGAATATTAAACCCAGTATTGGTGAGCACATTGTTACTGCAGACAGGGATACAGGAGAGTGACCCATATCACATGGAAAGGAATGACTCAGAGCCAGGAGGCCTGACTTCTCCACTACCAATTTGGTCTTCATTCTATCCTTACTCACTGGTTGACCCTGGGTTCATTGTTTTCTCTCATTGTCCTCAGTGTTCCTGACTGTAAAACTTGGCCACTGAATAGATGATCTCCAAGCATTCTCCCAGCTCAATGTATCTTGTTGGCTTAAAATGATTACTTCCAGGCGCTGGGAAAGTGGCTCAGCGGTAGAGCGCTTGCCTTGCATGCCTGAGGCCCTGGGTTCAATTCCTCAGCACCACATAAGCAAAAAGAAAAAAGCTGGAAGTGGCGCTGTAGCTCAAGTGGTAGAGCACTAGCCTTGAGCTGAACAGCTGAGGGACAGCGCCCAGGCCCAGAGTTCAGGCCCCACGACCAGACCAAAAAAAAAAAGATTACTTCCAGAGGTCTTCTGTGACCTCTGCATGAATCATCCAGTATTTAGGAAGAATCTGCTGTATACAGGGCATTTAGGGGTATGACACATTGGCTCTGAGCCTAACAATCTAGAGTGACACACGTGCTCTGTTCTTCATAGCCACTGTGGCCTTGGACCCATTATTAAACCTCTAGGGATGACATGAGCCTTCTCGGAAGAGGGGAGATAAAATGCTTCCACAGTCCCTCCTAGCCATGATCAGGTGAGCAGTAAACAGCAGTGTTTAACAGTGTTTAACTTTTATTTTGGTCAAACAGTATCTTATCATCGTTTTTACTTCTCCTCTTCCTAACTCCTCCTTCTTTTACCACTTATCCTGTGCTTTCTGGGCACCATACTAAATGTATTAATTTTTTTTTAATACATGAAGGTAGTTGGTGGCTTTTTTTGTTTAGGGGAATGGTTTCCATTTAAATAGCATTTTCCCCAACTACTGAATTCTAAACAAATTAAAACAAATAGTATCAGGAAGACTGTGGTTAGATATAGTATCTTTGTGATAAAAAGAGGTGAATACAGGGGCAAGTCAAGAAGTCTGGTGGGCTCAAAGCTAGACCTGGATGGTTTCTCCCAGGTGTGGAGGGCCTCCTGGGAAAAGCAGATTGTGTCTGAGGAAAAAGGAACGCCTATTTAACCATATTTACCCATCTGATAAGTCAGACTTCTTTTAGGGAAGAGTGTGTGAGGGGAGAGTGGAGCAATGATGCTCTCTCCCAGAGGAGAAATGGGCCTCTCTGGGTCACCTGAGCCATCTGCTAGGAACAGGGGCTGGATGTCAGAGAGAGTGGAGAGACACTGGATGTATTTGTTTCCTGTCACTTGTGCAACAGTAACCACAGATTCAGCTGGAGAACAGTACTGATTTATGATCATGCTGCTGTTGCTGGTGGTTCCTTCCTCTGATTTCAAAGCCAGCCACACTGGCTGAACTACCCTTAGGCTGCCATATTTCTGAGTCTCCCCCTCCCTCCTTCTCCTTCCACTTGAGAGGACCTGTCGGACAGCATGCGACCCTGGTTTCCCCAGGCTGCTTTCTCAGGGCAGATGGTTTGCGTTTTGGTTTCATCTACTACCTTATTCCCTCTTGCCAGGCCACGTAAGCCAGTTCAGGGGTTGGGATTAGGATGAGGTCATTTTTATACCTATGACTAAGGGCAGCTGTTTCTTTTAATATTTAACATTTTTCAGTCTCAGTATAGTTTCTTCTTGCTCAGTTTCCCTTCCTACCACTATTGGATAGTTTGTGTCATTTTTCATCTTTGCTGGGGATGGTGGTGGTGGTGGTTCTTCTTTTTCCTCCTCTTCTTGGTTCTGGGATTTGGACACAGGGCCTCATGTTTGCTAGGTAGATACTTTATCTCTGAGACCTGCCTCTAGCCTTTTTTTTTTTTTTTTTTTTTGTACTAGTTAAAATTAGTTAAAAGTGAGATCAGATCTTGCATTTTGCCTAAGCCTATGCTTGGACTATGATCCTCTGATTTTACACTTTCCATTGTGCTGAGATGGTAGGTGTGTGGCACTGCATTGTAGCTTTCTTGCTGAGGTAGAGTCTCCAGGCTGGCCTGGAACCTCAGCCTTACATGTACTGTGATGACGGATACACAGCACTGCACCCAGTACATAGTTCCTTTTCATCTAGGTCCAGTGTGGACAAAGAAGCAGGAAAATTCACAGCTATAGATCCAGAGAGTGTTTGCTGTGATGAGTCTAGAGAGCTCAGGGTAGGTATTAATTCCAGGAGTACTGGTGAGCTTCACCTTGGAGAAAGTGGATATATTCTCAGAATTAAAATTTGAAGTTAGAGTCAGTAGAACAGAAGTTTGGTTGCAATTTTAAATAGGATGTTTTAAAAAGCAGAGTGTAATAGATGCTCCTTTAGGACCCACTTGAATTCTCACCTTGGTAGACTGTTGGGCTGGAATAGTTCTCATTTTATGGAGGGAAAACGGCCCCAGAGAGCAGAGGGGCTGCGTTAGGGACTCTACAGGTAGATCACAGCCCTCCTGTGAGCAGTTTCCACTTTGCAGTACACAGGCTTTCCTGAACTCATTACGCCTCCATCGCAGCTGCTCCCAGCCCACCAGTGATGTCCTTGGGGTCATGTGCTCCTTGCCTTGGTTTTGGGTAATTCCTGAGAAGAAATAAAAACCAGAGAGCAGTGATGGGGAGCACTGAGTACAGGACTGCTGTGTTATAAAGGAGGAGCCAGAGAAACCTTCAGTGAGATACCTGGGAGAAAGCCAGGAGACCAGAGGGAGGGGGGTTACCTTTCAATCCTAAAGACAGATCCCTAGGGAGAGTGGGTCTCTGCATCAGCCTGCTACTTGCTGAGGCTGGCTTCGGTGGAGGAGGAAAAGAGGTAGTGAGAGGATACCTGGGCCTAGTTGTAGGGACTTGGAGTCCTCTGGAGCTTAGGTGTTTCCTTCTGGACACAGAAACATTTTGGGGGCTGGGCAGTGACCTGCTGTGGTCTTACTGATGTTTTGATGGGATTCTTATGGTTGCATGTTGAGAATGAATTCAGGAGGCCAGCATGGAGGGAGGGGAATGACTGTAGAAGTGTTTGAGAAGGAATTGGCTAGTGGTAGTTGGGTCCAGACAGTGGCCGTATAGGTGGTAAAATGACGCTACATTGTATGATAGGAGGTGAGATAGGGCTATATTGTATAGACATGGAGATTGATTTGTGGCATAGATGCTTCTGCCTCTGTTTGCAGAGGCAAAGATGACCCATGGGTTTTGGCTGAACAGGCACAGAATTGACTGTCCCTGAAACAACGAACATGGGAGAAATAGGCTTAGGCCTTGGCCACAGGACTGGCACCCTGCTGCTGGTACACCATGCTATTTTCTCTATAGCAGGTGAAGGATAGACTTGGGGGAGGGAAGAAAGTAGGAACAAGCTGCCTTCTAAGCTCACAGCTCCTCATGTCAGGGGATTTGCAGCCTCTTTGCTCATTTACCCTCACTGGGTCATGTCCTGGTCAGTCAGTGAGACAAGAAGTATCTTTGAATGCCTCTTGGTGTATCAGCCCTGCTGTCACTGGGGATGTTGAAAGACAAGTGGCTTCTTGTGTTGGGAAGCTGGGGCCTGCTGGGAGGTACCGTGGTGCTGAATAGGAGGGACGACAAGGAGGGATGCTCTTGAGGTCCTAGAAGTATTGGGCATAGAGAGGAATTAGAGAAATTTTCATGGGGAAGCAGCAGCACTGGGCAAGGAGTGGTGGTGAGCTTGGTTCCTAGGTGCTCTCTTGTTTGCATCCTGGAAACAATGGCTTCAAAAACCTCAGAGCCCTAGACTTTGGCCTGATCTAGAGAGACAGGTCTCCTCTGGCATTGTGCTGTCTAGGTTTTTAGGTGTTTTGCAGAAGAATGGACAGCAGGTGGCAGTAGATCCATGTGCATCTTCATAACACCACTGCTGTCTGCTTGCCTCGAAGCATTTCATTCACCAGCACTCACCAAACTATGGCTAATAAGCCTGGGGGAAGGGGAATGTATTCCAAATCTTCTTGGGGCCTCTGATCCTTCCCAAGACCCCAGATCATGAGTACAAGCCACAGACCACAGGAGCCTGTATGCATCCAGAGGGAATAGATTCTGCTGGCTTGGTTTGCCCCTTAGTGGAGGATGTGGCAATACTGATTGGTCCCCTCACCTGAGCATTCTGAGTCTTAACATCTTAATTCATTCCAATGCATTATTTGAACTTTGACCAGACCACAGAAACTCGTACATAGCTGCCTTTTGTGACTTGCTTGACTCCCAGACACTTTCCCACATGCTGGTTCGCCCACAGGACTATGGGCTTTGGGGAGTCAGCCTCTCTTTGTAACCTTTTCTGAGGTCTCTCTTCTGTGACTGGTCACCCCTGCACCCCTCAGCATGCGCTGCATTTGATCTTGTGATTGTGCCCAGTCTGCAGACAGAACCATTTCTTCTAAGCCTGGCTTCTCCGTGGTAGGTATAGGACACTTGACATGAGATGCCACTGAAGTGCATGTCACAGGCTACTTGAGGTTCTTCTGGGGGGCTCATGGCTCCTGCTTCTGTGTGGCTATTTTAGCTCCATGTTCTTTCAGTTGTAGGTTTTTTTTTTTTGGTCCGGTCGTGGGGCCTGAACTCTAGGCCTGGATGCTGTCCCTCAGCTCTTCAGCTCAAGGCCAGTGCTCTACCACTTGAGCCACAGCGCCACTTCCGGCTTTTTTCTTTTTGCTTATGTGGTGCTTGAGGAATTGAACCCAGGGCCTCCGGCATGCAAAGCAAGCGCTCTACCACTGAGCCACCTTCCCAGCCCTTAAAGGGTTGTTTTTGTTGTTGTTGTTGTTGTTTGGGGTTTTTTTTAACTGTATTTTTTTCTGTCTTTTCTTTTTTGGTACTGGGGATCAAACCCAGGACATTGCACTTGCTAGGCAGCACTTTGCCACTGAGCTACATCCCAGCCCAGTTGTAGGGTTTTTAAGTCTTTCATCCAATGGATCTTCTGTGGGAAAGAGACTTCCCATGACACAGATTTCCTTTGAGATAAAAAAAAATATGGCTACCAGCAGGTAGAAGGGTTAGTGATCTCATTTTGTCTATCCGTAGACATTGATGTGGCAACTCCAAGGTCTTCCCATCACTGGGCCTTATTGGCTCTTCCTAAGGTCCCTGAGGCCTGGTGTGTAGGGCAAGGAGACGTCCTGTGCTATCAGAAGGAAGCCATTGAGAGACTCAGAGGTAATTTTTGGAAGTTGAGTATGGGAGAGCTGGGGAAATATTATTGGGATTCTTCTTTCCTGTGTATTTTCTTTTTAACTCCAAAGCTGTCTGCCAGATAGCTTTTTACAGGCCCCAGTTACTACAGCCTCAAAGTAAAAGCCCACATGGAGGTCAGTAAGATGAGGTCAAGGAGTGAGGCAAGTGAGGTATCAGGACACAGCACATCTGGAAGAAGGGCAGTCACCTTGGAGGGAGTGCTTCCTGGAATATTGCATCCTAAGTCTCCTCCTTGTTACACTCTCATCTGGGCCTGGCTAAGAGAGTATGCCTTTTGTTCCTTCAGTGTCATGGATACCTCACAGTATAGAGTAGTACTATGAAGATTGGACCATTTGCTTGTCTTTCCCCATCTATATCTATAGACTTGCAATAACAATGTTGAGTAGCTGAGAATGGATTCAGAAAGGAGAAGGGAAGGGAAGATTTTACTGATGTTCCGTAAGATCAATGTTATAAAACTTAAAACTGATATTTAGTAGAATTGAAGCAATTTGAAATTTCATCTTTCAGGTTTTCTTATTGACATTAATTACCTCATTAATTTTTTTTGTTCATATAGTCATTTAACGAACTAATCACCCAACCATCCAACCAACACAACCATCCTTCCATTTAACCAACCAATTAGCTTAACCTACCAATCAACCAGCCAACCAGTCAACTTAACCCAGCCAACAGAACCAGCCCCAACAAGCTAGCCAGCCAGCCAAACCTCCCCACCTATCTGCTCAAATTTCAATACCCTACATTGGCTATCTGAAATCTTGCTTTCCTCAGGATAACTTCTTCTTGATTGCTTCCTTGTTCCTAGATTACCATTCAGAGCACAAGCCACGCTGAAGAAAGTTGAATGAGCTACTTTGCTCCTCCTATTGGGCTGGTACCAGCTCTACTTCTTCCAGTGTTACTCAGAATTGTTCTAGTAAATAACAGTGGAGATGAGTTACTGGCTTTGCTGAGTTGAGTGAGAAGTGAAATGGTGAAGTATTTCTCTCTGCCATACAACTTACAGAAGAACTGGATTAGTGACCTAGAAATGACAGTCAGTACCTTTCTTGGTCCAAATAGATGATGCTACTTGAAATGCCTTTGAATCTTATAGGAGACAGTTGCCTGGGTGAGGCAGGGCTGAGTGGAATCTTGAAGGCTGAGTGGCACTTGATTAGCCTGGTTGAGGATGAGTGAAAGGTCTATTTCTTCTCTTCTTTCCTCCTAGCCTGGGATGTTTCTAAGGAAGAGCTGGCTGGTGTCCATGGGTCTCATTCCTAAGGACCAAAGTGGCTCTTTGGTTCCTCCTTGGCTCTTTTCCCTAGGGTGTGCCTGTTCAGACATTTCTGGATGGAGGGCTGTGGGAAAGAGCAGGGGCCTGTGTGCTGAGTTCCCCTAAGAGATTGGAAGGGCACAGAGAACTAGGGAAAGACGGACTTCTTTGTCCCTCCTGGAGTCTAAGGGGCTGGGGTGGAGAGAGCCAGAATCCTTCCCTGTCATATCCCATTCTGTCTTAGTGGAGAGGACACTGTGATTCCCTGGTTGGTTTTCTAAATGCTAGCCAGGAACAATTCTATGCTTTACTCCCAGGGAGAGTGGAAAAGACTGCTTTGAAGCAGTTGAACCACTGGCATTTTGGACAGTTTCTCAGATCACAAATATGACTTGCCAGGATGGCTTCCTGCATGTGGACAGCCAGATTCTGCATGTGTGCTTCATTCCAGAAAATTTTACTTTGTTTTTTCTGCTCATTCCTCAAGAAGTTACTAAAGTCATGGGGTTTCTTTCATTTCCGATTCAGGCCAGACTTGGCCATGGACCTCTTAGAAGTGGAACCTTTTCCCAATAGAGTAAACAATTTTTTATCTTAGTCTAGATGCACTGTATTTAATTTTGTTCAATTCAGTGAAACATTTGTGAGTACTTATTGCTAGTTCATAAATGGTGTTGGGGAGAGATGTGGAAGGTAAGGTTCTTGTCCCCAAGGGCCTGAGGAATCCTTGCACATATGTGCCCCAATATTAAGTGGGGGAAAGAGACAATGAAAGGGAGATGGCCAGAGAGCAGGGATAATGTTGGAGATATTATTGAGTACTCGCTCAGGATTTGACCAGCACTTTTAAGGTATTGCGTATAGTACCTTATTTAACTAGTAGCAGCACTACAAAGGTTTTTGGATCCACTTGACAGGTGGGGAAACCATGGCACAGGATGGTCAACCAATGTGAGTCTGTGCAGGAAGTGTGGCTGAAGAGGTCTCTTCCACCCTGTCCCCGGCAGCACTCAGACCATCTTCAGGAGGCAGGAGATCGGCAGCTTTGGGACCATAGGAGGCGGGGCATATGCTGGGTGGGATGCATGTGGTAGGGAAGGGGTGCTCTCAGTACCCCATTCATACTTTGCCATGCTCTATACCGATACTTGATGTAGTGATGATCCCCTCAGGCCTTATAAGTTCCTACAGTGCCTTTTAAGGCCTCAGTGAAAGAGCTTATTCTGCTCTTCAGTTTCTGACTTATTTGAAATTTGTTTCTTAAGCAGAGCTTTGTCAAGTTATGGAAGACTGCTAGTTGGGGAACACTGCATTTTATTGTATTGTAAGACTTTGAAATTCAGCTTGCTGTGTAACATATTTAGTAACTCTTAGCATGATGAGGTTGAAAAGGCCTGGATTTAGAATGAGATGGATTTAGGTTCAACTTCCAGCTCTGCCACATACTACTCTATTTTCAACCTCATGTGACCCAAGGTTTAGTTTCTTCATCTAAAAATTGGGTGATAATACTTACCTTCTTAGGATTATTGTTATGAGGAACAAATTAAACAAGATATATAAAATATTTGGTCTACAACTTAATTTTAATACCATCACCCCCTTACCAATTTGGTCAGTCTTTTTTAGAGATGAATATGTTCTTGAGTAGGTGGGATTTATGGGGGGATGAGGCATAAGGTTATCATTAGTTTGGGAAAGACTGTGTTGGCTGGAGGGAAATGCTCAGATACTCAGTGGGGGCTGTGGGCAATGGAGATGAGAGCCTGAGTTCCTACCCCTGTGACTCACAGCAAGTGTCTTCCAATAGCCAGGCACTCAGTAAGCCCCTGGAATGCATTTGTGCTTGAATGGACTTGCCTTCCAGGGTCATTTCCCCTTTATGAGACAGGGAGAAGTAGATCCCTGCTAAAGCTCTCATGCACCCTCTTTTCCTACAGCTCTCCCACGGCCCTCTTTGCTCTGTGGGTTGGAACAGTGGCTGCCTCTGGAGCCCACATGGCTGTGATCTTCCATCTTACCTTGCTGCTCTGCCTGGGCCAGCGCATCATTAGCTTCAGTGAAGGGCTGGGCTGATGAAGTCTTTGAGAGGAAGCTGTATTCCTGAGTGATAATGTGCCTCCCAGTGGTCCCCATCTTGTTCAGCTTCTTTCCCTGTAAGTAAAAATTCTTTTGAAATGAGCAGAAAAGTCAGTCAGGCATTCTGGAAATGTCGCTGGTGGAAGCCAGTCCCAGAACTCTGCTCCAGCTGAGGACCTGAGACTGTTTGTGATGCTCATTACATTAGATCCCCCTTCTCAAGAGCAGTGAACATTGAGCGCCCTCTTCCATGGAAGGCAATTTTGACAGGTGTCCAAGGGCCAGCCCTGGAGCTGCCAAGCACCCACCACACAGATTCCTCAGCCTAGATTCTTCCCGACTACACCAAAGCTTCCCAACAAATCTCAAGTCACTTTTCAGCTTTGACTTGAATAGAGACCCTTAAAAACCAATACTTTCTAGGAGAGATTAGAGGAAGAGAAGTTGAAAGTATCCATTTCAGATCATAAACAAAAGAAGATGTGGCCCACTTAATATTTAATCAAGACATTAGAACTAATTCCTTTTAAAGACAAAAGGGCATGTGCTGCTGATACAGGGGTCTGGGAATGCTTAGGCAAGGGTCCTGGATTTAAAAATGTGTCATCATACAAATAAGCCCACATAGCTTGTGTAGGAGAGGCAGGTTGAAGCACTTAGTAGTGATATGTCAGGATGTTGCAACTTACTTTCAAATACTTAAGCAAAAACCAAAAAAACAAGGGTGTGTGTGTGTGTGTGTGTGTGTGTGTGTGTGTGTGTGTGTGTGTGTGTGTGTGTGTGTGCCTTTGCCTGCAGAGAGGAAAATGTCAACTTATTGTGAGTGAAAGGTATGCTGGTGTGCATTTATTCTTCCAGTCCTTCTTGTGGCTTAATGGTTTTCAAAATAAAGGGAAGTTGAAAGCTCATGGGACAGACAGGGAGAGGGGTAGTTAATGGAATCTGTCATATATCTCTCAGTGAATATCAGAAAAGCAGCGTAATAGGGTTGTAGTGGGTCTGACATCTGGGCGAGGTGATGGCATAAAACCAGCTGCTCCAAGGAACCTGAGGAGAGGCCCCGGCCCAGCTGATGCTGGACCTTCAAGGTACTGGCAGCACTCAGAGGCTCCAGATGCACACAAAGCAGCCTGCTTGGGTGACACTCCAGAGGGTAGCCCCCTCACCTGCCGACCACCCTGCTAGGACTGAGACTTCTCCCCACCCTCTGGGGAGACATTTCCCCAAACCCTCATACTATGATGATATCCACATCGTGAGGCTCAGCGTGACATTTAAACAGTGGACTGCCTGACGTGGTTCTGTTTTAGATGTTTTTGTTTGTTCTGGAAATTGTTCCAGATAACTTTGGTCACAGCTCTTCCTGTTGGCTACTTGCTGGGGCCATTGCTAACCCACATGGTAGATCCAGAGAGGCCTGTGGTTTGGGTCTCTGTGGTCTGGGTCCCATCACCCCAACTTGGGTGGAGGGAGATGATGGCAGGAGGGTATAGCTGAACTCTGGGGACAGAGGATCTTTGTGCTCAGCCTCCCACAGCAGTGTTACATTCACATCCTCTGGAACCTGGGGTACTAGGCCCTTGCAAAAAGGCTTTATTCTGCTTCTGCAGTAGTTTTGCTTGTTAACTGAGAAAAAAAGATCAGGTTACTGATTTTTTTTTTCTCTTTTACTTAGAAACTCATGTGGAATATTGTTACCTGGGAGGGTAACAATTTGGGAGGGAAACTTGCCTGTGCTAACACTTTAAATCCTTGCTTGCTGACCTCTTGAGACAGGCCTTGTGCTCCCCTGCTGTGAGGTTTATGGAAAGTTTCAGTACTATCTCCCTGATCCCATGACTAGCTGTGTTCTCAGCCAGCTTCCAGCCTCTTAGTGCATCCCCACCTGCCGTAGGACTCCCCACCCAGGAGCCACCTGAGACCCTCTCCTGAAAGGCAGGAGCCTGCAACTCTGAAGGAGCCCAAGAACACTCACACCCCATTTCACATGAGCAGCTGCCAGAAGAGGCACAAGAGGCAGCCAGCTGACTCAGGGACACCTCTGATTTTAGTTTAGAGTATGCTGGTCCCAAGTTGGGGCTGGCTTGCTCATGGAACATTCCACAGAAGTATAGCACTCCCAAGTTTACAAAGCTGACTTGGGTTTAGAGCAACATGTTTCTCCTTCGTAGAAAGGCCCAGAGAACAGCCAGTCCTCTGTGCTTGGAGAGTAGGTACAGATTTCCTGGAGGTTCTTTTTTCTCGATGACAGTGTGAGTGGAAGGAAGAGTAGGAGCTGCCTTGGCATGCCTTTCTGTCCTAACAAGGGCCAGACAGAAAGTCCCAGTAACCCACCAGGGTTACTCACCAGATGCAGAGGGCCTTGGATTCTGAGGATTCATGCATCAATGAAGTGAAGACAAATAAATGAAAAAAAAAACTGGGGGACTTAACAGCAGTTTCAGAGACCAATTCAGATTATGTAGGCCTGAAATTTATATAAGCTGAGCCGTCTTTTAAGGAAAGGGGTATAAAAGTACCTCATTTTTGAAAATTTCCAAAATTACAAACCATGCTAACACATTTCTAGGGCCTTTGGAAGATAGTCCCTACAGCTTAAGTCCTGTTAATGAAATTGTAAAACAGACACTGTTCAGGTTATTATTATAATTCTAGCAAAGAAAGGACATTAAAACAACTTTATGAAATTTCAGACAGTTAAATAGACAGTAACTTGAAATTAAAGCCCTATCCTCAAAGTGAGGTGCTTTATGCTTCACCTCACTGTTGTTTCTCATTGTCCTTATGTCATGATGGACCTGGATTTCATGAGCTGTGTGTGGCAGGCAGTTGACTGTCTTCATTTGTAAAGTCATTATGCTGCTTACCATGCAGGACTTCTGTGAGAGTTAAATTTAAAAATGTGCTCAGTAAGTGCATGGGAAAGTAGAGGTGCTTTCCAGGTAAGCAGTGACTACTTCAAGGGCACAGTTGATGTGTTGCAGAACCGGAGTGTCCCAGGGAGGGAGCACTAGCTAAGGGAAGTCTCACTTAACACCCAAGGCTGCATGAAGAAATCATGAGCTCCAAGAATATGATTTAAGCACAAGTCTTGCCATTCTCGAAGCAAACAGACCTATCTTTGTCCTTCCAAATGGAGTCAAGCCTTGAGAGACAGTGCTGTTTCAAACTCTGCTCCTGGCTCTTTGAGGAAGCTCACAGTAGGGAATGTTGTGTAGAGTTCAGAATGAAAATTCTTTATTCTAAGTTGTTTTTGCTATTCTTTGGCATGTTTAACCAAACAGAGTGGAGTGGATTGAATGTTTGCTGGGACCTCTTGGCATGGATTACTTCCCTGGATATGTTTATTTGGTCCTCGGAACTATAAAGGGCAGGACTGGTGCTCATCATGGCTTCTCTTCACAACTAAGCAAACATCTCTACACAGCTTTCCAGTCCCCTTTAGAGACCAGTGGCAACTTTTCTGTAATGCCTTCCTGGCAGCCTGGCAGACTTTCCTTCCCTTTTATAACTCTGAGGATGACTTTAGACTTTCTGGGACTGGACCAAAGTTGCAGAGGGATCCTTTCTTGTCCTGGACTCTCAACCAGCTATGAGGAGACAGTCTTGGAACCCTTGCCCCTGGTAGAACTGTCCCTTATGGTGCTGGTTCCATTCAGGAGCAGGCCAGGCTATCCCAGTTGGAAGCATCATCAGTGGTCCTGCAGCTGCTATGAAGGCTGGGTTCTGCTCAGAGCCAGGGCTCCTGGGGCATGGGTAACGACCCCCAGCATCAGCCTGCCCTTTGGGCTCATTCAGCCCCTTGCATTAGGCATACTTTTGTCGAATTTAACAGTCCATGTAGTGCCAGGTTATGGTGAAGAAAGTGCATGGCTAGCACTATAATATTTGATGTGTCAGAAGAATGGCTATTAGTGAAGTTGGCCATGTTTCAGGGATGAATTCTGTAGAGCGTTTCCCTCAAGAAAACATTTCATTGTGGAGCATCATCCTTTTTTTATTGCCTGTGGATCAAGTCCTACCTCCTGTACCAGCTATCTCGTGAAGCTGAGCTTAACCACACCCTGGAGACTTCAGCCTCAGACAAGGTCAAGAAGACATGAAGATAAAATCTTGCTAGATTTTCTCCCATCTGCCAGGGCAGAACATCTTATCCTCATGCATCCTGGGTCCTAAGCATGAGATGTGTGAAGCTGGGATGAGCTGTGTGGCTTTGCCTGCCACCCAGGGATCTTGGGAGAAGTTCTTATTTCTCCTCCCCCATTACCTGCAGGCTGCCAGGTTGGGCTAGGTCTGGATTTGCTTCACAACCTGCGTACTGGATGTCGGTGCCCAGGTTAATTCTGAGCTCTCAGATTCCAGAGAACATCCACTAAATACCAATTGTATGCTAAGGCTTGAGCCAACAGAAGATTGGGAGAACAACATGAAAGAAGGTCATATCTAGTACAGTTTTGTTTTGCAAATTCTTTGAAGGAAGGAGACTAGGATTTTTGTTTCTCTGTTCCTGGAATGTTCCAGAGTCCATCCTGATTCATGGAATAGATATACAGGAAGGAGAATGTCGGACTTGATTTTGAGTCTTGCTCATGCTCTGCATACTTCTTGTTGAGGGCGCGTGCCAAAGCCTGTCAGGAGGGACACATACGGAAAGAGAGTTAAGCTGAGAAGTCATCACTCTGAAGAACAATGGTTCAGGAGGCAGGAGTACAGCATGTGTTCTCTCCAGCCAAACAGCCTGGCCCGATGGCTTTTCCAGGAGGATGCAGGGCCATCAGGACCCCTTCACCCCAATCTGTCTTCACCAGGCGATGCCTATCTTTGTCCTACCTTCGTCATCATGGACCCGGATGAGGAAGATGTGGGTATGCATCCCAATTCCCAATTAGGGATATTTTTTACTCATTTCAGGAAGATCATTTATTTGGATTGAATTGTTAAGGCAGATTGTTTTCACAGTGTTTCAACCAGGGAGCTTTCTTACAGGAAATATCAGACCAGGCAATTATAGTCAAGTTTTCCACATCCTTAAGAGGAAAGGAAAGAGAGAGGGAGGGAGAAAGGGAGGCCATAACATTTTCTCTATATGTCTCAAGTCTACGCCAGAACACTAACCAGTGCGGGCATTTACAGAGGTCACCACGTGTTGTGAACATAAGAACACTCGGTGACTTCTGGATAACCCAGTCCCTCCTGAGACTGCATGTTCCTTATGATTTAATCTTAAAAACGCCTGCTGATCTAGTGGTAGAGGGAGGTAGAGGAAGCCCTCACAGGCCTGGACACCTCCCATCCGTCCAACTGGCCCTCGGCAGTGGAGGCTTGGGGGTACGCCTTTCCTCTACCAGTACCCATAGCTGACCCTGAGGGCTAGGCCAGGTGACCTCCCAAGGCTGCCCATCCAATTGCGGCTCTGGACCTCATCTTTCCCTTGGGGGAGCACTTGGCTCGGGCTCCATAGGGAGCCAAAGAGAAATGGGAAGTGGGAAAGTTCTGAGGAGAATAATTTCGATTTTTTTTAAAACCTTTTTTGTATCAGCTTGCTCTCAAATTTGTGGCTCACAGACCTTTCAGCATTCAGTCTTCTGTGCCCACCATCTAAGAGCAAGGATGCAGGATAGGGGGGCTACAAAGGGCTTGGAGTGGGGCGGGTCTGAAGGGCTGAAGTCCAGGACTACTAGATGTACTGTCCCCACAGCCCTTCCAAGAGGGCTGAGGCAAAAGTGGAGACAAGACTCAGCTGCTGCTCATTGGCTTGCCTGCCCTTTCCCTCTGTGGAAACCCTGGATTCTGCACTTCCCCCTCCCCTCATGTATTTCAGGTGTAAGTCCTTCAGGAGCTAGTGTGTTCTGGTTACTCTTAAGTTTTTAATCATAATTGTCTAAAAGTTCAAGTTTAATCACTATCTTGACATCCTCAAAAAATGAAAGGGCTGGATGACAGTGGCTCATGCCTATAATGTTAGCTACTCAGGAGGCTGAGATTGAGGATGGTGGCTTGAAGCCAGCATGGACAGGAAAGTCTGGGAGATTCTTGTTTCCAATTAACCATCAAAAAGCTGGAAGTAGAGGTGTAACTCAAATGGTAGAGTACAAGCCTTGAGCAAAAGAGGTAAGGGGAGGCTGGAATGTAGCTTAGTGGTAGAGCGCTTGCCTAGCATGCATGAAGCCCTGGGTTTGATTCCTCAGTACCACATAAATAGAAAAAGCCAAAAGTGGCGCTGGGCTCAAGTGGCAGAGTGCTGGCCTTGAGCAAAAGAAGCTAAGGGACAGTGCCCAGGTCTTGAGTTCAAGCCCCAGGACTGGAAAAAAAAAAGGTAAGGGATAGCTTGGAGGTCTCAAGTTCAAGCCCTTCCAGTATTGACACATATGCACATGCATGCAAGCATGTACAAAAGGATTTTAGAAAGTTTTAACTCTGAAATGATCATTTTGCTTCCACAGTCCTTGCTTATTGTCTCTCATTTCTGTTTTACTTTGTTTAAAGCCCTCCCAGATTAGCTGTGGTTGTTATACTTTGATTGCTTTAATTTAAATTTTTTTCAGACTTCTTTTCTCATTATTGCTCTGTATTCTCTATTTACTCTTCTCTGGTTCACCTTCCTTCTTCTGACACAAGCTCTTTAGAAGATTACTCAGTGAAGCTCTTTGAGAGTAAATTTCATTCTTTGCTCCAAAATGTCTTCCTTTTGTCCTTATCTTCAGTGATTTATTTTCGGCTAAGGATGTCCAAGTTGACAGATACATTTCTCATCACTCTGAAGATGTTGTTTTATTGTCTTACAGACTTACTTAAAAAATTCTGTTGTTGGGCTGGGAAGGTGGCTCAGTGGTAGAGCGCTTGCCTTGCATGCATGAGGCCCTGGGTTCCATTCCTCAGCACCACATAAGCAAAAAGAAAAATGCCAGAAGTGGCGCTGTGGCTCAAGTGGTAGAGCGCTAGCCTTGAGCTCAAGAGCTGAGGGACAGTGCCCAGGCCCAGAGTTCAAGCCCCATGACCGGACCCAAAAAAAAAAAAAATTCTGTTGTTATTATAAAGGTGATGTACAGAGGGGTTATAGTTATATAAATCAGGTAATGAGTACCTTTCTTTTTGGACAATGTCACCCCTTCCCTTGCTCTCTCCAAGTTTTTCCCTTCAATCCCACCTGCAAGTTTTATAGTTCATTTTCAACATAGTGTCCAGTAAGTATCATTGTTGCATTTGTTCACTCTTTGTCCCTCCCTTTCTGTGTTTCCCTAACGCTCCTGAAGACACAAAAATGAACATACCGAACAAAAAGGAAAAGAAAACCCAAAAATAGCAAAAAAGAAAAACTTCTTATTTTTATTTCAGTAAATATTATTTTGTATGATCTGATGCACATAGGCATTGTGCCTGGCTTTCTGAGTGGTTTACTGGAGGTAAGAGTCTCACGGACTTTCCTGCCTGGGCTGGCTTTGAACTGCAATCCTCAAATTTCTGCCTCCTGAGTAGCTAGGATTTCAGGTGTGAGCCACTGGCTCATTGTGCTTTTCTTTTTTTAAAATTATATATATATATACATATATATATATATTTTATTGTGAAAATACTGTACAGAGGGGTTGCAATTACATGGGCAAGATCATGAGTACTTTTCTTATCAAGCATTGTAGCCTCCTCCTTTGTTTCCCCTTCCCATCCCTTCTCATCCTCCCCCTGCCCCCGCATTGTGCCTTTCTTACAGCCTTACTTTTGAGAAGTCACTACTATTTGCTCTGTGACTTAAAACTCTCTTTGGTATCTGGTAGTTTCAGTGTGACATATCTAAGTGTGCATTTAGTTTTTTGTTTTTTTTTTTGGGTCCGGTCATGGGGCCTGAACTCTGGGCCTGGGCGCTGTCCCTCAGCTCTTCAGCTCAAGGCTAGTGCTCTACCATTTGAGCCACAGCGCCACTTCCGGCTTTTTTCTTTTTGCTTATGTGGTGCTGAGGAATCGAACCCAGGGCCTCAGGCATTCAAGGCAAGCGCTCTACCACTGAGCCACCTTCCCAGCCCTGCATTTAGTTTTATATGTGTCATTGAGGCTTGGAATATCTGGGCTGGTATCTGGAAAGTTTTTAGCAATGGTTTTTTCAGTGTTTTCCTTTCTCACATTCCATTTTCCTTCTATAATTTCTTTCCTTCTATAATTTCTGCATCTCTTATTTACTCTTTCAATATTGTTTTGTTTTGACTGAATTGTATTCCAGGCAAGGTTCTTGTCAGTTATCTCTTCACTTTTGTGCAATATAGAGTTTAAGATTACCATAAGTCTTTTCTTAACTTTAAAAAAGTTCAAATCTGTAGAAAAGTTGAAAACATTGCATAATGAACACTTAATGTACCTTTCACCTAAATCCAGCAACTGTTAATATTTGGCCAAATTTATTCTTTGCTCTCACCTTTCCTCTTCCACAATATATACTACATGTTTATATATATATATATATATATATATATATATATATATATATATACACACACACACACACATACACACACATGGATTTGTATGAAACTGAGTAACTCAGTTTCTTGGCATTTCATTCCTAACATTTCAGCTTATATTTCATAAGGACAAGCAAGTTTTACCACACAGTCACAGTGCCATTCTCACACATGAGAAACTGCACATTACATACCTACATCATGTAATATGGAGCCCTGAGCAAATTTCTCTCAGATGTCTCCCAAACGATCCTTGAAGCTTTACTTTTTCAACCCAAGGTCCAGTTAGCATTTACTTACTTTATTGGTTGATATGCCTCTCTGGTGTCAAGTTTTTAGTTTTCAAGTTTTTCTTTAAGAATGTAGGCTTGTTGTCTTCTATGAATGCCCATATTCTAGATTTGTAAGTTTGTTTTATTTGGCGAAGGCAGTGCATATACTTGATGTATATGCCTCCTATTATATCCCAACAGGAGCATGTGATTCAGTTTATTTTTGGTAATGATAAGGTGAATCATTCTGTGAAGATGGTTTGTGTCAGTTATTCCAGTATCATAAAGACAAGTTTCCCTTTTGCAATTAATAATCTGTAACTTTCAATCATGTGAATGTCCTGTTCCTAAAAACCTCTCATCCAGTGGTATTAGCAATCCATCGATGATCTCTTTCCATTAAATGATTAAATTAGTATTAAGTGATAGTTTTCTAATTTCACTTTTCTTTTGCATTTATTAGTTGGCTGTGTTCTATAGAGTAGTATTTTCCTGTTCTCTCTCTCTCTCTCTCTCTCTCTCTCTCTCTCTCTCTCTCTCTCTCTCTGTCTCTCCCCCTCTCTCCCCCTCTCTCTCTCCCTCTTTCTCTCCCTCATCCTCCCTCCCCACTTCCTTTAGGAGCAGACTGTGGATCTCTTCCAATATGTTGTGTATCATCTGTAACACCATGTGATGTGTGCACATTTAATTACTACAGTGACTGCATTTACTCTTCAAAGCTGCTTGTTCCTCTCCCATAGTTATTTCTTTTATTATAATTTGCATGCTTTTAAAAACATTCCCCCCTGATGGCTCCAATTTACAGTATGTATTAGATTGTCGCTCTATTATCTCAAGTTCTTCAAAGTCTTTATTTTCTGTGTCTACCAGCTTTGATTCAGGGTGCATCAGTCACTTCCTCCTGTGTTCAAGAGTGTTTTATAATTTTAAGCATATATTGAGTAGGACTTAAAAAACTTACATTACTTCTGTTAGGTATCCTGGTTTGTCACTGTCTTGGGAAAATTTATGTTAATTTCTTACATTCTAGATTCTTAGGCTGTATGATTGGTGGTCAGTTTAAGCTCCATTGATGCTGGGATCTGGTATTTCATTGGTTTGGTGATCTGTGCCTTCATTCTCATAGGATACCTTTCTTTTGGAAAGAATAATAATAAATAATCCAGCCAATGTCCAGTACAGACAGAGGATGGAGCTGCTGGATCCTCTATGTTGTGTTAAGAGCTAGTGAGTGACTACTGAGGGTCATTTACTGAAGAGCAGTGTGTACTTTCCTGATGACTATGCCTGGAGCACATCAGTCCTTTAGAGCTTCGTGCCTGGCCTGTTGTGAGTGAAAGAACTGTTGTCTCCAGAAGACAAGTGGCTTGCCCAGGGCCAAACAGAAGGGGGAAAGGGATAAGAACCCAGGGCTCTTGGTGAGTCTACTAAGCCAGGATTTAGTGAGGCATTGATTAAGTCTAGGCCTTGTGTGTACCTTGAACCCAGGGCCCAGCCTTCGCCTCTTTGTATGGGACATCAAGGGAAGTGGAGTATGAGGTGGAGGCCTCAGGCAGAACAGGCAGGCTGGTGTCTGCCGCCAGCACCCTTGGATTTATTAGATGTACACTTTGTCACATGTCTCTGGGTTAGGGTTATCTACACAATGGCACTTTAAGAATGTATTTTGAAGCCCTCAATTTATCTTTCTGCCATTGTTCATAGTAGTTTTCACTCAAAGGCAAGAATATGCTTTTGAACTGACCTTTTAAACTTTGCATTTCGTTGGCCACAAAGGGACACATGAAAGGAACAATTGCACATTCTCCATGTATGAGCACACTAAGGTCTCCTTTAGTGAGAGGGCAAATAGGCACCAAGTTTCTTAGCTGCTTCTGCAGCTGATGACTGGCTCTCTGAGGGGAAGTCCTATGACCAGGGAGAGGTCCTGCTGTTTCCCATCCAGCAGATACACCATCCCCACCTTCACCATGCCTGAGGCCATTGGCCTCCCTCAGAAGCCAGGAACAGTTCAGGGACTGGGCTTTATCCCATGGTTTCCAGGAAGTTTCTGGGTCAAGGAAGGGGGTAAAAATTGGAGAAGAACAAAGAGCATTTGAAGTCAAGGGCTAGCTGGCTCTGGCACTTCTAAGTTGTACAACCTTGTTTAAGTCACTTAACTTCTGTGAGAGTCACTCTGGCATTCAGCATCTGTTTATGGAGCTGGGACTTATGCTGGATTTGTGGGTTGAGTGAGACCAAGAGAATTCTGCTACCCTCTCTTCCTTCTTATTTACAACTCTTAGCAGACCTATCACTTCCCAGTGATGTCATAGCAAATCACCAAACTCAGTGGCCTAAAGCAGCATGAACTTATTGTATCACAGCACTGGAGGGCTGAAATCTGAAACCAGTTCCACTAAGCTAAAGCCAAGGTTTGGTCAGTGCTGCTTTCATGAGGCTACTAGGGAGACCTCTGTTCTTTTTACCCATGTATTCTTTGGCTGTGGCCCTCTTCCATCTGCATTGCACACCACTCACTCTGCTTGTATCATCTTAGTTTATCCTCTTCTGGCTCAGATCTCTTTTGCTGTGCCCTTATGTTGTAAATGGTGGGGAATAACTGGCCAATGTACTATATCAGGTTTTGTAAATCATTTGGTACATAACAGGACAGAGGTATATGCTTCTTGTATGCTTCTCATTGGCTGCTTGTGGCTGTCTGCCTGCATGGTTGTAGGCAGAGAAAAGGTTCTTCACCCCTATAAGGAACCTTGTGGTTAGATTGGTCCCATCCAGAGGATATGGGACAGTCTCACCATGTTGGCCTTTAGCTTCATCCCACTTGCAAAATTCCCATTAGCCATGTAAGGCAAACACCTGAAGTCTGGGAAGTAGGACACGGGCATGTTTAAGAACCAGTCCACCATGGCACACCTCATTATGTGTTTTGTACCTTTGGTGGTCTTCCAGGCAGGAAAGTGGGCCTACCAGATGGCTCTGCACAAGTGCTGGGTTGTGGAGGAATGCATGAAGGCCTGAATGAATGAAGTCCTGTTTTCAATTGGTCTTAAGGGGATTAGGGTGTTCCAGGTAGAGTGAGCAGGGCTTGGCATGAGACATTCCTACCTGTGGACGATGGTGGGTCACAGCAGATGAATCTGTGAGAGCCAGGCTATGGAGAACCTATGGGGTGGCCCAGTGGGCTGGATTTTATTCCATAAGGCTATTGCCATTATATTTGGAGTCATTGCTTGAGTTTTAGTTCCTGTGCTGCTACTTACTTGCTGTGTAACCCTGGAGAAATTATGAAGCCGCTCAGATTTGGTACAATAACTGCTTTGGAAGACTGTTATGAGAAGCAGATAACTTTGGAAGCTTGCAAGGCACCTAGTACAATGCCTGAATAGTCAAAGAAGGAATTCGTTATTGTTATAAATGTGGTATTATTGATGGTGATTGAAAAACTGCAGCCAGACAGCAGTCATGGCCAGACTTTCCTTGTAGAACAATGATGTGTGAAGGTGGGAGAGGGCCAGGGGCACCACACTGGGAGTCAGGAAATCCTTAGGACATCATTAGGACACTCAAGGTGAGATGGGAGAGCTAATGCAGAAGTGCTCAGGTGGGACACCAGCAGACTCATGTGTCCTGAGATATTTAGCCTCTGCTGTCCCCTACTGAAATGGCAGGAAGAAGCACACTTATGTAGGACAGGAACAGAGGAAGCCCAGGTACTCAGCTGTGCTGTGGAGCAGGTGGGCTGAAAACCTGGCATGATGAGGCTTCTGTGAAAGTTGAGCATAGTTCTTCCTCCTACTGTGTGGGATCTCTGTAGTGATCTCCCTTGTGTATCTTAGCCCACTTTGTAGTGCATTCCTCTACTCCACCTCCCACAAACAACCATAGAATCCTAGGAGTTTGGGCTTTGCATGGAGGTGCTGCCTGACTGAGTAGGGAGGAGAAGAGGAGGGAGAAGAAGAGGAGAAAGAAAAGGAGGAAGAGGAAGAGGTCAAGAAGGGGTATGGAGGGCAGGGAGCACTGTGTTGGAGGAGAAGGAGGATCAAGAGGAAGAAGAGAAGGAAAAAAAGGAAGAGAAAAAGGTTGAGGGAAAGGAGGGGATGGAAGAGAAGGGAGCACTGTTTTGTAGAGTCTGAATCTGTGTGCACTCTTGGCTGAGTACTGCACGTCCTCTATGGTCTTCCACTCACGCCCATCACACATCCTCCAGAGGAAGCCGGCTCAATGGGGTGCACCCTGCAAGACTACGATTGTTACTTCGGTCATATTTCATCCTGCAAGGATGTTGGAGGGAAACATATTTCAATGCCACCTTCAAAAGAGCTGTCATTTTGAACATAGTAAATGAGTATTTAGAGAGTGATATAATGTTGTTATTTTGAATACATTCTTTTAAAAAATGGTTTTCCTTTAGTTTGGATTGATGTATGCTGGAAGCAAACTCTTAAGGGGAGCTTCCACACAGGTGGATCATTATAAGATGCTCTGTGCACATACCTGCGTTTACAAATCAGAATCACAGAATCTCTTTCTCAGGTAACAAAAAGTTGTGGCCTAAGTTCTAAGTCTCTATAAATGGCCACGGGTGACTTTACAAGAAACTCAGAGAAACAAACTAACAGAGAACTCAGAAACGAGATGGAAGCATTCTATGTAATGATTCTGAAGATTATCTCTCTGTGTGAGACACAGACATCAGTGAAACATGTTGACATTTGGTGCTTGGCAAGTGTAAACCACAGGGTCTTCCAACCTCAATTAATAGGAGTGCATGTGATAGTAGAGCCCCTACAGACACTTCGAAGGCCGTTTGATGTCACCCCATGTGGAGCCTGTGGCTAAGAGAGGTGAGCTGTTGAGTCACACACTGTGGCAAGGCTGGCACTGGAAAGAACTCCTCAGCTCCTGACCCTTTCTCAGCTCTTCCTACCTTCCTAGGCTATTAGGTTTCTTTGCCATTCTCCTCTGGTACACTGACATTTTATTTTATTTTTCCAGGAATAATCGATTGGTATCTGACAAAGTGGATGATGAGCTGGGTGCCCTTCGGCTTGGTAGGTGTGAGTCCTCGGAGACTGGTTGGGCTTCCTCCTGGCTGGGGAGTATGCTTTTCTTCTACCTGATCTCAGGAAGCAGGGACAGGCCCCTGTCCTGTTGATGTCTTCTCTATGCTTGTCTTGCTGTCTTAGACAAATCCTTGGAGAAGGATTGATAATTTATGGTATCCTCTCAGAGGATCCCTTTCTCCATTTGGAGTTCCTCCCAGGACCATTTAGACCCTATGAAGATTTCCAGAGACAGTTGTAGACCATGGTATTAGCTTAGCTCTGCTTAGGGAGGCCTGACCTTTAAAAAAGTTTCTAAGTGTCTGGTTGAGGTATAAGATACACAGTGAAATAAGTGTGCAAGGTGAATTTACCTTCCACGTTCATAAATTGAAAGCCATTGTATAAGTACTTTCTAAGACAAAGATACAGAACCTATCTTTCTGCTCTGGTTTTAGAGCAGTTTTCTGTCTGCACACAGTTCTCTGTTCTTGGAAAAAGAAAGTCAGAACCAAGGGTGGCAGCCAAGGGATATGTGTGCGATGGGAGACTTGAGGGCTCTGAGTATTTGCTTCTCTGGAAGCCAGCCACTACCTGTTGGGCCTTCCCAGCATACAAGCATTCTCAGTTTTTCTTCCTGCTTTAAGCATTCCTTTCAAGCAGCAGGAAGAGAGTGTGCCCCCTCAAGTAAGCGTATAGTCTCTGTGAGTGAGATGATCTCGTCTGCTTTGATCAGTATGAAAGCCGGCAGCCCTGCACAGGGAGGCAGGGCTTATTTATAATGCTTAACTAACTTCAGAGATCCAAGAGCTTCAGTCTAAATCCCCAGAAACGATGGTGGGGGCCATCAGCCTTGCCCAGGAAGGGCAGGTTTCTGTACAAGGCAATGCCGAGTGAAGGATGGAGCCAGGAAGCCCTGGCATCTAAGGCCTTCTGGGAGGCACTATGCTTGAAGATTTTCCAAGGAAAGGCACTTGTTTGGACACAAAGCAAAGCAGTTCCCGGCCTTTGGAACAAGAGCGCTTCTCTTGGAAGGAAGGCTTTTAGCCATTCTCAGAAGCTAGCTGTTTGAAGTGCATCTGCACATTTTCTGGAAGAAAGCAGACCCCTCCAGGCTAGCACAGCTAGTGGTTTAGGAAAGGATAAGGAGATGGAGGAGAAGAGACTATGGGACCCACTCACCAAGATAGTCAATTGGAGAGAAAAAAGAGTCTCGTGGGGAGAGATACAATGGCAGCTCAGAAATAAGGCATAAAATTTGGTGACACAACATTTCTTGCTTTCTCTGATCCCACCTGAAGTGAAATGCAATCACTGTGCAAGTTTTTCCTCCAAAGGCTATGTAAAATGCAATGGGACACAAATTCCTTGCTTCTTTCCAACCAGACATTCATGTGAGGGCCTTAAAAATAGCATTCTCAACCACTGGCATCAATGACAGTTTTGTCTGCTTGGCTAACATATTCTGGAGCAATGTATTTTTCCCTTGCATGAAGGCCTCTTCACCACATCTGAGCCCAAGGCTTGCTCTGTGGTCTAGAACTAGCTCCCTGCATGCAGCCAGGTCTTCCTTGTAGAAATCAACCTCTCTTGGCTGCTTGCTTCACGGAGTTCCTCATGTCTGTGTGTCATAGACTTCAGCCTCCCTCCCTGACCCACTTCATGGGCTGGGCAAAGCATGTCACAGACCCTGTTCCTCCTGACAACATCGGACTAAACAGAAGACTCAAATAGGCTGAAATACTGCCTCCCTATGCTTCCAGAGACAGTCTGTCCGCAAACAGTATAAGTAGCTCCTCAGGCCTGTTGGCATCACTTAGGGAGCTCTGCCCCATTGTCTGGGGCCTTAGATACATTTCTTCTTCCAGCCCAAACTCTCAGTGTGGACCTTTGCAAACCAGATGTCAGACATCCTCATTTCTGTTTAGCTTCCTCTAGCTCACATCAAAGAGCAGTGTGTGTGTGTGTGTGTGTGTGTGTGTGTGTGTGTGTGTGTGTGTGTGTGTGTGTGTGTGTGTGTGTGTGTGTGTGTGTGTGTGTGTCTGTTCCTACACGAAGTGTAGTGTTGTTTAGTGCACATGCATTTTTTGCTCAGTATTCTGTTAAAATAGCTCAGTTGACTTCTTACTCTCTGCCTGTGCCATGTTTTCAAGCTCCATTCATGTCACTAGGTGGACATCTGAACTCTATATTTTAGGTTATTTTTTGTAAAGGCATGGCTACAGTAGCATTTTTTGAAGTGTTTAGGAAATGCTCTCATTTAAATTCAACTTACTTATATTCCAGACATTTTTTCCCTCTTTTTTTTACAAAGGCAGAATCTACTCCTCATTCACTGAACTGGGCCTTAGGAGTTTGCCTACGCTGTGGCTGACTCCCGCAGAGAGAAAGTGAGGTGGTAGAATAAGACACAAGCGGTGTCCTGGGGATGTTGGCCCTGCCCCTTTGCCTTGCTCTGGCTCTGGCATCTGCTGGGCTTGGCTTTATCAGCATGATGGCTGGATGTTCTTTTCCCTCAGGTCCTTCACCCATGCACTCTAGGAGATTCAGTGGCAGAAGTTGGAAGGGTAAGCAGGGACCTGAGCCAGTTGAGAAGTTGAAGGTGGTGTTTCAGAGGACTCTAGGACTGATAGAGGACCCATCCAGTCTATGGCTTTGCATTATTTCTAGCTGTAGGTCCAGGGGTGGGCAGAGTAACTATAGATGACTTGTAGTCAGCCCGAGGTGTATCATGCCTGTGTCACCTGACAGTTTCACCTGACAGTGGTAGTTGTACTGCTGTGGAGGTCCATGACAGAATCCAAGGCATCAGTAAATATCAGTCACAGTACTGAGAAATGGTTATGAGAAATGAAACTTGGGGGTTTGGGGTGTGGCTCAGTTGGTAGAAGGTTAGCCAGTAGGTGAAATTGGAAAGTATTGAGTTCAAGTCCCAGTCTGGGACCTAAATAAATAGAAGAAAAATGAACCTGTTCTCAGGGTGACAGAACTGTGCATCCTGCCTGTTGACCTTCTGTGAGGAACTGCTCCATGGCTTACATCTGGGGGTGTGGTTTACTCCAAATGTGGCATTTTCTAGTGGACCAGCCATGATCATTCCTGGGGCACGATGAGGGGAGGGGTTATGGTAAGGAGCAAGATCTCTCTTGACCTGCAAATTTCTTTCCTTCTGGTGGAGCCCTAGTTGCTGCAGAGCAGGGACTGGGGTAGTGTAGAAGTACCTGCCCCTCATCCAAACCTTTTCCAACTTGGTGTTCATTGTGTTAATGACTTCCTGGTCTATTCTCTGCAAGTCATCCAGTAATCCTCTTGTTTTTGTTTTTCAGAGGACATAGAGGATGAATTGGTGAGGGAAGAAATCATTCTGTCTCCTAGCCCATCAGTGCTCAGATTACAAATAGCATCAGAGCCAATTGACCTTGCACTGGCAAAGGTAAGTACAGCTCAGAAATGTAAGGAGAATGCTGTGTTAAATACATCTCAATGTGGATAAGGTCACTGTGATATTTTTGGTTCAGTATTTCTCATTGTAATCTCTTAGTCACTATAGAAATTGAGATCTGAGTGTGACTTAGAAAAAAACCTGAACTGAGGGTCAGGAAACTGTTTGAGTTCTGGCTGCTCCCTTTCCCTCTCCAGGACAAAGGGTATTCTTCCTCACCCAGATATTGCAGAGCATCCTCAGCACAGCACTAATGGGCACTGCCAGCCTGCAGTGGGAGTGAGACAGTTGTCCCCAAGGCTTGGTCTGCTCCTCCCTGGGCTCCCAGACTGGCTTCAGCCAGCCACAGCAAGGGAATAATAGGGAGGATGCATTTTTTCACTACCATCTCTGTTTGCCCCTGTGGCCTCTTGGATGGGCCGTGGCCACAGGACACAGGAAGCAGGTTCCCAGCCATGACAGATTCCACAGCAGGGGGCCCTGGGATACTAGTAGGGTGAGTGGGGAAGGAGAGCGGCTCCTCAGGTGTCAGGCTGGCTGCTTTTTCCTCTTGGCCTGAGAATCCTGCAAGATGGAGTGTCCTTCCTGAAGTCTTCCAGCAGCCTTTCTGCCAGGACCAGGAGGAGATGGAAGCTCTGGAGACATTTCCCATAACACAAATCAAGAAGGGCAAGATTTTTCTAGAAGGTTCCTGTTTTTCCCCCCCTTCTGCCTCTAATCTGCTTCTTGCTTTTGAAGCCACAGAGGGTCAGGCACATTTAAGAGACCTCAAAGTGAGGGGTGTGTGCTCTGGCTATCTGGCATCATAGGCTGTGGCTCTTTGCAGAGAGATTGGCTCTTGGAGGTCCCAGAGACTACCAGCAAGTGTGGTGGGAGAAATCAGTGCCCACGGAGAGAAGGGGAGTGGAGGACTGGGGCTCAGAAAATTTGAGGATTCAAAGCCCAGCCTATAGAGAGGAGAAGAGAAGATAGGAGAGGAGAAGAGAAGATAGGAGAGGAGGGACAGGTCTCAGGGTATATGAGATCTTGACTACACTATGCTTGCTCCAGAGATGCTAGCCTGTGACTAGGAGACAGAGATGGAATTCATCCAGAAAACCAGAATCTGTATAGTTTCTTGGCTCTTAGGAGATGCATTTCAGATACCTGCATGATTATAGTTGTTACAAGAGGGAAACAGCCCAGATGGATGAGTTCACATACCCAATGTACCATCAGCTCACTTTTTTCTGTTTTGGCCAGTCCTGAGGCTTGAACTCAGGGCCTGGGTGCTGTCCCTTAGGTGTTTTGTTCAAGGCTAATCCTCTACCACTTGAGCCACAGGTTCTCTGGGGTTTTGGTGGTTAATTGGAGATGAGTGTCACAGACTTTGCTGCCTAGGCTGGCTTTAAACTGGAGTCTTGAGCATTCTGAGTAGTTAGCATTACAGATGTGAGCCACCTGTGCCAGAAAGCCATATGACATAGCACAGATGCTTCTGTTAAAGAGATCTCTTCATATTCAAGGAAAAGAAAGAAACAGAAGAACCTACTCAAATGTAAAGTAAGAGAGTAGGCCTGGTCTGTATGAAAGGCTCGATCTAAGCAAGTCCAGGGTAGAAGCTGTCAAGTCCACCTGGTGGTCCTGAGGCTTACTTGAGGCTTCAGCGACCCTTGGGATGTATAACCAGGACTAGGCATGCAGCCTACCATGGAGGTGCTGGTCTGAGGCCCCGTGGTGATAGTGGTGGGGGAAGTTGGTATTCCTGAGGCTTGGGGAAGGTGGGAGGTAAAAAGTCAGCTCAATATCACCTGGAAATCTGGGAAGAAAGGTGATACTGCCTTGGGAGACAGTGGGAGCCTCTCTCCCAGTTGGGAGTGTTAAGGCGGGGTCCATGGGGTCACTTGGAATGTTCATGTGGAGTTCATGGGTCACTCACAGGTGGCTTTGGAGAAGGGATTATTTTTTTTTCCCTGCAGAGAACTAGAGCGTATATTTTAGACTTTACTTTATGGTATGTGTTGCAACTATTTACCTCTGCTAGGATGTAAAAGCACCCATGAACAAAATGTAAACAAATGGACATTGCTGTATGCTAATAAAGGTAGAGGTTAGGATGCCATCAGGTACCAGAGTACTGTTTCTTAAACCTGACTGCAAAGTGAACCACTACTGATAGTGGTGTTGGGGATTCTGACTCAGTGACTAAGCCATTGCTTAACATGTGGAGGGCCCTTGGTTTGACATGTGCTAGGGAGCAGTGCAGAAAAACAACGGAATAAAACAATACAAAAACAACAACCCTACTGATACCCAGGTCTCACCCTCAGGAATTTGGATTTATTGGCCTGGCCTGTGGCCCAAGCATCAGGATTATTTTTAAGAGCTTTCAAAGACGTTGGCCCTTGTCAGTTCAGGCTGGTCTGGTCTGCAGATGTTTCAGAGGTAAGACCCTCAAGGTCAGATTTCTCTGCCCTCAAATATGAGAAGAATGGGCCTGCAAAATAGAGAAGAGACACCCTGCCAAAAAGGGCATGGTCCCATTAGAATTCCAAACAACTCCAGCGGGTTATGCCCATGAGAAAACAGTCAGTAAGACTCTTTCTTTCCACAGGAAGTCAAGACCCTTCTGTTTGGTTCTGCTTTTTGCTGTTTCAATGAAGAGTGGAAGCTTCAGAGTTTTTCCTTTAACGACAGTGACTCACTAAAATACGGCATTGTGCAGAACAAGGCAGGTGACTTTGGAGGGCTCTGAGGGCCTTCTGCCAGGCTGTTGTGCATACTGGGGCATGTCCCTTTTGTGATAAACAAGTCAAGCATCTGTGGAGCTGCCTAGGGCTGTCCCATGTCTTCTGAGGGTCTGCTTAGAATCTTCATGAGGGGTGAGAAGTGGAGATAGTGACTTCATATGGGGGTGAGGGATGGAGCCCTGTGCTCAGTCCTGTGAAGCCTACAGAGAGGAGCCCTTCAAGCCTCCTTCCTGATACTGGGAAGGAAGGGACACAGACATCTGGTAGCATCCTGAGGTGACCCGCAGCCTGGGCCAGATCAAAAGGGAAAGTGTTCTCTGTGCTCCAGAAAAATCTCCATGCCTACCCCCACACAATCAGAGGCTACAGGAGAGTGGGAGAGCTCTTCCTAGAGGAGGAGGCTTTTAGGGTTATACAATCACCACCCTTAGCCTGTGTACCCTGAAACATTTCCCTTGGGTGATGGAAAACTTGTGACACCTCCAGCTTTACTCCCATGATGAATTGCAGACTGACTTGTTATGTTTCAGGGACAGAATCCGGTGGTCCACAGAGAACCTTGTGGGTGAGGGAGCAGAGCAGTGGGACCCTGTTCTATGATCTGGGGCTGGAGGTGGCTCAGCCTGTGTGCATTCCTGGTGACATGTGTTGTCCTCTGCAGGGTGGCCCCTGTGGGGTGTTGGCTGCTGTCCAAAGCTGTGTGCTACAAAAACTCCTGTTTGAAGGAGAGAGCGGAGCCACTCGCCCTCGGTAAGTCTTCCTTTCCAAGGGTTGTCCAGAGCGGCCAGAACAAACAAGCAAGGAAATGTGCACGTTCCTTTTACTTCCTGTCTCCTGAGGTCAAGAAAGGAAAGGGTCATGCAGCAGGCCTGTTACATGGACGATGAGACAGGCGTGTGTCTGTAGGAGCCAGGAGAGCTGGTAAGCACTGCTCCAGTTGGCACACAGCTACTGCACAGCACCATGATGGAACTCACTGCTGCTGCTTTAGAAAGCACCAAGCAGCTTATTGTCCTTTCCCCACCCACATCTACCTGTTGCCCTTTGACAAAGTCCAGAGCCTCCTGCCTCTCCATTATCTCCCCTCTGCCAGCAGCCAGAACCACACATTCCAGCTGGCCCAACAGCACATAGCTTCCTCCCCTGCAGCCACGTATTTTCCATCTCTCGTTTTGTTTGTACCTGGGCACCCATGTGCATTTGCATGTGTTCAGCCTACATTCCTGGAACTCTTCTGTACAGGAACAGGGTTGCGGGGAACTAAACCATTCTTTCCTCCCCAGAGGCACACAGTGAGATTGAGGCACTGTAGAAAACACTGATTGCACATCATAGCTGGTGCCAAGGGAAGAGTGAGGAGGCTCCCGAGTGTGGCCTCCCCAAGAGGGCAGACTGCTTACCTTGGTGCTCAAGGACCCAGCGACTAGCCTGGCTCACATTGTCCTCAGAACTACACCAATTTTTTTTTTTTTGGGGGTCTGATCATGGGGCGCCTGGGCACTGTCCCTCAGCTCTTCATTTCAAGGCTAGCGTAGGTACCACTTGAGCCACAGCGCCACTTCCGGCTTTTTTCTTTTTATTTATGTGTTGCTGAGGAATCGAACCCAGGGCCTCATGCATGCAAGGCAAGCGCTGTACCACTGAGCCACCTTCCCAGCCCAAGCTACACAAATTTTGCATTTGTACTTTTCTTTTTAGTTGGAAAACAACAAAATCACCCAGACTGAGAATAAATATGAGCAGGACCCCAGAAGTACTTGTTTCTGCTCAGTAGATGCCCTTTTCCCCTTTGCAGAGTTACACTTCGAGGGTCCTAAAGGCAGTCTAGTTTTTCAGTTCCTGGGCTTTATTGAAAATAACTATTTTTTTGAAGTGAGCATTTCAGAGCCTTTAAGACTTGTGTTGTCAAGACGACGACAGAACCCATTTGTCCATCTATCTGCCCATTCATCCTATCATGTCCAAAGACCTGGAGACACTGTCCCAGAGTTTGCAGCAATCAGAAAAGGCATGTTTGCTCACCATTTTAGTTATACCCATGAGAAGGTAGCTTCTTTCATATGTTTTCCAGGTAATTTTAGCAGATAATCAATTCTTTTCTTCTTTATTCCCAAAGATGCTACTCATGTCATGACAACACATGTCATTTCCATTGCAGTCTGACCTGTCCTCATCTCTGTTCCCTTCCTGCCTGCCTGCAAGCTTGGCTCAGCAAAATGCTCTAGGAAGTTTGAATCTAATGTTTTGATTCCTTCCTTCCCCTCCCCTCCCCTCCCTCCCTCCCTCCGTCCCTCCCTTTCTTCCTTCCTTCCTTCCTTCGTTTCTTTCTTTTTTTCTTTCCTTCTTTCTTTTTGGCAATCCTGGAGCTTGAACTCAGGGCCTGAGCACTTTTTCTGAGCCTGTCTGTACTCAAGGCTAGCACTCTACCACTTGAGCCACAGTTCTACTTCTGGCTTTTTCTGTTTATGTGGTACTGAGGAATGGAACCCAGGGCTTCATGCATGCTAGGCAAGCACTCTACCACTAAGCCATATTCCCAGCCCAGTGTTTTGATTTTCTAATGAGGCCAAAATGGGTCTCTGTGCCCAGGATTCTCCCCTTGCAGGATGGCATAGGGACTGAGCACTTTTTTTGTTTTTGGTCGTGGGGCTTGAACTCTGGGCCTGGATGCTGCCCCTCAGCTCTTTAGCTCAAGGTGAGCGCTCTACCACTTGAGCCACAGTGCCACTTCTGGCTTTTTCTGCTTATGTTGTGCTGAGGTATCAAACCCAGGGCCTCATGCATGCAAGGCAAGCGCTCTACCACTGAGCCACCTTCCCAGTCCTGGGACTGAGCAATGTGTACTCAGCAAGATGATAGGGCTGATATAAACAGGTAACCTTCTTGTCCTTGCTCCTAAGATTGAATAAGAGAGCCAGGTAAGTGGGCAGGTGATGACAGGGGACATGTGGGCTGCTGAGGGTTCAACTTACCTTCCTACAGGGGAAGTTCTGGTCCTACCTGCAGGGGGAACCACGCCCCTGGACCTCTTCATACACACTCATACACTCTTGTTCCCCCTCAGTTTTTCCCTCTTGATAAGGCCCACAGGCCTATGTGCTCAGATGCAATGCCCATTGGCCCCTTTCATTGCTCATCTTTGTTTTTGGTTGGTGGTGGGGTTTGAACTTGGGGCCTGGGCGCTGCCCCTCAGCTCAAGGCGAACATTCTACCACTTGAGCCACAGCACCACTTCCAGTTTTCTGGTGGTTTTTTATTGGAGATAAGAGTCTCACAGACTTTCCTGCCCAGGCTGGTTTTGAACTGCGATCCTCAGATCTCAGCCTCCTCTGAGTTGCTAGGATTACAGGCGTGAGCCACTGGTGTCCAGCTTCATTGTGCATCTTTATGCAGGCTTTCCCAGGTCTCCTACTTCTAAGGTTTCCATCTCTGATTGGTGCTCTTGTTTGTCAGAGTAGCTACTGGTCCATGCTTGCCTTAGTTCTCTGGAGTCTGAGAACTGGAGTTTCTTAGTCTATGCTTGCCTTGCTTCTCCTTACAGAACACAGACACTGTGAGAATAGGACTTTCTTGGTCCATGCTTGCCTCACTTCTGACAGAACACAAACCCTGTGAGAATAGGAGTTTCTTTGTGCTTGCCTCGCTTCTTCAGACCCTGTGAGAACTGGAATTTTTTGGGCTGCCTCTTCCACAAAGGATTTTGGGATTTTTGTTGAATGAGCGAATCAAGAAATGAATGAATTGTGTGGACTAATAGGGAGGGGAGGCAGTAAAGTGAACAAGATCTTCAAAGTCTCCAGGGAAGGGGGAAGAGCCAAGCTTTGCTTGGGGTCAGGGGGTCAGTGTAGTATTTGGAGGGGCAGGGGTTGGGTGGGGTCTGGCTGCTGAGAGGGCTGCTGGGCTGTTGGGACCACCCGCTGTTAGAGCAAGCCTTGACTCTGGCCCATGTGAAAGATGTCTCATGACTCATTTCAGCCTGAAGCCTTTTCTGAGTTGCTTTTGAAATTCAGCTTTGGACTTTTAGGGGAAGCTGGATGGCTTCTCATCCACAGGATGTGGGGCTTAAGTTGGTTCCTGCCTAAGACACAAGCCTGACTTGCTTGCTTGTGGCCCACCACCCAAGCCCAGTAAGGGTTGTAAGAGCTTTCCCATCCCTGCCATGTCTTTTAGGGGGTATAGCGAGGGGACTAAGACTTGTGTTGGAAGGCAGAGGTCTCTCCAGGTTGAGTAGAAGGAACTTCTTCCCTAGTTGTAAGAGCTGTGTTCTCTCCCATTGCTGTCTTGCTGGGTGCTTGCCACAAAAACAAGCACTGACAAGGCCTACTGGGCACCTGCTATACATCAGGTCCACCATAGCTCCGTGGTCAGTGGTGTAGAAACCAAGATGCCAGAGCTGCTGCATTTGTGCTTGGAGGCCTCTAGGCTGAGCTGGCTGTGGCCTAGGCATGCATAGGTGAAGAGGATAGAATGCTGCTGGGTTACCTGATATGTGAAAGTTGTGTCTTGTGGGGATTTTGTTCTTTGTGGGAGTTTTGTTATTGTGGAGGTTATTATATGTGGGGATTATATTGTGGAGGGGT
Source organism: Dipodomys spectabilis (assembly GCF_019054845.1). Taxonomy (NCBI): domain Eukaryota; kingdom Metazoa; phylum Chordata; class Mammalia; order Rodentia; family Heteromyidae; genus Dipodomys; species Dipodomys spectabilis. The sequence goes on along the minus strand of NW_024870855.1, from coordinate 13,422,499 downwards.
CTATTGCATGTGTGTTATTGTGTAGGGTAACTTTATAAAGGTATTGTTGTATAGAGATTTATGTTTTGTGTGGATTTTGTGTGCTGTGTGGAGTTGTGTTGTTTTGTGGGGTTGCATAGTGTGTAGGTTGTGCCATGTTTGAGTTATTGTATGTAGGGAATGTTATATTGGGGTTGTGTTGTATTAGGGTGTGTTACTTTGTCTTTATGAGTTGTATTATGTGTATGTTGTGTTGTGGGATTGTGTATGTGGGGGATTGTAAAGTTGTGAAGAGATTGTTTTGTGTAAAAGGGTAGTGTGTGGATTTGTATTGTGTGAGTTGTGTTGTGGAAGTTGGTGTATGTTGGGTAAGGTTTGCTGTGTATGGGTTTTGTTGTGTAAGGATGTATTATGTTGTGTGGAATTGTGTTGTGTGGAGGTTGAGTTATGTGTGGGTGTGTTGTGTGGGGGAAGTGTATGTAGAGAGTGTTACGTAGAGGTTGTGTTGTATGTGGTTGTATTGCGGGGGTTGTATATAGGATTTTGTTGTATAGAGTGGTGTCATATATGGGTTGTGTTTGTGTTGTGTGGTTTATGTTTTGAGGTGGTCCTGTATGGTTGTATTGGATGTGTTGTAGGAAGGAGCTGGCTTGGTGGGCCACTGCCTTGGCTTTAGTGGGCCAAGTGGTCTTCTGAAATGAGGCCTAGTTGGACACTGGATGTAGAAACAGGGCCTGGACAGATATCAGATGTAGAGAAGGGGCCTGGATGGACACCGGATGTGGAAGGTGGTCTCCCCTCCACCAGAGCCCTGTGCTCTGGGTGCTGCTGTAGTCCTTCTACCTCTCACCTCTGCTGTTTTCAGGCCACTCACATGATGCTCTGCCACACAGCCAGGGCCTGAGAGGATAGGCTTGTACCCAGGAAGAGGTTTGAGAGGTTGGCTCAGCTGCCAGCTTTCTGACAAAGTCTAGAGGAGTCAGGAAGAGGTGGCAGAGAGCAGCTGAGGAAATCTAGAGACCATCTTTCTTATATGGTCAGAACTTTCCCCTAGTAACCTTAAAATTAGAAAGTACAAATAGCCGCTGAAAAGCAAAGGCTTGTGCCAGTGAGCAGGACCATTGAACTTTTCCACTGTGGTATAGAGGAAGAAACTGAGGCTCAGAGAGGGAGAAGTGCTAGCTCAGAATTAGACCAGGACCATGGTAGAACTGAGATTGGTGAGTGGCACTCACGTGGTGGAGAGTGCTGCTGTGCCTCAGAAGCAGTGCGGGGCCAGAGTAGGCAGGAGGGCTGAGAGCTGAGTTTGGAAGAGCTGATTGTTGGCTCCTTCCAGGCTCTGTTTTTGAAGCACAGATGGTAAGAGTGGACATAGGAGCCCTCACTTTTCTGGGTGATGTTAATGGCTGAATCTGGGCCTCAGTCAGCTTCCACTGACTGCAGTTACCACCTTTACAGAGGTTGACAGTTCACAGTATTCCTGCTCAGGAACAGTGTTCCTGTGTGCCAGGCTGGCTTGAGGGATCATGTTCCCTTTTGACTAAAATCCCAGGATATCAGAAATGGTCCAGCTTTAGAGAAAGAAGGGTGGGCAGGCAGGCTTCTCTGTTGTCTCTGGAAACATCAGGATGCTTTGCCAGATAAAGAAGGTGCAAATATTACACACCTGAAACTGATGACTTACAGAGCCCTGTCCTTTGCTTCCTGTTTGATTCTGCAGATTGGTGACAGGAATATGGTTGTGAGAGGATTGTAGAGGGGGATGGCATCCTCGGGGGAAGCTATGCAGAAATAAAGGCTACTTGGCAGGGCTGGTGTTTTTTCCTAGTGACTGTCTGGCCTCATTAAACCTCAGCCCATCAGGCTAGCAGTCGGCCTCCCACCCTCTCCTTAGTCAGCTACACAGAACCAGGCAGCAGGACTGGGGTTTTTCCACTGGAGAAAGAGAGACAAGACTCACTCCATTCTCTACCTACCTGCCCTCCCATCCCACAAGAATCTAGACCAAGGAGGGGTCTTGGAGGGCCGGTGTGAATGGGAGATTCAGTGATGCCACCCTGTGAGTCCTCCTCCCTTCTGAAATCCTAGAGATCGAGACCAAGAGGAGGAGGGGCACTTTGCCTAGATCACTCTGGATTTGGGAGCAGAACAAGGCTTGGAGCCCAGGTCCTGAAGCCCCAGGCCACTGTCCTCCTGCTCCTCCCTCCAGAGACTCAACCCAGACAGCAGGCAAGCAGAGTGGAGAGGGCCATGGCCTATCCATACCTACCAGCTTTCTCAGAACTTTTATAGACTCATGGGCATGTCCAAGTGGATGCCAGGCAGTGTTGAGGCCCTTAGGGTAGAAATATCTCTGTTCTTAAACACTTGGGCAAGTGTATTATGAATAATTTCCCCATCTACCTCTCCCTAGACAAATGCTTTCACCCTGCCCTTCTGAGAGGAACTGGACTCTTGAAGACACTTCTGGTGAAAGAGCCTGGCCAGGTGCCAGATTCCTGGTAGGAATGTGGTAGTCATGTGTCTGAGTTGCTGAGGGTTGCACAAGGGTTGCCTCTGAGTGAAGATCGTGTCCAGGTGATGTAGGCAGACACAAGTGACTCCTTCCTGTGTCGTTCCTTCAGGGCAAGCACTCAGGCACATACATTCAGTCTGACAACTTCAGGCAGGCTAAATGCCAGAACATAAGGGTGAAGTATGTTGGAGGAATGAAGGCCAGGTAGGAGTTGGGAGTGTGATGCCTGAGAACTAGGAGAAACCCTGGGGCTCCTGACTGTCTAGATACTGCACTTTCCCAGCCCCACCGTGTTGTCTAGAAAACCATGTCTTAAATTGCCATGGCCCAGATGGAGAAGGCTGGAGGGCAGCAGGGAAGGCTGCAGAAGCTATGGAACAGATAGACAGAACAAGGACTTTGTAGACATAGGCAGGTTCAGAGGATCATAGACAGAACCTATAGAGTTGAAGATGGCTTGTACCAGGAGCAACATCTCTTGGTTGTATTACATGGTGCTAGCGAGACAAGTCTAAGATCAAAGGGACATTCGTTCTCAAGACCAAATACCTGAGAATAGAGCTCAGAGGTAGACTGCATGTCTAGTGTACACAAGGCCTTGGCTTCGGTCATCAGCACAGAATGAAACAAAACCAAGATCTTAGGACATTGGGTATACTATGTAGTGGGAGGCAGCCTGCCCTGGTGAGCCAGTGCCCTCTAGGACCAGGCTCAGGAAGGTGGGTTTGAGACTCAGGATGTGCAATTAGCAGGATGCAGCAGACCTTGGGGGAGAGTAGGGAATGGCACCAGAGCTGTGCAGACACAATGGAGTCCATACTTTGGGTTCTGAATCCAGAGATAAATGTCCAGGCCTCTTTCCTCTGCCTGACAAGTTCTGCTGTTCAGACCAGGCTTGTCCTTGATACAGCCTCTCCTGAAACCGAGAGCAGTGTTTTCTCAGTGTTCTTTTCTAGTTAGTTGTGACCTGGACCAGTGCTCTGGCAACTTGGGCTCTGCTTCGATGACACTGAGGTTACCATTTCCTGCAAGGAGCATCATAGGCTTCTGAGCCTGGAACAGCAGCAGGTGGTGGCTGCATTCTGTTCCTGTGCACTGAATGTGTGCTGCATTCCTATGTCCTGAGTGCCTGCTGCTTGGTTATGTTCTTGTGTGTAGAGTGCTTGCTGCTAGTTTGTGTCTCTGCACACCAAGAGCTTACTGCTGTGCTATGCCCCTGCATGTTATTTGCCACTGGGTTATGTTCCTGTGTGCTGAGTTTTGCTGCTGGGACATGTTCCTGCCTACTGCATGATGCTTGGTTTTGTTCCTGTACACTGAGTACCTGTAGGGCTATGTTCCTGGTACTGTCTGCTACAAGGTTATTTTCTCACATACTGAGTGCCTTATGCAGGGTTATCTTCCCATCCTGAGTACCTGCTGGTACTGAGTGTTAGCTGTTGGGTTATATTCCTGTGTACTGAATGCTTGCTGCTGGGTTATATTCCTGTGTACTGAATGCTTGCTGCTGGGTTATATTCCTGTGTACTGAAAGCTTGCTTCTGGGTTATATCCCTGTGTAATGAGTGCTTGCTGCTGAGTTATTCTCCGAAGTGTTTGCTTTTGGGTTTTTTCCCTGCTAGGCTCATTGAAGCTGCAGGACCAGTGGCAGCCCCCTGCTCTGCGGCTCAGCCCGGGTATGGGGATGGGGGAGCTGAGGTTGTCACAGTCGTGATAGGAACAAGCACCAGGTCCCTGGCAGGTGCCGGCTGCTTAAGGTGCCAGTGCTCTGAGCAGCGGCATGTCCAGCAGGTGCCATCTGTGTAAGGTTCCAGTGCTGTGAGCCATGGCTCATCAGGCCAGTTTTTTCATGGGAAGAATGAGAGGCTGCTGTGTCCTGTCACTCTCATTTTTAAAGTGAAGGCCCACAACATCCTGCCTGCAGGTCCCTGGCCCTGCATCCTGGCCCTGGGCAGTCATTGCCCACCATGGTGGTTTTAGCTAGTCTCTTGGTTTTCTTCTGTCCCAGGGCAAGGGACAAATTGTGGTATTCTCTGCCATCTGTACCTTAGTGTGAAGTTCAGGCATTTTGGTGACTGAGAACTTGGAACTCTCTGTTTATGTGTGCTGCTCAGTGGGGTCCCCCCCAGGCCTTTTTTCTGGTTAGGAAACTATCCACTGAAGTGGCTTCTGCAAGAACTTCAGAGCCCCGGGCAAGGCATGAAGCACAGCTCCGAGAGCCTGGAAATGCCAAATGGAAAGAAATGGCTATATTTGGCTGTTGCTCTTCCTCCTTCATTCTCCACACACCAGGAACCTCTTAGTCACATTTTTATTGCAGGAGCCTCAGCCCCTTTGGTATTGGCTGCCCATGCTGCCTGAACCTCTTTCCTAGGCTGTGCCCATCACTCTCTATTCATCCATCTCTGACCCTTCTCCCCACCACCCCATGGTGGCTTATAGTTCCCCTGACCCTCCTTACCTTCTCTGGGAAATCTGCCCGCCCTCTACCCTTCTCCTGCCTTTTTATGCCCTTCTTCCTAGGAGTCTTAGGGTCTCCTTAAGCTTGGTGAGTCAGAGGCTAGCTGGATCTCCACCCTGACTGTCGCACAGCTTTACTCTCCATAGTTCAGTTACAGCCATAGTGTCATTCTTGATAGTGTCCTCCCCTCACCCCAACCCCTTGTTTAAGAATCGGCCTTTTAGGCTTGGCACATGGTCTCCTTGGAACCGTGGCCTCATCTCCTGTTGTATGCAAGTGTGGAGCATTTGTTGGTCTCTAGGGCTAGGGAGTCGGGATGGCCAAAGCTGGGGCAGGGAAGTGCCTCACATCTGCCTGAAGTGGCAGCTGTTCCAGGGCATGCCTAGTGGCTCTCCTGGCCTCTGTCAGCACATGGCCCTTTCTGAGCATACTTCTGGCCCTGCCAAGCCCCTGGGGCCCCTTGGCTCCAGTGGGCTGTTTCCTGAGCCTTCATCTCCTCTAGCTGCTTTACCCTTGGTCCATCTGAAGGCTGTTCCCTTGGTCCAGGTCTGCAGAGGACCTTCATCATAAGGCCAGGCTCCACTTGGAGTCCCTGGGCTACAAGTGACCTCAGGGAGAGGGGAGCCCTTGGAAGTGCAAGAGCTGTGTCTAGGCTCTTGCCTGGGAGCATAAGCACATTCCATTTCTTGTCTTCAGGCTGCTGCAGCCTTCAGATGCCCAGAGGACACGCTGCCTCACCCTGGCCATCGCAGACATCCTGTGGCGGGCTGGGGGCCACCAGCGAGCCGTGGTCACATTGTGAGTAGATTCAAGGGCTGCCCAGTTTATGCTGGTACAGCTATAGGCCACCCTGCTGTGGGCACCCCAGCCTCAGTGGGAGGACTATATGCTGGGCATCCTGCCTTGCGTAAGGGACCAGGGAAGCCCCCCTGACTCTTCTCTGAGGAAGCCAGTGAACTCCACAGCTGGTTGCCCTGTGTATGTTCCCAATCCCTAGGCCCTGGAAAACACCCCTCAGCGTGGCCCTATTTGTGTCACCATTCCCAGTCCCTGGTGAGGGACACACTGGAGCCCCCTCACATCTTGTTTCCTGGAGGAAGAGTCTGAAATGGAACCCAGGCCTGGACTCATGGGCCCTGATTCTGTCCTGACCCTGTCCTGTCCTCCACAGTCTGCAGGGATGAGCTTGCTGTCCTTTGGCCTAGCTTCTCAGAGTATACAAGTCACTTTGTCCCAGCTAGGAAGCTAAGCTTTCATAGAGGAGGTACCTTGGGATCCACGGACCACGTACTGGTTTAGGGACTTAAGAGAAGGGACTCCCAGAGACAGACTCTCAGAGCTGTAGTTGACTAGCCCTGTGACCTTGGGCATGTGCCAAGATCTACCTCTATGCCTCATCTGTTTACTTGTTAGAAGAGGATTATAGCCATGAGTATTTTATCGGATGGTTGTGAGAACTAAGTAAGTCAGTATAAATAAATGATACATGTAATATATATAATGTTATTAGGTTGAGTCCTTTGTCAGTATAGATGAATGATAAATAATAAATGTGGAGTTCCTAGGGCAGTGCATTATCACTGTGACTGCCACAGTCATTCCTGTGGTTACTGCTATCTGTCTGTGCAGTCTCTCCTATTGTAACTGCTTACCTGTCTGCACAGTCTCTCCTGTTGTTACTACTATCTGTCTACACAGTCACTCCTGTTGTTACTGCTTACCTGTCTCCAGTGCTCAGGCCCAGGTAGCTTGTGACCCTTGACCCTGAAGAGGGATGTGACAGCACTCAGGGAAGAAAGAGTAGGGCTAGATTTCTCCCTGTTGTAGAGATTAAGAAACAGAAGCACAGAGAAGGGAAGGTAGCAGGCCTCACAGCTGCTGCTGGCACATAGCCCCATACTCAAATCCTGTGCTGAGTTGGTGCTGGTCACCCAGTTGTGGTTGCTTGATGGTCCCAGTGGGGAGGCATTAGAGAGACCAGGGCACAATTTCCTACCCAGGGACAGCAGTGGGACAGCTGCCGCCCTAGTGTTCGTGTTGTGAGTGCCAGGCAGACTTCCTCCTGGCAGGCATAGGCTTGCATACTTACTCCAAGCTCACCCTCTGTCTCTTTTTCCACTCATTTTTTTTCTTTTCCTGCTGGCGATTTCTCTGGGCCAGGCTAGTGGGTAAGTTCAAAGCAGGGAAAAGGAGAAGTCTGGCCAGTTCCTTCCATGGGAGCCACCTTCTCATTTGTCCTTGCATAATTACACAGCCAGACACAGCCACAGTGGCCTCCCAGGCTGAAAGCTGGGTAGACTGTAGGCCTGGCAGGCAGGAAACTTTGCAAGTGGGAGGCTGGTGTTCCTCTTAACCAGGACTTACACACCTCTTTTCCTTTTTAGGGCTTCAGGAACACAGCAGTTCAGTCCAATGGGGAAATACAAAGCAGATGGAGTCTTAGAAACAGTACGGCTTTCTGGAAATTATCACTCAACTTTTGGCTTTGTTTGGGGACTGTCTTTCCTGTCCAGCTGGGGCTGGACAGGCCTCCATCCAGTGCAGCCCAGGCTGCACAGACTCCTGTGAGGGATTGGGGTGGGCAAAGGTAGTAAGCTGTGAGGATGGACTCCAGCTATGTCCCCACAGCCTCAGTGGCCCCCAGGGTGCCCCCCTCTGACCCCACAGCTGCACATAGTACATCAGCTGGGCCTGGCCTTCTCACTGTCTTCCTACGGCTTGAGCATCTTTAGGGTTCTTCCAGGATGGTGGGGTAGATGGCTCTGGGAGGAGAGGAAGTTAGGAGTGGGGAAGAGCAGGGAGTGAGGAGCGCCAGCCACAGGGCTAGATCCAAGTGGAGCAAGGGGAAGAGAGAACACGCTTGTCTTTCTGTTTTGTAAACATCAGCACAATGAAAAATCTTTTTTTTTAACTGTATTTTTTTTTTTTTTGTCTTTTCTTTTTTGGTACTGGGGATCAAACCCAGGACCTCGCACTTGCTAGACAAGCGCTTTGCCACTGAGCTACATCCCAGCCCACAATGAAAAATCTTAAAACTTGCCACCTCTTTACTGAGAATTTTTGTTTTAACCAGTTGGTTTCATTTGACCTTGCTGGGACATAGGTAGCCCTGGGCCCTCATGCAGGGCTCCACTTTGTTGGATATTTTCTTTTCCTTGACCTGCTGGAGCAGGCCATGGGGGGGGGGGGGGTGGTAGGAGGGCTACAGCTTCTGTTTCTCCTGGATTCAGGACCAGCCCAGGTTCTCCTGGCCCTGTTTCCCTGTCTCAGGAAGGTCCTGTGCCTTAGTCTCAACATATGGGAATCCTGGGGACTCCAAGGGAAGTCAGGGCTGCTTGGGGCTGACTGGCCTGGAGTCACAGAAGCTTAGGTATGGGGATGCCAGCTCTGTAGGAAACCACTCTTCTCAGGGACTTGAGGGTTTTGCAGTGTTAATTCTAGGGCCTGAAGACAGACTCTGGATGAGGCGAACAACTCACCCTTGTATCTTCCCTCAGCTCATGCTCCATAGTTTGACCTGCTATGAAGATCTGGTGACTTTTCTTCAACACAGCATTCAGCAGGTATGAGCAACTGTTTGTTTTCATGATGTCATTAAGCCTTCTCACTTCCTTGTGGAAGGGCCTGCTGGGCCCTGATGCTGGAGCCAAAAACGATGGGGCTATGTGGGCTGGAGAAATGTGGACCAGGGTATGACATGCAGCCTCTGCAGCGCTTTGCCCGGAGCAGTCCCCCATTAGACTGTGAGAACCTGCCTGGAAAGGGAGCTGGGCCTATAAAAGGAGCAGGGCCTGGGAAGGGAATGAGACCTGGGAAAAGAGTGGGGCCTGAAAAGGGAGTCAGACCTGGGAAGGAAGCCAGGCCTGGGACCAGAACAGGGCCTGGAAAGGGAAAGAGCACAAGACAAGGCTGCAGGGCTCTTTGTCTGTCTGAGAGCAGGCCCAATTCCATATCAGATGAAGAGGTTTCCTGGGCAGGCAGTTGCCAACTGGTGCTTATGGGACCCTGTGTGGCACAACCATGTGCCAGTGTCCTGGAGAGGCCAGGCTGGCCCAGGCAGGGACCCTGCGGGGGCCCAATCTACCCAGGGAGCCCATATAGTCAACACTGGCTGAGAGACTGGCTCTAACCGGATGACATTAGGGCAGATAGATCAGTTAGAATCCTCTATGGAGGGAGTCCACAGCTTCTGGAGCCTGTCAACCTGGATTGTGTCCAGGTTATACCTCTGAGTAACTTTGCAGCCTCAGATAGCACCCTGAACCCCTCTGCACCTCAGTTTCCTCATCTGTCAGACATGGGTGGTAATAGCTGGGCCTGTTGCAGGATACCATCCAAGGGCCAGAGCACCTGGACAGAGCAGTGTCCTTGTTATTGTCCACATTTGTTGGTATTAATCATGGTCCCAGGGCCACCTTGGAAGGGCTTGTTGTAGATGTATGAAAAAAGACATTGTGGAGTACAAATGCAGCATGGGCCAAGGCCAGAAGACCCCCAACCTCCAAGACCCCCAACTACAATCCAGGAAGAGGAGACCCCGACCTCTAAGACCACTAACTACAGTTCAGGGACAGGAGATCCTGATCTCAGATACCCCCAACTACAATCCATGGAGAGGAGACCTTCATCTCTGAGGCCCCTCAATTACATTCCAGGGACAGAGATTCCAACTAAAGTCCAGGGACAGGAGACCCCAACCGCCGACATCCCCAACTGTAGTCCAGGGACCCTGATTCTAGGTATCTGTGAGTACATTCCAGGGACAGGACCCCCCAATCTCTGAGACCCCCAACTACTGACCTCACAGCCCTGATACCCACTGTTAGACCACCCCCAGCCTTCTCCTGCCTTTACTCAGTTCTCTGGCTGTGAGATCTGTTCTGTTAGGCCCAGAGAAGACAGAGGTTTGTTTTTGTATGTTTGTGTGTATGAGAGAGAGAGAGAGAGAGACAGACAGACAGACAGACAGACATGTACCTGAGCAGGGAGACTTTGCTGATACTATCCCCAGAACGTAAGAGGTCTGGCCCAGCTTAGAATGCAGCAGGCCCACTAGTACTAGATGTCCTTGGCAGAAAGAGGGCTGCCCTGGCAGCAGGAAGAGGGGTCCCCATGAAGTCATTTGACTCCAGTGCTGAGACCTCCCATACTAGTAGCCCAAGAAGCAGACCCAGAGCCTGCACATGAACCCAGATTTGGGCCTTTCTGTGTGGTATGGGGGAGAAATAGGTTGGGTGTGCCTTCTGCAGGAATCTAGGCCCTGGGCTGATGTCACCTGCTGCTTGCCTAGGCTCCTTTGGATTCTGGGAATAAGGCAGAGGGCTGAATGCCAGTTCAGTACATTCCCTGCCCTCCAGAGTAGTGAGAGACCAGGCATGAGGGCTGTGAGCTCCCGGCTGCTGCCTGGTCACAACCAGCCTTGGGAAAGTCCTGGCTCCTGTTTCCTTAACTGAAAATGGAAGAAAGCACAGTTGCCAGATCTAGTGGTGGATCTCAAGGAACCTAAATGCTGCAGGAGAGCTTTTCTGCACACAGCTCTTAGAGTTGCTGGATAAACCTGTTAAATGCAGTGTTGTGAGGCTGCATCAGCATCCCCAGGGCTGCTCTCAGCCTGATGGCCTCAGCATTTGAGTAGCCTGGATGGAGGGTGGGATGAATATGGAGCTGCCCAGCCAGAAGAGAAGTGACAAATGAGGCTCCTGTGATAGAAGAACCCCAAATGAGCACTCAGTAAGTAGGCCCTAGCTCTGTAGATTGATCACTGCCTCTGGTGAGGGGCCAGCCCTCAGTACCAGGCCTCCAGACCCACAGGTAGGGTCTCATCTGTGTGTCTGGCCAAGAGAGGAGTTTAGTGTTTGGGTGCTAGCGGCAGGCCCCTCCTTCATGTGGTTGCTACACCCCCGGCAGGCTCCTCCCTGGCCCAGCCCGTGGTGCACTGGGCCAGCCAGTCCCTGGCCCTTGTCCCTCTGGACAGTAATGCTCCCCACAGCTTAGTTTATGTTTTTGCTGGACACAACTGAGCTGTCTCAGCACTGGGCTCACCAAGTCCATTTTTATGGGTTGGCCTAAGAGGAGCTCCCCTTGCCAGGCCTGGAAATGTACACCAAGCCATCTCTTCCCAAAACAAATAGACTCCTTGCTTGCATTTCATTACCACCCACCCCCAGCAAGGTGTCTGGTGGCCCAGGTTAGCTCAGGTACCCCACACTGCCTCCCATTGGAGCCCCACGGTGGGCCCAGGTCTCTCTATGGCCACAGCTCTGTTTGGGGAGAATGGCCCCTTTTTCCCGAGTGGCACCAGACATTGTTCTGGCCCCAACTGTGGTTTCCGGCCCTGCCTTCTGCCAGGCTTGCCTCTTAAGCCGGCCTGTTGTCCTGTGGCCTCCCATGTCTTGGCAGCTAGATTTTGATGAGATAATTTTAATAGATGTTTTTAGAAGCAAGATGGAATACTGGTACCAGTCAGTTGTATTCTGATGGGTAAGGAGGCCAAACAGGGACCACTTCCCTGCCCTGTGCTGGGAGCCAGCCTGAGTGCTGGCTCATCTTGGGGTGGTCCAAGGACTGGAGTGACAGCAACAGCCCCCACCTACACAGGATCTTGGGCCCACTGTGTCATTGCCATTCTTGTGTCTTACTGTCACACAGGCAAGGCAGTGCCTTAGGGAAGATCCTCCTGGCACCAGAATTTTAGTCAGTAGGCTTTGTTATTTTATGACTGATTAATTGACTAATTAAATTACTGGATGAAATAGAGATTATATTTCAAGAAAGAGATATTTTTGTCAAAAGCTTAAGCTACAATAATTACCAAACAATACAATATTTGGTTCTGAGTTTCCTGGCAGCCAGTGCAAAAATGGAAATATGATAAATTGTATAATTTTTATTGGTTGTGGTAAAAGAAACAAGAATCTCCGCCCCCCTCAGCATTTTTAAACACATTTCATACTGATATACAGCTGTAGGACAGGTATAAGAGGTGGCAAGAAGTGACTCCTCAGGGAACATGGTCTGTCATAGCTGGTTGTGACTCCTGGATTTGCTGAACAGTTGGGCAATGCAGAGCCAGAATCATACTAACAGAATTGGCCCACCTTGGTCTTTCCCTCTCTCCCTTCCTCTCTTCCTTCTAGTTTTGCCTAATCCTAGCTACTTAGGAGCCCAAGATCTGAGAATTGAAGTTCAAAATCAGCCTGGCAGGAAAGTCTGTGAGACTCTTTATCTCCAAGTAACCAGCCAAAAAGAAGAAAAAGCTGGAATTGGAACCTTGAACAAAAGCAACAACAATACCCCCAAAACAAACTCCAGGGATAGCACTCAGGCCTTGTCACACACATACACACACAAACACAAACAAAACAAAAATCCACGATGAACAAAATACCAAACCTTTGATGTTCAAAAATAGAAAAATTTACCAAAAAAGCCACATTTTGATCTACCTCCCTCACCTTCCTAGGAGCCGCCCCCCCCCCCCCCCCCCCCGCTCCCGTTACTGCTGAGAACAGTACAATGCCATATGAGGAGCTGGCATTGGGGCGGCCCCAGCTTCCTGTGGAGTGTTCAGAAGCTGTGTAACTTCAAGCAGGTCACCTTGTCTCAGCCTCAGTGGCTGACTAAGGGTGATGAACAGTGCTTACCCCCAGTCTTGGCCCCCTAATAGAGCTCTCAATTAACTTCTGTGGCCCTCAGGGTCTCAAGGTCATGGGCGGCCTCCATGGTGGCCTGTGTGTCACTTGTGCCCTGTCCCTATTGTTCCTGAGCCTGGGGTACCACTGTCCTTTAGAGGGGCTGGCTGGTGAGATCCACATGAGTTGTCTGCAGGTCATAGGCCTGGGGCATGTTTCTGTCTGGTGTGACCCCAGGCATGCCTGTGTCCTTATCCTTTCTCTCCCACAGTTTGAAGCAGGCCCATTTGGCTGCATCTTGCTCACCCTGTCTGCCATCCTGTCCAGGTCCCCAGAGCTGTGAGTATCTCTCTATCCTCTTAGAGGGGTGGGGTGGGGGCAATTGGGGCTGGCTCTTCCCTGCTGTTCCCATCCCCTGCTCCAAGCCAGGCCAGTGTCCGACACAAAATGAGCCTAGTATCTGGTTGAAAGGAAAATTGGCTGGGGGAGGGGGGAGTGGGCAGGGTGAGGAGGAGGGCAGCTGTGTTCTCACCTGCCCAGGCCACCTCCTTGCCTCTCTCGCAGACTTTGTGTGGACTTCAGCACTCATACTTTGGGATGCAGGGGGTGGGCAGTGGAGGCTGAGCACCAAGAGGTGACTCAGTCTCTTAAGAAGCAGGGAGAGGGAGCTCTTTGTGTGTTGTCCCAGGTAAGATTGAACTGATGTTGAGGACCAGTTTCTGAGCAGGTGAGTAAGTGGGTGCCAAGGGGCCTGGTCAGCAAGGAGGGGCACTGGCTGGGTCCCCCCTGTGCAGTCCCTGTATATTACCAGGAGCTGAGCTCTATGCAGCTTGCTCCACAGGAGCTATCTGGGCCTCTTGTTATCTTGGCGCTCTGTCAACAGGAACAGCAGAGTAATAGCAGGTGGACAGCATGGTGAGGTGAAGCATGGTGATGGCTCTGTTCCTTTCAAGCAGAGGTGAACCCGAAAGCCAGGAGGCCTGGGAGAGTGATTTGACTTTTGGGGGTCTGACAGGGAAGGCTTAGAAGCAGTGCTCAGCTGGATCCAGAGGAGGACTTCCTGCATGGCTCTGAGGTGTGTAGGCAGGGAGGCCCGTTAGAGGAGATGCTTGATCCTTCTGTGGCTATTACTGTTCTCCTGGGCCTCTGTTGCAGTCAGGAGGGGGCCACATGCTCTGCTCCTGTGTCAGCTTGTCTGCCTGCTACTTGTTGCCCCTGACCTTATCTAATGGATGTGTGTATAGCACTTGCTGGGTGTTTTGTCGTGGAAGGACTAGGATATGAGTTGTTCCTGGCATGGGCCTTTGCAACCCCTCCAGGCCTGGCTTACTAGTCCCTGCATGGAGGGCTGGTGGGGGACTTCCAGCCTCATACAATCTCTAGCCAGGCCTCAGCTTCTGTCCTCCCCATTCTGTCCAACTAGACCAGTTCCAGCCCAGGTTGCAGCACCTGTGGGCAATTGGTTGGTGTGCAGAAGACATATAGACCTGCATAGCCTCTGCTAATGAGCTTGGGGTCCCAGTTCTGCCAAAACACATGTGCCCACACATGCACAGATACACACAGGCAATATACACAGACACAAGATAAATGCACAGATACAGACATGTATACACAGACATGGGCACACAGATACACATATATACACATACAGATGTGGACATACAGGCACATGTGTACACACATAGACACTTGGGAACATAGGCACACACATACAGACATGGGCACACAGGTAGACACAGAGGCACAAATGACACACAGATGTGAACACACAAGCAAACAGAGGTGTACATGTACACACATACAGATGTGGCCACATAGAAGGACACATTAGAGGCACACATGTTCACACAGACATGGGCACAGTGCAGACCCAGATGCACACATGTACATACGTATAGATGTGGCCGCATAAGTTGACACATAGAGGTACACAGGTATACACATGTAGACATGTGCAGACACAGACACACATGTATACACATATAACGTGGACCTACAGACACATAGAGGCACATGTGTATACACATACAGATGTGGACACATAGATAAAGGCACATGTATATACATATACAGATGTGAACACAGACACATAAAGGCACATATGTATATACATACAGATGTGGGCACACAGGCAGACACATAGAGGCATACATTTATACACATACAGATGTAGACATACAGGTGTATGTGTACACAACATAGAGATGTGGAAATACAGGCACCTGTGTACACACATATAGACATGGTAGATACAGAGCCGCAAACGTACACACAGATGTTGGCACACAGCAGACATGTAGAGGTGCACATGTACACACAAACAGATGTGGGCACAGTCAGAGGCACACATGTACATATCTACAGCTGGCACACAAACACAGATGTACACACAGACATTAGCACACCGGCAGACAGGTAGAGGTGTACATGTATGCACATACAAATTTGACACGGGCACAGGTGTGAGCACAGAGGCAGACACAGGCGCACACACATACAGATGTGAGCACACAGGCAGACACATAGAGGCACGTGTGTATACACATACAGATGTGGGCAGACAGGCAGACAGGTGCACATGAACACATACGGATGTGGGCACATAGGCATACATATAAACATACAGACAGGAACACACAGGTAGACACATAGAAGCACACATGTATACACATACAGATGTGGGCACACAGGTACACATGTTACATACAGGTGTGGGCACACAGGCAGACACATAGAGGTGACATGCACACAGGCAGGGACACATAGGCACATGTGCACGCATACAGACATAAGCACATAGGCAGATGTAGGCACACATATACACAAATACAAATGTGAACGCACAGGCAGACAGGCGCATGTGTATACAAATACAGATGTGGGCACACAGGCAGACCCATAGAGGCATACAGGTACACATGCAGATGTGGGACACAGGCTGATAGACAAACATATATATACAGATATGAACTCACAGGCAGACACAGTTTCATGTGCTCAAATACAAATGTGAACATACAAGCAGACACAGGCCCACATGTACACAGGTGCCATTAGCTGTCTCCAGACTAAGAGCCTTCTCTGGGCCCTGTGTGAAGATAATTTGTGGCCCATGGGACAGCCTGGATCTCAGCTTCCCAAAGGACTCAAATGGAGGTCCTGTAGGCTTGGCTTTGTCTTACCCCCACAGTTCTCCCTGTCCCCCCACCCCCATCTTTACAGGACAAGCCCGTGAGCAGTGCCAGTAAAGGCAGTCACAATGCCTAGCGTTCTGTGTGCTAGATCTTTGATCTCTGCCTAGATGCTCATCTTTGTTCCCATCACCCTATGAAGGGGTCCCTGTGATCATCTGTGCAGAGGTAAATAGTCTGCCTTTTATAAGAAATGGCAGCTGGGGGATTCTTGGTTGGCTGTTTATGGAGCCAAGCTTGAGAGTGATAACAGGTGTCAGTGTCCTCTAGCCTAGAGCATCTTTCCCAGGAAGTGGGTTGAGGACTCCTGCCTCCTGAGATGGGCTGTGCCTGGCATGACCCTGCTGTATGTTCCTTTGAGTGGTGGCCGCTACTCTGTGTTGCTGCCTGCTTTAGGCTTGTCTTGGTACCCTGAGGGGAGGTCATAAGGCCTCCTTGGGGACATAGTGATGCTCACACAGGTCCTTCTGTGAGGTGCTTGTTCTTGGCAGGCCCTTTCTGAGCAGAGGTGGGTCCTGAGCACCGAGTGCCATTGCTTGGAGGGGCCCAAGGAGGGCTAAGTGGTAGGACCAGGCTCTGACTTAGATGATCAGTGGAGAGGTGACCCTGAAGACACCTCTTTCTGATCTGTTCAGGTAACAGAAAATGTTCATTAGATGGAAGGCTTCTAGTAAGGGCAGCTTGAGCCACATGTTCCCAGGAGGCTGAGATCTCACTTGTGCTGACCCTATCCCACCACTGTCCAGGTAGACATAGTCTGGAGTAACAACAGGACTGGGGGCAGCTGAGAGGTCAGATCCCTTGTCCCTGAAACAATCTCATAGTGTCATTGCAGTGAAGGGCTCAGCTGACAACAATACTATCTGTGGGCCGAGTCTGAGTCCCTGCCTCCTTCCTTGCACGTCAGGTGACAGATGCTGTTCAGTTGTTTGCCAGCTTATAAGGAAAAGTGTATAGTGAGGTCCAAACAATCTGCGACAGGCCCGGTGCTGGATGGACTGCTGTGCTACAAGATCAGAATGGGCCACATTCATGGGTTGCCAGACATGGCAAGGCACAGTGAATGCCCACAGGGTCAGCTGAGGGCCATCATTATGTCCACAAACACTAAGCCTAAGCTAGAGGAGAGAGGCCCTCATCCTGCAGCTAAGGACAGGAACCAGGCCCAGGTTTCATGGGGTCTCTTGTGACCCTTGATCCCCTTGTATTATGTATAGCACCACTCACCTCAGAACTATATACTTTGCATGAAGAAGACAGGCCTGGGAGGAGGGAAGTACTTACTCTGGAAGGTTCTATGCCAGACTAGCCTCAGCTAGGGGTGGGCTGATTCCCTCTTCCTTTTCATGTCTCCTGGGGTCCAGCTTCTGAAACTACTCTGCAGGATGTCCTCATTCCCACTGTCCCTCACCATGTGTGGTATATTTGCTCTGCATTTGTACAATCTAGAGCTTGGGTCTGGCACCAGGAATGAGACAGACATGACATGATCTGGTCCTGAAAGACTGCTGCCTGGAGGGTGGAGACAGGCACATGAGGATGGATTGATGCTCATCTTCGGGCAAAGAGGGGTGCCTTCATGGAGGAGGGGATGTTTAGCAGGGTTCTAAAGGAAAGCCAGAAGGGTTTTGACAGCCAACAGGAACAGCATGACACAGACTACTATAGCTGCCCAGGGTCTGGTCAGGGATGAAGGTATAAGTGGGAGGTAGCCTGGCTTTGAAGCAGTAAAGACTTGTAGTTCAGCTAGGTCCCATTTCTCCACCCTGAGAAGCCTCTACCAAGTTCTCCCTGCATCCTGGGCCCCCTGCCCTCCCTCTTTGTCCTGCCTGGAGAGGTGAGAACTCTGCACTACACAGCCCTTTCCAGGGTTTGCTCTCCTGTGGCCTTAACCCTGTGAGGTGGCTGCTGCTGTCCACATCACATCACACAGTGTTATGCCAAGGTCTCAGGACCCCCACCAAGACCACCGAGAGTCAGACTCTACAGCTGTTTTATTTAAACGGACTGCGGCTCAGGCCTTGTCCTATACTCCGACACAGCAGAGCCCAGGAGGAGAGCCCCAAGCTAAGGATTTGCAGGTTTTATAAGGGCATACAACCAGGTGGTTTAGCACCATGTGTTGCTCTGCTCTGAAACAAGCAACAAACTGCCTCAAATACTCCAACCTTTCAACAGCACAGGTATCCTCTGACACAAAGGGTCCTCTGACTCGCCCCCTCCCTCCCAGCTTTCCTTTAATACCCACTCTTCCTAAGTCCTTTTCAGGAATTCATAGCTCTATTTCTTACTCTTGGAGGTCATGGAGCTTTTGCTGTGACAGAAATGGTTGAGGCTGCAGGAATTGTGGCCTCTCCGTCATTGTTTTCTTGTTTTTATTATTGTTATTGTAGGAAAAAGGAAATGACATTCGCTGAATGCCAGATGCTTTATATAGTTTGGCCCACTCTGTTCTCATAGTTACCTATAATAGATGGGGCACCAGTGTATCCATTTTTTTCAGTGGGGAAACTGAGGCTCATAGAGGCAGCCCATAAATGACAGTGGGTTTGAGCTTGGTACTCCCTGACCTAGGAGCCCAGGTTCTCAGCCATATCACAAGCTGCCCTGTCCACCACTGAGTGTCCCAAACAGTCATCAGTGCCCACCTGTGGTGGGGATGCAGCAGAGGGCGTGGCCTCCAGAAGCGTTAGACAAGAGCTAGGCTGGACACAGGCAGAACTGGTGTACCTGTGGTCAGGTGTATGAGGTGGCTAATTGGGGGTTATAACTGCCTATGTGAGGCTTGATGTCTTAAAGATCAGAGTTGGCCAAGCAATCCTGTTCCAGTCCCAAGTAGTCCCCTGAGTTTCCTCTCTCTTGGCCCTTAGCTTTGTAAATGAAGAGGTAGGCCCAGAGAGAGGCAAGGACCTCTAGCTCAGGAGTCTGTGGCCTCAGCCTCTGCTCTTAGGAAACTATCTGGAGTCCAAGGGTTCCCTGAAGAGCTATAGAGGCTGATGGAGGAGGAAAAGATGGGCAAGACCATCACTGTCTACACAATGGCAGCTCTGCCCTGAGATTTCTTTTAAAGGAGGATTGAGCCTACAGCATTGGCACACAGAGCCTTACTTCTCACAGCTCCAGAGGCAAGAAGTTCAAGATCCAAATTCTGTCAAGGTTGTCTCCTTCCAGGGTCTCTGTCTGTCCTGGGCCTTCATTGGACACTGTCTAGAAGTCCTCACATGTCTGCCTGTGCATGCCCTACCCTATTTAGTACTATACTGAGTAAAATAGGACAACAGCCAGACTTATTAGGGCTCACCCTCACTTTCATTTAATCACCCTGCTAAGGACATTGTGAGGTCCTGAGTGTCAAGACTTCAGTATGTGACTTTGGCATAGTTCAGCCCAGTACACCTCTCATCCTAAGACTCTTTTGTTGTGGAATGGAGACCACACAGCAGCTGCACAAACAGCCTGGACTTGGGTCTGATGCTGAGGGCTGACTAATGGTGAGACAGAGCAGAGGCCGTGCCGCTCTGCCCAAGAACTCCTCGCACTCAGCCCCTCAGGAGCTCCCTGGGGAGGTCTGGGCATCTTGATTTGCCAAAGTTGTAAATCTCTTAAGCTATAAGCCGCCCCTTGGCGTCTCCCAATTGCCTTGATGTGAAATACAGATGTTCCTTCTTTTTAAGATCCAAGCACACTTTAGAATTTCCCATCGTGTTTGCACCTAAGTATGCAATTACCATTTCCCCCCATTGTCCTTTCTGCCTGTCCCTCTGCTCCTAGCTGACGCAGGCTCCCGGGCCCACTGGGCGAACACGAGGCTGTGAACTCGTGAAGATCGGATGGCTTCTGAAAGCTTCGGGTGGCTCTTGGCCAGCGATGCTTATCG
This sequence comes from Dipodomys spectabilis, assembly GCF_019054845.1. Classification (NCBI taxonomy): domain Eukaryota; kingdom Metazoa; phylum Chordata; class Mammalia; order Rodentia; family Heteromyidae; genus Dipodomys; species Dipodomys spectabilis. Next base: position 13,402,842 of record NW_024870855.1, on the reverse strand, counting down.
GTCCCCCTAGGGCTCCTTTGAGGTTATTTTCTTCTCATCAGAAGATGCTTGTATATGCCCCGGAGAACGTTTCCATCAATTCTTCTGCCTCAGCTAGCGCCAGCCGAGCACTGTGCTCAGCCATGAGTCACCTCCGCTGGCTCCTTCCCAGATCCACTGGCTGTCTCTGGTAGCCCAGCCCTGCAGCACTTGCCAGAGGACCCGAACCTCTGTGGTTCTCGGCAGGCCAGGATGGTACTGCAGCCCATCTCATGAGCACCAAACATTCCCCATTTGGCCCTGCCTATCAAAACCACAAGAAAGCATTTTCCCTCCAAGCATTACAGAGCTCGAGTTTCTAAAGTTGTCTGGGAAAAACACAGGTCAGGATATGTGTTTTAGGTCTGTGAGCACACAGTTAGATTTAAAGCCTGAATCGGGATCAGCTTCATTTATAATCCACCAAAAGGACCATAAACAATTGCTGAGCCCTTGTGACCTCTGGCCTGGTTATTGTCCTCTAGGGTATGGATATAGGAGGTGAACCTTGCCCCTGTATCCAGGCAGTGTGCGGCCCTGCTCCAGCCAGGCCTGGAAACTAGGCTCCCTATCCTCACCCATCCCAGTGCAAAATCTTCTCTTGCATCTGTAAAGTCAAGGTCATACTTCCTAGCAGACTGGAAACCTGGAGGTTGGTACTCATCGGCTGTAGCCCATGGCTCTTCACTGTTTGCTGGCTAGCCAGCTCTGGTGCTCAGTGTAGCTGAGGGAAGCTGCATCCCAGTGGTGGAATTTGGAGCATGGGGAGAGCCAGCACAAGGTTTTGAGACTCAGATAGGGCTACTTGCCTCCTCATGCCTAGCCCTCCTAGGTGACATTGGTCCTACCAATTTGTCCCCAGTGCTACTCAGTCTTAAAACTCTTTGCCTTGGGCTGGGAATTTCCAGGAAAAGGGCTTTTCACCTTGTTCCACTTGAGGACTCATTCCAAGGATGGAGCCACTGTGCTAACATTGGGGCAGACATGGAACTAGTGTCAGTCACCTGGGAGCTGAGGCCCCTTGGCAGGTGAGCCCCTTTGTGGAGCCTGGCTTTCTGCCAGGGCCTGAAGGAATGCCCACTTGGTGTCAGGCAAAAGCTATGCCCTGGAGGAGTCAGTGGCTATTGCTCTAGACCTCAGGGAAGGTATATGAGTTTTTGCTATTGCCAGTAATACCACCCCACGGAGAAGGTAAGCTTTAATGAAAAGAGGTTTATTTTGGCTCACAGTTCTGAAGGTCCAAGGTGAAGGGCCAAACCTGGTGAGGGCCTTCTTCTGGCAAGGACCTGAGAGGGCATAGGGCATTGTACAGGAGTGTGCCTCCTTCCTTCTTTCTCTACCCCTGCCTTCCTTCCCTCCCTCCTTTCCTCCTTCCCTCCTCTCCTTCTTTCATTATGCCACCAGGATTTAATGGTGGGACTCACCCTGCCAGCCTTACCTAATCTTGGTCATTTCTCCAGTGTTCCTCCTCTAAACATTGTCTGATTACTCCTTCACCACCGGGATTAAATTTTAACACATGAACCCCTGGGAAACCACTTAGGTCATGTGTAAACTATAGTAGCAGCATTACTGTCTATTTCTCCCATGTCAGTGGTGTCCATTCCTCCCCTGTCAGTGGTATCCATTCCTCCCATGTCACTGTCCATTTCTCTCATGTCAGTGGTATCCATTCCTCCCATGTCACTGTGTCCATTTCTCCCATGTCAGTGGTATCCATTCCTCCCATGTCACTGTCCATTTCTCTCATGTCAGTGGTATCCATTCCTCCCATGTCACTGTCCATTTCTCTCATGTCAGTGGTATCCATTCCTCCCATGTCACTGTGTCCATTTCTCCCATGTCAGTGGTATCCATTTCTATGTCACGGTGTCTATTCCTCCCATTTCATTGACTGGCAGACTGAGTCCAGAAAAGGAAGGAGGGAGTAGCGGTAGTTAGGATGTGAATTCAGAATATAGGAGTCCTCTCCTGAGGTCCTCCGCTATGTCTTGCTTGGCTCCTCATCTTCTGGTGATCCAGAGGCCTGGGGTGGCCAGAAGGAAGGCTTTTGCCCAGGGAAGACTGATTTTGGTAGAGCAGGCCTGCGTCTGGCGCCTAGAACACAGATGGCTCATGTTCCCACCAAATATGGAATCCCCATCCTGGGGCCGGAGAGGAGTGCCTGATCACCCAGAGAAACTGTATTGGTTAGCTTTGGTCTGTAAGGTTGCTGAAGCCATTCTTTTTTGTGTTTTCTAGTGTCCGTCAGGACTTTGATGTCCCCACCAGCCACTTGATTGGAGCACATGGCTACTGCACACAGGTCAGGGGGCCTGAGTATGGAACCTGCGAAGGGAAGGTGGATGTTTCGCCCCCTTTCTCTGCCCCTTCCTTCTTCCCATCTCTGCCAGCTCCCTCCTGACAGCCTGCATATGCCCACCTCTGCTGGGCTTCACTGCTCCAGAGACTAAAAAAGAGAGCTCTGTTCACCATTTCCTTCTCTGGAGTACTTGAAGTGTACAAACCAGTGTGCTTTAGAGCACAGGGGATGCAGAAGCAGCAGAATGCAGGCCCGATGCTGCACCATATGGGCCCCAGCTGCAGGGAGTGGGGTCCTAGATCCTTATATTCACCCAGGACACTGTCTTCACCACCACCCTCTAAGTCTTTACAAATGGCATCCCATGAGGCTTTGCTGGAGGCAGGAGTGATGCCAGGAAAGGAACCTGTTTAAAATTCTCGTGAGCATCAAGCCCGAAACAAAATCCCACCTGGGCTTCCATTCACCCCCTTTTCTGCACAGCAAGGCCTCTAGAGTGCAATGTGGGCCACAGGAGCAGCTGGTGCTGGATGCACAAGGAGCTCCAAAGTCATTCTTCTGCCCTGTTGAGTACTCAGTTGTCCTGCAGGCCCCACTCACCTGTGTCCACCTCTGGAAATCCACCTGGGTCCCCTGCAGAGGTGAACGGGACACCATAGCAGGGCAAGGCTGGCCATTGCCCATCTGCCTAGGTGGAGGCCCTCAGAATGGCTGCCCTTCTGACTTCCCAGGACATCTGGCTCACATTCTGGGTGCCAGTCTGCGCCACAGACCCCCCTTTGTGGGGTGGAAAGCAGGGGTGCCTGGAGCCTTTTTTGTGGAATGGAGAGCTCTGCTGCCCTGGGCTCCCATAGGGCTCTCTTTGTGGGGGGTGGAAAGTGGGGCTGCCTGTAGCCTTCCTTTATGGGGCAGAGAGCGAGGCTGCTCTGACACTCCCTTTGTAGCGTGGAGAATGGGGGGCTGCTCAGGTTGGGGGTGACATCCAGTGTGGGGCTGGGGTTAGCCTTGTTCTTGCTGCACTTGCAGAATGAGCTCTGGGGTACCTTTCCTCCCTGGACTTCGAGTTCCTCTTTTGTAGATGGGCACATTTGAACTAGACCAGGGATGCACATAGATTCTCGATGGATGTGTTGAAGAGCAGGCTCAAATCCAGACATATAACAGACTTTCCCAAGGAGACCACTGCCATTGGCCCAGGGACACACATCAAGTAGCAGAGCGCCAAATATTGGCTAAGTTTTGCCATGTGTGGTTTTTGCACCTATGGGCAGCAGGAGGTGCATAGTGCCCCTTCTTGTGTGAACTACAGTCACAGCATTACTGTCCCTTCCTCCCATGTCACCTTCCTCCAGAAGGCTTGCTACTAGGAGGTGGGTTCTGAGCACATCCCCATGGAGGAGCAGGGTCTTTTTCCTGTTGCAGACCAGATGGAGACTTCCCACTGAGAACACTGTCCCCAAGGTGCAGAATCTTAGAGCAGATATTTCCTCTAACTTTATCTCTGGTTTCCTTTAGGAGGATACAAAGGGGCCACTCACTTCTCCCTCCAATGGGGCCCCCTCTGCAGCCATCAGTGGAGGCTTTTACTGTCTCTGGGGCAGGGGTGCTGGTGTTAACAGGGATTTATTAACCCCGGATGTTGTTTTCACAATTTCAAGGAAAACATTCCACAAACTTTGCCCTGTAGGGCGTGGGCTATGTAAGGGCAGCTGTGGCTGTTCCTGAGGGCCAAGAAAGCTTCTGCCTGCACCTCACCAGGTGGTGCCAGTTCTGGTAGGCAGGTGGCATAGACAGACTTACCAGCCTGAGTCCTTCCAGAGGCCAGGGTGCAGTGGTCCTGGCTAGAGGAGAGGGGTGGAGGTTCAACTGTGGCTCTTGCTCATAAAAAGGTCAGGGTCAGTTCCTCCCAGTCCAGATAGGAGCAGCAGAGCCCTCAGTGGTCCTCCTGGTGGGGGTGATACAGACTCTGCATGGTGCCAGCTCCCAGTGCAGAGTTCATGGTTGTTGCCTTGTCTGCGTGCGGCATGGGCCATAGGGCCATGGAATGCCTTAATACCCTGTCCTCCCTCTGAGCTTCTATCTTCTTGGCCCTTTACTGTCTTCCTCTGCTCTGCCTTTCCCATGATGCCCATGGTGTTGAGGTGAGGCCCCAGTATGGCCTAGCCCCAGAGTGCAGCCCTTGGTGCTGGGGACAGATTGGGGTATTAGGGGGTTCTGGCTGTTAGGTATTACTGTGCTGGGGTAGGTGAAGGGTACTTAGGCAGTCTGGACTATTTTTATAATTTTGAGGCTAAAGTCATTACAAAATCTAAAAGTGGATTTTAAGAACTCTTAAACGATACACATAAACGTCACTCCTCCACCAAGTAACTCTCACCCAGACACATGGCCTTGCTGTCTGGGTCCTGGAGCCCTGTCATGCCCTGCATTGGGCTTGGACCACATAGCACAAACCTGACCCCTAGCCTGGATCCTGGCTTGAAGCTATGTAAGTTCCCCCCCCTCCCCAAAATAGATACAGCACAATCTGGGATCTAGAATAGTTCCTGTGCAGTTGGTGCTCAGCAAATGCATGGAATAACAACTGAGTACTTAGAGTTGCTTTGATGAGAAGCTGGCAGCTTTCCCCTCAGGGCCTGTGGAAAGTTTAGTCCCCACTGCCTCTGATTTCTGTCTCTTTTCCTTCTCCACCCTCTTTCCCTGTTGCCAATGTCCCCCCTCCCCAGCTGTTCCAGGGACTTGACTCGGCTTCCCTTTCCCGTATCAACAGGAACTCGTCAATCTGCTCCTGACTGGGAGGGCCGTGTCCAATGTTTTCAACGATGTGGTGGAGCTGGACTCCGGGGATGGGCGCATCACACTGCTCCGTGGCATTGCTGCGCGGAGTGACGTTGGCTTCTTATCTCTCTTTGAGCACTACAACGTGTGCCAGGTACCTACCTGCTCACCCTCTTCCAAACCCCAGAAGCCCAGCTCCCAGAGCCCATAAGATGGGGAGACATAGAGCTAGACTCCAGATTTCGAGCCAGCCAGACTACAGGTCCAGCCTGAATACAGGGGGGCTAGGGGAAGTGCGATGGTGGACATGGACATGGACACCTAATCAGGCTCAAAGCCAACTGATACTGCGTCCTGTGAAGGCTGATCAGAAAGGTTTTGGTGTGACCATTGTCAGAGAGGACTTTCGCAGAGTGGGGTGGTGATGATGGTGGTGGTGGTGAGGGCAGCGGGGGTGTCGAGTACCAGGATCTTGCCCAAGCAGAGGAACTCGACATCTTATGCCTTTGATTAGTTTCTTAGGGTAGCTGGAACAGAACTACAGAATGAAAATTTACACAGAAGCATACTGTGTCATAATTCTGAGTGCTGGAAGTCTGAGTTCGAGGTGCCAATAATGCCCTGCATCTTTAGAAGCCAACAAGGAGAACCCATTTGTGCTATTTCCCAGCATTCTTGATGTTTCTTTACTTACAGAGGTGCCCCAGCACACATCTCCCTTGTCACATGGTTGAGCTCTCACTGTGTGCCTCTTTTTCTTGTAAAAGCCTCATTTGGATGAAGGATACAGCTCCTCCAGGATGACTTCATATTAACACACATAAAGACACTTTCCATTTTGAGGCACTGGGTACTTACATAACTTTGGGGTAACAGTTAAGTCCATAGACCCTCATCTGGTCCATTGTCTGGGATGTGGTGTCTTGCCTCTTATGTCACCGCAATCAGGGTCTCAAGAAAGGCTGGCCAAGCATAGGTGATCACGTTTCTAGAGAGTGTAGCAGGACTGAGTTGGGCTGGCTGGCATGCACGGATCCTACATGCTGGCCCAGCTGCCATGGGTCTTCATGGAGCCTTGTTCTGTAGAGGCTTATATAGGAAGCATTATTCTGGGGGTGCCTGTCCCTGCTGGGTCTCATGGAGGCCTGGAAGAGGCCATCTTTCTGTTTTTCATTATGTCTCCACAGTCAGGGCACAGACTCCCCCGCTCCCATCTCCCATTAGGAACCTTGGAGAGTGCTTAGTGAATGGTTCTGCAGGGCTGGAGGGACCTTCCTGTGTGATGACATGGCTGGGTGTGCTGTCCCTTGTGAACAGACCACCTGGGATCCAGTCTGAGTGTCCTCCCTCGTAGTGCAGACTTATGGGCTCCAAAGATTGGGGAATCAAGGAGACGGGTGTCTTTGGGTTGTGATGCTGTCAGAGGGAACCTAGGAGTGTAGCCACGTGGCTGAGGAGAGCCAGGCCTTGAGAGTGTAAGATTCTGGGTGGCTCCAAAATCTTCAACACAAAATTCCAAGGGTGGGGCATGTGGATTCCCCAGGCTCATCATTCCTATGTCCAGGGCGTTGGTCAAAAAATGAACTCCTTTCCTTTGGTCAGTAGAGGGCAACTGGTATGAAATCAGTTGAGGTCATCCTTGGAATAAAAGGACTTGATATTCAGGCTTGTGTGTTCTCCTCACAGGCACCCAGAGGATTAGCTCCCTGCCATGTGAGAATGCTGTCCCTGGCTTTGCAGGCCAGTCCCCCAGGAGGAGGGAGGGCGGGAACCTGCTACTTCCCTTCTTTGGAGAGCTCCCCAGAGGCCTGGCTGTAGCCTCATCTTGCCATGGAGCATCAATCTGCCTCCTGCCACTGCCTATCAGCTTCTTACCACAGCCTCTTGCTAGGAGATGGCTGGGCCCTCCTGAGGATATGGGCTAGAGGGGTAGTGGGACTGCCAGCAGATGAACATCTCAGATGACCCATACTGTGTGTGCTCAAGGGGAAGCACGGGAAGCTTTGGACCAGAGATATGTCACTTCATACCTCAGCCTGGCTGTGTATATGACCCCACTGAGCTATTCTGGCCCACCTGCCTTCCACTTTGCTCCCTGCATCCTAGAACTTGCCCAGATCTGAGCCACTTTGTAGGACAGACCTACCCAGAATAGGGGGCCATCTTTGTTATTTGTATATGGGAGCTGCTGTGTATGTCTCCATGGGAACTTAGGCTGCCAGGCACAGGTGTGGGTATCTTGGGCTGGTTGTGAGAGTGGCTCCTCCCACATGCTCCCTGTGGCACAGGAACCAGGCTGGCATGGACACCTTGGGCTGGTTGTGAGTGGCTTTTCCTGCAAGCTTGTGTGGCAGGTAGCTCCTCTGCAGAAAAGCCCCTTTGTGCATCGATGGGAAGCCACATTGGCATTGGGGCTTTGGCACATAGAACTATGTCCCTCCAGTCAGATAAAGCCCCATAGAAGCCAGCCCTGTAGTCACACCTGTGTGTCACACAGGACTGGGCTGAGGACATAAGCACAGTAGGACAGCAGAGTGCACATGGTCAAGACTGTTTTCCCACCCTCAGGGAGACCCCTGCCACAGGCAAGTCTGAGCATAGCCCCTCTGACCACCTTAGCCCGCAGTCACCCCTGTCACTCCTGTGAGTGGCCTGGAGGAGTATGCCTTTTTCCCCACTGGAAAAATAATTCCCATTCTTTCCTTAATCCACAGGTGGTAGCTGTAAATACCTGAGCATACAAACATCTCCCTGAGGCTGGTGGGGATTAGGCCAGCCCCAGCCTGGCCTAATGCACGTAGGCCGAATAACCAGGCCCCCAGCCAGGAGAGGCACTGCCCCAGGGACTTGTGGGGAGCAGAGAAAGAGCCTACTGGTGGCTAGAACATTCAAAGGTCCTGGGCCAGACCTTTCCCTTTGCAGGCAGATAATGGCTGTGTATTGAGTACTCTGCTGACATACATCTGAGAATCCATGCATCCGCCCTCCCCTAACCTCCTTCCTGAGCCCATGGACATCTATCCTATCCTATCCTCCTCCTGCCTGAGCCTCCCTGGTTACAGACTCCTCATCAGGAGGAAGTCCTGCTGCTTCTTCTGGCATTGCATGACCTCTCCTGTGTTCTCTTAACCGAGAAGGGTCTGTTTGCTCTGAATTTCTCAGCCAGTTCTTCTTGTATCACCCTGGACTTTCCTGCCAGCTCCATGAACCCCACTCCTCCTATCCCAACTAGGACGGTGGTTCTAGTTCATGCCCCACTTAATTCCCTACATCCTTACTTTGCCAACTACCTAGTAGGAGCTTTAGTGTGGGATTGAAGAGCAGTTGTTGAGTGATAAGCTCTTGGGAAAGAGGAAGTGATCCCATCCCAATTGGGGATTGGGAGAAGTACCTCCCAAGGAGAAGAGAGTTTAAGAGCTGGACAGACCAGGGCCTGATGAGCTGGGTAAGAGCAGGTTATGAGATAGTGGCCAGATGAGGGCCATCAGTGGGGCTGAAATGAGTGATGGTTCAGGAACTGGGCTGGGGAAGGAATAGGTGATGCTTGGGTTAAGGTATGTGTAAGGAAGGCTCTGAGCCACCATGAGAGGGCAGGCCAGCTCTGGAAAGTGAGTCTATGGACTGGCAGCACCACATGGCCTTGGAGGTCAGCTCTGGCTCTAAGACAGCAGATACCTCCGCCCCTGTCCCTGGGCAGTTTGTGTTATTGGACCTCTCCTTTCTCCAGGTCGGCTGCTTCCTGAAAACCCCAAGGTTCCCCATCTGGGTGGTGTGCAGCGAAAGCCACTTCAGTGTCCTTTTCAGCCTGCAGCTAGATCTCCTGTCCGACTGGAGAGCTGAACGGCTTTTTGATCTGTACTACTATGATGGCCTTGCCAATCAGCAGGAGCAGATCCGACTAACTGTAGGTAAGATACCCTTAGCCTGTCCCTTCACAGAAGGCCTCAGCACTCCAGGTGTCAGTGAGCAGTGTGGTTCACAGAATAGATGTCTGTGGGGCCTTGAGCACCTGATGGTGTTAAGGATGGACGATGAAGTCGGAACCACCTGTGAAGTACCCTGATTTACTTAGCTGAGAAGGTTGGATTTATTCTTTGGGCAGTCAGGAGCCATGGAAGATTTTAAGACAGAAAAGATGTGTTTCAGGAAGAGTATGGATATGATTTGGATGTGTTTGGAAAGAACATTGTTGTGACTGAGGTAGGGCACAGGGTGGTGGAAGATGGTGAGTCATCTATGGCCAGGAATGAGGCTGGATCTGGTTGAGATAGAAGTGAGCACACAGGTATTAGAAAGACCTCCGGTGGCTGTGTGATGACATGGCTGAGCGTACTGTCCCTTGTGAACAGACCACCTGGGATCCAGTCTGAGTGTCTTCCCTCATAGTGAAGACTTACGGGCTCCAAAGATTGGGGAATCAAGGAGATGGGTGTCTTCGGGTTGTGATGGTGTCAGAGGGAACCTAGGAGTGTAGCCACGTGGCTGAGGAGAGCCAGGCCTTGAGAGTGTAAGATTCTGGGTGGCTCCAAAATCTTCAACACAAAATTCCAAGGGTGGGGCATGTGGATTCCCCAGGCTCATCATTCCTGGGTCCAGGGCATGGGATGTGTTCTGTGTCCTGGGATGATGCATGTGCCTCTCTCCCCCTCCCCAGATACCACTCGGGCCACCCCTGAGGATAACCACAACGACCTTGTCCCTCCGCTGGAGCTCTGCATAAGAACCAAGTGAGTCAAGCCTGTCCCCATCTCAGGTTCTACTCTGCTCTGAATGGGAGGGAGGGTGTGCTTAGGGGATCTGACCTAGTGGTGTGCCAGGTAAGAGCCCTGTGGTTGGAGCCTATGCATAGCAGATTTCTCACTACTGTAGCCCTGCTGATTCTAAACATGACTGCATAGCCGGATGAATGCTGGGCCTCCCTGGGGGAATGCCCCAATTGTGCTAAGCTCTGTTAGACCCCATGGGTCAGCTGGGACTTGCTGGGACTTGGTGAGGGAGGCTGTAAACTAGAACAGGACTGGAAGGTGGGGTGGACTGGCCAACCAGGCCCTGGTGGGATGTGACTGCCTGCAATAGAAGCTTCCTGACCCTGCCGCCCTGGACCTGGAGAAGAGGAGGCTCAGCGGCTGGGAGTTAGGGGATGCCAGGCTGGGAAGGAGTACCCCACACCTGGGGGAGTGGGCTCATTTCCCTATTGAGTTCTGGGTGGGTTCCAGGGCTAGAGCTATGCTCTGGAGGGCTGGGTTGTCACTGGCATGATGGGGAGGCCTCATTGTGTGTTGAAGGAGCACATGAGGAAGGAGTCCTCCAGAGAGTAGTAGAAGGGGAAGTTAGAAATCTGAAGCCAGGGTGCCTGGGTCCAAGCCCTTGTTCTGCCGCCTACTATGAGCTATTGGCTGTCACTCTGCCACTCTGTCATCTGCGAAGTGGAGTAATGGCAGCACCAGGCCTGCATGGTTCTTAGGAAGATGCAGAACCTTAGCTCCTTAACACTGCTCTTGTCGTTATTGTCTTAGCCATGCATGTGCCTTGTGGCCTCGGGCAGAGTCTGTTTCCTGTGGGGTCATCCCAGACTCTGACTTACGGTTGACTGAGATCCAGGTAGCACATCTGGCATCCAGGGTCACTGCCTACCCGAAGGCCTTGGGTAGGGCCAAGGAAGAGTGAGGACACCATGTGCCGTAGAAACAGCAGGAAAGGGAAAAGGAGAGGGGATGTAGTATTCCCATCAGTGTTGTGCTAGGACTGGGCAGATGCAGCATTCCTAATGGCTGTGTGCTGGGACCGGTTGGATGCAGCATTCCTGCTTGGCAGTGTGCCAAGGGCTGAGGGCACAGGCAGGTTCCTGTCCTTTCATGTACAATGGCCCACTCATTCCAGGTGATGAATGAAGAGCTGCCACTTTGGGGAAATGAGGTGGTGCCAGCTTTGGCACCTTATATGGGCCAGTACAGGAGACCACAGGGCATCCGTCCTGCCAGGGACGCAGTCTCTGCTACGTCCGGATTCCTAGAGCCTCCATCATACTTTCTGTGCATCCTCCTATGGGGCAGGCGCCCAGGCTCTCCTGCTCTTTCTGGGTGGGGAAAGGACAGAAGTGAGTGGCTCACCTGGGCCTTCCTGGGCTCATCCCTAATTGGCAGTTGTTGGAGAATGACTCAGGGTACTGCTTGTCCCCAAGGAAGCCCCTCAACAGAAGTGGCATGGCACGGAACTCAGGCCCGACTCAGAAGTGGCACCTGGGCCATCTCAGCTGTTTCAAAGGCAGTGAGGGGAACTAAGAGGCTGCTTACATCAGAGAGAAAGCCCAGTGCCTAGGGGCACAGTCTCTTACCTCTGCTTATACCCTGGGCTGAATAAGTCCTTGCCCAGCCTGTTCTCCACAGTGCTTCCCACAGGGAGCGTAACTCTGCTCGTGCAGCCATCGCATCAAGAATGCCAGGCCTGGGGACTTGTCCCTAGGGACCTTGTTTCTAACACGTTTTCTTCTGCCTGTTATATGTCCCTCTCATGCCCCACTGCTCCTAATGCAATGCAGCTTTGCATCACCATTCTCAGAGATGCTGGGCAGCTGAGTGAGGACAGAACCATTGGGTACTGACCCATCAGATAACATACCATCATAATGGGGAACAGCGGGCCAGGCCCCGGAACCCCGTTCCAAGGGTTGGATTACAAAGGCTTTGTGCTTTGCTTTCATCCCAGACTCTAAAACAGCTCAAAAGAGAAACTTGGGAAAGTGGCCTCGAGGTCATGGTGAGGATTCATTGGAACTGGTCTTGTCCCTGCCCATGATGGGGGTGTAGGGAGGGTTCCTGCTGCCTGGAAACAGACTTGTTTTCTGGTGAAATGGGTCAGGGTGAGAGCTGGGTATACGTGCTGTCCTCTCCAGCCTTTTTACAGGATGGATTAGGAGCTGGATAGACTACTGGTAGGCTAAAGGGTTTCTTTTCCATTGCACGCCTGTTATGGAACCCAAGGTAGACTCCATGGAGAAACATCGATTGGACTCCATGGAAGAAACACCTAGAACCGGGGCTAGACTCCATGGGAGAAACATCTGAAACCCAAGAATCAGTTCCTGCTCTCAGAGCTCTCAGCTGAGTGGGAGCCAAGTTCAGAATGAACCCTATGCCACTTCAGAGGAGATACACCTCCCGCCCTCACACTCGGCTCCACACGCTGCAGGAAGCTGGCATTGGACATACCACCCCTGTCATCCTGAAAATTGCGTGGGTCCATACCAGTCTAGCCCTTCCTTTCACAGATGGGGAGACAGGGACTCCAGAAGGGAGGTCCGAATGTGCCCAGCCACACCCCAGTTATGAGCAGCTCAGGCCCTCACAGTCCAGCCTGGTGGAAGGTCACCAAGAGGGCAGTTTGATTTCCTGCCATCTGGCTTTGTTGCCATGGAGACATTGCACAAGCCAACTGTGGGTTTTGCCTCTGTGAAGACAACCCTAATTGGAACCAGTGTCCCCACTGTTGCTGCTCTCCACTATGATGCAGTCCTAGCCCCATCCAGTTGTCTGTTCCTTGTGTTGGTTCAGGAGAGCTGAGTCTGCGCCCCACTCTCCCCTGCCACTCACCTGGGTCAGGAGAGCGGGGTCTGTGCTTCACTCCTCCCCTGCTGCTCTCAACCATATCAGCAAAAACCGTTAGCGCCATTTCCAAACAAGGCTCACATGAGCTCTCCATGCTTCCAGACTCACTGGAGTAAGAGAAAATGAAGCAGTTGTCACCAGACCAGAGAGAAGAGGAAAGAATTCATGACCAGGCCTGAGGCGAGGGCCCAGATGTTGCTGTTCAGACACTCAAGAGAGAGATTGAAAATGTAATTCCAGCTGGATCAGTGCCTTCAAGGGCCTGGGGCAGATCAGTTTCCCCCTTCTTCCTGCAAAAGCCCTTGCCTGTGCTCTGTATTTGTGGTCCCTGCCCAGCCCTACCCTGGGCTCTGTTCTCACAGTGCCCTTGCCCATGGAGAGGGCCTTTCTGGATGTCAGCTGCCTCTCTGGCCACACCATGCATGCTCTTCTGATGTACTTCTCCCACACACCTGCCTGGCCCTTGAGGTCATTCCTGACCTCATGACTCTTCCCCGAGCTATGCGGAATGGAGAGTGACCGGCGGTTAGTTCCTTCCTGTTTGGGAACTGGGAGAATCAGCTGGTAGCACCTAGGCAAGGGTCTGGTTGGAGGCAGAGTTGAGGAGAGGGGTGTGGGCATGGCTTTGTGACCACTGAGGTCAAAGGCAAGGAAAACCAAGTTTCCCTGCTGGGCCAGGGAAGGGCATCCTCCTGCTACGCAGGTCTGGGTGGTGATGGTCCCAGGTATTCTGTCAGCCAGAGGTCACTTCTGTGAGAATGTGAGAGTGGGCAAGGGGAAGAATGGAGAGCTGCCTGGGTTCCAGATGGCAAGAGTGCAGGGACAGCTTGACATATGCCTTTCTGTAGAAATTCAAAGTGAGCAAGAAGAGGCCCTGTGTACCTCTCTACCAGGTCTGCCCTCTTTACTGCTATGGCTGTACCGAGATCTTGCCCCTCCTTGAAATATGCTAGACTCATTGGTGTTCGAATCTGCGGAAGCAGGGAACCACTGTCCATTTTGATGTCCTCCTGGGTGGGAAAGGGCCCCATTTGCAGCCATGGCATGGCCTTTCCACAACGGAGTGCATTTTGAGCTCCAGGAACCACAGCATTTTGCTGAAGTCAGCCTCCATGTTGGTATCTTCAGTGAGGAGGTGTAGCATGGAGTCAACCTGCTGAGTTATTTGGCAGTAGGGGGGTTGTGTACCTGTTAGTTTTTGGCAGTGGAGAAGTCGCATACCTGTTGGGTTATTTGGCAGTGTGTATGGCAGGGGTTGTATACCAGTTTGGTTATTTGGCAGTATGGGGATCACATACCTGCTGGGTTTTTGGCAGTAGGTGGGTCGCATACCTGCTGGGTTATTGGTCATGTACCTGCTGGGTTTTTGGCAGTAGGGAAGGACATGTACCTACTAGGTTATCTGGCAGTAGAGGGTTGTGTACCTGCTGAGTTGTCAGTAGAGGAGGGTCATGTCTCTGCTGTGTTATCCTGCAGTAGAGGGGTCGTCTACCTGCTGGGTTATTTGGCAGTCGTAGGACATCCTTAGTTGTCACAGCAGGGAAAAGGTCCTGAGCATCCTCTAGTGTACTAGACAAGCCCCAGATGCCAAGAGTGCCCCACTGACAGCCTGTGCTTTGAACAGTCACGCTGATGGTCACCTCCTGAGTCAAGTAGGATGATGATGAGCCCAGGTTTTTGACAGGAGTAAGACTGCCTTTCCATCTCATCCCTCCCCTCTCTCTGACATCCCTAATTTTTGTTGATTGCATATGCAGAACTCTAATTCACCTTGTATTTGGCTCAGACATACAGAGCAGCATCTGTTGTATCTCAGCCCTTTCAATTTGTAACTTGTCTCAGTTGTCCACTGTTGTTACAAACGACTCCCTGATGGCTTCCAAGCTTTGCACTTACTGACGAAGAGTTAGCTCTCTCTGTAAATGCATAAAGGGCTGGAGGTGTGACTCAAGTGGTTGAGCATCTGTATAGCAAGCATGGGGCCCTAAGTGTATACCTCAGTACTGCCAAAAATAAATAGAAAATAAAGTCAAATGTTAGGAAATGTCATGGTCTTAGCTACAATAACTTTTACATTAGAACTGAATTGCTATTATATATCATCTTGAACTGCCTCCTAAGGCTTCAGAAAGCAAACTCTCAAAAGTCTGTCATCTCCTGTGATACACATAGCCCTTCACTGGCTGCTTGTGGCCTGAGAGGAAAGCCCAGAATCTTTACAGGCTCTGCAGGCTCTCAGCCCCTCCTGCCTCTCTTCCCATCGTTCTGGGCTTCTCCTGCACTGTGAAGACCTCATCCTGCACAGATGCCTCACAAGGACCCACATGAGGTGCCTCTAGGAAGCAGCTGGGTCCAGAGGCCTGAGGGATACTCTGTCAGCAGAGCCCAGAGTACAGTACAAAGTTGGCTGGGGTGCAGATGAGTAAACCACCATCTACTGTCTTTTCCACTGCTTCTCGGGGTCCTGATGTGTTTGTAAGGTGTTTGGGGGGCTGTGAGTGCAGAGGAGCAAGGCAGGCCTTGGTGCAGAAACTTTTGGTAAGTGAGGGTCCCACCAGGCCTCTGTAGCTCTAACTCTTCCTCCCTTCCCCCTTAGGTGGAAGGGGGCTTCTGTGAACTGGAATGGCTCAGACCCCATCCTGTGACCCTTGGATGCACCTAAGTTCTACAGCTCCATTGCTCATCACCAGCAGCCCTTGCACCTCAAGCCTTGTACAAGTCTCTGAAAGTCATCTCCACTGAGGCCAGCATGACCACAGACGTGTAAAGAGGCTCCATTACCCCCTCTCTGAAGGGCCTGCCCAGGCCCCGGGGGGCCCCAGCGCACTGTGGAGATTTTCTTCTGCCAAGCAGCAACTGCCAAAGACAGGATTGTTCCTTGAAGGCCTTAGATATGGGTGGCCATGCATTCTATAAAGCAAGAGTCAAATCTGTGCTGAGGACTTCTTTTTTTCACCATTGGCAAGGTCTGAGGCAGGAAGGAGATGTTGGAAGCCCCAGAGACAGGACTATAGTGGCTGCCCCTGGCAGGTGGGTTCCTGTCTCTTGCATGGCCAGCACTGGTCCCAGGTGCCACGCTACAGAGGCTGAGCTGACTGAAAACAGAGCAGCTCAGAGGGAGAGCTGGACCCCCAGAGGCCTGGGGAGGCTGAGGGATCCAGCCAAGCGGGTGTGAAGAAGAGCCAGCAGGGAAGGGTCCTCTTGGGCAGGAAGGGGGATGGGAACAAGCCAAGGGACAGGGAAGTGAACTGTTGAAGTGTGAATGGGCAAAGGCTCTGAGCCTGCAAATGACAGTGAGGGAAAGCAGCCCACCCAAGTCATGCCTCAGCATTCGTCTGTGTGCTGTGGGTTTCATGAAGGAATACTAGTAGAAACTCTGGTAAAGAGGAAGGGGTAGGGAATGAATTGTGCCAAAACCAGAAGCCATGACAGGCTAAAGAGGAGGAGGATGCACCTGCCCTGGTGAGGAGATATAGGAGCAGGTAATGGCAAAGCCCAGAATGAGTAACTCCAGTGCAAGAACAGGTAATGGCAAAGCCCAGAACAGGCAACAGCTATGCCCAGAACAGGAGCTGCCCCCCTTGCCTGACCCTGTCTGTGCCCAGTGAGTACCTGGGCTATGACCTGGGATTATGCAGAACTAGGCGTTTGTGCTTGTGTTAGAGGCTGACAAAGGACCAGGTAAGGCACAATGCTGGAGGCATCCTGGCCTCAGCCTCTGAGTGCCCTCCTGGGACTTAGGATATAAACCCTGCTAGAGCTAAGTCCCTCTATAGTGTGGTGTGGAGGGGATATAGCTGGCATTTGGGTCCCTCAGCACTGCAGGTGTGAAGGGGATCTAGTTGGCATTTTGAGTCCCTCTGTGATGCAGATGTGGAGGGGATCTAGCTGGCATTCGGTGATGTGACCTACAGAGCTTGCCTTGTATGCCTTGTAGATGGAGCCTGACTCTGGAGAAGTCAGGAGGTGCCAGTGAGGCCCAAGGGAAATGGGGGACAAGGACTGATCTGCACTGTGTCTGAGGCCCCATGGGGTTGACTATGTAAACTGCAGTGGCTGCTCACCGCATGGTTCCTGCAGAACCACTTCCTATATCCCCTGCAATGTTTATGGGTTTGTTTTCCTTGGCCAGGGACAGGCACTGGGGACCCAGCTGGGCAAGGAAGTCAGCTGACCTGTGGAGCCCTTGTTTATCTACCTAAGGAGGAAAAGTGTCTTTCAATGAAAATCACTTAACCTTTCAGCTGAGGGGGGGGACTCTTTGTCAGGGCTGGGAAAAAGCCATGCCTAGCCTTGCTCCAGAAGGCGGCATCTAGCAAGCACAGAGCACTCAATATTCTTCAAGCCCAGAGGCAAGAGTGTGGCATTCCATGCCCTGGATTGGAAGGTGAGCAGAGCCTAGCACCACCTGCTCCCAGGCTGTGGTGGCAGACCGGCCCTCTATGCCTACCAATCGTCAGGAAGGAAACAACAAGGCCTGGTCCAGCCGGGCATTCTGTATCTGAGAGCATTTTCTGGAGCCCATGACAGGCTTTTCCTAAACTATAGTGAAGAGAGCTCTTCCTAAACTATAGTGAAGCCTTTTGTGCTCATGTGCATATGTTAACGCTTTAAAACTGGAGGAACCTCTTCCAGCTTCCCTCCAGAAAGGGTGAGAGGTACAGCCTTATAGTTTATGCCCCACCCCCACCCCCAAAGCCTCACACCCACAGACATCAGGAAGCAGGCCTCGGTGGCATAAGAGCAGAGGACGGCTGTTCACTGCCACACTGCTGCCATTCTTTCCTCCTTCCCTTGGTCTCTGCATGGGCTAGCAGGCCAGGACCCCAGGCTCTCTTGAGAGCAGAGCCCCTTCTCCCACTGTGGTGGCCACTGTGGAAGGGAACTATCACTGACTCCTTCTACCCCAGGATAGGGTAGGACAGAAAGCCCTGGAGGCCAAGTAGACATTCAGGGTTCCTGCCTACGAGGGTGCCGCCTGCTAGGGCTCTCCAGTGGAGATACTCTCCAGCTGCTCTCCTGTTGGGCCAGCCCCTGCACCCCTGCATTCCCTGCAGAGCACCAAAGCAGCTTGCTCCCTGTCCAGCCCTGGCCTCTCTCATCCTTTCCCGGGTAAGCCGGCCACCGTTCCTGTACTCCGGAGGCACACACAGGCCTTCCATCAGTTCTAAGCTCCTCTCCTCTGGCTTTAGCATGTGGAGATAGCTTGAGACACTTGCTAGCAGCAGACCTCATCGACCCCACACTGCCCATACTGTGCTCATGGCCAGGAGGGCAAGACAGAATGGCAGGCCATCTGTGCAGGGCTCCACGACTCTACACAGAGGCAGGTCATGGGAGTCATTTTCAGGATGGTCAGGGTTCTGCAGGGTCAGAGCCCTGCCAGGGACTGCGGGAGGTCCTGAGCCAAGGTGCCCTCAAGAGTCCATGGGACTGCTCCATAGAGTTGCCATGTCTAGGCTCAAATGAGGGCAGGGTCCAGCCCATCCTAGAGCATCAGGGCTGTTGAGGGAAAGAAGTCCCCATGAGGGCCCGCAGTGAAGGGCCTGAGCTGTAATAGCTCCTAGGCACTGACTGCTCTGGACCCTGGCTTCACTACTCAGCACGGCGGGCCTTAGACCTGAACATGAGCTCTACGTGTCAGCCCCACCTGAGGTCTTCAGGAAGCGGAGCCTCAGGTGCTGCCTTAGGCCACTAAACCAGAGTGTGCATTTTCACCAAATCAGAGCTCAAGTTGGAAAAGCTCTGGACACAGGCTTGTGATTTTCACAAATTCTGGAGAGGTGTGGTAGAGGCACTGAGGCACTCAAGTCTGCTGCCTTGGGTCAGATGGTCAGGGTCAGCGTGGTGCCCTGTTGCCTAGTCCAAGTGGCTGTCAGCATTTGACTGGGCCTTAGTGGTTTCTCTGTAAGATTGAAGCCCAGAGGGTGTAATGGGTTGAAATGAGCTAACACATCATGAAGCATGCAAAATGGGGCTCAACCAGTGTTGGCTTTCGGTTCTTGCAATGTGGGTAGAAGCTCCTTGGCTAGCCCATGATAGAAAAGTGCAGAAAGTGGTATCCAGAGCAGACCCAGCAGTCTTCTGTCTGTCTTATCCTGTGTGCCTAGAGAGGAAGGTGGTTCAGAGGACCGGGAGGTAGAGAGTGGGAGTCAGAAGGAGGCTGAGAGCAGAAGGCAGAGGGCAGGTGGAGGCTACAAATGGTGGCCAGGGCAGAAGCTTTCCCAGGAAGCAGAGTGCTGCTCAGACCTCTCCTATGGGGGAGGGCCAGGCTGGGTAGAGGTAGGGAGTGGGTTGAAAGGCTGTGTGTACTCTCAGGACGGCAGTGTAGGCCTGTGTGAGGTCAGGGTACAAGGAAAAGTGGCTGATGGCTTTTTCACATGCCTGTGGATGATCCTTGCATGGCTACCAGCCCTTAGGGGATCCCCAAAGTTGTAGTAGGTGAGCAGGCTGCAACATTTCTGCCAGCATTGCTCTCCACCCTAGTCCTCCCTGCTCCCTAGGCATGCCACATCCCCTTAGGCCTGTGGGAGGTGTAATTTCTGAGCAAAAAATGTCAGGCATTTGTGATAGTGGAGATTGTGTAATGCAAAGGCCAGGATAGGGTGGGCTGGCTGCTTATAGTGGGGCAGAGCCCAGCAGGGGCCTGCGTGCAGGGTGGAGATGTGCACATCAGAGCTCTGAGGGGCACAGGAATTAGGACACCTCCTTCCCCTGAGAGGCAGGAGGGAGTCAGAACAGCTCCCTCTCCTAAAGGGTCGCAGGGGAATTAGGAGACCTCCCTACCCTGAGGGGTTACAGGGAAATGGACAGCTCCCTCCTCAGGTGGTGGGGGTTTGGTGATGTCAGGAGCCTGCAGGTGGCCTTCCCTGAACACTCCTATCCACTTTCCTACAAATACACATCCTATGACTTGCTTGTCCAGCCAAATCGTCCAAGGCCTTTTCTAACTACAGATGGGGAAGCTGAGGCCAAGCAGGAATTCTTATGTTAGAGGCCTCTGGGCACATTTCTGTTTTGTTTTGGTCGTGGGGCTTGAACTCTGGGCCTGGGTGCTGTCCCTGAGTTCTTCAGCTCAAGGCGAGTGCTCTATGCTTGAGCCACAGCACCACTTCCATCTTGGCACATTTCTTTGCTGGGCTGGAGGATCTAAATCTGCTGGGGGTAAACCCAGCCTGCCTCACCCCTGCCTCCATAGCCCACTCTAAATCATGGCAGTGGCTTTGAGGCTTGTGATCCTTGCCTTCTGTGCCTGTCATGTAGCAGGTCCCACCTCTCCCACAGAGCTGACATTCCTTTGGGAAGACTTTGAGAACACTTGG
Organism: Dipodomys spectabilis; assembly: GCF_019054845.1. NCBI lineage: Eukaryota > Metazoa > Chordata > Mammalia > Rodentia > Heteromyidae > Dipodomys > Dipodomys spectabilis. The sequence continues at coordinate 13,382,818 of NW_024870855.1, read as the reverse complement.
ACCACCCATTGGAACTCAGCCACAGGACTCTGGTGTACCTAGCAGGCTAATACACATGTACACGACACACATACACTCACACACTTCTGCACATGGTTTCTTCCCTAAGCCCAAGGCTTATGCCCCTGCCTCCCTCCTCTCCCAATACCTGTCCCAGCCCAGGACTCCCATGGAGTGCAGAAGGAGCCCCACCCTGTGCCCACTGCTGCCCCACCTCCAGCTGACAGCCTGTGTCGTGTAGTGCTAGGCGGGAGAAGTTGTCTGAGGTGTCTAAACCGTTGGTTCTGGGTGTGGTTCTGAGATTAAACCTGGCCCCTTTCCTGTGGCACTTGATAAGGGTGATCCCGGGTGTTTATCTGGCTTTTTCTGTTTTAGGGCCTTTTGACGTCTGTGAGACTTGGCCAAGTCCCTCCTCCGAGAGCCTCAGAGTCCTCAGTGATAAGCATAGCAGCAGCCGCCTCCCAGTGGCTGTGGCTTGCTTGCTCCCCGCCACTTGAGACACCTGCTGCCAGCACTGTCCTGAGCCCTGCCCCTTCCTGGCCTGGCCCTGGACGGAACCTGGGGTGCTATTAATAATTACATCAGGGATGATTGTGTAAACGGCCACCGCGGAGTGTGGGAACCTTGTCTGAGGACACATGGTTGGGGTTTGCATGGTGATTTTCCCACCAGCCCCTGGGGCTGGATTCCATTGGAGCACAGAATTCAGAGGAGGAGCCCGTATATGACTGACAAGTCAGGAAGTCCTGGAGGAGGATCAAGGCAGAGGAGGGGAATAAGACACTCTGAGTAGGGGCAGGAGTATTTGGGGGTGATGGGAAGGACTGGGTCCTGCGGGGCCTTGAATACTAGGCTCTCGGTTTCCTCCTGTGAGTGTGGGAGAGCTTTAGAGCAGGGCAGTAGTAGACAAGCTGCATTCCAAAGATGGTGTGACAATACAGAGGAGGGGGGTCCAAAGGAAGATGCTAACTCTGAGCAGGCAGGGGATAGCTGGCATTGGGTGATCTGGCCGGGGAGCAAGGGTCAAGGCAGGCCTTGGACCCACATCTCCTATTTTGCCTCCACTTCTAGGCAGGCAGAGCTGAGCCTCAGTGGCTTCTCCCTCTCTTGCCCTCTGGCAGCTGCAGCTGTGCCCACGGAACATACCTGCCTCCCAAAGAAGGCAGCTTCCATCCGCCTGCCTTGGCAAACCATGAAGAAGGGGCCTCAATGTGAGGAAGTGCCAGGTCTTTGTTCTGGCTCCGGCTGTGGTTGGATCCACTGCCCATTGTTCTCCCATCTGTGTGTGACCTTGGGCAGCTGCACTGGACTGCCTGGCTCCCCTGGGCCTGGTCTCCCAAGTGTACCATGGAAGACAGCCAGGCTGGTAGAGGGCTCTCAGCCCCAGGGGCAGGGCCTCTTCCTGCAGGGTACTGTGTCCCCTTGTAGATTCTCAGGGCCTCTTCTTGTGTGGGTACTGTGTCCCCTCCTGGATTCTCAGGGCCTCTTTCTGTGGGGTACAGTCCTGAGTTCTCAGGGCTCCACTTTAGCCTCTTTGGGATGGGGTGGGTACTGGAAGAACTCACTTCCTGAGGACCAGGAATCTCCTAACAGGTGTAAGAGCAGCTTTTGGCCTCAGGATCAAGTCCACAGTGTTTCCTTGCTGCTGTTGGCCTGGCCCATCTGGACCTGTGCATCTGTCTGCCTACTCTGGTCACTCTTGGGTGGGAAATCCTTGTGCTGGTCTCAAATCCTGGCTTCTATGGTGTGTCACTTACATTAAGTTACAAAATAAACCCACAAAAGAACGCTTGTGTCTCAGTTTCTCACCCATAAGACAGCATCTGTGACACCACATAACTGGCTATGCTTTGGTCTGCCATTTTACCTGAGGGCAGGTGTGAGGCTCAGCCCCAAGCTAGGCTTTGGTCCCAATGAGGTGATAAGTCAAGGTGATTGGACTTTACAAACTGTGACAGCTCTGGAGACTGATCAGCAGTGAGTGGCAAGTACCAAGTACCAGTCTCTAACAGATCTGGCACTTGGTCCTACTAGGGATAGAGAAGAACAGTCTCAGCCCAAGTACTTGCTGGGAACCAAGGCTAACAGGTAGCCAATGTCAGGTCCTTCCTCCTAGCCCCTACCTCCCAGAGGACCTGCTGGGGTTCTGGGAAGCCCACCCCATGGATGGCAGGGGAGGGGAAAGAGGCCTGCTGCCCCCTCTCTTGGCTCCCCTCATTTCCTGAGACTTGGGGACTCTGGAATATCTTTGAGTGTCCTGATTCTATACCCACAAGCTATTGTGTGGGAGCCCAGCCTTTCCTTCAATTCAGCCCTCTCCCTGAGGGTATGTGGAACAGAGAGAGCTCTGGGTCAGAAGCCAGGGGGCTCAGAAGGAAGCCAGTTGGCCCAGGCAGGCAGCCGATCTGACCATCACCTCCTGCAAACCCCGCTTCCTTGGCAGAAATACCCAGTGCTTTTCCCTCCTTCCTGGCCATAGCAGGCACATCTTGGGTTTATTTGTATAATGGTTTTCCATTTCCTTTTCTGGAAAATCATCAGGGCTGTGCCCCACTCTCATCAGAGGGGAGACTGGAGGGAGAAGGCTGAGAACTGAGGCTTGTGGGGTCCACTTGTGCTTACTCTGACACCTTGTGGCACTTGGGCAGGCTCCTCTAGAACATTCCAGTTTATGGAGGGCAGTGATTTCCCTGAGGCCTCATCTCCCCTGAGACCCAGCTGCCCAGGGTCCTCTTTCATTTCCAGCTCCCAATCATACTTGCCTGGTGGGAAAGGGCTCCTTGAGGACCGAACTTGGAGTGTCTTCACCTCTGCATACCCCAGGCCTCTTCATTTGCATACCCAAGGACTGCAAGGCAGAGCTGCCAGCCAGGGAGAGAAGTCAGGGTCACATAAGGACATCCTGGGGGAAAATGAGGTGGGGCCTGCCAATGACTCCCCCTGCTCCCACTGTGTAGTAGGCCAGCCCTGGGTGAGTGGCTCTGTGGGTATAGAGCCCACCCACAACCCCAACTGCTTAGACCTTTCTCTTCCCAAACCACCTCCCTTCCTTCACATAAACAGATCTGCAGACTGTATCCCCTCCTCCAGGAAGACTCTCCTAATTACCAGGAAGAGGTGGGGCTCTTCCGCTGCCCCACCCCCACCTCTTCCTGTGCTGTAAGCCTGGGTCCCAGCTGCCCCCCCTGAATATCTGTGTGGCAGAGCATCACAGGGCCAGCCTCTTTCCAGTGGCTGTGGCGTCTGAGCCAGCAGGTGTCAGAGACAGGACTAAGTGGCAACATAGTCTTGTGGGGAAGCCCAGGCTGGGCACCAGGGGCTCTGTGACACCGGATCAGTAACTCAGCCATGTTGCCCTAATGAGGTACCTGGCCCAAGGCCTTTCCTTAGAAAGCTCTGTTGTTCTGCTAAGCATGGATGACCTTTCTGCTCTGACCAACTCCTGCCCCAGAGTCAGGGAAAGACTTCCTGTCCATCTACTGTCTTGGAGCCCTAGTTAGTAAATAGCTCTTTCCATTCTCAACGTGGCTTTCAGGAAACTCAGTTGGGGATAATGCTAAGTGGCAATCTCTCTCTGGACCCTGAACAGTTCCCTTCTGTTTTGTTTTCACTGGACTGAGATTTAAAACTTTTCCAGATAATTTGGTCCATTACTGCTCATAGTATGGTTCTGGGACCCTACGGCATCGACATTACTAGAAAGCTTATTAGCATTACTGTGCTCTTTAGTGTACAGTACATTAGTGTCTCTTAGGCCCTACCCAGGGCTGATGAATCAGAACTGTACTTCCACAGGCTGCTGGCGATTCACATTCCTGTGAGAGTCTGGGATATCCCCTCCCCTCTCCCCTCTCCCCTCTCCCCTCTCCTCTCTCCCCTCTCCTCTCTCCTTTTTCTCCTCTTCCCACTCTTACCCTCTCCCCTCTCCTTTCCCTTTCTCTCCCCTCTCTTCTTTCTCCTCTCTTCTCTCCTTCCCTCCTCTCCCTTTCCCTGCCTGAGGCTTCTAGTGCCCTGCCTAGGCCTGAACCCACCTCCCAAAATAAGCTCTGGCTCTAATCATGCCCCTGAACCCTGTCCTCTGGTAGGCCAGCTCTCAGAGGGTGCCAGGCTCCATACTCTGCCATTCTCTGTAGGTGCAGCTGATAGTGAGCATGGGTCTGACTTGGGGGCCCCCTTCAGAAGCTGTCCTTAGACTGGCAGTGAGGAGTGCAAAGTGGTATTGGGTGGCAGGCCTCTTCTGGCCAGCTCTGAGTCTAATCACTCACAGGGCTCTGGCCCTTAGTGCCTGGCTAGATGCTGCTTTGCTGGAGGATAGGGAGACTGGTTCATTGTGTACAGTGTTGGGAAGTCACTTCTGCCAGTGGCCTCAGTTTACCTTGGTACAATGGAGTCCTACCCACCTGGAGGCCCTGTGACCTTACATTCTAAGATCTTGGGGTTCAGAGGCACTGAACACAGATGACAGGAGGGTACCAGTGAGACCCCTCTTGAGGTGACTTCCCAGGACCTACAGGCTCAGCTGGAGGTCAGTGTCACAGAGAGGGAGGCATGTGTGCTGGCCACTGGACCCGGGGCCATAGTGGGGGGACCATGTCATCATTTTCTCATTAGGCGAGACAGTGATATGCCTGTGCAGTGATCTTACTGGCCCCGTGGGCCGCAGGAATGTTGGCTTCACACCAATATGATCCCCAGGCAGACAGGGAAGGAGAGGTCTCAGTGCAGGTGGCAGGGGGCCCTGCTCAGCCTCCCACCCCAGCGTGTACCCCACCAGCCGTGTCCACAGCTCTGTGACACAAGAAATGACCCTGTGTGGTGTTTGCTTTGTGGGGGCCTGTATCCTCTCCCACACTGGCTTGCTGAGCTGGCAGACTGCTGGTTCCATTCAGCTTGAGCGTCTTTCTCATGCTTCCCAGAAGCTGAGCAGAGCCAAAGGGCTATGAGCAGAGAGCTGGTCAAGACCAGTCCCAGCCTCACCCAGGCTGTGAGGTAGGGATCGCTGGAGAGGAAAAGAGAGAGTAGCACGCATGGAGCAACTGGAGTGGCCAAGAGAGAGAGAGACCACAGAGCAACGAGGCCCAGCCATGACTAGTGCTGATCCTTTCTGAGCCATGGCTCCTCTGCACACATTTAAATTCAGCCGATGGCAGAAGCAAGGTGAGGGGGAGCCTGGATTATGAGCTGCACAGCTGGTGAGGGATGTGAGCCTCAGAGGGGCAGGGAGACAGGGAAGAAGAGATCAGGATGCCAGGTAGCTGTGCCACAGTGTGCGAAACAGAGTGTTCCTGAGAAGGCAAGGTCAGTGAGCATGCAGCCACCATGTGTCATGTGTGTGCATATGTGTGTGAGTGCATGTATGCACGCACCGGCATTTTGCACATCATACATGTTACACACAAGCTATCACACACTGCACACACATGTACACATGTGATATGCACAAAAGTGGATGCGTGTGTCATGTGTGCACATGTGTATATAGTCATGTACAGTGGGGGAGGAGAAAGGGACAGAAAGGGCCAATGTGATGTCTTGGGTGTGGAGTCCGGAGGCCCAAGGACCATCCTGAAGGACAGTTTTTCCACCAGGAGCTCATTGGAGGTCAGTGGAGTCCATCCAGAGCAGGTGATTCTCCATACTACTCACACATGCCTGGCAGTTGGCAGTGATGCCAGTCAGGGCTGCTTGGCCCTTTCGTGGGCCTCGGGGCCTTTGGCTTCCTCGGCTCTTCCTTCATGGAGAGGTTATGAATGAGACTTATGACAGCCTTGGCCTGAAGATGAATTTACTAACCCTGGTGAGGTGCAAGAACAGCTGCAGGTGCAGCGCTGCAGGTAGTCCTAAGGGCCCCAAGGCTGTGGTGCCCACTGAGCAGTGCCAACCTGGGATCAGGGATCAAACGGCATGAGGCTCTCAGAGCAGGGCATCCCTCCATCTGCTGAAGCCTGCTGGGCCTGCACACTGGAAAAGCCAGAGAACCACAGAGGCTGTGGCCCTGGGGAGCTGCTGACTTGCTGCAGTGGCCTTCCAGAGGCCCAGGAGCAATGTCCAGCTGCCGTGTACATCACAGAAGGAGGCAGAGCTAAGGAAGAGCTAGTGAGAAGGAGCAGAGCATCCAGATCCTTTGAGAGGGTGCAACCAACACTTGGCCCTACAGAAGGGCATGGGGCATCCAGGTAAGGGACATAGTAGGAAAGCGGGGGATTGCCAGAAGCTGGGATCCCTACCTCCTGGCCTGGCTTTGAGCACCTGGAGGACCCCTGTTGGGACTGCCGGCTGGGGTAGGCTCTGTTCAGACAGATATATCAGGTCCTGAGGCTATGAGGAGAGGGCAGAGTTCCTGAGGATCCATATGGTTCCCAGTCAGGGAGGGTGCTTTTCTGAGTTCTTGCTTGGAGCTGAGGAGGATGCAGTCTTTAGTCATGCAGAGCAGGGATAGAAAGAGGCTGAGTGTGGCTAACAGATCCAAGCCAGGCACCAGAAGCCCCAATTCTAGACCTGGCTCTGCCTTGTCACACCCCAAGCTTCTATCTGAATCTCAGTTTCTCCATGAACTGAGGTCATCAGAGCCAAGTCCATCTGGTCCCTTTCTTTCCAGCTTGCTACTTTGTGGTGTAATAAGGCAAAGACTGGTGAGGCTGAAAGAAATCAGGGTGGGGGAGTGAAAGGAGGCTGCAGCTGGGCCAGGCCTAGGGCAGAGGAGGAACGCAGTAAGGAAGTGCTCCAAGCCACTTCCACACAAGGTGCTTCCTTCCAGGGCTGCTCCCAGCAGAGGCCTGGCCTGGCCTGGCCTTGCCAAGGGTGTGGTTGGGCTGCTGGGCACAAATGCCACCAGCAGCGTTTTCTTTGGGGGTAGGGGGTGCCTCTCAGGCCAGCGGGGACTCCCCCTCTCAGGACAGGGCTGGGGAAAATGTGACTTCAGTCCTTGGTAGAGACTTTGCCAGCCCCAGGCGGGGTGGAGTGGAGGCATATCAGCCCCATTTCCTCAAGTGCCCTTGTTGGAGTTCAGCCTGGCTCTTTCACCATGCCCTTCATCCCTGGATGTGGTACATGAGTCCCGTGTAGACAAGTTTGCTGTCCTGTCTCTAGCTTATCACCTATGGGACCACCACAAGAGATCCTGGCAAACATGGAATAGAAAGCCCCCCTTTGCAGGAATAGGTATAACATGGTCCCTCATGCGAAGGGGACAATATGGCTGCTCAGGACAGGCAGCAGTGGGGGACAGGGGGCAGGCGGGGACCAGGAAAGGAGATGGCTGCAGCCTAGAAAATTATTAAATTGTTCCATCTCTGGTGAATCACCGCGGCCCTACTAAATCCGTTTTTTATTTAAAAGAGATCGTGTGACGCCTGATGTCCAGGCGCTATCTGTGGACGGGGAGGCATTCCCAGGCTTGCAGAGGTGGGCTCTGGGTATTTCTTGGATACAGAAGAGCCAGGGCCAGATGCTTCCGGGTCACCAACTATGCCCAGCCCTGAGTCAGTCCCGCTGAAGGTGCTAGGGGCAGGGACTCAATGGCCACTTACAGGTCTAGCTTCATCCAATAAGGAAACCTGGGATAGCCCAAGAGGGATGAGAGCCTGGCCTCAGGACTCGGGGAGGCTGGCTGAGTGAGTATGGAGTCAGCAGGCCAAGTGAGTAGGGATTCAGCAGGCTGGAGGCAAGGAAGATGGCAAGCTCTTGCTCCAGGCACAGGGCGCGGAGGCTCAGGAGCGCAGCCCTGGTGTGAGGCCAGGAACACGCAAGCAGGGGGAGGCCGAGGGGAGCAGGGATGCGATGAACTGGAAGCAGTGGGGAGACGAACTCAGAGGCTACTTTCCAGTTGCAGGCTTGGAGAGTCTGCCTGGCCTCACAAGAGGATGGTTTTGCACCCCTGCTCTGTCCGTCTGGAATGGGCCCATCTGGGTCAGCCAGAGCCAGGGCAGGCAGGTGGGGATGAAGGGCAGAAGAGAGCTGCCAAGCAGCCCTCTGGGAGGATTGCAGGCAGAATGAGGAGACTTGGTCAGTGAATGGATTTTCTTTGGCTGGGGATATGTGTATTTGGTTCTGACCACTCTCTGTCAGGCCCCTCAGGAACTGTGACCCATCTTCCCACACCCCTTACAGCTCTCTTCTGACTCAGGAAAATGCAACTACACTGTCAGCTAAACCTTACTCAATGCCATCGGTGTCCAAGTCCCCCTTCCCTCAGACCCCATCTTCCCAGAGGAAATAAAGACACTATACTCCCCAACCAGCGTGTAGGCCAGGGAGGGTCCCCCTCAGCCCTCAGCCTCGCACTCAGCAGAATCATCAAGCCTGTGACAAGCAGTCCAGCCTGGGGTCTTATCTCCACACAACCCAAGCTCTTCACCCTAAGGCAGCACCTGAGGCTCTGTCTGGCCTCCTCTGCTCCTGGGGCCAGAGACCAGTGTTCTTTCCCTGACTCCCATAGAGACCTACTCTGACTGTGCTGGGAACAGCAGCCCTTCTGGGCACATCTGGAAAAGTTGTTACCCAGACAAGACCACTGTTGCCAGCAGGTTCTGCGTAGACGCCAGCCCGCCCGGGGCTCAGATCTAAAGACAGAGAGCCCATCTTGTTTATCCTGGCAGGGACTGTGGGTCCAGGCCATGGAAGGCATATGGGAGCCTGAAATGGTATGGGGACACAGTGGGGGAGGAGCTGGCTCACAACCTGAGCCAGCGGTGCCTACTCCCTTGAGCTCTACCCTCTGTGCTATGCTGCCTTCCAGAGTTCAGTGAACCCTGGCCTTAGCAAGGCTCTATCCTTAGCCTTCTCTGCCTGGCCTGGACTGTGACAGACAAGAGGAGGTGGAGGATCTGAGCCTCCCTGAGTCCAGGGCTTCTTCCTTCCTATCTAAATGGTGAGGTGACTGCTCAGAAGTCCCTTAGTATCCTGGGAAGAGTGGGGGCGGGGACTGAGCTCCCCTTAGCGGTTCTGACCATGCCTATGTTCTGTGGGTCCCTCCTAGAGATGTCTTTTCCCACAGGGATGGGGTGGTTGTGGCAGGAGGGCAGAAGCCCTGGGGAAGGTGAGGACACTGTGGGTCCTGAGATTGGTGGAAACATTGATAGGTGACATTGATACATCCCTTACCAAGGCAAAGGTGCTTTGTCTAACCTGTTACCCTGGGACCCCCACTTCCTGCTCTGCCCCAGTGCAGGGTGATTGTCTGGTGGGCCTTTCCTCCCACCTCTCTCCCTCTCTCCCCCCCTGCCTGCCATGACCTCACATAGCTGGGGACACTTAACTTATGAGGATGCTGTGGCACAGTCCATGGATGACTCTCCACAGATTGCGTGCCATCTGTGCTAAGGTGGTACCTGGCCCCGGGGACTTACAAACACGTGCAGGGCCACATCACTTATCTTTAGATGCAGGACCTCTGCCTATGAACAGTGTCACACAGGCCAGAGCAGCCCCATGCTCCTGACTCTGGTCTCTGCCTGGCCATTCTGGCCTCTGAGGCAGAGCCAGCAAGTCTTCTTGCCTGGGTCCCTGTTGGCATCACATTTTAGCCCTGTACCAGGCAGAGAAGGTCACAGAGACAACTATGGGTCCTGCCAGGGACCAGGAAGCTGAGAGGAGGCAGAGGATGGCATCTCTACTTTGCGGGTATAGTCTGAAGGAGATACTTCAGAAGGGGAACAGCCCTATTACAAGCAAGCCAGGTCTGGGTGGGGGGCACAATCCTGCTGCAGGAGCCTGCTTAAAGGGGGAACAGGGCAGATCTAGAAACCTCTGTATAAGGGAACTCCCCCTGTTGGGAGCTCTGGTGAGTAGCCTCTGGAAATGACCAAAGAGCTTCCCTTGGGGCTCCATTGTGTCCAGGGTCCCAGTCTAGGACCAAGGGGCATGGAATGAGAGCCAGGGCCAACCAGAGTAGAAGATGAGGCCCAGGGGCCAGCCTCTCAGAGGGTTACTTCCAGCTACCCAGGCTGTCTGAGTAGATGCCCTGCATCTTCTTACCTCTGGCATCCTGCCTTGAGGCCTCTTTCTCTAGGCCTTCATGGCACTCAGGTATACACAGTGAGCCCTGTTGCCAGCTGGTCACTTACCAGCCAGCCAGTTAACAGCTGACCATCATGCAAACACCATGCTGGTCCCCAGCAGCTCATCTGAATGTCAGAGGCAGCACACGGGCAGAAGGTAGCCAGTGATGGCTGCGGTCATTCTCTGAAGGAGACCTAGGCCACAGTGGCACATGACACACATTCATTCTGCTCCACTCCCGAAAACACAGACCTCATATCTCACTGGGCCTCAGTTTCCTTTTTATAATGAGTGGAGACAACACCTTTGATAAGGAATGTAGTGGGCAGGGAGAAGGAGCAGAGGGGCTCTGATGGTCCTGGGTTCCTCTCGATGGGCAGAGAAGCCCCTTACCTGCTCAGCTCACCTTCTAGCACAGCAGACAGGTGGGCTGTACTCGGAGCTCCTAAAATCCAGACTTGCTCTGTCAATCGGCTGCCACTGGGTCTTTGTCCTGGGGTACCCAGGCTGGACTGAGGAAGTCTGAAGCACACTTTATGCCTCCTACTGCTGGCTCTCCACCCCCTTTTTTTGGTCTTGAACTCAGGTCTTGCTTGGGGTTTTCTGCTCAAGGCTGGTGTGCTACCACTTGTACCACACCCCCATCTTTTCTTGTTTTGTTGGCTAATTGGAGGTAAGAGTCTCACGGATTTTTCTGCCCAGGCTGGCTTTAAAAAAAAAAAAAGAAGGGGGTAACAATGTTTGACAAGAAATGTACTTCTTACCTTACTCATGTAACTGTAATCTTTACAATAAAATAAATACAAAAACAAAAACTTGCGATCCTTAGATTTCAGCCTCCTGCATAGGTAGGATTACAGGTGGGAGCCATCGGAGCCTGGTTCTGACCCCCGCCCCTCCTTACTTTTTTCGTTTTGTCTGTCACAGCCCTATCTCCCTGTCTCAGGGAGTCTCTTCTTTCCCTTAATTCTAGCATTGCTCAGTTTCTATTTCCACTGTCTTCATCCTGTCTCTGTCTCCTGTCCTCTTAGCCTGTGCCTTCCTCTTTCCCTTTCTCTTCTCTCTATCTCCCCACTGCCTGGAAACTCCATTGCCTTTGAGGGGAAAAACCCATCCCCATCTCCCTCGGCCTGCCCTCAAGTCACTGGTTTGAATTGTTCCCAAGACTGAGGGTTCCCAGAGTGAGGGCTCCCCACAACCTTGTTCATTTTGCTCAGACCTGCCCTGACCTCTGCATGTGGGGGTAAACAACCCCCTGATGCCCCTTTGGTCCCAAGAACTGAGGCCTGGCTGGTGGGGGGAGGGTCCTAAAGTGACAAACAGTTCTGGACCATGCATGCAGAGGCCCAGGCCACTTCTTGCGTCTCCAGAATTGCTCACAGAGGTTAATATGCTGCTCCAGGGTGGGCTGGAGATTCCAGGCAGGCCGATTGTGGTGCCTGATTCCAGGGAGGGCAACGTCCACCCAGAGTCCAGCCTGCCTGCTCCACCCCCTTCACAGCCAGCTCTGCTCGCTGGCACCCCAAGCCGGCACACTGGGCTAGGACACCTGGATTTCTCTACCCCCCTGAGTGGGGCCAGCTTGGAGGAATTTCCCAAAGCCTATTAGAGCAAAGTTGCCTCTTGCCTGCCTCTATGAGCTGGGCAGGGCTGAGGGCTGAGGGCTGAGGGTGGAGAGAGGGAGGGAAGGAGGGAGGGAGGGAGGGAGGGAGGGGAGAAGAGGAAGGAAAAAAGTTGGCAGCCACAGTAGAGCGGCGTCTGCATCCATCCAGAGGAGGCTCGTGCCGTGTGGGGCGGGCCAGGAGCAAGGAGAGGCCTTCCTCCCTTTGTGCTCCCCCCACCCCCCCAGCCCTATAAATAGGCCCAGCCCAGGCTGTGGTTCAGTCTTGGAGGGAGTTGAGCACCAAGCAGTGAGTTGTCTCCACCAGAGTCCCTGCCAGCATGGCCAGCGAGTTCAAGAAGAAGATCTTCTGGAGGGCCGTGGTGGCCGAGTTCCTGGCTATGACCCTCTTCGTCTTCATCAGCATCGGTTCTGCCCTGGGCTTCAATTACCCACTTGGCAGGAACCAGACGGCCGTCCAGGATAACGTGAAGGTGTCGCTGGCCTTCGGGCTGAGCATTGCCACGCTGGCTCAGAGTGTGGGCCACATCAGCGGTGCCCACCTCAACCCAGCAGTCACCCTGGGGTTGCTGCTCAGCTGTCAGATCAGCATCCTTCGGGCGGTCATGTACATCGTGGCCCAGTGTGTGGGGGCCATCGTCGGCACCGCCATCCTTTTGGGCATCACCTCTTCCCTGACCGCGAACTCGCTCGGCCGCAATGATGTGAGTAGTGCCCCAGGTTTGGGACTGATGGGGAGGGGCCTGGCCCAATCCTCTACCCACTGTGCAGATGGGGACACTGAGGAATGGGAGGATGAGGGGTGCAGGAGGGGGTCCTGTAGAGAGTTGGGGATGCTGAGGAACGGGAGGATGAGGGTTTGTGGAAGGTGGTCTGGTAGGGAATTGGGACTGGAACTCAGCTGTGCTGGAGCCACAGCCTGTTTTCTGCCAGGCACTGTGGGAAAGGGAGAACCAGAGGATAATGGTTCTGCCAATATCTTAGTCCTATGCCATCCTTGGGCTGGGCTCCTTCTGAGCCCCGCTACCTGCTGTTGCCAGCCTTGCCAGAACCCAGTACCCAGCACTGTAGCCAGTGCTGCAAGTCTTAGCAGGACTCCCTGTGAGTGTGTGTGTGTGAGTGTGTGTGTGTGTGAGTGTGTGTGTGTGTGTGTGTGTGTGTGTGTGTGTGGCGCTGTTAGGGCTCCAGCGCAGCTTCCAAAGCCACACAGAGAATCGGGGAGAGTCCTTCCTTCCTCCTTTGCCCCTGGGCATCAGATAAACATGGGAATCAATCCCTTTGGGGGCTGTTGATGACAGTCGAGGTAGAAAAGGGTGTGTCCCCAGGATCCTGGGCATGGAGGGGTGTGGCATGGGTGTTTGTGTGTGTGGAGGTGGAGGTGTGCACGTGTCTGCTGGCTCAGGTCTCCTGGGCTTGTGGGAAATGTATAGCGTTCGTGCTTTGGAGCTGGGGTGAGTGTGTAGCTGCCTGTGTCCATTGCTTGGCGCTTGAATGACATGCACACAGATGTTGATGACAGTCAGTTGCTGGAAGTAATCACCCGGCCCTGTTTAACACAGCTCAGTGGCTGTTAGGAGTGGTGGCCACACAGGCTTTCCAGCACAGACCAGGCTTTCTAGCTCCTCAGCCAAGTGCACTTGAGCCCAAGCTGGGGGGTAGGGGGGTGGGGGTGGGGAAACAGTCTGGCAGAGGCGCTGAGTGAGAACAGAAGGTGTCTCAGAGGCAAGCAAGCTGGGGGCACCCTCACTGGAGGCAGAGAGGAGGGACTAGAACCAGAACACGAAGTTGGCCAGGCCCTGGCAAGGCAGGAGGATATGGGGACAGTAAAGGAGCTGGCCAGGGCTCCACCTCAAGGACAGCACTGGGTGATTAGTCCTCTCGTTTCCAAAGTTCATGTTCTGGAGAAGGCCACCAGGAAGGCAAGGTGAAAGTCTGGCATGGGGGCAGAGGCAGATGAGCACTTCTGGGTCACCGTGACTCCTTTCCAGCCTGTCCCTAATCTGCTGCTGCTGACCAAGATTGAAGATTAGCTCTGCGTCTGGAGTTTAGACTTTAGCCAGGGAAGACGTGGCTGTGACAGGTGTAAGGAACAGAGCCAGGGAGGCTGTGTCTCCTGGATGCAGTCTTGCCAATGGGAACAGAGCTAGGTGGCATAGGGCAGCTGCAGGGGGTGGGGAGGTGGTGAAGCCAGGCTCACCCTGGGTGAGCCAGGCACGGGCCAGGCCTGAAGATCGGCTGGCAAAGACTTTGCTGTCTCTAGCGTGGCCATCAGCAAGGAAGGCAAGAAGCCTCTTTGGTGCCAGCTGCATCTGGCTACACCCTGCTCTAGCTCCCATCCCCTCTTTAACTGCCATTTGTCAGATTCACCCAAGTGTCTGGGCAGGGGCAGGGTACAGATGGAGGAAAGAGAAGGGCAGGCCAGAGTGGAACAGTGTTGGGCTGAGAGGAGGGTACCTGGGTTCAAATCCCACTGCTGCTAACTGGTTGAGCTTCCTTGCTGAAGATTTCAAGGTGCAAGGGGGGACCTGGGGCTGGGGATGGCTCTATTGCACCCACGCTGCCCGCTCTTTTTATTGGCTCACGCTTATCACCTGTGGCAGGAGGGCTTGGCTAGTAGCGGCAGTGCCAAGTAGAAGATGAGACCTCATGGTGGGGGCTCAGTGTTGACCCTCCATAGCACAGATGTCTGGGATTCCTGAATGCAATCTGGGCTCCCTCAGATGTTGGTGCTGGGGTCTGGAGGGGCCTGAGGGTGGAAGGAGCAGGGGACGTTCTCTTTCCTCCTGTTACTCTGCTCCTTGCCCGACCCTGACCAAAACCTGGGTGGGGCAAATTGTTGGCATGGAGATTTCCAAAGAAACGAGGGGACTAAGTGGCAGGAAGTGGTTGGAGTGAGTCAGGGGGTGTCCCCTGGGGACACAATGGGGACAACTTTCTCCTGACTGAGTCAGGGCTCTGGGTACGCCCTAGAGAGACCACAGCACTTAGGGGCCAGGATGAGTCTAAGAGATGGACTTGAATCTTGACCAGGCGAAGGCGCTGAAGCTGGGGTGAAGACCCTGGCCTGTCTCTGCCTGGGCTCAGTGGCTACCACTTTGGGTGACTCCACTCCCAGGCTGAGGTGTTCCTAAAATCCATCTGCGAAGGGGACAGAAGAGTAGGGCTGGTTCTGCGAAGTGGAAGATGTCAGGGCCTTTGCTGTCTAATGTTATTCTTACACTCTCTGGCTGCACTCTTGTGGACATGGCTGTGCTGTTGCGTCCTGAGTACAGGCTGGGCTGGACAGGGCTGGACAGCTGGGCTCTCTGCCCCGGGAAACTCACAGCCTCTGGCCTAGATAAGCCTTGTGTACAGCTGCCTGTGATATGGGACAGGAGGCAGGTGTGATAATGAGGTATCAGGCAGGCTGGGGACTTTTGAGCTGGAAGGGTTGGAGGACCAGGAGGGGTTCAGGGAGGAAATGTCATGTGCTCAAAGTGTGGAGACCCTCAGAGAGAGGAGGGGAGAGAATCTGTGCACGCCCAGGCAGAGGGGCTGGCACCAAAGCCTGGGGGTCATTAGTGTGGTCGGGCTGGGGCCTGGGGCAGGCTGGGCTCTGAAAGAGGGTGGGGGCTCAGAGTTTGGCCAGATCTGACTGGTCTAGGGGACTGTGTTTCCAGAGTTTGTGAATTTAGCCTTCTGGGGAGCTGTGGCAGAGGGTGGTCCTCTTTGGGGTCCTCTTCATCCTGCTGATTCAGGGGCTAAGTACTTGGAGAACACTCCTGCCTGCTGCTAACCATAGCCCTAAATACTCCCTCTTTCCATTTCCTGAGCTTCAGTTTCCCCAGCCAAGAACTGCCAGGGCCCCGGGGCTACTCCTTGCTCCACCACTGAGGCTCCTGGCCCCTGCTCCAGAGCTTGGGGTAGGTTGGGAAAAGGGAGGTCAGAACTGACCAGCTCAGCCTGTCCTGACCAGGGAGGGGGCTGGGGGCTGAGTGGCGATGGCTGAGACGTGTAATTATTGTTTCCAGCCAGAGAACAAGGATAGGGAAGACATGAAGAGGTGGAGCCCCGTGGTGACTTCCCTCACCATGGAAAATTCTCCCACAAGCCCTTGAGCAGTCCACTTGGCATTGCCCACCCCAGCCTGCTGCCCACCTACCCCCAGCCTGCTGTCCTCCAGGCCTTCTGTCCCCCTGCCTGCTGTCCCCTGCCCTCAGTTTATTTTTTGTCTCTTCAATGAGTGTGTGCATGCATGCATGTGCATGTGCGCGCACACACACACACACAAATATAGCACGTGCATGGCACATAGCACATTCTTAAGACCCACTCGCCTATATTCAGGCCCTGGGCTCCAGGAGGATGGGGTCCTCAGTGGAACCTCTTCCTTTCCCTGCCTGAGTAAGGGGAAGGAGTCAAGAAGAAAGATGCCATTGCTTTGTGTAGTTCTTGTTGGGAAGATAAGAAGACTTCTGGGAGCAAATAAAAGGCCTTTGGGACCCACTTCTCACTTAAGGGGGGCTCCTCCCCGCCCCCTTCCTCCACTTTCCAACTAATGGTAACCCCTGTGTCAGTGTGACACACTCAGCACAGACACAGCAGTATAAACAGCACAACCATTGGGACCTCCTGGTGGCAGAGACCCCCCCTTTCCCTCCCCAACAGAGCATGCTGGGAGACAGTCAAGTCAGCCATGTTCCCAGATACTTGGCCGACACCTGACTGGGCTCTCTAAATGTCCTCCTGGGTTTAAAAAGTGATACACTAATTTGGAGACACAATATTTCCCCTATTTTCCTTAAACCAAACTTAACTTCAAGGTTAAATTCTTCTCTGTTGGTGCTGTTGGCATTTTTTGTTCTTGTTGTTGTTGTTTTTTGTTTTTGTTTTTAAAATAGGTTGAGAGGAAGGGTTAACGTGTTTTTTTTTTTTTCCCCTGTGGAAGTAGACTGACATGGTTATCCTTGTAATTGTGTCTGTTTTTACATTATGCATTTTAGGTTAGAGTGCTTAGGGCTTACAGGTTGAGGATTTTTATAATTCTTTGATAGAGTTTTTTTAGCTTAGTTGTTCTGTAATAAACCTCTTAAAGTCTAACTAAAAAGAGAGCGAGCCACCCCTAGACACATGTGATCACCATGGATACAGGAGACACTGTCTACAAAGCCACAGGGGAAGCCAAACCCATGGGACACTGTGTGCACATGTGAACAGAGAGGGTAACCCAGTGGGCCCCCACCACCCTGTGCCAAGTGCTGGAGACACTAGGGGTGAAGGTGAAGCCTCATGCCTCACATCCCCTGCTCCTCAGGAGGAGATGCTCAGAGTCTCAGCCAGGGCTAGGTGCTCTGCTGACACAGGGTACCCAGGCCATGTTGAGGGCCCTAGGCCACAGAAGCAACTCTGTTGGCCTGGCTGAGGGGATCAGAAATCATGGCATGGAACAGTCAGTCCTGGCCTGTTCTGGAACTGTGATATGCCTGCAGTCGCAGAAATACCTCTGCCAGCGACCCCAGTCTAAGCTGAGAACAGCTAGGTTTCTTGGGAGTGAACATGTTGGCCTGGAGTATGTGGTACTGGCCAGGAGTGTGTAGCGTTGGCCTGGAGCATGCAGTGTTACCTTGGGACAACAGTTCTGGCTGTGCTGCCTCCTCCCTGGGCCTCTGCCTCCCGCTGGCCTCTCACTGTACTTCTGTGGACCAAAGGCTAGTGTTTGACCTTTCCAGCTAGGACGCAAATACAGGGGTGATGTGTCCTAAGAGCTTCTCTGGGGCCAGGCTGCCTTGAGAGAGGATGAATTTCTAGAAAATTAGCATTTGCTGCCATTCTGTACTATAGAGAGCTTTGGGCAGGAGCTGGGAACAGTTCCCCGGCCAGAGGCTGCCCATAGCAGTGGTCAGTGAAAGGCTAGAACTGAACAAGGCCTGAGGCAGTAAGCATACCTGGCTAGGATAGGCAGGGAGTTTATGGCTTGCTGGTGCTTTAGAAGAATCCTGTGGGCTCTTCTGTTGCTTATACTTACATTTGATTATTGATTATTTTCACTCTGATCAGTGAAACTGAGGACCTGGGCCAAACAAGACTATGTTGGAATGTGCAATTACTTTTCCAACAAATGACCACACCTGGGATTGGCTCTATTAAAGCACTTGTTTTAGATTTCATGGGCTGCACAGAGCCACATAAGGCTTGATGTTTTACTCGCTCTTTCCTGGGTATTCACTTTCAGTAGGCCTTTAACTTCTTCTTATAGCTCTGAACTGTCAAGTTTCCAGGCTGAAAGTAATGTAGATCCCTCAGGTAGAGGAAGAAAGATGTCCGGGAAGGCAGTGGTGGAAGAGGCAACAGAGTAGGGAGGCTGCAGTCTGTGGCTTCTGGCTGTCAGACAGGGGTACCTTCTGGGGTCCCTAGGTCATAGGGAACTCCAAGCTTCTTCCATTGGGCTTGGAACCATGAAAAGTGGAGCCCTGGGGGAGGGACTGGGACTCAGACATAGTTACAAAGCAGAGGAAGAGATGAGCTTGTCCCTGGCTGCATCTGGGTGAAATGTGTGTGTGTGTGTGTGTGTGTGTGTGTGTGTGTGTGTGTGTGTGTGTGTACGCGCGCGCACGCACACACGCGCGTGCCAGTGTCCATTAATCAGCAATGAGGGCCTGGCTTCAGGGATCCTGCCAGCTAGCAATTAGGCCAAGCCTAGAGAGCAGAGGATTTTCCACAGAGGCTCCCTGCCTCTCAGACTGAGTGTATCCGTCACAGCTTCCCCCTCACTTGGTGTGCCAGCCTCTGCCAGCAGTGCAGCGGCACTAACTCCTACCTCCACACCTTTGAGCCTTTGTCCTGCCTGTCCCCAAATCCATCGGAAGCAACAGAACAGAATAAGAGCTATGACCATCACCCACTCTCCAAACATCCAGCATGGCTCCACAGCCTTTGAACCTCTCAGCTGCTCTAGAGAAAACATCAGATCCACTTTGAAGATGGAGAAACTGAGGCCCAGAGAGGGACAGGTCACATCCAAATTACCTATACGTAGAAGAGTCAGGATCTGCACACAGGGCTTCTGCCTCCACTGCCCAACCTTGGGGTGGAAAGAAAACTGGGCCTTGCCCAGAGGGCGGGGTTAGCCAGAGGGGAGGCAGCTCTGGGGTCGCCAGGAAAGGGCCTGAGCTGGATTGCAGGGCAGGAGAGGGGATGTGAGTCACTCCCTGTAAACCAGGACTACAGACAAAGGCGGGAAGAGGGGAAGAGGATTGTTCTCCTGAGGTGCTGGGCAGGGGTGGGAAACCCGTGGGGGAGCAGAAGATTGCCCCCTACCCAGGATTGTTTAGAAGTGACTCCCCAGTATCTTCAGGATTGAGGTAGGGGTTTGAGATCTAGACACGCTGCCTCAGAGAGGGCTGATGTGGTTCAGCTCCTTTGTGGGGTGCACCTGATCCAGGACCCCCACGGAGGAGAGTGTAGGGCCCTCTGGGGAGGGGTCTTCCTGGGGCGGCCGCAGGGGGAGGGCGTGGAACCTTCTGGCAGCTCCCATTCCCTTCTTTTTCCATGAGTCATGTTTCTAAAAGTGGCTCAACAGTGGTGGCCGCCAGACTGCAGTAGGGGGGCCCGTGCGGCCGAGAAAGAGGGCAGGGCCCGCAAGGAGAGAGGAGGGACAGGGAGGACAAGGCCAGAGAAAATGGGAGAGAGCCACCAGACCAAGGAGAGAGAAGACAGAGGGAGAGATGGAGGGCAAGGACAGGGGAGAGCACAAAGGAGCAGCCAATCACTGAGAGGTCTCCCTTCCCTCCAGCAGGAGAGACTCAGGTGCAACAGGGCAGGGATAGAACAAAGCAATGTCCCCAGCTGGCTTGCTTCTACTCTTCTATGAGAGACCACCCTCCAGGCTTGGGGTTTACCCTCACCTTTGGCCTTGGGTACCCCAGACCTAGATGTAGCTGAAATGGAGGCCCCACCTCTGATCCAGGTGAAGCAGGGTGGAAGCAGGTACTGGATGCTGAGCGAAAGCATCAACAGCAGGTGCGGGAGGGGGCGCAGCTTGTTTGGCACCACCCAGGGTGTAGGTCTGAGCAGACCAGCCCTCTAGGCTCAGTGATAGGCTGTAAGGGCAAGCGTGTGACTTTGGTGCCTGGGGGTCTTGAAGCCCAGCTGTGACCTGTCCTGCTCAAAGGCCTTATCCTCTCCCTCCCCTGCAGCTGGCCCCTGGGGTGAACTCTGGCCAGGGCCTGGGCATTGAGATCATTGGCACCCTGCAACTGGTGCTCTGCGTGCTGGCTACCACTGACCGCAGGCGCCGTGACCTTGGGGGCTCGGCTCCCCTGGCCATCGGTTTCTCTGTGGCCCTGGGACACCTGCTAGCGGTGAGTAAGGCCTTCCCAGACGGGGCAGTGGGGAGGACAGGGCTGGGTATCACGGGCTGGTGGGGAGGCCCTGGGCTGAAGAGGAGGGGACAGCTCTGAGGGCCCGGAAGGAGACAGAGTTCTCTGGGTCTTGTCCCTCTCCTGGGGCTGGTGGACCCCCTTCTTGCTCCAATTCCCTGTTTGTTTCTTCACCACCCCTCACCCCTTGTCACTTTCTCTTTCCCTGTTCCCTCCCCACACAACAGATCGACTACACTGGCTGTGGCATCAACCCCGCTCGATCCTTTGGCTCTGCAGTACTCACCCACAACTTCAACAACCACTGGGTAAGACCATAGGGCCCGTGGAGGCGAGCAGGGCGTGGCAGTAGGCAGTGTGAAGAGTAGATTTAGGTCCAGCCTCTGCCCTTGCAGCTCAGACCTGCTGACTCCACCTGGCTGCCTGACCCCCATGTCATTCTTCCTCTCTGGTGGAGAGCATGGTTCAAATCCCAGCTCTGTCACCTTCTGATTCAACAACCTTGGGTAGGCTCCTTGGTGTCTCAGTTTCCCCAAGTGGGAAGTAGGCCTAAGGGAGCTCTCCTTGAGAGTGGCCAGGTGGGGAAAGGACTCTCAGTCTAAAGTATAGCTCAGTGCAGTGGCAAAGCCCCGTGGGTTTCAGATCTAATGATAGTTGGCATGTGTGCTCTAGGCCAATTAAACCATTCCTAGGGCCCTGGGAAAGGCGGGGCAGGGAGTGGCCAGTGACAGGTCTCCTGTCCAGGAGATGCTGGGGGGTGCACAGGAATCAGGAAGTCAAGGTTTAGCCCTTCTTGCCTCTGCCCCAGGCTCAGGTGAGCAAGAGTGGTCTGGGGGTAGCAACTGAGGGTCATCCAGGAGGGTTCCCCAAGGTAGGAAGATGAACTCAAAGCACACCAACTCTCTCCTAGATTTTCTGGGTGGGACCGTTCATCGGCGGTGCCCTAGCAGTGCTGATTTACGACTTCATCCTGGCTCCACGTAGCAGCGACCTCACAGACCGCATGAAGGTGTGGACCAGTGGCCAGGTGGAGGAGTACGACCTTGATGCCGACGACATCAACTCCCGGGTGGAGATGAAGCCTAAATAGAGAGAGCCTGGCCTGGGCATCAGTAGGGGGTGGGCAGGGATGGGTGGAGGGAGGGAGGGAGGGCTCTGAAATCATGTTATTATAGACACTCTGACAAGTGGGCTGACATTACCCCCAGAGAGCTGTCAGACCTGTGTGGTCCAGGTCCAACCTCATCAGGGGCAGTTCTGTCTCTTTCTTTCTCTCTTTCCTGGTCTCAGAGCTTTAGCAACTCACTCCCTTGGCCATATGGAAGAGTTAGAAGGGAAGGACCACTGCGAGTTGTCCCCTCAGAGTGTGATAGGAGGAGTACCACCAAGTCCTGCTCATCCCAAAGTTGCTCACCACCTTGCCTGCCACAGGTGCCTAGGGTGCTGCCATTATTGCTTTGTGCCTTGGACCACACCCCCTTCTCCTAACAGGGACCCTGACCCGTCCCCCCACAAGGGTGCTTTGAGTGGGAAGGGGTCCCAGGAGGGGCAGTGGGAAAAAGCAAGTTGCAGGTGAGCTTTGCCTTTTCGGTGTGAATTCCATCTCCTGCTTGGACTTTGGTACATGACCTAGTAACTGTCCCCATCTCAGGGCCTCAGAGACCCCATCTGAAAAGTGTCAGGGGAGGGGAGAGTTATGTGGATTTGGAAGGTGTAGACACAATGCAGTTATAGAAGGGTCTATCCAGACCAACACAACTTCATTCCTTTCCCAAGGACAGAGATGGCCTACCCATCTGCATGCCCACATGTGTGCGGGCTGAGCTTCCAAGCCGAAAGGTGGTCTGGGTTAGCGGGTGCCGTTCCCATGGCTGGCTTCCCAGACAGTCTGTGTCACAGTAGGAAGGACATGCTCACAGAGAGAGAACCAGACTCTAATTGGGCAGTCTTTCCATCCATCATGGCATGGCCTTGCTTGTTATTCAGCTCTCTACTTCCCCTTGCCAGTGTGGACCAGGATGCCATTGTGTGGTATGTGTTTATTAAAGCCCCAAGCCTGAGGAGAGAACGTACCAAATGTGTAGCAGATGCCCTCTATGGGAGCTGGGGTTTCTGAGCAGGGAAGGAGCAGTTCTGGCCCCCTCATGAGCTCTTTGTTGGAGGCCTTGGGGTAGTCATGTGACTGCCCAGGCTCACTGAGGGACCCCAGGTTCCCCATTGACCTGGAGGAGAGACATGACCCTTGACCTGATGACATAGCTCCTGCTGCACTCAAGGATAGTTCAGAGCACAGAGTTCACTTGGGCACTGCCATCTCCTGCTGGGTTCTCTACCTAAGTCCTAGCAGCTGCACCACTGTGCTCTTAGCTCTGGTGCCAGCCCAAATGGAGACACAGTTATGCAGGCCTGAAGAGCAGCAGGGTGGCCAGGGTGCTTAGGTTGTCACTAGCACATCGTATCTGCACACCATCCTCTATTCTCTAGCAGGACCTCTAACCCCTTTAACAAATAGGGAAAGAGAGCTCCGGGTCCCACTGCTATGGAATAAATCTGGCCATCTAACACCACAACCATGTTTAAGCACTCCCTGGACCACAAGATGCCTCTCATTCCCAGATTTGCAGTTCTGTCTGGGCAATGGCCAAGGCCGGGGGGTGAGGGGCTGTGCTGGGGGTGGGGAGGGCAGACCCACCTGTGCCTGGTCTGGCATCTGGACCCCTGCATCTGTCTGTTCTGTGTATATGTCTCTTTGGAATTGGAATTTCATCATATGTTAAGAAAATAAAGAAAATGACTTGTTGGGTCCTTCTGGCCTCTTGTTGTCTTTTTTCTTGAGACACACATCATCCCTAGGGCTCCCCTGGTCTGTGCAGAGATTGGCCCCACCTCTAGGGACCCAGTCTGGGGCCACAGCCTGTCCTCTGACCCCGGGATCTTGGCCTCAGGAGATGGGCACAGCTATACAACAGGACCTTTTGCAGGGGATGGGGTGGGTGGACACAGGGTGGATGTGGAGGCCTGGGGGAACAGAGCTTCTGGACAACTTATGGAGTTGTGAAAACCATATCCGATGCTGGAGAAAGCTGAACTAAAGTCAAACAGTGCTGTTAGACCCATGTGCCATCCTCGGAGCAGGGCTAGGATCCACTGGCCAGCCAGGCTCCCACCTTCCTCTCTGCAGACCCCTGTACCAGGGATGGTGTCTGGGGCCTACAAGGGCTTGGGTTGGAGGAACATATGTGGCCATTGGTGGCTTGGGTCACATGATGCAGGGGGCCAGAACTCATGAGAATGACCTAGGTCCTGGACATTGACCTCCATGTGAGGGATGTGTGTGTTCTGTAAACTGCCTGTCACACTGGGGACTGGTGTCTGGAAATGGGTCAGGTCAGGGTCAGGCTTGGGTTCAGAGTCTGGGAGGTACTAGGGGCCATCAACCTCCTGGAAATCTGTCTAGCAGACTAGAAGTCCACCATGGGCATGAACTGAACACGGAAGTGTGAAGGAAGGGCTGGCCCCTCCTAGACTGCCCCTGATAGACACCTGGTGTCCACCCCAAAACTGCCCCTGAGAGATACCCAGTGTCCACCCCCAAAACTTCCCCCAAGAGACACCCAGTGTCCATCCCAAAACTGTCCCTGAGTGACACCCAATGTCTACCCCAAACAGCTCTTGAGAAATATCTGGTGTCCACCCCCAAACTACCCCCTGAGAGACACCCAGTGTCCACCCTAAAACCACTCCTGGGAGATACCCAATGTCTCTGCCATGCTCTGTGGAGGGCTTGGCAGCTGGTGACACAGGGAGGGGATTCAGGCGGGTCAGGCGGGTCACCAGGAAAGGACTGGTGAGTGCTGTGAAGGAGGCTTTCTTCCTGAAGAATTCATGGGATAAGTGGGAAGCTCAGCTCATGGAAACTCCCCAGATGGAGGACTTGTGGGTATGAAGGGAGAGGGAAAGCCAACCTAGGGGATCCTGCAAAGACTGGCTGTGGAGGTCTGCTAACTATGAGAGAGTGCTGTTGGTAAGGTGTACCTCCTTTGAGGTGCGTCTCCACTGAGGTATATTTCTTGTGAAGTATGTCTCTTGTGGGGTGTGCCTCCTGTGAGGTGTATCTCCTGTAAGGTAAACATTCTATGAGGTGTACCTTCCCTGAGGTGTACCTCCTGCAATGTGTATCTCCTCTGGTGTGTACCTGCTGCAAGATGTGCATTGTGTGAGGTGTATCTCCTGTGAGGGGTCTCTTATGGGGTGTGCCTCTTGCGAGGTTTATCTCCTGTGGGGTGTGTGTCCTGTGAGGTATGCCTCAGGTGTCA
Source organism: Dipodomys spectabilis (assembly GCF_019054845.1). Lineage (NCBI taxonomy): Eukaryota > Metazoa > Chordata > Mammalia > Rodentia > Heteromyidae > Dipodomys > Dipodomys spectabilis. The sequence goes on along the minus strand of NW_024870855.1, from coordinate 13,358,525 downwards.
AATCTGTGAGGCGTACCTCCTGGGAGGTGTGGGAGTCTCTTGCACAGTCCCTCTTGGCTTGTCTTTCAAGGTCTCATCCTCCTATACTTAATCCTTCCCTGTTCCTCCTCGGGGCCCAGCTACCTCTACCTCATCGTCTGCTCATTTATTTCCATGTCTTCCCACTTCTGCTCCATTCTACAGCAGTTTTCTGCTATAATCAGTGACTTCTAGAATCTATAACAGAGGTACTGCCTGAAGGAGCTGGGTGTCTAGTTCAGCTGCTATGTGAGAGGAACCTTTCTGTGACTCATCACACAATCTATTTTTTTTCTTTTTGATGGTGCAGGCCTTTGAACTCCAGACCTCATACTTTTGAGGCATGTGGTCTACCACTTAAACCATGTACCCAACTCTTTGTACTTTTGTTATTTTTCAAACAGTGTCTCACTTTTTTTCCCAAGCTAGGCCTAGATCATGAGCTTCCTATTGATGCTGCCCATGTAGCTGAGATGTCAGGTGTTTATTATTATTATTATTGGTCCAGTCGTGAGGCCTGAACTCTGGGCCTGGGCGCTGTCCCTCAGCTCTTCAGCTCAAGGCTAGCACTCTACCACTTGAGCCACAGTGCCACTTCCGGCTTTTTTCTTTTTGCTTATGTGGTGCTGAGGAATCGAACCCAGGGCCTCATGCATGCAAGGCAAGCGCTCTACCACTGAGCCACCTTCCCAGCCCCAGGTGTTTATTATTGTAGCCAGATTTTGCTGGCTTAGATGGGGTCTTAGGGACTTTTGGCCTGATTGGCTTCATACTATGATCCTTCTGATTTCAGCTCTGTGAGTAACTGTGATTATAGGTGTAAGCCACTGGCTTCATTCTCTCTAATCTTCACAGCAACAGAGGCAGATAGCAATGTCTCATTTATGGAGGATGCCAAGGTCCCAAAAGATGAAATGATTTGCCCAAGGCTGCCCAGAAGATAGATGGTAGAATTGTGATTTGAAACTGCTTTGTCTGACTTCAAAGACCACAATCTTTGTGTACAGGATACAGGCTTCTTTTTTTTATAAAAAACATATTTTATTGTACAGATACTGTACGGAGGGGTTACAGTTACATGAGTAATGAGTGCATTTCTTGTTAAGCATTGTTACCCGCTCCTTTGTTGTTCTCCCACTGTCCCTTTCCTCCCCTTCTCCCCCCGCCAGTGGTAAAGTTCTTGTGAGTATCATTGTTGCACGCTTGTTTTGTGGCAGTCCTCCTACCCTTTGCTAAGTTGGCTGGACCAGCTTAGAAGCTAGGCAGTGCAACACACATAGCAACCCTGAAGTGTGTAGAGGAGGAGAACGAGGAAGAGGGGAGAAGCTCTGACCCAGGAGCAACTGCCATCATTCTGGGACTTGCTGGTTGTGGCGTGAGCCACAGACATGTGGGCACCACTAGACTGAGGCTGCTTCCCTGCCATTGGTCATCCTGCTGGGTGGAAGATAGACTTGTTGGGTCACCAGGTCATAGCAGAAGGGGAAGGGCAGTGCTGCACTATGAGGAATAATGATGTTCCAAGACAGGCTCAGGCGCCCTTAGGGCTGGTCATACAGACTCCTCCAGCCTGCGACTTTGTGCTCCAGGCCTGTGTCTCTCAGGATGCTCATGCCTCACCAGTACAGGAGAAAGGTTTGCAGGGTGGGGTAGCACTCCTGGAGTAACCTGAACCCCTGTCTCTCTTTTGTCCAGGTGATTGTAATGAAGGTAGAAACTTTTCTGCAAGCATTCAGGGCTCAGCCTTTGTGGTCAGGGTCCTAGACAGTCAGGAGATTGTCTCGTGAGACACCTGCGGTCTCTACCCTCTGATTGGGTAACTTCTTCCATTAGATTCTCTTGTGGCCTTGCTTGCAGGGATGGCTTGGCAGCTGGAAGGTGGTGACTTCTGTACTTGGTCTACCAGGAAGCAGGATGTAATTTAGCTGCCATGCAATCCTAGAATGGTTTTCTTTCCATTAAACTCATGAGAGCAAAAAGCTGTGGCTCTGTAATTGCTCCACCTGTTCCGCGCCCCGTTCCCCTTGCCGATTTTCTAAAATCGTTCAGACAGAACAGGAGCTCAGTCCTGTGGCGAACATTCCTATGAGCTTGACATTGGGTTTCCACAATCATGGGGTCAACCTGATTGGGTTCACCATATTTGGTAGTCTGGAATTCCGTAGGCCCCTGTGTTCTCTCGGAAGGTTTCATTATCTCCATCTAGACCGAGGGAATTTCTTTTTGAGGGGTCTATAGGAGGAGAACTGAACTCGGAATTTGCCAAGTGGTTAATCAAACACTGAGTGAAGCATGTCTGGGGGTCTGCAGTCCAAACTCCAGCCTGACCTCAGCACCATTACCCTCTTCCAGCCACTGTGGACTCAGGGGCCCAGATGGAAGGTGTGTGTGGCTGGGGTAGCCTCCTCCCATGACTCCAAGACCATGGGGACTTGGGGGATTTGGAAGCCACATGAAGGGTTCTTCCATTTTGGGGTTCCCAGCAGGCCCCCAGCATCCTTGGAACCACAGTGGTCTGGAAAAGCACTGGAGGAACTGGTGATGGGCCCGCCCTAGGCATGGCCAGGCCTCAGTGGCCCTTTGGGATTTTCCATGGCCCGGTACAGCAACACCTTCCCTGGTCAGAAGCTGCTCAGGAGTGGACAGTGATTAATGTTTTATGGACGAGCTGCTGGGCGGGTGCCTTGTTTTCTCTAGGCTTAGAATACAATGAGGACGATGCCTGGAATTTACTGCCAAGCAGGGGGCCAGGGTGAGGGCATTCCTGGGAGCTGAGGACTCAAAGGTGGTACTATTTACTGTCTTGGGTGCCCCAAAGGGTGACCATCCTGTAGGTAGGAAGGACAGGTGGAGGCCTTGCCTCCGGTGTCACTTTCACTAGCATCCAGTGGCCATCAGTCCCCGCTTGTACCTATGGCCCACTGTGCAGAGGGACCCATGCAAACGTCACAGGTAGAGGTCATAGACGGTTCCAATGAGCTTGTCCTGCCCAGGTGATTCGACCTCATTCCCCAAAGCATTCTCTACATGTAGAATCTCACTTGGTTCTGCTGTTTTCAGCATGTTGATTGGGCTTGGGGTGAGGGGACAATATTGATTGGGCCCGGGAAGAGTCAGTAGGCACAGGCCAAGTCAGCCTTGGTGGATCCTAAAATACTGGAATTCTTCCGGGTGGCAGAGAGCATTTTATTCCCATAAGAGAGCTGTCCATCCTATAAGGGCCAGGTGCAAAAAAGGTGTGTGTGCATGGGTGACTGTGTGCATACATGTATGTGAATGTGTGTGTACTACTTGTGCATGAATATGTGCATGAGAATACCCATGTGTATGCTCGTGTGTGTGTGTGTGGGGGGGAATGGCAGGGTTTGCCATTCATGCTATCACTCCTGTGTGGGTCCTCTGACTGTCCTGAGAAACTTCCAGGTGATTCTCTCTCTCCTGGCTTGAGGTGCACTGACTTGGGGTCTGGGGACCATGGTGGCCTAGTGCTGGACCAAGCCTGCCTTGGGTGGACAGACAGAGGGAGGAAAGATGTCCTCTGTATGGGTCACCCGGTCCTTAAGAGATGTCGCTTTCAGGGGCTGTACTGGACTTGGCTGCTCGTGTGAAATAGCAGCTTGAGAGGTCTGGCTTGGGTTCCTTAGGGGGTATACCCCATTTTCAATAAGCTCTAATGTGAGGACTTGGGGAGTGACATCTCTGCTCCCTGTAGTGGTGATATGGGAGAGTGAGGGAAAGACAGACAGAGACTCAGCAAATGAGGCTTTAAAAATGAAGCCCGAGATACAGTAGGGATGGAGTAAGTTCTCAAGGACTGGAGCCACCATTCTCAAGCATCTTGAACAAATGTCACAGACATCTTATCCAACATGAGCTTTACTATTTTTTTAAACTTAGCTTATATTTTTCATGAATTTTATTTTTTTATTATCTTTAAGCAGTTGTATGAAGAGGTTTCAATTCAACATGTCAGTTTACTAGCATAATACATCTTGATCAGATACATTATGTTTGTATCTACTTTAGTTTCATAAATAGATATAAATAATGCATACCTTCGAAGAACTCTAGCAGAAAATCGAAACAACTTTAAATTCATGAAAATGAGAAAATTCAACTTCATTATTTGAGTTTAACCTACCATCAGGGGGTGGTGCCCAGGCCATGCAAAGTACTGGTACACATCAAGTATCACTTTGGGTGTTCACATACGGGTGTGCATGTATATATGCATGTATCTGTGCACACATGAGCACACATGTGTGTTCATAGGTATACAGCATCTCCACATGTACCTGTGCATGCATGTGTACACACATGTGTACGTGCATATCTCTGTGTAGATTGTCCACATCTGTGCATGCATGTTATACACATTTTTGTGTGTACATATATGTGCATGCACTTGTGCATAAATACATGTGCATCTGTGTACATGCATGTTCATGCATGTGTGCGGTCCCATCATGCAGTGCTCCTGAGCCAGTGTGTTGAGGGCCTATGCAGAACACAACCTCTTCTTGGAGCCCAAGGTTGGATGGGTTCCTCCTGCCAGGGGAGGAGTGACCTTTTCTGGTCATTGAGCTCCAAGAGGACTTGCCTTAGCCTGGCTTGGCTTTTGAACCTTGTGAGGGCACTGTACTAGACCCTGCCTGCTCAGTGAAGGCGGCCAGTCTGTCCTGCTTTGTCCTGCTTCCCACCTGCCAGGCCAGGTGACAGCACCAGGGTCTCTGGATATCTGCATATGAGCAATGTGGATACTCGCCCCTCTTCCTTGGATCGATCACACGCAATGCCTTCAGAGCAAAAGGCAGAAAAATGAAGTACAGAAGTGTAGTGTACAGAAGTGGTTTCCGAGACAACACCACGGAGTCAGCTTTAGAGGGATCCATATTGAAGAGGGCATGGCACACACAGCTAGTGTCCATGACTCCATCAAACCAGTGGCAGATTGAGGGGATGGCGCCTTAATTCAAACAGGTCCCTGATATTGCCCGCTGCAGAGTGCTCTGAAACCAGTGTTCCAGGTGTGCATTTAGCATCTGTGCTGCATGTGTGGTTTGTGACAAAGTTGGAGACAGAAATTTCCAGCCGTCCACCCCCTTACATGAGCCCCTTTGCCTTCTGCCTCATTTTACCCTGTCACTCCTGGGCCCTAAGGTGAGTGAGTGCTTAACTGTTCGTGAAGTTCCCGGAGTCATGAGCGTACCCAGGCTGTTACTGATGGCCGGGTGGCACCATCCATCCGAGACAAACTCCAGGAATTCCACTGCGGCCAGTGGCCTCCAGGACTGGGAGGGGCAGTGCATCTGCCTCCAGGAATGTGGGCCAGAGATACCAGGCCCAGAAGGTCTCATGGAGGGCAGCTCCACTTCCAGAAGATTCTGAAGGCTGCAGGGTCCTAGATCCTAAGTGGAAAGCCACTCCAAGGAGGAAAAACTCTAGCGTTAGATTGGGAAAGGAGTTAGTGGGCTTGGAATCCCCACAGGCCCTATCCCTGCTCCAGGCTGAGGTCTGGCAAATGTCTGGGCCTCAGGGGTACCCTGCCTCAGAGGTACTGCAGGGCAAGAACAGCAGCTCTGGGAGCTGAGGCCCCTTCACAGGGCTGTGAGGGTGGAAAGTCCTTGTCCTCCACAGGACTCATACCTGACAGACACCAGAAGTGGAGAATCCTCACCTCCCCAGGTACTCACACCTGCTGGACATGGGAAATAGAAAGGTCTCATCCTCCTCAGGCATGGGTGTGTGAGTGTGCATGAGAATGAGTCCATGGGTCTGTATGTGTGTATGCATGTGTATGTCTGTGTGCACATGTACATATGTGTATGGGTGCCTATATGTTCCCATGTGCATGTATTTGCTGTCACCTGAGTGTGACTGCCCAGGTCATAGCTGGAGATGGCAAGGTTTTAGCAAAGCCCCAAGCCTACAACACAGATTAGCAAGATGGGAAATCTGAAGCAGAGTGATGAGACTAAGTCACCTGGTCAGGGAAGGACTTCCCAGAACTTGCTCTGGACTTTACCTGTGACTCCTTTTTTTTTTTTTTTTGCCATTCTTGGTGCTTGAACTCAGGGCCTGGGCACTGTCCCTGAGCTTCTTTTGCTCAAGGCTAACACTCTACTGCTTGAGCCACAGCACTACTTTAGGCTTTTTCTGTTGATGTGGTACTGAAGAACTGAACCTAGGGCTTCATGCATGTTAGGCAATCATTCTATCACTAAGCCATGTTCTCAGCCCCTCCTTTTGCCATGGATCTGTTTGCCCCTGATTGTGCCATCCTGTTCCTCCCTGCTAGGCTTCTCCAGGCCCCAGCATCACACCAAGAATAATGCACTCAGGCTGGCCTGTAGCTCCCTGACCCTGGCTCTGACTCTGGCCCTCCCAGCTTGCCTGTCTGCTCCTCCACCATGAGTCCCTGGAACATGGGGTATAGGAGGCAGAAGACATTCACTGAACAGGAAGGAAAGGGGATGTGTCCGGGAGCAAAGTCTTGCAGATGGGCCACTTAGACAGGTCTGGGCACTATTTCTGATATAGACAGAGAAGCAAGAATCAGGGTCCCAAGGGGAGGCCACAGCAGAGGCCAGCCATGTGGAGCTTGGAGCTCCTGGTAGGCATAGAGCTCTTGGCACTGGTGAATTTCGGGATGGATCCCCCAGAGTGTCCATGGGCCTTGTGGCCATGACCTTGCCATGAGCCTGTACTGGGCAAAGACTTTATGTGTTGCTTCACTGTACACTTGTAAATGAGCTGAAAGTTAGGGATTGGAGAAATAACAAGGTCCTATCCTGTGGCAGGCAGAATTGTGAGACAAGAATTCTTCAAACCAGAGAGGTTAGGAGAACCGCATACAGCTGCATGGACAGAAAAGGCAGTGTCAAAACTCCGAGCATACACAGCTGGAAAAGGCAAAGCCAGGATGGAATCTGAGCTGTTGAGTGCTTTCTGTTCTTGGAAAAGGTGGTGCAGGGAGGTGCAAAGGGCTCCAAACTGCCCATCTGTGGGCCAGACAAGCTTGTTTCCCATCTCTGGTCTACATTTCTTCAGCTTACTTTGAGGTCCCTGGCCAAGCGTCTGGGGGCTTGTTCCTGGGGGCAATTCCAGAGATGAAAATTCCACACTAGAGCAGCACATTCTGTGCATCAATTAATATCCACAGAGAGATGTGGTATCACTGAGCCCCAGCCCCATCCCCAGTCCCCAGGATTACTGCCTCTCCCATCCTGGGTTATTAGCAGAAGCAGACCCGTGGATTGTGAAGAAGAGTGGGCAGAGTGGGGGTTAAGCTGCAGGGGGAGGCTGGGAAGAGCTCAGGGGACATCTACCCCTTCTTGTATCCCTGCCTATTCCCTGGACACTCATTCTCAGGTCAAAGCTGACAGTCAGCACCCCTTGTGCTGGGACCCAGGCCCAGAATCTCTAAAGGGGGCCTGGGGGAGTGTCAGGAGCCCCCCATAGAGGGATCAGGCTTGCTTGTTCCTTGATGTCCTCCAGACGGGGCACAGGTATCTGGCCGCACCAGGTCATCTTGATTTGCGAATGGAAGCAAAGGGGCTTAGGGAAGAGAGGGCTGGGTAAGCAGGACTGCCTGAAAATGGCAGCCTGTGGAGGGGTGGGTGGGGTTTGGTAGGAGTTGGAGGAGGAGGTCCACAGGGAGCCTGTGGTCTCCATCTCAGACTCTTTTCCTCTTGCCCAAGACTCTGTGGCCACCTCCTTTCTTGCCTCTGCCATTTTAATTTTAATTTCATTAAAAATTAAAAGAGCTGGAGGTGTGGCTCAGTGAGAGAGCACTTGCTTAGCAAGCACAGGGCACTTAGCACAAACCTCAGTACTGAAAAATAAATATTGCTGTGTGTAGTAGCTCAGACTTAGGACCCAGACAACTGGAAGGCAGAGATATGGAGAATTGTGGTTTGAGGCTAGCCTGAGTAGAAAGTTATCAGGACCTCATTTCAATCAACAAACCAAACATGGTGGTAAAACTATCCAAGCTATTTGGGAGGCATAGGTAGGATAGTGGTGAGAAGCCATAAAAATCAAGACTATTGCCAGGCACTGGTGGCTCACACCTGTAATTCTAGCGACTCAGGAGGCTGAGATCTGAGAATTGTGGTTCAAAGTCAGTCAGGACAGAAATGTCCCCCGTGAGATTCTTATCTCCGATGTACCCTTAAAAACTGGAAGCATTACTGTGGTTCAAGTGGTAGAGCGCTAGCCTTGGGCACAAAGAAGTTTATGGACAACACCCAGGCCTGAGTTCAAGCCCCACAACTGCCCCCCCCCCTCCAAATTAAGCCTATTTACAAATTAATTAAGGCACAAAAGGCCTGGGGACCTTTGGTGGCTTTCAATTGAGCAAAAGGCTCTGAGTCCAGATCCCAGCATTGCCAAAAGAAAAAAAAAGTTAGAATACTCAATTCTCATACATAATACATACAGCTTGTTAGAACATGGGCTGTGGCTCAAGGCCACCTGGCTTAGAGTCTGGCATCAAACCAACCTGTGGTTCTTCAGATAGTCAGAGCAGGCAGCTGGGCCCACAGGCTGGGGCTAGGGCTAGGGTCTGGAGAGCTGAGTCTATCTAGGCCCACAGAACAGTTTCCTGGACAACCTGGGGTCCCCCACCACCTCCTTCTGCAAAACCAGGCTGATTCTTCATGCCTGGCCCACGCATGATCATCTGTGCATCTCCCAGTAGCCCCTCAGTCCGGCTTGCTGCAGTAAGAAGGGCAAAGTCTTCCAGAGGTTTAAAGTTTATAAAGCGACAAGTTATCCATGTACAAATCAAAGCCCTTTTCCGCTGAGGAGAACAAGGTGACGCATTGTTCTCAGGTCAGGGCTATAGCACAGTGCCTTCATGCCTCCTCCCTCTACACCTGCCTCGCCCTCTGTCCCTGCCAGGTGCTCAGTAGGCCTCTGCCTTCATGAGAAGGGAATGAGGCATCAAGGACAAACGCAATCTTGAGTTGCAGGTAGAGCAGCCAGGCCAAAGGCAGGCCCTGAATAGTGTGTCCCCTGTCCTGTGGGGACATATGGAATTCTGTCCCTCATTTCCCCTTTCTGTCCAGCAGGAAATTCACTTTGGGACTAGGAGTTGTCTGAAGAATCTTAGTAGTAGAGTCTAACTCAGCACTCAGGGCCCAAGGTTCCAAGTCAGATTCTCAGATGTGACCCAAGGGCCCTCAGCCTGATGCTCAGTCTGCCTGACCCTCACCCCCAACTCAACACTGTCTTACTGTGTCTGTGCTACTGTAACAGAATATGGGAGATAGGAAAAGGGGTAATTTACAGAAAGGGTTGTTTCTTATGGTTCTGGAGGCTGGGGTAGTATGCAGTATGGACCACCCGTGTCGCCAATAGCAGAGGGCCCAGGGTGCATCCATGTCACCCAGCCCAGGGCAAGACAGAACTTTCTCAGAAACAGAGGGAGAAGATGTGGACTGAATTCGTCTCTTATTCAGGACTTCTCCCATCATAACAAACCTAGTCTCATGACAACAGCGTTGACCCGATCCTGCATGGCACGCACAGTGACCTGCTACAGCTCCCATCTCTGAGTGTTGAGGGCCAACACAGCAGGGTCCTAGCACCATGTCTGACCCTCAGCTCTAGAACCACAGACATCCCCAATGAGCCCCTGGTCAGTGCGGCTATGAAGGGCAGGTCTCCACAAAGCCCTATGGAGTGAGGTCTGCAGGGTCCCTTCTGACTCTCCTCCCCCCACCCCCCCCCACCCCACCCCAGAAGGGGAGGCCTGGGGAAACAGGCAGGGAGCTGCAGCTCAAACAGGGATTCAGGATTCAGGGACTCTAAGCTCCCTCAGCTGCAGCTGCTTCAGCAAGGAAGTCCTGGGCCAAATCCTGAGAGAGCTGACCTCCAGGGCCATGTACAGCCTCCAACCCCAGCCCCCAGCAGGGACCCAGCTCTGGTCTTTCCCCATCTGCAGCTGGAACTGCTGCAATTGCCCAGGTCCACCGCCAGGGGCCCTCAGAGACCTCCCCTGGCCAGCTATCAAAGGCTGCACCTGCTGGTGGGCTGGGTGACCAGATGGACAGATGGACAGGCGGATGCTCATCTCCCACACTCACCTCTCCCACAAAGAAAACCCATGCACATCCCACCATAATTTAAATTGACATCTAATCGTACCCATAGGACATAATGTTGTCTCAAAAACTACAATATTGGAATTAGAGAATGCTCTATTTGGTCATTACCCACATCCCCTTCATCTTCTTTATTATTTTTTTATTTTTATTTTTTTTTCATCTTCTTTATTTTTGTGATTTCACCATCTGCAGACATTAAAAAGAAAACTTTGGTATATATACAGTTTTTTTGCAAAAGTAAATTAAACTTTCTACATACATGCATTGTGCAACTTTCTTTTTTCTACTGGAAAATCTATATATTTCCATTTGGTTTATTGACCAACAATTTATGTATGAAGAAATGGCCCACCATGACGGCAGTTTGATGAAGTTTAACGAATGTATGTAATTGAGTAACAGAGATTACCACTGCTGTGCAGTCATTCCTTGCCTTTTAATCCATACATAATCCTCTCTGCTAGGTTTCTGGCTGCCTCTCAGCTTCTTTTTGTTGCTATTTTTAAACTTCTAGAATTTCATGTGGCAGAAATCACATTTAGTCTGACTTCTTCCACTTAGGGAAATGCTTTGGGGTTTTCACCCCTGTGGTTCTGTGTGTGAGAGGTGCGTTCCTTTTTATTACTAAATAACATTCCTATGGTAACATAGATACTTTGATTTGTTAATCCATGCACCAGAGATGGGTACAGTATTTCAAGTATCTTGAGGTTTAGGCTGTTACAAATAAACCTTTTATGTGCATTTGCATACAATCTCTATGTGATGAGCTTTGTTTCACTTGGATAAATCTGAACTTAGAGGAAGATGACTGGTTATATAAGTTGTGTGTATGTGTGTGTGTGAGTATGTGTGTGTGTATGTGTGTGTGTGTGTGAGTGAATGAGACTTTCTTTTCAATAGTTAAACTGTTTTCTAGAGAGTCCTAACCACTTTCCAGAGAAGCTGTGTTATTCTGTATTCTAGAATTTTAGATGTTCCAAATTTTTGACGTTTGTATCCATGGTTTTGTAATCTTAGCCTTTCCTGAGTGTGCAGAGACACCTCATGGTGAAATCTATATTTCTGAAATGGCCGATGATGTTGAATACTTTTAAATGTGCTTTTTTGGGTCCATTCTCTTAAAAGCAGAGATTTTCCTCCCTTGCACTAAGTTGTAAAGTCTGGTATGGGTCCCTTCTGAGAAGTGACATTCAGAAGTGTTGTCTCTCATTTAACTAAGTCGTTCCTGTTTGAGCAGTCTTCAGACTTACATAACAACTGCAAAGGCAGCACACAGTGTTCCTGTGTGTTTTAATGGTAAATCTTGCACAATCACACAACATGAATCAAAAGCAAGGAATCAGTATTAGCATGAGTCTATAAATAAACTATGTCTCTTTTCTGTCCTGAGATCCATTCCCATCTCCATGGGCTCCCCAGTCTGTGACAGCCTGGTGTTTTGTCCACCATCCTCCATGTGGCTTATGTGATGGCTTGGGAAGAACCAACACCATTTTCTCATTTTACTTCGTCATTAATATGACTTCTCATTAATCATATATCACTAACATGACTGGTGGTAACTTTGAATGTCTGATGCTTCCTCACTGAAATCCCACTATTTCCCCTCTGTGTTTAAAGTATGGGGGGAGATACTTGGAAACAAATAGCCTGCTTTTCTTCAGCTTTTGCATTCATTGCTAGATTCGCTGCCATTAATTGTTACCATAGTAATTCTCTATGTTCATTTCCAGTTACTTTTATTTTACTTATTCATTGGCAGTATTTTTCATATATGTATGATCTTTGGAGAACAGTTTACGCAGGTCTTATGAATTTTAAGTTGGGTAAGTTTTTGTTTTTGTTTGGTTTTGAGTTGCATGTGTTCTTTCTTCCTTGTGTAGCTGGAGCTCTACTACTTGAGCTAGTCTGATAGCCTACATTTTTTTCTAGTTATTTAGGAGATGGAGTCTCATGGACATTTCTGCTTGGGATGACTTCAAATTGTGATCATGTAGGTCTCAGCCTCCTGTGTAACTAGGATGACAGGTGTGAGCCACCAGCACACACCTTGTGCATGCATTGTATCTAATGTTGATGTGTTCAATCATTGATATTTCCTGAATGGTTTTCGTTTTATTACATAAGGAAGTCTGCTTTATTCTGAGGTCATAAAATGAATTACTATTTATTATTATTATTCTACTGTTTTATAGGTAGGGTTTAAAACATTTTAGATTTATACTTTACACATGTGACTGAAAGATTACATTTATTACATACAAAGATGGGCTGGGATGTAGCTCAGTGGCAAAGCGCTTGCCTAGCTAGTACAACGTCCTGGGTTCAATCCCCAGTACCAAAAAAAAAAAAAAAAGAAAAGAAAAGAAAAGACAAAGAACCAGTTGTTCTACCTTTATTAGCTGGTAATCTACTCCTGTTTCACCACAGCATCAAGGATGGTACCCTGGGGGTCAGGACATATGCAAGGTACTTTATGTACCTTTCTAGGCCCTATACAAAAGTACTTCAGATATCTTTCCAGTACTCATCCCATCAACTGTCTAAGAAAGCTGCTAGCTTTATGATCATGTTCCAGATATGGAAACAAACTCAGAAGTCACTGGGCAAATGCACAACTGGAAAAAGTTGGTGAAAGCTGAACTTGAGCCACACACACACACACACACACACACACACACACACACACACACACACACACACACACACACACACACTTGCACGTGCGCATAAAGAGCTGGAGAAAGGGGGCCCACGGCCCTGCGTTTCCCAGATGGAGGGACCTAGGGAGAGTCTTGGCGGCCACAGTATAACTAGGGCCTGTCAGCCAGGCCCCTGTTGACCCTCTGGACAAGAGAATTCCTTGTATGTAAGGTGGTGGGAGTCTTCCTTGCATTGTAGATGTGTAAGAGCAGCTATCTGTCTTCACTCCCTGCCCCAGGCTTTGTCAAATATCTCCTGTCAGGGCAAACATGCTCCCTAGAAGAACCTCTCATTTAGATGATGTTCACTACTATGAACTGCCAACATCAGCTCCAATGAGTATCCACCCTCATACTAATGATAGTGGGGCTAATGATGTGCAGTGATGAATCCCAGATTCTTCCTGGTGCTATTGTTCCAAGGAAGCAATGGGAAGAAGATTTTAGGTCCCCTTTTAATCCACGCCTTCTCAGCTTTCTGCGCTCAGCCTGTATCCTCCTCACCCAGCCACGGAGGAGTTCTGCTTCCTGTTCAGCTCTGCATTGTCCGTACCAGGCAAGGCCACACAAGAACCTGAGGCAGCCTGGGGCTTTAGTGGTACACATTTTCTTTTTAAAGTATTTGTCAGTGCCTTGTTGACAGTGTGAATCAAGGTGGAAAAATAGAGGTCTGCTGATGTCAGACATTGCCTAATGCAGATGCCATGTGGGCAGAGACACTTTCATATTCATAACCTCCATGGGCTGTAAACATACCTGCTGTCTCCAGCTTGTGGCCAGGGGGTTGTGGATAGAGATCTACCTCTAGCCGTTAGAGCCCGTCAGCCTCTGGAGCATTTATGGCCCTAGAAAATGAAATCTACTTTCAAATTCTGAAGTTCTGTGCAAGGTCCAGGCTGGTTTGGAGCATTGTCTCTAGAGATCTTGCAGTCTAAAACCCAAGACTACAACAATCATGACCAGTGTTCAAAATAATTTGAATTGCTGAGTAAGTCTTTTAATTTCTGCTTTTGAAGCACTACCTTTTCCTAGTCAAAGTGGATCCCTTTGTGAGACTGCCTCCCTGCCTTGATTTCCCCTCTTGCCAAGAGGACTTTTGGAGGCTCGGACAGGCCCCATATGAAGTCAGGAGCCTTGAAACGGACAGCGGTCACTCACTGTGCAGGTCCTGCTAAGGGGACACATATCTGGCCAGCTTATGTCCTCTTTGAGGCCCTGTTTCCTTTGCAAAATTCATCTCTCTGCCATAGGCCCGGCTCTTCTGGGCCTCCCAAGCTTAGAACTCACCCTCCAGCAGCCAGAGCCTCCTTGTTCTTTCCTGAGGCCCTTTCATCCTGAGGGAGACAGGATAAGGGCTGTCCAGTGAGGGTCATATGAAGAACATGGTGGGGAACAATGATTAACTGAAGTAAGTGTCCTGGGAATGAATGTCAGGACCCAGAAGAGAAGGGAAGGGCTGGGTTGGGCCAGTCCCTCCCTGACAGGACACAGAGTCCTGTTCAGGGCTGGGCCCCAGGGCACAGCTGAGCTGCCACCCTGGAGAATATTCAGCAGTAGGTGATTCTGCCTATGCAAGCAGCCACCTGGAAGGGGAAGCAACCACGGGGGAGGAAAACCAGGCAAGATTTACTTAGCAGACTGCAGGAGCCTTTGTGGAGTCCCAACATGGACAGCGGGATGTGGGGTACCTGCGTCCTCTGCTTGCTGAGCCAGTTGGGAGTCGTGAGTAGCCAGCTGGACCCTCCTGCCCTGTTGCTGGGCTCCGGGTCTGGGAGCCACAGGGCCCTTGGGGACTGAACTAGAGACTCCATTCTCCTTCCCAGCTTGGGGTCCTTTCCTCCTCATCCTTCTCATCCTCCCTTCCTCCCTCCCTCCCTCTCACTCCTTCTCTCCTTCCATCTATCCTCCCTTTCTCCCTCCCTTCCTCTGTCATCCATCCATCCATCCATCCATCCATCCATCCATCCATCCATCCATCCATCCATCCATCCATCCATTCATCCATCCATCCATCCATCATCCCTGCCAGTCTTTCCTTCCCTTCCAATCCCTCTCTTCCAGTCCTCTCCTTCCCCGTCATCCATCCATCCATCCATCCATCCATCCATCCATCCATCCATCCATCCACCCATCATTCCTCCTAGTCTTTCTTCCCTTTATCCTCCCTTCCATCCCTCCCTAGATCATTTCTCCCTTCTTCCCTCCTTTCTTTCCTCCCTCCCTTTCTCCTTCCTCCATCCACCCACCACACATCCCAGGTGGCTGCCGGGCAGTGGCTGGGGTAGCCTTGCCTGAGCCTGGGGCTCCCTTCTCCCTCTTCCAGTGCTGACTGAGCATATATCCCTGGCTTGTTTGAGCCCCCTGGGGTGCACAGGGCCCCGACCCAGTCTAAGACAGGCCTTGAAATTGGGAGGTGAGGTCCTCCTTTTCCTTTAGGCCACCTTCTGGAGAAGGTCTGAGCCTCCCTACCCTGAGGCTACTCCATCTAATCAGCCCCCGCAGCGAGGTTGCTTCTGAGAAGAGGGTTCTGGGACTCACTGAGCTTGAGGAGTTAGTGGATGCCAGCTCTCTTATTCTGAGACTTAAGGAGTTCTTCCTCCCATGAGTCCCTTCACTTGAGAAGCTTCTGGCTACCAATTATTGCTCTATAGCTTGAACCATAGTGGTGCTGGCAAGGGCCGCAAGTTACCACTGCAAGTGCCCACGGGGGCAGGAGGGGGGCCACAAGTTCCTGGGTGGGGAGCCCCATGTGCTACCTCTGGCTTCTCCCCCAGCCTTTCAGGGGTTGCTCCAAGTGCCTTGATGTACCTGACCCTAGACACCAGAACTTTGGCCTGGAATCCTGGAGCCTCGAAACTAGCTGTGTGACCTGAGGAATTGCCCCTCCCGCCCCTAGATTCTTGTGTGTGAAAGATAAAACCACACTACTGACCAGGGCTGTATGGTAAATGGATCTGATTGTCAAGGGCTGACATCCAGGGGCAGAGCAGGTAACTTTATTACCCTCCCCAGCTTGAGAGGAGGACACCCCTTCCTCAACTCTGTGTGTATACTACAGTAAGAGCTCCATTTTAGGGAGGGAAATGCTAGAGTAGTGAGGGGTCACTGGGGTGCTAGAATCAATGATTGTCTCATAACATGGGCTCCAATTCCACAGACCTCAAGGCCTGATACAGAATCCTCACTCATCCATCATCCATCCTCCATCAATCCATCCATCCTCCATCCTCCATCAATCCATCCATCTTCCATCCCCCATCAATCCATCATCCATCCATCCATCCATCCATCCATCCATCCTTCCATCTACCCATCCACCCACACAGCCCATTCACATGCTCCCCCATGTACTAGTCCGCGTGCTCATGTACTCATCCATGTACTCTCTCACTATCTACCATTTTCTTGCCTGAGAACCTCTGAAAGCAGAACTTGCTATGGTCAAAATTCCAAAATTGTTTTCATTAGACAATAGCTGGGTTATTGGCAGCGTGGTGTCCTTCCATAAGCCAAAGGAGAGAATACTCTTCCTTGCCCTCCCCTTGGCCTGTGCCGCTTCCTCCAGCATCAAAGGCAGCAGCAAAGCTTCTATGGTGCAATCCCCATCCCTCTTCTTCTCCCCTCCATCACTTCACCTCATTCTCCGGCGCTGGCCTTGCTGTTGACCTCTTAGAAGGACCGTTGTGGTGGCACAGTGCCACTCAGATAACAAAGGGCCTGGGCCCAGCTCAAGATTCCCCACTTCACATCTGCAAAGCACTTTAACCATGGAAAGTTACACATTCACAAGCTTCCATGACTAGTACACAGACAACCTTGGGTGGGGAGTTACTCTGAAGAACCACTTCCAGGGAGCAGGAGCGCAGAGCAGGGTGCTGCACAAGAGGAGACCACTGCCAGGATCACTGCCCCACCAAGCCCACCACGATGGAACACAGCAGGCCTATGCCCAGGGTCAGGGCTTGGGAAAACATAGGACTTTGTCTGTTCTGTCTCTTGGGCTGAGAAGCGAGAGGGCTTAGAACCCAGTTGGCTTGGCTCATCCTGTCATCTTCCCATAGGCACTGGGCTATGGGCCTCCAGAATGTGACTTCATTGCCCAGCTGAGGGAAGACGAGCATGCTTGTGTGCAGAAGGCAGAGGAGACATCCAACACCTCCCTGAGTATGGAGCTAACGGGTAGAGGGGTGGGGACTTTCCTTACTGCCCTCTCCTCCAGCCTCATCCCTCGGAGTAGGGGCCAGACACTCTGTTGGTGGGCTCGCTTTTCCATCTCTCTTGTGCTCTTCTCAGTCTGCCCTGTGACATGGGATGGTCTGCTGTGCTGGCCTACAGCGAGCTCTGGCGAGTGGGTGACGCTCCCCTGCCCAGATTTCTTCTCTCAGTTCAGCTCGGAGCCAGGTGAGGGACTCTGGATGGGGAAAGGTTGTTTTCATCGGGGGTGGGGTGGGGTGGGGTATGTTTCTACTCTGGGGGAGGAGGGACCTGGATTTGAACACCAACCTCCCCTCTTCTTTTGTAGCCCTGTACAAGTCAGGCAACCCTGACCTCGCCCCCCCCCCCCCCCCATGAGAGTAAGACCTTAGTTTCCGGGGGAGGGTGAGAGGGCAGAGCATCGGCAGGGGCAAGGCTTGCTGGGAAGGTGGG
The DNA here is from genome assembly GCF_019054845.1 of Dipodomys spectabilis. Classification (NCBI taxonomy): domain Eukaryota; kingdom Metazoa; phylum Chordata; class Mammalia; order Rodentia; family Heteromyidae; genus Dipodomys; species Dipodomys spectabilis. The sequence goes on along the minus strand of NW_024870855.1, from coordinate 13,341,043 downwards.
GGAGGCAGGGCCTGTGCCACCAAGTTTCCAGCTATGAGGACTGGGAGTACTCTGCCCTGTACTAGGGATTGCTCTAACAGAAGCACATGGAGATAAGAGAAGGTGCTGCAGAAGGGAACCTGGAGCCTGGTTTCTGTAGGAAAGGATCCCTGGACCTACTGCTCTTGGACCCAGCGTCCCCATCCTGCCCAGGGGGAGGGGAGGCACGCTGTGACTGTGGGCTTGCACCCCAGGAGCAGTGAAGCGGGATTGTACAGTCCAAGGCTGGTCGGAGCCCTTCCCACCCTACCCTGTGGCCTGCCCGGTGCCCTTGGAGCTCCTGGTGGAGGAGGTAAGAGGTCCTGGGGTCTTGCAGTCTGGTTCTTGCAGTCTGGGTCGTCACAAACAACAGTTTGAGTTATGCACCTGTGGGCTTCACTTTTCCCACTGCCACTGTGACTCTGGACTTGTAGTTGCAGCAGTGTCCGGCAGAGGGCAGTGAGTGTCTGTGAAGGTGGGTTTGGTTGATGCGTACAAGACTGATCCACAGGGCTTAGAGGGAGAGGAGAGGTAGAAGGCAGACCAGGATGTGTGTGGACTCCAATATTATGGCTCCTTTTGTGCCCGGAGTCCTGCACGGAGAGCTCTGGGTGGTTCCAGAGGAAATGGTGATTGCTGTTTTGCTGGGCAAGCAAGTACCTACCTTCTCCAGTCCTCAGCCTGGAGGGACGAGTGTGTGTAAGTGTGTGTGTGTGTCTGTGTCTGTGTGGTGTGTGAACCTGTGTGTGTGGTATGTGTATGTGTTGGTGTGTGCATCTGTGTTGGTGTGTGTGGTGTGTGATGTGTGTATGAGTGTAGTTTGTACATCTCTGTGTGTGTGGTGTGTGTGTGTGGTGTGTATATCTCTGTGTGTGGTGTGTGTGTGTGGTGTGTATGTGTGCTTGCACAGATCTACCCCATCCCAGAGTTTTGTGGAGCAGGGCCCTATAAAGAACATCCATTTCCCTCTGCTCAGGCCTGAGTGCTGGAAGCATGGGAGTGGCCATGTTTTAGATGAAAAGGCCCTGGGGCTCCTGAGCCGCACAGAAGAGCTGGCTTTTGATGCCTGCATCTTTGGGGACCAGGCAGGAGTCTGATCCAAACCCTTGGTCCCTGAGCATCTTCCCTTTCCCTGCTGCTCAAAGCTGTCTCACTCCCTTTATGTGGTGAGGCTGTGTCCCCATGTGTGTCAGCGCAGAGGCCCTGTCATTCTCCAGGGATGGGCAGTTTCTGCTGTCCTCCCTGGCACCCAGAGCTGCAGCAGCCAGTGTTCAGCATTTCCACCCACCAGCCCCCACTTCCTGCTGGGCAGGAGAGAGGCTCCGTACAGGGAGGGAGTCTCCTGCGGCATTCCCAGAGCCACAGCTCACTCGGCAGGCGGAGCTGCAAAGGCTCCCAGCCTCCCTTTCCCTGAGGGCTGATGCTTGATTCTCTCTCTCCCCCGTGCGCTGCCCCAGAAGTCTTACTTCTCCACAGTGAAGGTCATCTATACTGCGGGCCACAGCGTTTCCATCGTCGCCCTCTGTCTGGCCATTGCCATCCTGCTTGCTCTCAGGTTTGTCATCTTCATCTCCTCAGAAACATTCTTTGGCTCCCCGCTGCCCAAGGACCAAGTCTGGTTCTTTGCCTGGGCACTTTAGAGGCTCTCAACTCTTCGAGGCATGGGCCCCCTCCTCTATACCAGAACTCATTCTTAGGGCCATAGTTTCGCTCACATAGAGCGTTCTTTTGGCTTCGATTGCCTCTTTTCCTCTGGGAGGATTTATATCTGTCAAAATCCCAGCTCCCTCTGCCTCTGAGATTCCCTTTGGCCTCCTGCCCAGAGTTCTCTTGACTGTTTCCTCCCCTGACCACGGTGTGTTTTAATGGCTCCTTAGACTTCTGAGTCTGAGCCCCCCTATGAGGCCAGTGCTCTGCCTCCTATAAGGGGAAGAGGGCTTCTCTGATATCCATCCAGGGCTCCCAGGCAGTGCCCTGCCATGTCAACCTTTGCTCTATCAGACCAGGAGCTCTCCAACTGAATGCAGAGCGGTAGTTACCTTGCTCCTAGAGGCATGCCCAGTCCAAAGCAGTACTTGGTCAGCTGACCCTTGGAGCTAAGGTTCACATGTAGCTTGATTCTGCTCAATGTCATTCACCTCCTCTCATACGATTTAGTTTGGTTTCCTCCATTTTGAGTTTATCCAAATCTCCTCAGACCAGCCCAGCATAGTCCAGGGCAGCCTGGCCCTGTCTTAGGTACCAGAAAGCCCTCTGTGGCCTCTGGTCTCCACCTGTCTATCCTTATCCCCCCACTCCTTCCACTGGTTCCATTTTGTCCACCCTCATTCCCTATCTCTTCCTGTCATTCCCTTCTGTCTACCCTCATCTTCCCATCCTGTCCTCTTGTTCCCACCCATTACCCTCATCCCTTCATCCCTTCTTCTGGTCCCTACCCATCCCCCTTCCACCCCCTTCCCCTTCCAGGAGGCTCCACTGTCCCCGGAACTACATCCACACCCAGCTGTTTGCCACCTTCATCCTCAAGGCGTGTGCTGTGTTCCTGAAGGATGCCGCCCTCTTCGGTGACAGTGACACCTCGGACCACTGTGGCTTCTCCACTGTAAAGAACTGGGCTGGAGGGTGGGCGTGTAGGGTTAGAGGAGGGGTCTGGAGGGTGGGTCTGCTCTGTTCCTGTGGGCTGACCCCCTTCCTCAGGGGCAGTGACAGTACACCTGTGAGCTTGTGCAACCACCCACACCTCCTCTAGCCCAGCCCAAGCCCTGGGCCTTCCCTGGACCTGCAGGTGAATCCAGAAACATCCCATCTCTTCCCATTTCATATGCCACTCCATATTCCACATGTACACCAGCTCCCAGTGCACCACATCTAGCCTTTTCCTGCCCTTCCCCCAGAACCTCTCTGCCTGTGGCCAGGCCATGCTAGCTCCCTCCTTCTAGAAGCACCCAGCAGACAGAATGCACCCAGATCTGAAGACCTCAGGGGAAGGAAGCTGAAAGCAGGGAGGAGGTGGCTCTGCTGCTGGGTTAGCGGCAGGGCTCGTGTGGGCTCAGTGGGGAACAGACTCAAATCTGGGCTACAAAACTGGATGTCACACAGAAAGGGTGCTGTTGGGGAGCAAAGGAGCTGAAAAAGCAGGCAGGAAGCAAAGAGTGAAGGTCCTCTGACAGTGTGCTGGTGATGAACAGATAAGTGAATGCATGGACCAGCACACCGCCTGAGTTAATTAATGAAGAAATGAATAATTGAATACACTGAGCACTTACTATGAGCCCTTGCAGAAATGATCTCCTGGATCTTCCAATGCCTTGAACACCTCACTGTCCCTGTGGGGGGCAGCTGGCCAGGTCACCCTCCTACATGCTCACATGGTTACACGGTCACGTGGCTACACAGACATACTGCTACATGGCCACACAGCTACAAGGTGGAGCTGGCTCAAACCGGGCATCTGGGCTCAGGGGTGGCTCCTCTGCTCACCCCCCACCAACTCCTCCACCTGCCCAACCCCGCTGGTGAGCAAGCTCAGACAGTGAATACACTTACTGGTGTTTCCTTTGAGTTCATTTCTGGTAGTGCTGGGATTTGAACTCAGGACCTCAAGGTTTGTTAGGCAGGCACTCTAACCCATCAGCCATGTCACAGCCCTATTTGCTTTACTTTTTGTAGAGAGGGTCTCTGGACTGATGTCAGATCCATTCTTTTACCTATTCCAACCACATAGATGGGCGACAGGTGACAAGTGTGTCCCCATCCCAGGCAGTGGCCAATTCTTGTGCAGTTTTGTTTAACACTGCAACAAGGCCGCAAGATGATACAAGAGTTCCTCCTTGCATGGGTGGAAAGCTGAGGCATGGGGAGGCTTGTGTGGCTAGCCATGCAGCTTTGAGCCCTGGGTCCCAGTCTGTCCCAACACCATATCATACTAGTCCATCTCCTCTGGACCTCCAGTCTGTGCCCTGACCACCAGATCATGATACCCCATCCTGGGGCTGCCCAAGGATTCAGTTAGTCTAGGCTTGCTGGTGTACGGTTAAGGACTTGCAGTCTCAGAGCAGTGGGGCACTGTGGATTGTGGATGGGGGCTGTGGTGGGAGTCTCCACTCTGAAGCCCTCTGGCCCTGGCCCTCAGGTCCTGTGTAAGGTTTCAGTGGCTGCCTCCCACTTTGCTACCATGACCAACTTCAGCTGGCTGTTGGCAGAAGCTGTCTATTTGAGTTTCCTCTTGGCCTCCACTTCCCCGGGCTCTAGATCAGCCTTCTGGTGGCTGGTCCTGGCAGGCTGGGGTGAGTATCCCTGATGGGGCTCCGTGGAGGATGGGGGGGGGGTGGGGAGTTCCAACGGGTCTAGACAGAGCCCCTTCACATGACTGGTGGGGATCCCGAGGTGAGGTCCCTGGGGCCCCAGCCAGGCCTGGCCTTTGCAGTCCGAAGGGCTGGCAGTGGTGGTGGGCGGTGGGGCCAATCTCAGGGACACAGCCCTAACTGGAGCCTCCTCTGCCCTGCGCAGGGTTCCCCATGCTCTGCACGGGCACCTGGGTGATCTGCAAGATGGCCTTTGAGGATGCCGCGTGAGTGTCAGTACCCTCTGCTCCCCACCAGGCCTGGAGTCTGGGGAGAGGAGCAGAGTGGAGGCCCTGGCCTGGTGGGGAGGGCAAGGCAAGAGGGGCCTGCAGGCTGCACATAGGGGGCAGAAGAGGGACCTGGACTGCCAGGGCCGTGGGGCACAGGGACCTGTCAGTGGGGCTCTGGAGTTGGGGAGGTGAACGGGGCAGCAAGGACAGATTTTAAGGCAGGCAATTCCTCTCAGACAAGGGGGCCAGTGTGGCTGAGACATAGGACCAGGACACAGGGTGTGGAGGTGAGGTGGAGGGTGTGGATAACAGAGCAGAGAAAGGCCCAGGCCCCTAGTATGTGGGGGGCAGAGAAGGGCCCAGGGCTCTAGTACAGAGGGAAGGTAGGGGGGTGTAGGGTGGCTGTGTGATGCTGTGTGGTGGCTGCGTAGTGTCTAGGAAGGGTTCTGTGTAGCACAACTGGGCTGTCTCCCCTCAGGTGCTGGGACTTGGATGACAGCTCCCCCTACTGGTGGATCATCAAAGGGCCCATCGTGCTCTCCGTGGGGGTTAGTTCTGGACGGTGTCCTCACTTTATTCCAGCCCTCTTCCCCCATCCCGCTCTTCAAGGGGTCTCATACAGTGGGTGTCAAAGTTCCAAGGGCCAGGAAACAGGCCCTGGCTCTGCTCTGCCCTAGTTCTCTCCCAGCTGCAGCTTCCCAAGTGGTCTCTTCATCCTCAGAGGTGCCAAGCACGAAGGGTTGGACCGGGGAAGAGAAGCTGGGGCAGGCACCCAGTGAGCACCCAGGGGGCTTCCACTAGGGACCTGAGACAGATGCCAAGGCCATTGCACCTTGCTTCCAGTGCTGGAGAGGAGGGGGAGCCCTGAACCCTCCCCTGCCCTCCGTACTCTCCTTCTGGAGCCTCTATCTATCTTCCTGTTTGCCTGCAAGAACCACCTGGCATCTCAAGGATTTGGGATCCACCCTAGGCCTGCCAGGACCTCCCCTCACCCTCGACACCACCTTTCTGTGCACCATTTCCAGGTGAACTTCGGGCTGTTTCTCAATATTATTCGCATCCTGCTGAGAAAGCTGGAGCCAGCCCAGGGGGCTCTCCACACCAAGTCTCAGTGCTGGTACTGAACATGTGTGCACATGTGTGTATGTGTGTGCATGTGTGTGCGTGCATGTGCATGTGTGTGCAAGGGGCTCCCCACACCATCCCAGTACTGATACTGTGTGTGTGCATGTGTATATGTATATGTGTGAATATAAGTATGTAGGCAGGTGCAATGTGCATATATGTACATGTATGCATGTGTGCATATGTTGGGGATTCCATGTGGTCACCTCTCCTATGGCAGGCATTCATACCCCAGTCCAACCTTCCCAGAATGAGAAAAGATCTTGTCTTGCAGTAGGAGAAAATCAGGTCTCCAGACCAGTTTCCCTTCTGCCTAGGCTGACTCTTAGGTACTGTGGCACCTCCTCTGGAGTGTAGGGAAGTAGGTGCTCTCTGGGGCCAAGAAGGGAGTTGGAGAAAACTTCCTAGAGGAAGTAACCTTTGAACTAGACTTTAAAAGAGGCCAAGACTTTTTGCTGGGGCAAGAGAACTGACACAGGGTGCAGCAGGATCCTGGAGGAGAGCCCCATGGGCTGGGAGGCGGGGGGAGGATGAAGGATTCAGGGAGGTGTGAGTGGACAGAGTGTCCAGGGTGTCCTCAGAGTCTAGCATTTGTCTGCCCACAGGAGACTCTCCAGGTCCACACTTCTCCTCATTCCACTGTTTGGGATTCACTACATCATCTTCAACTTCCTGCCGGATAGTGTTGGCCTAGGTGTCCGCCTCCCCCTCGAGCTTGGACTGGGCTCCTTCCAGGTGATGCCCCCTCTCTCTACCCCTCCTCCACTTCCCTACACCCAGGACTTAGGCAGTTGGTTAACTTCATGATGGGGTGAGGGCCACTATTGCCCATCCATCTGCTTAACAATTTATTTACCTGTTCATCTTCTATCCCTCCCTCTACTTCCTTGTTCATTCAACTATCCACATAGTCCTCTACCCACAAACCATCTAAAAATTTGTCTGTCTGTCTGTCTGTCTGTCTGCCTGTCTATCTATCCTATCTTTTCATCCATCTACCCATTCACCCATCTACCTACCCACCCTCATCTACTTGTCAGTTCATCCATCTATTTATCCACCTATCCGCTCATCTACTTACATACCCATCTAACCACCCACCTACCCATCCATCCACCTATATACCCACCACCCACTCACATATCCATTTATTCACCCACATATCTGTCTACTCATCCACCTACCCATCCATCCACCCATCCACGTGCTCATTACTGGGGGATGAATGGGATGATCAGAGTCATGGGGGGCTGGCTTGATGGGATGCACAACTATGTATGCCTGTACATAGTAATGGATGAATGATTAAGTTCTCCTTTTACACTTGGCCCGGTCACAGTCTGAGACTGTTGGAGAGAAGGCAATAGACAGACTAGGACATGTTGAGACCAGGCCCAAGTGTTCTAATGGGATCCTTTCTGTATGGCTCCACAGGGTTTCATTGTTGCTGTCCTGTACTGCTTCCTCAACCAAGAGGTGTGTGACCATCATCTCCAATCATTCATGCTTCTCTTCCCATATCAGTCCTTGCCCAAGTGCCTCCCTTCCCGTGTCTATGCCCTGCAGCTCCCATCCCAGGCAGTCTCTTCCCTTTAGACAATTTGTTAAATTGTGGTCAGCTTGTCTCAAACAGGTAAGACCCTCTTCTGGGTAGTAGCTGCAGGATAGGGCTGGCCTGAGACATTGTGACATTTACCCTTCCTCTCTCCCCTCAAAGAGATCTGTTCAGGAAGCAGTGCCAGAGAACAGGGGTGACATTGCCTAGACGTGGGGAGCTCCTTGCCTCCTAATAGTGTTGTCTCTGTGGCACAGCAGTGGGAAGTCAACCCTATGCTAGACAGAAGCGCTCTTCCCTTGGCCTGTCCTCACAGCCCAGCTCAGCTCTGTCAGACAGGGCTAGCACCTCAGGCAGAGGGCTGAGTCCTCTCTCTCCCATCGCAGTCTCTCCTCAGATGTCTGGTGGCCGTACTTGAGCTCACAGCACTGAACCTTGAAGCAGGGGTGGGTAGGGTTCTTTAGGGAGAGTAGAGTAGTTCCTTGGCTGGGAACTCTGGAAAGCACTCACAAATGTCTAACTGGGCTCAGACAGCTAAACAAAGAGCAAAAGGCAATGGCTAGATATCCTCAGAGGAAGGAGGAGGTGACCAGATGTCCTTAGCGGGAATAGGAGGTAGTCTCTTCTAAAGGCAGTGCTTGGTACTACTTGGCAGTGCGCTATCCTTGCCCACCTCTCCCATACTGCCTCTCCTCCCCTTTTCCCTGGGAAAGGGGATCTTCCTAACACCATCTCCCTTGTCCCTGGAGGTGAGAAATGAGATCTTGCGGAAGTGGCATGGTCATGACCCTGAACTTCTGCCGGCTCGGAGGACCTGTGCCAAGTGGGCGATGCCTTCTGGCTCGGGGATGAAAGTGTTGACATCTGTGTGCTAGACTGATGCATCATGCACCAGGACAGGCACACTAGACCCATCATACACCAGGACAAGCCACCCTGGACCCATCATGCACTGGGACAAGCCACCCTGGACCCATCATGCACCAGGACAAACCACCCTGGACCCATCATGCACCAGGACAGGCCACACTGGACCCATCATACACCAGGACAAGCCACCCTGGACCCATCATGCACTGGGACAAGCCACCCTGGACCCATCATACACTGGGACAAGCCACCCTGGACCCATCATGCACCAGGACAAGCCACACTGGACCCATCATGCACCAGGACAAGCCACCCTGGACCCATCATGCACCAGGACAAGCCACACTGGACCCATCATGCACCAGGACAGGCCATGCTAGACCCATCATACACCAGGACAAGCCACCCTGGACCCATCATGCACCAGGACAGGCCACCCTGGAACCATCATACACCAGGACAAACCACACTGGACCCATCATGCACCAGGACAGGCCACGCTAGACCCATCATACACCAGGACAAACCACCCTGGACCCATCATGCACCAGGACAAGCCACCCTGGACCCATCATGCACCAGGACAAGCCACCCTGGACCCATCATACACCAGGACAAACCACACTGGACCCATCATGCACCAGGACAAACCACACTGGACCCATCATGCACCAGGACAGGCCACGCTAGACCCATCATACACCAGGACAAACCACCCTGGACCCATCACCCATCATGCAGCAGGACAAGCCACACTGGAACCATCATACACCAGGACAAACCACACTGGACCCATCATGCACCGGGACAGGCCACGCTAGACCCATCATACACCAGGACAAACTACCCTGGACCCATCATACACCAGGACAAACCACATTGGACCCATCATGCACCAGGACAAACCACCCTGGACCCATCATGCAGCAGGACAAGCCACACTGGAACCATCATACACCAGGACAAACCACACTGGACATATCATGCACCAGGACAAACCACACTGGACCCATCATGCACCAGGACAAGCCACACTGGACCCATCATGCACCAGGACAAACCACACTGGACCCATCATGCACCGGGACAAGCCACACTGGAACCATCATACACCAGGACAAACCACACTGGACCCATCATGCACCGGGACAAGCCACACTGGACCCATCATGCAGCAGGACAAGCCACCCTGGACTCATCATGCAGCAGGACAAGCCACACTGGACCCATCATACACCAGGACAAACCACCCTGGACCCATCATGCACTGGGACAAGCCACCCTGGACCCATCATGCACCGGGACAAGCCACCCTGGACCCATCATGCACTGGGACAAGCCACACTAGAATTGGGACTGTAATGGGTCCCTCTACCCTCTGGAGGATCCAGGGGATTCCGGGAGCCCTTGGGCAAAGCCCCTGCAAACTGTTGCCCAGTTCTGAGCAGGAGCAGCCCTTCCTCCCTGCCCCTTCACCAGCTTTTTTCTAGGTTCCTCTGACTTCCTTGGTTCTTGTTTCTGTTCCCATTGGTTCTTGCATTAGAGTCTGGGGCTACGCCAAGACCAGAGAGCCAAGGAACTTGCACGAGGATGGTATGTGCTTGAGTGAGTCCAGGCTTGTGCAGTGCAGCAGAGTGTGTCTGCGTGCTTAGCTTGGACTTCCAGTGCAGAGCAGCATTTTTAGCTCTGTTCATGCCACGTGATTGTCACCTGTCTCTGCAAGGGTTCTCATGTTTTATTTATTTAGACAACGTATTCTTTGTCCCCATCCTCATTCCCATTGCCCTCCTCCCACAGGCAGGCAAACCCATGTATTCACTTTGGGTTTCTATGTGCCTGGCAAAATCTGCAGTGGGATGTGTGTGTGTGTGTGTGTGTGTGTGTGTGTGTGTGTGTGTGTGTGTGCTTGCGCACGCGCACGCGCTCTAAATTCACATAACGCCCATCAGCCATACGCCTGTCCCTGACTCAGCACTGTGATTTTAATGGATCTGCTGTGTTGCTGTGGAGACATCTGGGTGCTGTATGAAGGTGCCATTCCTCCCTTTCACCTCCGCTCCCACTACCTGCTGTCCCCTGTGGAACCTTTCTGTAGGACTCATACCCAGAAGCAGAGCTGGGGGCCTCTTCTTCATGTGACTCAGTGGTGCCAGATTGTACACCTACATTGGTAGCTCCACATTGGTAGAACCCCAGCCACCCCACCAAGACTTGGCTTTTACTCTGCTTTAATGTGGGAGAGTCAAATGAGGTAAAGGAAAGGCACAGTGCATTTCCCTGATGTTTATCAGGTGTGGATGGCTTTTTTCTTTCTGGTTAGCCTTTTGGGTGTGTACTGGAAATTGATGAGTTTCATTTCCTGTGCTTCTGTGGGGTGGAAATTCCTCAACTCTAGATGTTTCTCTGTGTCTCCCTCTCCCCCCCCTCCCCGCCCCTGCCGTGTACCTTTCCAGAGGTGGGCACACAGGTCTCTCTTCTGCCACCCTCCCTGCCAGCAAGAGGCAGGAGGAGACTAGGTGCTATCCTTAGGGACAGATTTCAGCACAGAGAACAGGCAGAAATCAAAGCTCTGCAGGTCAGGATGACGTCTCCCTGCTTCATGGCCAAGGAGCAGGTCAGCTCTGCCCCCACCCCAGACTCCTGGTCATCCTCCACGTTCCCAGCTGCCCTGAGAGAAGAGATCCCCCTTTCTAGCCTCTGCCCTCTGGGTGATTACCTTCTGCCACCTGTCCTGTCATCATGAACCCCCTGTGATCCTTGGCCACACAAGGGATGGGCTTGTCATCCTGGGCCTGGCTCCATTTCTTCTGAGCAGAAAAAGCTATGATGTGGTGTCCCAAGGGGTTGTATGAAGGGGAATTAAGGGGGCACTGCTGCCCCCATGCATTGCTCTACTGCCCAGCACCTGCCTGGTCAGACAAAGGTGAAGTCAAAGCGTGGCCCAGTCTGAAAACCCAGCACACAGTCCTGCCTTTAATCACAGATCCTAAAAATCATTTACACTCATTGCAGGCATTCAGGCAACACAGCCTTCTATTTAAAAAGCAAAATAAAAATAACTTTCATTTTATTACCCAAGGACTTTAGCCACTGACTATTTTGTGTTTCCTGAAAGTTTCTTCTCAGCATTTTTGAAATATCTTGAGATCATAATATTTGTGAGTTTGTATGCTTAAAAATAACAGGCTCAACACCCAGTTGTCAGTAAGGATGTCGCTAGCATCAGGAAAACACAAACAATAGCCATAAGGAGATAATGTGTGTGAGTGTGTGTGTGTGTAGGGGGGGGGGGTGTTCTGGTTCTATGGCTTGAACTCAGGGCTTGGGTGCTGTCCCTGAATTTTTTCTGCTCAGGGCCAGCATTCTACCACTTGAGCCACAGCTCCACTTCCAGCTTTTTGGTGGTTAATTAGATGTAAGAATTTCAGATTTTCCTGCCTAGGCTGGCTTTGAACCATGGTCCTCAGACCTCAGCTTCCTGAGTAGGATTACAGGAATGAGACTGGCATCAGAAATCTTTTGAATACCTAGATAAATTGCTTTTAATAAATGATGGTCTACCATATCCCTACACACAGTTTATCGCATCATCATTGTTATTAAACATATCTTTGTGTCTGAGTTTTAAGGGGTGCCAGATGCGTTAGAGATGTGAGCATGGTGCTAGGGCTTAGGTTAGTTAATACTGGTGGTTACTTAGTGGTTGGTAGCTGTTACATCAGTAGTGAGAGGTTAGTGGTGTTAATGGTTGGTGGGTAGTTGTTAGCAGTAGATAATGCTGGTTAGTGCCTGGTTAGTATAAATGTTTACTCTCAGAAGTTGGTTTATGGTGATAGAAGTGGGTAGAAACAACTTTTAGGAATTTTTCACCTCTCCCCATAGATTTTACTATAGTTGCAAGTCTGCTTTTTGCCCTCTTCCAATTTCATGTGGTGCTTAAAACTCCTGCCACTTCTCTACTCCCTTCCATATCGGTGAACTGGAGCCATGCCCCTGGGTGCAGGTTCTGGAAGAACCCTTTGCTGGTAAACCTCCTTCCCTCTCTTAGGCCTCCATTTTCCCAGTTGGCATGGTATGCGAGTCAGAATGCAGCGCCAGAAATTTTCAGAAAGAACTCAGGATGGCAGTCTGGGAATGGGAGGGTAAGAGCAATGCTGCCATTGGCCACCAGGTGGCAGAATAGCTATGGCCACGATCCCTGGCTGGATGGACAGAGCCCTTGGAGCCCTTGGTGGGCCAGTGAGCCTGCAGGGCCAGGCATAAGAAGGGATTCCTGGTCTGGCCATATGGGATGGGGTGGTGGGCCCCACAGGAAGGGGAGGAATAAGTCCTTTCAGTCTTGTGAAGTAAGAAGCAGAGAGCAAGCACAGGTGAACCCTAGCAATTGGGATCAGGCTTCTGCACGGCCCAAGTGGCCGGCAGCCACGTCAAGAAATTGTGTTAGAATGTGATGGGGGAAGGAGGGCAGAGACTACCAAGGTCCCTTGGGAGGAGGAAAGCAAGGTCAAGGCCAGGGCATTGGTCTTCATTGTTATCAGACAGAGTGGAGGACTAGTCTGCACTTTGGGGAAACTTGCTGGGGTCTGAAAAGATTGGGGTGACAGAATGAGGGGGGTGGGGTTGGGATGGAGTGGACACTAGGGCAGGCAGAAGGGGACATGGAAAGGTCCTGAGTTTCCTGACCATGGACCGTTGTACACCTCTGGGATGGCCTCAAGTCTTGGGGCTACTAGTGCCCAGGCTCTTGGAGGAGCTGGGGCTGCTTCTGGGCTGACCCAGCTTTGGAAATGGACAAGAACCTGAAGATTTGTTTTTTTTGTCCAGCAGCCCAGCTCTTCTGTGAACCTTCTTCCTGTGGTCAGGCTCCCCTGGCTTGCTCAGGCGCATTCTCTGCTTCCCCCTCCCCCCTCCAGAGGCCCTGGCGCAGCTGCGAGGAGTGGGTGGAGTGTCCAGCCACTGTCTGGTGTCGGTGATACCAAACATCTGGGATCTGAGTATGTCAAGGAGGAGGCCAACCTTCCATCCTGGCTATGAGAATTTCCCTTCCTGACCACCCTTTCTCCTTCTGCCCCCACTTCTTCTCTAGCACAGACTTGGAGCACAGTGGAGGGCTGCTTGACCTCTGGCCTGCCCCTCTGTGGGAGACCATGGGGGTTGGATATATTCCACATTCCCAGACTCTCCTGGGGCTCTGGCTTCCTGAAGGTGCCCCTGGGGTGGGCAGGCAGGCAGGCAGCAGGCAAGTCTCCTCCATCCGAGGTGTTGCATAAGCTGCCAGGGCCCGGAGCCCATTCCCATGGTTACAGGAAAGGTTGGCCACAATGGCATTGCCATGGCACCCGCATGGCCTACTACTCTGCTGGGCGTGGCGCCGGCCTGAGGCTCTGGGCTCTCACTGAATGGGGACCCTCCTGCAATCCAATGGAGTCTGGTGATGTGAGGAGCACTCATGTGGCCAGGGTTATATGACTGAGCATCCAGCTTCTTGTGCCTCACAGAGACCCTGGTGTAGTGTGACAGCCACCATGACCATACCGCCAGACCATACCAGAGCCAGGCATTGACCCCAGACTGAGCTCTGGTGACCCTTTGCTCACCCCAAACCTTTCCCTAGGCCCCCTCAGGAAGGTGGATGTGGCCCCTGCTCCCTTTGCCCTTCTTGCGTTCTGCTGCCTCCAAACAGGCTGTGCTTGGGACACCATGGAATGGGGACAAGAACATCAGACCTGGGACACAGAAGGAGCCACAAAGAACAAAGGGCAGAGAACAGCTGGCCTGGAGGCAGAGGCAGGATGTATGCCACTGGATGAAGCACATCTTTTGGCACTGTCTGTGTGTAGAGAAATGTCTCCAGATTGGCTCTGTGATGCTGGGGTGTGGGAACCACAGCAGCAAGGGCAGGATCCACCTCTCAGCATGCTGGGTGTCACATAGTGACAGGAAGCAAGAGGGAAGCAGAGACCATAAGAGTTACTTTGTAACAATTCATTGGCTCAGAACCACCTCACTGCAAGAGACCTTCATGAATCCCTTCTGAGGCTGGTTGTGACCCAGTTACCCACCATTCAGCTCTACCTTTTAAGGTTCTGTCATCCTGACATTGCCTTCACAGGCCTGGCCTCCAGTAACCAACCTCTGTGGGACACAGCCAGACCATGGCAATGCCTGACTGATTTGCCTTATACTGATGCGTGCATGCACTTGCACACATGCATGTGCAAAGCACTTGTGTGCACACAACACACATGCAAAGCACACATGTGTACACATAGTATAATGTACATACGCATTCATAACACACACATAACACAAGCATGCATATTTGTGCATACACATATATACACATCACAATATACTGCACACATGTCCATATACATGTGCAGTGAATGCTCCGTGGTACACACAGGTACACACAGAACAGCACATGTGAGTATAGTGCACACATGCATATTCACACACATACGTGTGCACACACAGAATGCTTAGGAATTCTGAAGACATCAGGGTGGGCATCTCTTTCTTGTACCAGCCTTGAGCAGTGCAGGGGAGGGACAGTGGAAGATTCTGGCAGCAGAGTGGGGGTCAGTGGGAGCTCTCAGCCTGCAGCTTCCCCCTCCCCGCCCCTCTCCTTTGTGTCAGACTTGTCACCTGTTCCTGAAGGCTTTCTGGGCAACATGGAGTCTCTGTGTTCTTGGCCTGACTGAGGATTCCTGTGCCTGGGTTCTGTGTGCACACCCCTCTCCCCACATACGTAGAAACGTGTGCCCCCTGTGTGTGCAGACACGTGTGTGAGCATGTGCCTGGCCCTACAGCTTCCTGGCAGCTGGAGCATGTGTGCACTGACAGAGCTGTAATCATGGGAAATTACTGAGCCGAGGACTAAAGCCTGCTGTTGCTACAAGACTTGCTCACTGAGCCAAGCACCCGAAAGAGGCCTGGGGGTGGGGGGAGGCTCTGCTGGGAGCCGGGACCTCGTTAGAGGAGGGAACAGGGACAGGGATAAAAGGCTGAAGACAGGAGCACAACCCTCTCTTCTTTGGTCAGCATCTGTCATGGGCCAAGCACTGTGATGGCTCACCTACTTGGTGGACTTTGTTTAACCTCCTGGCCCTGTGAGGCAAGCATGGCCCTCTGTGCCCAGGAGAACTGAGGCCCACAGATGTTGGATAAGAAGTTTGTACTGGCAGAGCTGGGTGAAGGCTGGGCTGTCTGGCATCGGGGTGCAGGATGGAAGGGACAGGATCTTGCCCCTGGTGGCTGTGTAGGACAGCCCTGCAAGAGTTCTCTCTGGTGTCCAGTGTTTGGCCCCCAACTCCATGCTCATTTGTCCCCTCTGTGGCCTGTCTCACGGTCTGGGCAGTCCCACAGGAGCCCACATTTCTCCAGGGAGGACACACTGCACTGACACCAAGTCTAAAGTGCTGTGCTCCCTGAGAGGGCCCCAGGCACGGCATCCAGCTGAGTTCCCATGGGGAACTCCAGGGAGACCACAGAGCCTTGCCTTCAGGCCCAGGATGAAGTACTCCATTGAGGGCATTCCCATAGCCTACGGCCCCACAAGAGCCCACCTGCATGCCCATGAACTGAGAATGAATCTTCTCCTCCCACAGTGGGTGGGGCCTGGCTGAGGGCAGCAGGTGGCATTGTCTCCCTGCCCCCATCAGTCCCCCAGGAGAGCCTGGTTCACTGGCATGGAGGCGGTGGAGAGGGAGGCCCCATATGGTATTTGTTGGCACACAATCTGACTCTTCTGAAGCCAGTAAGTGGCTGCATGTGGTTGAGCAATGACAGTAATAGGAGTGCCACTGCTTTAGGACACACATGTTCATAGCAAGCATGCATGCGCACACACCTACACACATCTGTGATAAGCACACACATGCACACATTCATGGCAAATACGCATTCAAACACTTGCAGCAAGCACACCCACATGCACACATACCACTCACACATGTGCAAAATGTACATATGTGCACACACAGGTACTCAATGTGCACAATACACACTAATGCAAACACGTGTGCACAAAGTAAACACAATGCAGTAAGTCCACACTCCCATATGTGCACACCCTTGTACACACAAGCACACATAATATCCACATGATGTATACATGTGCAACACACAATGTACTCACACAAGCACACATGCACACATGTATGATGCTGCACATAGATACTGCCCCCATGATGCACACAGGCATGCAATGCACAACACAATGCACAGGATACATGCAAATACATGTATGCACAATGCTTTCCCCAAGGTGTACAGAATATGCATATACAAACACAGTCACACACATGCTCACATACATGCTCCATAACAAACACTTTGAGAAGTGGTTCTCCTTCCACTTTGCAGGTGGGGAGGAGCACTGGAGGCTTGGTTTGCTAACCACCATGCTACACGGCTATTTTTGGGTCCTCAGCTCTCTCAGTCTCTCTCAGGCCAGATTCCAACTGTCTACGGGAGAGCCAGCTGGTCTCTGCCTGAATAACTACACTGCTGGTACTGCTCACTCCCACTGTCCCATCCAGGGACCTGTCACAAATGGTCTGATCTTGTCTGAGAATCTCCCAGATCTCCTGGGACTGAGCTCTGCAGGTGGTCTGTCTCTGGGTCCTGGGAACCCAGAGGGGCTGCCCTGGTCCCCCCACCCTGGTCCCTGTCTCCTCCTCCTTGCACTCTGGCTCATGCCAGGGTCCGCTGAAGCCTGGTGCTCTGTGGGTCTAGCTGCAAGCAGCAGAGTTGTGACCTGGTTGTTGCTGGGGTGTGGGGATGGGCACAGATCATGGGGAGCTGGCTGGCTCCAGTGGGGCCTGTTGAGCAATCCTGGAGCCTGCTCCTCCCCTCTCCTCCCACCTCATCCGCAGTGCATGGATGCAGGCCACATTCCTGTGGTCCCACCGCTGTAGGGCCTGACATGCCATAGGAATCCCCACCTCTCCACAGAGGGGCTATCCTACAGGCCTAGATTTCCCTTCCTGGTCTGGACTGAGGCCCCCAGCCCAGGGCTCAGTCCTCAATGCTAACTGGTCCTTCACTCCCAGATCTTTCTCTTCAGAAACCTAGGTCCCGAAGGTACTTATAGTCTCCAGTTAGTTGGACCTGGGTTCAAGTTAGGGTTGGAATCACAGAAACATATGGAGGCTAATCAACTCCCCAAGAAAGACACTGCCACTTAAAATAATCCCTGTTGTTTGCCAAGCTCTCCAGGGGCTCCTGCTTCATTCTAAGCAAAAGGCCCCTTGGCCTAGAAAAGACCCTATGTTTTGCTTCTCACCTTCCCTCACTCACTTGGCATAGCTTCTTGCTGATCCTGAACATAGGGCCTTTGCACTGGTCCTTCAGGTGCCCACGGGGCTTCTTCAACACAGCAAGGCTCCTGGTGCCATGGCATTGTGCCCTTGCCTAGTCTTTCTGGAGACTGACTCATTGGCCTTGTTTCCTCACTCTTCCCATCATAATGAGTGCACCTTCAGTGGGAGTTTCAATGGTGGAGTTCTTGGAGTGGTGGGTGCAGCTGAACCTGGCACAGGGCAGGCATTAGGAAAGTGCTTGTGGATGCCAAGAGCAGACATGGGTGACAGTATCCTGCAGTGGTCTCATTAATGGGGCTGTGGTGATTGGTAATTACTTAGCACCACAGCTTGCACATTGTAAATGCTCGATAGAACACTGCCATTTGGGAGAAATGGCATTTTCGTGATATCAAAGGAGTGCAGTAAAGAACAATGCTGTGGAAATGAATTGGATTGGAATAAAAATTGGTGGAAAGAAGTCCAAAATTCAGATTGTTCCATGACTTCTGTGAAGTCTCAAAGAATTTGAGAACAAAGTGACCAAATCCTGCCTCATTGGGTGGTTCCAACTCTGACTCAGGGCCTGCTACAAAAACTGTTGAGGTTCCAGGTACCCAGCCAGCTGCTACATGATCCTGTACAAGAGACTGAGAGGAGACAGAGTGCCTGTCCTCTAGCCCACAACTGGAGAGCAGGAGGCAATGAACATGCAAGAGGCGAGCATGCAAGACCATGAAGCCCAGGGCCGAAGCCCAGGGCCAAAACCAGGGCCTGCCTGGGGTTGGGCTTGGGGTCCATCTCCATGATCTCTATGGTCATGAGTCACACACATCCACACACTCATATACACATATGTACAGACAGGTTATAGCACTTTGCTCTTCTCATAGCAGCAGAAAAGCCAGGCAGGGAGCTTTAAGCTTCTTTTGTAGATTCTGCATGCTTGACATGCTGTGTTTATCATTTGCTGAGTGTGGAACCCGGTAGAGCCTAGAATCAGCCTTTGTTCATTAGGATCCAGAGAGGAGGAGTGATATGCCTGTAGCCGCACACAGAGTCAGAGTTTGGGAAGGGGCTGAGTCCAAGTCCAGGTCTCACCTATGACTTGGACTCGATTTGTGGTCAGCCCGGGTTCCCCAGGGAACATCACGGCCACTGCACAGTCTGTCCTCATAGCTTCTCCAGGACCCTGGGGAGGGCATGGAACTCAAGGCTGCAGGCCAGAGGGGCTGGCTGCAGGTGTGGGAGGCAGGGTCACACCAGTTCTCACTGGTGCCTTGCATAACTCATCTGCCGTGGGCTCTGAGCCCTGGGTCCCTCCTGGGGCTGGAGAGTCCCCCACGCGTAGTGGATTTCTCACAGAGCCTCTCTGGCTGTGTCATGGAGAAAACACTCTCCACCTTCCTGTGCTCTGCATGGTGCAGCTGACTCATCCTGGTCTTATTTCTTCAAAACTACATTGAGCCTCTACCCTGTTGTGTGTTCAGGGAGCAGCCTCTACATTGTGTACAGGGAGCAGCTTCTATGCACATTGTGTATACAGGGAGCAACCTCCACCATGTGTGTGCAGGAGGTAGCCTCCACCATGTATGCAGGGAGCAGCCACAGACACTGGGGATTTACCAAGGAAAGCAGATAGAAGTATCAGACAGACATGGGAGGCTTGGACGGCCCCTCCCTAGCCGCTATGGTGTCTGGAAGCTCTGAGACCTTGGCCGGAAGAACTGACAGTCAGGCAATTCACAGATGGGTCCACAGACAAAAGGGATGGGAGGCAGAGGTGGGACAAAGCACAGAGGGAGTTCACACACTGCTGCGCACCGGTAGCCACAGTTCACCTCCAGGAATCATTTGGCTGCCCTTTAACCCCTTCAGAATGTGGAGATGGAGGAACCCCATGAACATCTGAAACATCATTAGCCACCCTCCTGCACAGGGGACAACCAGACCAAGGCTGCCTAGGCAGAGGTGGACAGCAAGGACAAATAGATCCAAGGGAGGCCCCCAGGGAAGACAGGCAGATCCCATGGCTGAATCTCAGGGAGGACTCCCAGGGCCTCTTCCTGCTCCCTAGTCCTAAATATTGCCACAGGGCTTGGTGGTCTGGACCTCTCATCTCACTCCTGGGCTGGTCTCTGGGTGTGGGCCCCTGACCATGCCTCTAGGCATCTTGAGAGTATGGCTTTGGGACAGGGGGTGCTTCTGTGGGATGGGACAGGGTCCTCAGGAGTCCCTGTTGTGGAGGTGCTGGAGGAGGTGGGGCAGTGGAGCGGAATTCATGGAAGCCTGCTCCCTGTTCCTGTTCAACCTGAGGTGAGGGCATCATGGATTGTAGGTGTCTGTCCAAGTCCATAGTCACCCCCAGGGCCTCAGAATGTGCCTAGTACCTCACATGGTGGCAAGCACGCTGTGCTGAGTTTTGCCTGCACTCACAGTGAAGGAGGCTGTAGGAAAAATGAAGACCCACACAGTTCACCTGGAGGGCAGGGGGGCTCTTGAGCCAGGTCTTTGTAAGAAAAGGAGACTGGACATAGAAGGAAAGCAGAATACCATTGTCTACAAGCCAAGGAGGGAGACCACAGTGCACAGCCCTGACAATGCCTTGAACTTGGACTTGTAGCCTCCCAGAATCTTTGGAAAGGCATGGATTTGTGTTGTGTAAGTACCCCGTGCAAATCCATGCAGAAGAAGGGATATTTGCACACGGCACCACCCTTTGTCCAAGGCAGGGAGAGTGTTGTCCAGGAAAGAGAAAATACTGAGGTCAGAGCCATGCTTTATTATTTACTATAGATTAGCATCAAAGAGAAAAATCACTTTTTTTCATAAAAAAAACCTAGACAGGGTGATCTTTGAGGAAAATCAATGAGCTGGTTTTGCTAACAGTCCCAGAGATGGATGGAGAGCAGAGCAGACCTTTCCCCTGGACATTTAGGGGATGGCAGTGCATCTCCTACCTTGCCAGCGAGGTTGGCAAGCAGGAGCAATTCAGAGACAGCTCACAAGGTCCCAGGCAGCACAGTCAGCAAAGCTCTGGTAAATGTGTGGTGCTGAGTATTCTGAGTCTTGGGGATAGGCTGTATGTCCTTGGAATGGTTCTAAAAAGCAACAACCATTTGCCCTCCATCCAGCACAGGCTCACGTTCTCAGCATCTCCAAAAGCCTCACAAAGCCCTACATGGCAGGTCCTGTTAGCTCCTTACCATATAGGGAGACTGCAAATATGGCTACTCAGCTGCTCAGAAGGACCGGGGATGGGTGGAGATGGGGAACAATGGAAGGTGAGGGGCAGTCACACGCCATTGAGTAAAGTCCTGTCACTCAGTCTGGAGTGACTTTCGGACACTTAGTGCCTAATGAAAGGGGATTGACTCTCCTTTTGATCTTTAGGGAAGTTTGGTGTGAGACCTGGTGATGACCACCATAGCCAAAGGTGGGTGGTCACAATGGTGCAGTCACCCTGGGCATAGACCACTGACACTGGTCAACAACTCCTCTGTGTAGGAGTGTCTGGATAAGAGTTCCGTTTTGTCTTCTACTTATTTGTATATTCAAGAACCTCAGCCATGGTGCCTCATCCTTGGTTTCCTGCTCGGCTGTCTTCCTAGACAAGGGTCTACAGGCTCCAGCTCTCTCTGTGCCCCCCTGCCATTAGCTGTGGTCACATGATGAAGCGAAGCGGGATGGCACTTCTGGGCAGAAGCTTGAGTCAGAATGTGCTACCCCACAGGGTTGATTTCCCCTTCAGCTCTGGGGCCTGCAGAGGTCCAGTGCTGTTTGAGTCATCCCTCTAGGGCTGAATGCTAAGCTCCTGTTGACCCATGGTGGGCTTCGGAACCATTGAGTCTGGGGCCTGTGTGTTACCGCTTGCCGTATCTAAGTGATGCACTCGAGTCCAGTGGATCCCTGTGTTGGGTCCACATCCTTAGACTCAGCCGACCACAGCTGCAACTATTCAGAAAATAATACCATCTGTAGGGCATCTGTACAGACTGGCTTTCTCATCAGGTACTTTCTCATGAGGTACTATACGTGTTCTAAAAGTGATGTGAAGTATAAAGATGTACAGATACTATGCTGCTTTCTATGAGGAACTCAAGCAGCTGAAGATTTCACTGAGAGGGATCTGGATTGAAGCCCTGCTGGATAAGGCCATGTGGTCTTATTCTTGGCATGTAGATGTACTCCAATCTATTGCTCTAGTATTTGCATACAGTCTTGCCCCGCCTCCATTCTACAATTCTGTCCGGATACTTGTTTTTAATACACGATATCCAGAAACCCCTCCCTTCCTGGCTCATGAGATTGGATCTGAGGGAAAGAAGTAGGTCTCCAGAAGGATGCTCACTGTGCTTGTGTGGGGGCAACACTGAAAGCATGGCCCTCTGGCACCCTCCCAGGGAGGAGCAATGCCCTCCCTTCTCCAGCATCAGTTCCTTGTTGAGAGATGGTTTACCATAGACATTGCTAACATCCTTATACCAAGGATGCAAGGACCTGACTGGATCCGACTAGACCTGACTGGACCTGACCAGACCTGGGCCACTTGTCAGGATCATACTTGCCAGGACAACATGGAGAGATAATCTATGTCTCACACCAAGTAATGTGCAGGGTACTTGCCATGTACTATGAAAGCAGTTGATTGCCTAGGTTCAGCATCACTCTTCCGTAATGTAGTCCCACCACCTTGGGTCCTTGACCTGGCCTCTGTGGGACTGCAGTGGTGTGGGGGGCATGGAGTAGTCCTATGTGAAACTCTGTCTCCTGCTGTTGCTGGAAGTAACCAAGTCAGCTGGGCATCTCCTTTTGAGGTAATGGCAGTCGGTTTAGACTCTTCCTGGGCTCTAGGAAGGAAAAGCTCATGTTAGTAAGGAAGAAAGTAGCCAGAAGAGTCTCAGTGGGCCATGAGGTCTTTGCTTCTAGAGGCTTCAGGAACAGGACTGGCAGGACTAGATGCCTTCTGGGGCCCTGTTTAGGGGAGCTGTGGTGACACCTCCAGGAAGCCCACAGGAAGGACTTGCTCTGCTTCCTAGTCAAGGACCTGGGTTTGCCATCAGGTGGCATCGGTGGCCTGGGTTTGCCATCTGGGTAGTGCTGGTGTCTTGGTAACTACAATGATCACAGACGACCTCTCCTTAGCATTCCTGGGTCTAATGTTGGAAGATTTTTGTCCCTTCAACAAACACCCAGCAGAGCTAAGGAGCAGTCATGCGTTTCACATTTAATACATCTAAAGAAAGCAACTTGGTGCAAATTTGAAAATAAAATCAGGACGGGATGATCATGTGTCTGCGCCTTCCACAGTGGGGTGTCCTTTCTGTATCCTCTGAACCTTTCACCCAGAACTTAGCCTCTCTGCATCCCACTGCACGCTCTGGAACGGAGGGTGGTTCAGGAAGACATCCTTGTGCACGGTCCCAGGTTGGACTAGAAGCGGGGACAGGCAGAGGAATGGCCAGAGCAGTCCTGGGATAGGTTGCCAGGGCCTAGACCAGAGGAGGAAGGATGAACGAGGACCTTCGGGCGGGCTGATTCTTAGTGAGAAGGTGGCAGCTGCCAGGCTGTCGGACTCCTGGCCAGCACCCTCTCATCTGCCACAGCCGGCAAGGTTTTTACCACAGAGGACTCTGGTTATGTCACTCCCAGTCTTTGGTCCTCAGTCTGGGGCTGGGCAAATCTCAGTAACCCAGCCTGGCTCTCAGCCCCACAATCCTCTTTTCCTGCACCAAGAAAAGGCCTGTCACCCGGAGAAAGATCACCCTCCTGTGTCTGAGCCCTCATTTCACTTGCAGCTTGGCACTAATCCAATTGCCGGCTCTAACCTAATTCTCCATTGTTGCTAGAGTCCTTTGCCTGCTGATATTAAAACTCTTTTCATTTAATTGTGCAGAAGATAGATCCTCCTCAGCCATCAGGTGGTAAATATAGAATAGCTGATGTGTAGCTCTAATTTCTTCCCTGGCAGGCCTCCTGCAGCTCAGAGTAATTGGGGACCAAGATGCTCTGGAAGGAAGGAGACAGGAAGGAGAAAAGGGAGACAGGACAGGGGGTGGGGTCATGCAATGATATGGAAAATGTCACAGGTCAGAGGGAGCTGGGCCTGTGGTCCTGACCTTGATAATATGGACATTTCCAAGGGGCCAATGGTTTCTCGCGTTTCTTTTGTGTCTCCTGGTAACTAGAAGCCTGAGACATGCAAAAGAATTGTTTCTGAACCAAGAGTGAACTATAAGTGTTGTCCTATAGGGAAGGATGTGAAAGGTCTGGTAATTCCCTAGAGCTGAGGCCCCTGCGGGGGGAAGTTGTTCAGGTAAGTCCTGACTCTTATTCAAAGGAGGGCTGTGGGGTCCCCGTGCAAGGTCACAGAGGACTCTCACAGCATCACTGCTTTTCCCTGCTCTGTGGCCCTTTGTGATGATGATGCTCATCTCCTTATTGTTACCTTGGGGGTTTCCAGCATGGCAATGAGAAAGTGGGTAACAGAGGGCCAGCACCTTGATTTCGAGCCCATGGAGGAACAGGATGTAGAAGATAAGTGGCCACTGTGTGGAGCAGGACATGGAAGGTCTTTGTGTGGAGCAGGATGTGGAAGATGGCGGCTTCTGTGTGCAATAAGACATGGAAGATGGTGGCCACTGTGTGGAACAGGACATGGAAGGTGAAGGCCTCTGTGTGGAGCAGGATGTGGAATGTGGAGGCCTCTGTGTGCAACATGACATGGAAGATGGCACCTCTGTATGTCCCCACAGGGCATCAGGCATTGCCTCTCCATTGTCCCTTAGCTCCTTAATGCCCTGCCTACCACCCTGGTCCTCATAGGCTGTTGAGGACATTTCTCTTCCCACATTAGGGACCTCAGATAACCTTTTTTCCCTCCTTAGAGAATGGCATATTACTCACATTTCTTGGGGGTTCCCCCTTCCTTAACACCTGGGGGATTCTGGGGGCTCTAGCCCCTCTCAGCCCTGACATCCAAGGCCCCTCGAACAAACTGGTGATCTCTGACTCCACACCAGCATGACTCTCTACAACCTGCTCCTCCCTTCTTGACTACAACTGCCTCTGTCCCTGTCCCTTCTCCACACGAGGAGCCAGAATCCTTGGGGCTGAGGGAAGCAGCCTTTAGGCTGGGATTCCAGCCTTGAGTAATCTGACAAGGAGGTCCTGAAGGTGGCTTCTCAGGTTTAGCCAAGAGTTGCCCTTCATTGGGCCTGCAGGCTGACCTGCAAGTAACTCCCCTCTATGGTGTTTCTGTTTCAGGATAAACAACAGCAGGGCTGTGGCTGCTGGAAAGGGAAGCCCAGGTAGTTCCAGTTACAGGATACTGGCATTTCAGGGCCAGAATTGCCAGCACACCTGCCTAAGGAGGAACTGAGACCCAGAGATAACAACCAGAGGCTTACCTACCTACACTCATGCATGACTCCATTTTAGCACCCAGGCATCCAGGATCCTACCTGGACTCTGGACATTTTTGTTCCTGCAGTCCGAAAGTAAACAAAAGTGTACAAAGAACAACAGAGGCATTCTAAATTCCAGGTCAGAACTCAGCTCCCCCTCCGCCAGCTGTGTCACCTCCCATCACTGCCTGGGGATTAATTTCTTCCTCTGTAAAATAAGGACAGATCTACCCCCCCGAGGTGGCTGGCATGAAAGGCCACCGAGGTCACCTCCCAAAGCCCCCATACAACATCCAGCAATGGTAAGTGGTAATTAGCTATCACAAAATTCAGCTCCTCTCAAACCAGTGTGAACTGAAAAGAACATTAGCTATTCAAGCACTATGCAGACGTTTAATTTTCTTCCTCAGAAAATTGAAGGGTTCTGTGTCAAGGGACTACTTAGATGGCTTTTCCAGAAAAGAAGGTTGTGCAAATGTCTGTTTTCTCTTTGTAGAGGCTTCTCAGCACAGGGCAGGGGCAGCAGAGTCAATCTTCTTTTCTTGAGACCACCCCCAGGAAGCAGGGGAAGCTACCAATCTGGCTACTGGAAAGTCCCCAGATGCCCGGGGCTGCCCTGTGCCGCTCCCGCCTCAGGTCTAGGTGTGCAGTATGTGGAGCATAGTAGAAACCCTGCTCCACATCCCAGGAGACTCAGAGCAATGGCTGTGCCCCTGGTGTGCCCCAGTTAAAATCCTGGTAGAAAACCAAGATGTGGATGCTTCCCAGGATTAGGGAAGAGGGAGTGTTCACTTACTCAGAGTGATCTGTGTAGAAGGCACTGCAGGCTCAGTCCAGCAGTGTCCTCTCAACCACAGGAGTCAGCCCTAACCCTCCACACAGAATGTCCCTAGTTCTTATCAATTGGGCCTAGAGAGAAAGAGGGACAAGTATAACAAAAGTGCTAGACATTCAACCAATGGTTAATGGTATATAAAGATTTCACTGGGTTCTGGATTGGAGAAGTTATTCTAGTTGATATATGCCCCTACACCAGCAGCTCAGCAACCCAGCTAACACTCAGTCTAATGAGATACAGAGAATAACCTATCAGCTAACACTTAGTCTAATGAGATATGGAGAATAACCTATCAGGGAGACTTCAGGCAACTAAAACCCCAAGCCACAAAGAGCCCTTAAATAAGTAAAATCCAACACAGAAGCACAAGAAATATGAGAAAGCAAAGAAACACACCTTTGAAAACAATCACACAACAAGGTATTAGAATGACAATGAAACCTCATGTAATGAGCTGAAAGAACTGCTGATAAAAGAGTTCAATGGAAGAGGACACCTACAAGTAATTACACAAACACAAAAAGAATACGAGCAAAGAGATACTAGAATTCAATGAGAACACAGTGAAGCTAAATGACTGCCAGGTGAATATGAATAAGGAGCTAGCTGAGCTCAAAGAGAATACTGCTAACCAGCTAAAGAGAGTGAAGTAGACAAGATAAGTAAACTAAGGAAGCAAGGAAGTCAATGCAAGACATGAAAAAGGATCTCAAGAAAAAGATAAAAATCCAGGAAAATGATCAAACTGAAAGCCAACAGAAGAAAAGTAAAGTAGAAAGCTTCTCCAGCAGAGTGGATGCTTTAGTAGACAGAATTTCTGACTTGATGACAGAATAAATATAGTAGAAAAGGTAAAAGAAAATACAGAGAAAGAGCAAAGAAATATGAAAAGAACTTGCAAGAATTTCAGGGCTCAAATAAAAGACCAAATGTAAGGGAAGGAAGACAGAAAAAATAGAGAAATGGTTGGAGAATGCAGTCATAATATTCAATGTACACATCTGAAAATGGAACTAAGTAATTTGAGAGGATGATGTACATCATAAGTTGATGACGAGAAGATGTAACAATTCCTAACATCTGTGCACCAGATGCCAGAGCACACAGCCTTGTTAAGCAAACATTATTGAACTTAAAAACACATAGAGACCACAAAACAATGGTGGTTGGAAACATCAATACTCTATTCCCACCAAGAGAATCAATAATTGAATAAAAATGGGCAAAAGAGCTAATCAAACACTTCTCAGAAGAGGTGCAAGTGACCAATCAATACGTGAAAAATATGCTCAATATCCTTGGCAATAAAGGAAGTGCAATCAAAACAACATTGAGATTCCATCTCACTCCATTTAGAACAGTAATCATGAAGAATACGAACGGCAGATGCTGTCAGTGATATGGGAGGGAAAAGGACCCCAATGCGCTGTTGATGGGAATGTAAATTAGTGCAACCACTGTGGATATCAGTGTGGCAGTTCTTCACAAAACTAAAACACAGAATCACTCTACGATCCAATGATAAAGATTTCAACGTCTAGTTAAAAGTCTGCAAGTCACCCATGTTCATTGCAGCACTATTCACTTTAGCCAAACTATGCTAAATGCCCTACAACAAATCATATATTTGTATATATGTATATAGCATGTATACAATTGTATATCTACAGGATGTATACAATTATATACAATACGTATATGTATATATATGAATTTTATTCACTTATTAGGAAAAATAATGTATGTCAATTGCAGGGAAATGGATGAACCTGGGAAAAATGGATGAACCTGGAGAGTCAAGGAATTTATATTTCTTCTCATATGTGGAATTTAGATCTATATCATAAAGCTATATGAGAGCACATCCATACACACACACACACACACACACACACACACACACACACACACACACGAGCGATACACAAGAGCAAAGCTGACTAAAGGTCAGTATGCAAGGGTGAGTTTCCACGGTGTAAGCACTTTGAATAATACCAGGGAGCTGTAATGTATCTTGACTGATGGTAGACTAAAAGAAAGAGGGCAGGTGAATGGAAAGATGAATTGTGAGAGGATACAGTCATGATAGGCAATGAACATATGTGAAAATGGAACAAGGAAATTTATGGGGATGGGTGAGGATGGGCTAGATGGGGTGGAGAGAGAATGTCGGATGGGTGACACTGGTCATGAAGCATTGCACACACAAATGGACAGTTAAACTTAAGCCCCTTTGTATAACTATTTGATAATAATAATAGTAATAATAATAATAAATAAGATAGGAGAGATCCTAAGAAGGTGTCCCTATTTCAGACAGAGGCACTAACCATGGGACAGGAGAGTCTGTGCTTTGTCTAGCTTGCCCCTGAGGGCTCTCCTGGAGGTCAGGGATGACAATCTCAATGCCATTCTTCTGAGATCTTTCCTCTGGGCTGGTTAGTTTCTCATGAGACTTCTCTATGTTCCTCTCACAGGCATTTAGCCTTCTGCAGATGGAGTAGCAGCTGGGAGCTGGTGTTCCATCTTACACAATCCACCATTTTCTATTTGATGCCTGTCCTCTATTCCCCTCCACAATCCCAGAGTCACCAAGCCCTGGGTCTTTGGGTTAATTCTCTGCCCAGCTATGTGGGAAGGGTTCAGGGCCGGGATAGGGGACAGGGGAGGCAGGGCTGGCTCCTTTGTAAAGGAGGTGCTCACCACTGGCTCTATGTTCAGCTCTAGATGCTCCATAGCTCACACTCTTGGGGCATCCAGCTAGGGTGGGCTTGCTCCCTCCTACCAAGGCTTACCTTGGGTAAAGTTGGTGCTGATTTGTCGAACATAAATTAATTCTACAACCATTGTGTG